>NC_139026.1:2966790-3608135 GCF_964662115.1 Mustela nivalis
TCCCCCTTTCCTCCCCGCCCCCACCCCATGGCCTCAGACACCCCCAGCGCGCGCGCGCACACACGCACACGCACCCACACGCACACACACGCGCACACACACACACACACACACACACACACACACGCACCTGCCTCAGGCCCTTTGCACTTGTTATTGGTTCTGCCCAGAATGTAACTCTCCCAAATGCTCTTGGTCACCTGGGTGGGAGGCCTTTCCAGTTCACCTCAAATAGCCCTCCCACCACTCCGTCCCCATGACTCTACTTCATTTTCTTCCTCTGGAGCAGAACATTTCTGTGTATCTCCTGTCTGTATTCTCCTGAGAGGATAGTCTGTCCATAGGGCAGGAAGACGTCCGTTGTGTTAGGCAGGCTGTTGAATGGAGAGTGAATGAGCGCAGGAGAGAACAGAGGCAGGCAGGCTCACAGAAGGGAAGGAGAACCCCAGGGGCAGCGTAATGGGCCCCGGGAGGCCCCCCGCTGCACAGCTGCTGGGGGAAGTCCTCCCCGACAGGGGAGGGTGTTGGCGGGTAGGGGTGCTTCCCACTGCACTCTGTCAATCCTGCCTGGTGCAGCTTTAGTGCCCCTCCGTGTACCGAGGAGGGACCCAGGAAAGTTCCTTGTGAGCCACTGAAGACAGTGTGGTTGGGGTTACAATGTCAAAATACAAAAATAAAGAATAATTTTGGGGCGCCTGAGTGGCTCAGTAGGTTAAGCGTCTGCCTTCTGCTCGGGTCATGATCCCAGGGTCCCGTGATTGAACCCTGTGTCGGGCTCCCTGCTCAGAGGGGATCTGCCTCTCCCTCTGCCTCCGTTTGCACCACCCCCACATAAATAAATAAAATCTTTAAAAAATTAAAGAATAAGTTCAAAAAGGATTTTGTGAGCAATTTTTAAATTTTTTATTTATTTTCATTTTTAAAAGATTTTATTTATTAGACAGAGAGAGAGTGAGAGAGACAGAGCACAAGCAGGGGGGAGTGGGAGAGAGAGAAGCGGCTTCCCACGGAGCAGGAAGTCCAACGTGGGACACGATCCCGGGACTCGGAGCCGAAGGCAGACGCTTCACCGATGGAGCCACCTGGGCACCCCTGTGTGCAATTTCTTTAGGGATAAATGCCTTTCCTTTTCTTCTTCTACTTATAGGGAAGAGAGGGTATTCAAAAAAGTCAGAAAGTGGAAACAACCGACATACGCATCGGGGGTGCGTGGATACACAAACGTGGGGGACTCGTAGAGCGGAGTATCATGTGGCCATGAAAAGGAACACAGTCCTGATTCGGGGAGGCCCCTGGAAAACATGGTGTTCGGTGACAGAAGCCACCACAGAAGGCCACAGATCGTAGTGTCCCATTTACGGAGATGTCCACAGAGGCAGAGGGTAGGCAAGCGGTTACAGGGAGGCGGGGGGAGCCTGCTAATGGTCTGAACTTGCTTTAAGGCGTTGACAACGTTCTGGAATTCTAGAGTGGTGCTGGGGGCACCACTGGTGTATTTAGTGTGTATGCTGGCTGCACATATACTGATGAACACTGAGTCATAGACATTAAAACAGGTGAATTTTATACTGTGTAAATCCCCTTTAAAAAAGAAAAAAAGATTTTATTTATGTATTTGTCAGAAACATCGAGAAGGAGTGCACTAGCCGGGGGAGCACCAGACAGAGGGAGAAACGGGCTCCTGGCTGGGCGAGGAGCCCCACACGGGACTTGATCCCAGGACGCTGGGACCATGACCTGAGCAGAAGGCAGACGTGTCCCCGATGGAGACACCCAGGTGCCCCTGTGTAAAATATATCCTTAAAAATGGAAGGGAGAAATACAGAGGGGAAAGAGAATCAAGGAAGACGATGTGCTTCCCCACACTGGCTTCGAGATGTCGGTGTGGGGGGGTCAGGAAGTGACAGAAGCAAGTGCCCCCACCCCTGTGTCGGCCAGCCGAGGGCTGAGTCTTCGGGCCGGCACCTGCATCCCACTCTCCCAGCACCTTGGCTCCGTCCCTGCCTTCCGAGGCCTTCCTCCGGCCTTGGGGGCCCCCCTGGCCCCCTCCCTTCCCCTGAAGGGGCTCAGACTGGATTTGTGCCCCCTCCCCCATGCCCCCTCCCCTCGCCATGTGCCATGTGCTCTGAGCCTTGGTTTACCACGTGTCCAGCAGAGCAGAAGGGCCCCCTCGACCTGCGGAGAGTCCCGGGAGCCCCAACGTGGCGGTGTGGCCAGGAGGCCACGTGGCCCAGCAGGCTCAGGGCCAGCAGGGGCCGCATGCTCCCAGGGCTGCAGCAGCTGTGTGCGCACGGGTGCCCATGCTCGGGCCTGTTGCAATCTGACCATCTGCTACCCCAGAACGCTTGCTGGACCCTTGCTTGCTGGGCCACTGTGCAGGGAGGGAGGTGGGCACCTGTCTCCAGTGAGGCAGCGACTGTGTTCGGCCACTAGAGGCCAGTGCAGCCTGAGGGGGCCAGGTGGGCCTGCTAGGACCAGCTCAGTGCACCTGGGGAGCAGGGTGGGGTCAAGGTCCCTTGGTGCCTCCAACCCCAGGGTCCTCTGAGGTGCCACCACTGCCTGGGACATGAATCCTGTGCCCACCACCCTGTGCTCACAGTACTTCGAGTTAGCTCAGAGACTGGGACTGTGGAGCCTGCCCAACTAGCTTCCAGAGCCTTCCTGGAGCTGAGGCCTGGCCAGGAGCGGGCAGGTGCAGATAAGTAAGGTGCTGGCCTCTCAGGGAGCACCTGAGGGAGTCAAGCTTCCAGGAGGGAACTTCACCTAGGGGAAACCAAGGGGAAACCTTGGTTTTGGGCCCCAAGGGCCCCAAACCCCAGTCCAAAGGCCTGGGAGCCTGAAAGAAACTGCAGCATTTCTATTTAGAAGGTTCTGGAAACTTGTAACCAAGACAATAATTTAATTTTTTGTCCTGATGATATCTGGGTCGTTCAGGGAAGCTCTAGCCCATGAAAGTTCTTGCCGGGGTTCCAAATCCCTCTTGCTTCTCCCAACATCCTGATTCGTTCAAGGTCTCCTCTTTGTTTTCTCACCAGTCAAAGCTGACCAAAGGAGAGGGCCACTGGGGAGGGGGTGGAGTCGGAGTAGGAAGAGGGGCTCAACCAACGGTTTGCAGGAGGTTTTCCCCTCTGAATTCCAAAAACAGGGTAAAGCGGGGGCCCAGCCTGGACTTGCTTCTTGGCTTTTCCCACTGGGGTGTTTCTTTGACCCCTCATCATTTCAAAATTGGCTCAGAGATTTTTTTTTTTTAAGATTGTATGCATTTATTTGTCAGAGACACAGCGAGAGGGAACCTGAGCAGGGGGAGTGGGAGAGGGGGCAATAGACTCCCCACTGAGCAGAGGGCCCCATGCGGGGACTCCATCCCAGGATGCCGGGATCATGACCTGAGCCGAAGGCAGATGCTTAACTGGCTAAGCCACCCAGGTGCCCCTGGCTCAGAGATTTTTTGTGTAAGAAACGGATTCCGGAATTCCTGTGGGTTCTGGTTTGAGCCCCTAGCAAAAAGTGTTTCGCATCTCAGAACAGGTACAACACCAGAGATCCACAGCTTCTACCTTAAGAAGAATTTTTTTTTAAAGCACTCACTTCCCGTGAAACACCGCCTGGGCATGTGCAAACTACAGAGGTCAATTACATTCACTGCGCGCCTGACCCTGAGGGGGGCGGGGCTCCAGGCACGAGGAGTGGCACTAAATGGGCACACACTCCAGGCATGGGCACCCCTGCTAACCTCCAAGCTCCTCCTCCCACTCTGATGTGATCCCCCCAGCCTCCGATGGGCCCCAGAGTCAATGAGTGCGCTGTTGGTCCGCAGAGCGGATGGGCCCGTGGGGGAAGGGGGGGGTGCTTGGAGCCGCCCCCTGGGGAAGGGCAGATGGCACGACACAGCCTCACGGGTGGTGCCAGACAGGCCACCAGACATGGGAGCCCCTTCCTGAAGCCTCAGGCACCTGCCTTCGCTGCCCACAGCTTGCCAGGGCCTCTGTTCACTTTCTGTGAACACAGTGTGGACTGGAGCAGGGGCTGTGCTCAGACAAGCACCCCCCATCCCCCGACACTGGAAGAAAGTCGCAGCCTCTGGCTTTCCATGAGCAGGGACACGGGCCTGCAGCCTTCAGCTCACATCTTCAGCCCTGAGCACCAAGGCAGGGAGGAAACAGTTGTGACCCATGACCTTGGGCTCATTGACAAGGACACAATAGTAGGAAAGGTTAGCCCCTGGTAGATCTGCACCCAAACCAGGCCTGTGCCAGTCTCTTTATGCACTCTCTCTCTCTCTTTTCTTTCCCCCTTTTAACGTTGTAATCTCTACACCTAACTTAGGACTTGAATCCGCACTCCGAGATCAAGAGTCGCATGCTCCAGTGACTGACCAGCCAAGGGCCCCTTTGCAGCTTTAAAGACCCTGCAGCCACGCTGGGAATCTAGACTACTCTTGTCTCCAGCATCTCCTCCACACCGGGCCCTGGCGAAGGGCCCACAACTGCCTAGCGGCAGAACTGGAAGGTGACCCTTGCAAGGTGCTGGCCCTTTGAGAAGTGTGCCATCTGCTCACGCGGCCGGAGTCCCTGGATCAGGGTGGGAGCCGCCTTCGGTTTTCACCCCCATGCCCGCCCTTTCTCACATTGGTGGACACAGGGCTGGGGCACAGAGGCAGTCCGCCATGTGCGGAGTTCAGTGTATGATTGCAAAGCCAGCGCTCCACGACCCCCCGCGTCCCCCACTCCCTGGCGCTCCTCCTGACCTGGCTCAGGTCACCCCCTTGCAGTTCCCAAACCTTTCCCCTGTTAGTGTGCCTTCCTAAACACGCAGTCTGGGCCTTTGGACCCATAAGGGACTGGAACAGCAGTGTCTCCCGGCCTTTTCCGAGACATCAGGTTAGGGAGATCTGTCCATGCGCCCCTCCCTCTCCCGTCCCTGGGACCAGGAAGTGGCCCAGAAAGGGGCCCAGCCCCATCCCGCTGTCACCGTGCAGTTCGCAGGTGTCTTATTCCAGGAAGGCATGCCCACACCCAAACTCCGTCACTGCATCTGAATTTTCAAAAACCAGCAAGCACAGTGTAACAGAACCTTTTGTTTATGTAAACCCAGCCCAACCTGTTTCAAGTCCTGTTGAGAGAGGCACTCTGGGTTCTCTCCGGCCTGAGTCCCCCTTGTCTCCCCCACCCTGGCCTGGAGCTTTCCACTGCGGAGCTCTGGCCTCAGGGGGCCTCCCTGCCCTCCCCACTCTCAAACTCTTGCCCTTTGATCCTCCCCAGCCAAGAGGAAGGACCGACCCAGGATGTCCTGGACAGTCACACTTGAAGGACGAACTTTCTCCTTCCTTCCCCTCCCTCCACAGACGCCTTCCGGGAAAGGGCTCGCCAGTGGAAACTCCCAGATTAAAAGATCCTAAAGCAAATCTACCTTTAAGGCTAATAACCACCTCTTTAAGTCTTGCTAATAGGAGGAAAATGCTCATATTTGGCTCTAGCCTACAGACATTGTTAACTGGTAACTTTGAGCGATATTGTTTGTGTTGATTTTTTGCCGCCTCCCCCCACTCCCATCTGCACTCAGGTTGGAAATGCAGAGGCCGGAACCTCCCGTGTCCAAAGGACCTGCTTGAAACATCTCTCACTGGATCGACCCGGTGGAGCCTTCTGGGACGGAGACTCCACGGACTGGCGAGGGGCGAGAGTGGGTCCCCCCCCCCCCCCCTGGCTCTACTGAGGGGCCAGTGCATCTTCCGGCCCCGGGGTGGCACAGTCCTAAAGTCCCTGGGGAGATGAGTGTCAAGTCCTAACCCCGCCCTTTAAACCGTGCTCTGCAGGAGGCGGGGGGGGGGGGTTTCCACTTAGTTCTAAAGCCCCCATCTCCATCTGTTTCCCCGCAGAAGGCTGAGGTGCGGAGGTCAGTTCCAACGCTCCCTCCCCCGGGCTCGGATCATCCCCGCAGGCGACGGGGGCGGGGAGGCGGGGAAAGGGGTGCTGCCACACTTCTAAATCGCCCGCAGGTGGCTCTCCGCTCCCGGCCGCGGCGCTTCAGAAGGAGACAGGAGGTCCCCGGACGCGGACCGCGCGCGTCCACGAACGGTCGGGCTGGTCCCTCCCATGTCCCCACTCCAAATCCTAAATGTCAACGCAGCGTGTTTTCTTTTCCGTTTAAAAGCTGCGCTTTAAACTCGGTGGGATCCGGATCCGGTTAGTTGCCGATGGCATTTCCAAGTTTTGTCGGGGTGAAGCACTTTAGCCTCCCGCATTGTGCTGTGAATGTGTGACCTCCCTCCAGCCGCGGCCGCCGTCCCCGACTCCGGGCGGGCCATGCGGCCCCCTCGCGGGCACCTCGGCACCCGCCCTCTCCCCGGGCCCAACCTGCGCGGCGGCCCGCGCGGCGCTTCCCGCGGACCAATTCTGCCCGCTTGGTGGCGGCGGTGGGGGTGGGGGTGCTTCGGGCCGCGCCCCGCCCGGGACCCGCAGAGCCACCGCCCCACCGGTAGCTGCCGCCGGGGGGCCCCCCTGCCCTGCCTTTCCCGGCCCGGCTCCCTCGGCCCCGCCCCCCGGGGAGGTCGGGTGGGGAGGCCGCGGGGGAGTGGGCCCGGCCTCCCCCGGCTGCGCCCCCGCGTCTCCATAGCGATCCTCCCGGCGCGCACCTCCGGGCCGGCTCCCCCCCGGGCTGAACAATGCGCGGCGGGGCCGGGGGCGGGGCCCAGCTGGGCCGGGGGCGGGGAGAGCGCGGGCCGAGGGGGCGCCGGCCGAGCGCACCGCCCAGGCAGCAGCCGGCCGCCCGGGTCTGAGCGGCGCGGTGCGGCCCCGCTGGCTCCGGGAGCGCCGCCCCCGCCCAGCCCCGGGCCCGCCCCGCTTCCCACGCCGCCCGGCTGAGCCCGCGCGGGAGCCACCTGGAGCCGCCGGCAGCCGCCGCCACGGCAGGTTGATGCGCGGCGCCCTCCCGGGACGCGCACAGGAGCCATCTTGAAACCAACTTCGCAAACTTTCGCAAAGTGCTCTCGAAGTGGAAGCTGCGGGGGAGCCCGGGAGCGCGGCCGCCGGTGTCCCCGCCGGGGCCCCCGGGGAGGCAGGGCGCGAGCCGCCCCGAGGGCCCGGCGCGGGGCGCGCAGGAGCCCTCCCCCGGCCGCGCCGGGTGGATGCGGAGCCGCGCCGGGTGCATGGATTGTGCTCGGGCGCCCGGCTCGGGCTCGGGCTCGGGCTCCGGGCCATGGCGCCGCCGCCGCCTCCCGTGTTGCCCGTGCTGCTGCTCTTGGCCGCAGCCGCCGCCCTACCCGCGCTGGGGCTGCGAGCGGCCGCCTGGGAGCTGCGCGTGCCCGGCGGCGCCCGCGCCTTCGCCCTGGGGCCGGACTGGACCTACGCGCTGGACGCCGCGCGCACGCCGCGGGCGCTGCGGGAACTGCTGGACGTGAGCCGAGACGGGCGGCTGGCGGGGCGGCGGCGCGGGCCGGGCGCGGGGCCCCGGGGCTGCGTGCGCCTGGGGGGCAGCCCGCTGCCGCTGCTCGTCCGCCTGGCGGCCCGCGGCGCCCCGACGGCCCTGAGCCTCCGCCTGAGGGTGCGCGCGCACGGCCCGGGTTGCGGCGCCCGGCTCCGGCGCCGACCGGCCACCGGCGCGGAGCTGCGGGCGCGGGCTGTGCTCACGGTGCCGGGGCCCGGCGCGGTGCTCTGCTTCCCGGCCTCCGGCGGCGGCGGCAGTGGCGGGGCCACGCTGCACTCGGCGCTCGCGGCCCTGACCACTTTCCCCGCCTGTAGGTGCCCGCCGCACCCCGGCCCCCGCTGCCCACGCAGATCCGTCTGCCTGTCGCCCGGGGGCTCGGCCCGCCTGCGCCTGCTGTGCGCTCTGCGGCGCGGGGCCGGCGCCATCCAGGTGGAGCTGGCGCTGGAGGCGGCCGCGGGGACGCCCTCCCCGGCGCTGGCGCTGTCTCTGTCGCCGCCGACCCAGCCCCAGCCCCAGCCCCGGGCGGTGGCGGCTCGGCGGGCTCGGCGGGGCGCTGGCGGCAGCACGACCCCTCAGTTCCCGCTGCCTAGCTACCAAGTATCCGTGCCCGAGAACGAGCCAGCCGGCACCGCTGTCATCGAGTTGCGCGCGCACGACCCGGACGAGGGCGAGGCGGGGCGCCTGAGCTACCAGATGGAGGCCCTGTTCGATGAACGCTCCAATGGCTACTTCCTCATCGACACCGCCACGGGCGCGGTGAGCACGGCCCGCGCACTGGACCGCGAGACCAAGGACACGCATGTGCTTAAGGTGAGCGCCGTGGACCACGGCTCACCGCGACGCTCCGCCGCCACCTACCTCACCGTCACAGTCAGCGACACCAACGACCACAGTCCGGTCTTCGAGCAGTCCGAGTACCGTGAGCGCGTGCGTGAGAACCTTGAGGTGGGCTACGAGGTGCTGACCATCCGTGCCACCGACGGCGACGCGCCCTCCAACGCCAACATGCGCTACCGCCTGCTGGAGGGCGCGGGCGGCGTCTTTGAGATCGATGCGCGCTCCGGCGTGGTGCGCACCCGGGCGGCGGTGGACCGGGAGGAGGCGGCTGCCTACCAGTTGCTGGTGGAGGCCAACGATCAGGGCCGCAACCCAGGCCCGCTCAGCGCCACCGCCACTGTGCACATCGTGGTGGAGGACGAGAATGACAACTACCCCCAGTTCAGCGAGAAGCGCTATGTGGTGCAGGTGCCAGAGGACGTGGCTGTCAACACACCTGTGCTGCGCGTGCAGGCCACTGATCGGGACCAGGGGCAGAATGCGGCCATCCACTACAGCATTGTGAGCGGCAACCTGAAGGGGCAGTTCTACCTGCATTCCTTGAGCGGCAGCCTGGACGTCATCAACCCACTGGACTTCGAGGCCATCCGGGAGTATACGCTGCGCATCAAGGCGCAGGATGGAGGCCGGCCTCCGCTCATCAATTCCTCGGGGCTGGTCCTGGTGCAGGTACTGGACGTGAACGACAACGCCCCCATCTTCGTGAGCAGCCCCTTCCAGGCGGCCGTGCTAGAGAACGTGCCCCTCGGCCACTCGGTGCTGCACATCCAGGCGGTGGACGCGGACGCAGGGGAGAACTCCCGCTTGCGCTATCGGCTGGTGGACACGGCCTCCACCTCCGTCGGGGGTGGCGGGCCTGCGTCCCAGGACCCCGCATCTCCCCCGGACTTCCCTTTCCAGATCCACAACAGCTCGGGCTGGATCACCGTGTGCGCGGAGCTGGACCGCGAGGCGGTGGAGCACTACAGCTTCGGGGTGGAGGCGGTGGACCACGGCTCGCCGCCCATGAGCTCCTCGGCCAGCGTGTCCATCACGGTGCTGGACGTGAATGACAACGACCCGGTATTCACGCAGCCGGTGTACGAGCTGCGTCTGAACGAGGACGCCGCCGTGGGGAGCAGCGTGCTGACCCTGCGGGCACGTGACCGGGACGCCAACAGTGTCATCACCTACCAGCTCACCGGCGGCAACACCCGCAACCGCTTTGCCCTCAGCAGCCAGAGCGGTGGCGGCCTCATCACCCTGGCACTGCCGCTGGACTACAAGCAGGAGCGGCAGTACGTGCTGGCCGTGACCGCGTCCGATGGCACCCGCTCGCACACTGCTCAGGTGTTCATCAACGTCACTGACGCCAACACCCACCGGCCGGTGTTCCAGAGCTCCCACTACACCGTGAATGTCCGCGAGGACCGGCCGGTGGGCACCTCCGTCGCCAGCATCAGCGCCACCGACGAGGACACCGGTGAGAACGCCCGCATCACCTACGTGCTGGAGGACCCCGTCCCGCAGTTCCGCATTGACCCGGACACGGGCACCATCTACACCATGACCGAGCTGGACTACGAGGACCAGGCCGCCTACACCCTGGCCATCACCGCCCGGGACAACGGCATCCCTCAGAAGTCCGACACCACCTCCCTGGAGATCCTTATCCTCGATGCTAATGACAACGCGCCCCGCTTCCTGCGGGATTTCTACCAGGGTTCCGTCTTCGAGGACGCGCCGCCATCCACCAGCGTCCTCCAGGTCTCCGCCACCGATCGGGACTCGGGCCCCAATGGCCGCCTGCTGTACACCTTCCAGGGCGGGGACGACGGGGACGGGGATTTCTACATCGAGCCCACGTCTGGCGTGATCCGCACCCAGCGCCGCCTGGACCGGGAGAATGTGGCGGTGTACCTCCTCCGGGCCCTGGCTGTGGACCGGGGGAGCCCTGCGCCCCTCAGTGCCTCAGTGGACATCCAGGTGAACGTCTTGGACATTAATGACAACCCCCCGGTGTTTGAGAGGGACGAGCTGGAGCTGTTTGTGGAGGAGAACAGCCCCGTGGGGTCTGTGGTGGCCAGGATTCGTGCCCATGACCCCGACGAGGGCCCCAACGCCCAGATCATGTATCAGATCGTGGAGGGCAACGTGCCCGAGGTCTTCCAGCTGGACCTGCTGAGCGGCGACCTGCGTGCCCTGGCTGAGCTGGACTTCGAGGTCCGGCGGGAGTACGTGCTGGTAGTGCAGGCCACCTCAGCCCCGCTGGTGAGCCGGGCCACCGTGCGCATCCGCCTCCTGGACCAAAACGACAACCCGCCCGTGCTGCCCGACTTCCAGATCCTCTTCAACAACTACGTCACCAATAAGTCCAACAGCTTCCCCACGGGCGTGATTGGCCGCATCCCGGCGCACGACCCCGACCTCTCCGACAGCCTCAACTACACCTTCCTGCAGGGCAATGAGCTCCAGCTGCTGCTGCTGGACCCGGCCACCGGAGAGCTGCAGCTCAGCCGGGACCTGGACAACAACCGGCCGCTGGAGGCGCTCATGGAGGTGTCTGTTTCGGGTGAGTGGCCGCCCGGAGAGCCGCAGGGACCCGCCGGGGGCCTGCCCTACCAGCCGGGGCGCATCTGGGCAGGGCCCAGGCGGCTCTTCGGGGATCTGTGGGCTCCGGTTGGAGGATTGGTGCCACGAGCTGTGGGGCGTGCTCCCCGCTTAGGCCAAGGGAGTGGGAGGGTACGCACTGCTTCCCTCAGCACTTTTTCTGGGAGCAGGCTCGGGCTGCCTCAAGTTCAGGACCGGGGCTTTTTTTTTTGGCGCTTTCCTCCACAGGCTGATTGTGATTCCTGATTGTGCTATGAAAAGTTGGTCTGCAGGGCTATCTGAGTTGTCTGGTTTGCTTGGTACCGTTCTGTGGTCAGCCCTCCGCCTGTCTGGAAAGATCAAAGGTCACCGCCCGCCCGGTGTGCTGCATGGAAATTGCTGGACGGTTCCCTGAGTCACCCTGTAATCGGGCGGCAGTTGGTTCCCGTGATGTCTCTTTTCTGTCTCCTGCAGATAATAACAATCCCGCTTATGTGTGCTCGTCTGTCTGGGAGTGCTTTGAAAAGCATAGCCTCGTTTGATCTTGGCTTCTGCTCCTGGACACGGGCTTGTAATTTGGGTCTTACTGAGAGGCCTGCCCAGTGTGGTGGTGGAGGAGCTCAGTGCGGGTTCCCCGGTGTGGGAACCCAGAGGGCCCGCTCGGGGCTGGAGGTGCGCAGTCGGGCAAGGTGGTCTCGGCTCCGTCAGCCTAATGCCCGGCAGCAAAGAGCGCACCCCATGCCGCCGATCCCCGAGTGCCAAGCGGGCTCCCCAGGGCCGGGCGGAGGGGACAGATAGAGGGCGTGGGAATTGGGAGACACAGCGGCTCCTTAAGGGGGCCCGCCTGTGGGCAGGGTCGGCTGGTGCAGACAGGTGCCATTAATGACGAGACCAAACTATTACAAGAAAGGCTTTGACCGTGGGTTGTTTGAGTCAACGTTTCGGCTGACTTACTTGAACAATAAATGATTTCAACACAGTGTCACCGCGGGAGCCCTGCGAGAATTAAAAAGGAAATTCTCTGATCTGTTTTGTTTTCACCTTTGGTTATCAGTCGTTATACGCCAAGGGTTGGGTGGCAAACAGGTCCCTGTTCTAGTTGTTTGCTTGTGAGATCCGGAGCTCAGGGTCCAGTTCTGCATGGTGCGACCACTCGCCAAGGCTTTCGGCGGCACAGTCTCTCCGCAGGTGCATATTGTAGGTTTTGTGGGGTCATGTACATGCGCAAGGGATACGGAAGAGGCCCTTAGGGGGAAATTGTCAGCGGGCTTATGGGTATTCCGAGCAATGACCTGATACCAAAAATTGTTTCCTTCCCAAATCCCCACTTGGGTTTGCCCGGTTTTTGATCCTTCTACTGTTCTGCGTGCTTCGTACGACACAGTGGAAAACAGCCGGTGCGGAAATGACTTGCAACACCCTGGGGTTTTGACTGCACAGGGGACACAGGGGGCCTTAGTGGGAACAGTGCGTGTGGAAGCAAGGATGTTGTGTGTGTCTGAGGCGTCAGGAATGTGGGCCCCACTGTGGCAGCCGGATAACAAGGCTTAGGATGGATTTCATCCCCCCAGAGGGGAGTTACTGAGAGCTGGCTTGCCTACCTGGAGGGCCGCCACTTGGGACCACAGCTGAAGGTGGGCTGGGGTCCTGCCACGTGGGGGACTGTCGCAGTGGTCTCGGTGACCCAGGGCCGACATAATGCTTCTGCCCCTCGGGCACTGGGCCTTCTGGGGGGTCCCCCAGGAATAGGTGGTTCCCTTTCGCTGGGTTCTGATCCGACAGCGGGTGGCTTTATAAACCCTTGCACTTAACATGGACACGCACCCTTCTGGGAACTGGGAGGTGAGCGGTGTTAGGATCCTTGCCTGCGAGAAAGTTCTGGAGGAATGCTTTGCCGGGCTGACCATTCCAGCGCCAAATCCTCGCTCAGTGCTGAGTCTGTGCTGAGGTTTGAGGGGGGGACACCGGGGCGTGCTGTGGCCCTCCCCCCTTGACGGCTGCTGAGTGCTCGGGCAAAGCCAACGGCTGGAAACTCTTAAAATCTGTGGATTGCAGGCGGCAGAGCGGAGCGCGAAACTCTTAAAATCTGTGATTGCAGGCGGCAGAGCGGAGCACAGGGTAGCGACAAAACAGAGCCCGAAGTCAGTCTTTGAATGAACCCGGGTGGATTCTTAGGTTTTGTAAAGGAACAATGGAGAAAGCGGTTGTGGGGGACTCACACCCTGTTTTCATTGAAGTGTTACTGGCTTTCTGGGATTTACAGCCGTGCCCTAAAGCCTCTGATGCCTTATTACCGCCCTCGCCCTCGAGGTGCTGGATGGAGCAGTTCTGTGGGCGCCCGGCCAGCAGGTCCCCGGCAGAAGAGGCTGCTGGGAAGGTGCGCAAGGGGGAGGGCCTGAAATGGCCAGGCAGGGGGGAGGGGTGTGCGGGGGGGGGGAGGGCCTGTAGGGGAGGGTTGTGGGGGGGGCAGGAGGAAATGGCTCCAGGAGAGAGCAGCTTGGGGGGACCCGGGGACCAGGAGGGCCTTTCCTTTTGCCAGACCAGGGGTGTCGGTTAGCGGGAACGTTTTAGTAGATGATACTGATGGTTTCACACAGACGCCCGGGGTCAGAACACTGTTTGAAAATGTTTTTGAATTAAAAAATAGGCACGTTTGAATAACGGCCAGTGTTTGGAGGACAGCCAGCCCCACAAAGTGCTCATTCTCTATGTGACGGTTTTTGAATGAGGTTTAAAATTCTGTGATTGGGACCTTTTTATGGCTGTTGTATGAAAGCCGTGTTTGCATTTTTCAGAGCAGTGCGGCCGCCAGCCCTGTGGGACCTTTAGGCCCGTCAGGCTTCCCCCGAATGTCTCTGGATGCCACGCCTTCGTCCCATCCGCATTTCAGTCCAGCCGCAACGTGCGTGTGCCCCTGGGGCTGGGGCTGGACCCGTGCGCGGCAGAGCGTGGCACTTGGTGGGAAGCGGTCCTGCGTCTGTGGGTGTTGCCGGCCCGTGGATGCGGGAATGTTGGCGTGTGTGGGATAAGAATGACCCGGGTCGCTGGGACACGCCAGAAGATGGGGCCACGCGGTGAAGTGAGATCAGGCAACCTCAGGGCGCCTGGGGGGCACCGTCGGCTGAGAGCCAGACCCTTGATCTTGGCTCAGGTCTTGCTCTCGGGATCTTGAGACGGAGCCCGGCGTTGGGCTCTGTGTTGGGCGTGGAGCCTGCCTCAGAGATCGGCTGTGGTTTGCCTTGGTGGGGAGTACGTGGCCTAGGGCCGCCTCGGCCTGGTGGAGCTTTAGAGTGCATCTGCCTCCTTAAATACAGCGGGTGGAGGGGACTTTTCCATGGGTGATGCAGAGCCAGAGTGGAGGGCAGGCCGCTGTCCCAGCAGCGCCAGGATGCCTGGTGTCAGGGCTCTTCCCAGATATCACTGGGAGCTGAAGCCGTGTGGCTGCGGAGTTGGATTCTTCGGTGACACCCCGTGCCCCGGGAGTTCGGTGCTTCTCATAGCCGGTGGGCATCGCAGGGCCTTCCGAAGCTCTGGGGACAGCCGCTTGCTAGCTTACGTTCAGAAACACCGGCTCCGAGCCAAGAGCATGTTTATCCTTTCACTGAGCACCTACTGTGTGCCAGTACGGCCCTGCTCTCCCGGACGCCGGTGGGGGACGGAGGATTGGAAGAACGCAGAGGAACACAGAACTGAGATGGTGGGGAGGGAGATGCGGGGTGGGGGACGTGGCGTGGGGACCCGTAATCTTGCACACGAAGCACCTTCCCAGCAGGGGAGCGTGTGTGGCGGAAACCCCCCCCATGCGGAGGGCCGACTCCGGAGGGTTTGGGGCCGATCTGGGAGATTTGGGGAAGAACCGGGTGTGTCTGAGCTGCACATGGGAAGGTGGCTCTAGGCGGTGAGCTGGGAGGTGTGGGGGTGGCCGAGGAGTGTGGGGGGACAAGGTGGGGCCTGCGCGGTTAGACGGTGAGATGTGGGGCGGGGATGGGCTTGAGCGGCCCGTGTGCTCTGCGCTGGGGCCTCCCTGGGGGCTCCCTGTCTGAGCAGGGCGTGGTCCTGCCAGGAGCACGCCAGGGCCCCCGAGGCTTGACAGCAGCTGCTTGCAAGGGCAGCGCTGGGGTTTGAACCCATGGCTGCGAAGCCATGGTCTCTCAGGCTGTGCTTTCCAGAGAAAACGGGCTCCAGGAGACGAGGATGAGGCCAGGGAGGAAGGCTCCCTGAGCCGGGTGGCCTTGCAGGGGGGTCTGGCTTTGGAGGCAAGACCAGACCACGTGCGGCTCGGGAACCTTTGATCTTTGTCACTGTGACGGCTGGACACGTAGGTCTGGGCAGAGGCCAGCTGGAGTCCTGGCCGGGGGCGGTCAGCATGGCCTCAGCAGTGACAGAGAGGGCTGTTGTGACTGGGGGTGGTCAGTGACCAGTCTGCAGGGGTGTGAGGGCATTAGGGCAGGGGATGTGTGTGACAGGAACGGGACCGTGGTGCAGCCTTGAGGAGCCGTGGCCGGAGTGGCCTGTGGGCAGGGGTGGATCAGCCTCGCAGCTGGGGCAGGAGCAACCACACCCAAGGGAACCCTCTGGAGGCTGAGGGTCCCACCGTGGGTCACCCGTGGGGCAGAAATGTGGCTTGAATTAACCAAAAGGAGGTCCTTGGTAGCGTCACGAGAGCCAGAGTAGCGGGGGGCTGGGCAGCCCTCTGAGGAGCAGGGGACAGGCTTGCAGGGGTGAGGGAGCCAGGCTGAGGGCAGGGGGGTGGCTGTGGGGACGTGGAGCGAGCAGTGACCTGGCTGGGTTGAGGGGCGGGAGGACTAGACCAGTCAGCGGGCACCACCACCACGCTGGCCACCCTGTCCCTCTGCCTGTGCGGCTGTTCACCCTGTGTGATTCCGGGGGCACCGGGAGTGAGGGGGGCACCGCGATGGCAGAGCAGTATCTGTCGGGGCCACGTCGAGTGTAGACAGGGCTGCCCGGGAGGGTCGGTTCTACTCCTCTTTGACTCATAGGACCTGTGATGGGGGAGTAGGGGGGCCAGGGCCAGGGCCATGGGGCTCCTGGACTGCTCAGGGCCAGGGCAGCCCATCTCAGCACTGGCTACCTGGTGACAAGAAGTCTCCTGGTGGTCCCACCCACCAGCTAGAGCGACAGGGAGACTGTTTACATGTGGGCAGAGCGACAGGCAGTGAGCCCCTTGGGAGGAGGGTACACAGACCCTGTATGATGTCGACTGGCATTGGCAGTTTGCCGGCGACACCCAAGCTCCGTCCAGGGCCGGGTGCCCCCTTTGGGCAGCCCTCTCGGGGCCGGGTGGACACGCACACCTGCTCCCGGCGACGCCCGAGAGCTGAAACCTGCGGGGGACCCGGGGTGGTGGGATGGGGGCTGCCTGGGCCTGGCAGCCGCCGAGGCCCCGAGAGGTGTGTTGTGTGGCTCAGGGCCATGAGCCTCCTCCCTGCCCGCACTCGGATGCAAAGAGAGCCAGATTTTATCGTGTGGGGCAGAGCATGTGGAAAATCTTCCCGAACTGGCATGACTCTTCTCCGCTCACTGCCTAGGGGGTCATAGTTTTCTGGTGTTTCTTCTTGTCCTGTAACCTGAACGTGCAGGTTCGTACAAAAGCCGGAGGGTTCCTGGATCCCGAGGGGTGGAGTGAATGTCCCCCTGCTTTCTGTGGGTTGGTTTTGGGAGGGTCACGGGGGCGACCTGAGGATGTGTGGCAGGGTTGGGGTCCCAGGTTGTCAGGGTCCGGGACCTGGCCTGGAGTTTGTGGGGGATGACAGGGGGCCCCCTCTGCTTTTCCCCTGTGAGTAGGTGGTCCGCAGTGGCTGTGGGTCCTTTACGGACCGAGCCCCAGGGGCCTGGGAGAGGGTCCCCCGGCAGAGACTGCGGTGGCTCGTCTGCCCCCCGCTCTGGGCACTGGGGGGAGGCTGACGCAGAAGACAGGATGCAAAGTGATCCCTCCCAGCACTTTGGGTCCCTCTGTGCCTTGGGGGCTTGGCTCCGGGGGAACGTTCTACAGCTGTGGCTGATTCTCACGACTTTGCTTCAGGTAAGGACTTGCGGATGCCTTGGAAATCGGTTCCCCCTTTTGGGTGTGAACATTCCAGAGCTGGGGAAAGCCCGTCACCAGCCCTTCATCGTTCTGTCACTCCAGTGAGCGCCTCCTGACGTCCTGGAGATGGGCCACGATTCTTTCTTAAACACGCACACATGTGCACCTGTGCTCACACACACATAGACACACACATGTGCATGGACTTCAGCACATGCACACACAAGCATGCTCACGTGTGTGCACACATGGACACAAGCACACACACGCACATAGACATACACGTGCAAATGCACGGGCACAGGCACATGCATGCATAAACGCACGCGTATGCACAGACACAGGTACAAACATGCACACATGTGCACACAGAGACACACATGCAAAAACATGTATGCACACACACGGGCCGGGGATCAAACATGAACAAACACACAGACACACAAATACATACACGTACACACGCACACAAATCCACACAGTTTGACCACTTTGGAGGCAGACTGTGTCGCATGAGCTTTCCTTCCAGCCACCCCAACCCGACACACCGTGTCAACATCTGCAGCCGCGGTGGGGTCCTGTTGGCCAGTCTGATGATCCCTTGGGGCTGGTGACATGGTGCCAAGCTTGTGGGTGTCCCATGGACCGTGGGCCTCCCGTGAAAGGGGTTGTGTTAACCTTTAGCTTCCAGGGTCAGCCACTGGGTATTGAGGCATCAAGCGTGTGGAGTGTGGCTGGTCCCTCACAGTGGCTGTTGGGACAGATTCTGTGGCTACTTTTGCACAGCTGTGTCCGCGGCGTGCCCTCGGTGAGCAATGAGCGAGCCCCGGGCTGGTGTCCTTTCTGCACTGATCTTATGCGACGGGATAGTCCCTCCACCTTCCAGGCGGGAAGCGGATGGGGAAGGACACACAGCCTGCTTTGTCGTGTGGAAGTGTTAGAGGGGACACGAGCCCCCCCCCCCCCCCAAGGCAGGGCAGGGCGCCACCTCCACCCCTCTGATCTTCCCATCTGCCCGCCTCCGTCTCTCCCCTGGGGCTTTGAGGTCAGGGGGTCAGTTTCTGATCTCGGCACACCTGGAAGGAGACTGGCGTCAGAGCCAGGATGATACCCCAAGAGGTGGTCGTCTGAGAGCCTGTCGCCCCACTGCGTGGGTTTGCGGGCCCCCGCCCCAGGCTCTGCCTTATCCCCTGGCTGCAAACCCGAGAGTGCCCATTTCTGAGGCTGCAGAGCTCCGGGCGGTAGGTCCAAGTCTGGAACCATGGGTGGCCTCACTGTCGGCCATAGGCTAAGCCCTGCCACGAGGAGCTGTTGTGACAGCAGCCCTGGGGACCCAGAACAGGAGGGCTGTGGGCCACGTGTGTGTCACGCCTGATTCCATGGGAGCGCTACGGTGAGCAGGGTGCAGCTGCTGCACAGTGAGGGAGAGGGGGTCCTGGCGGCTCTCCCTGAGTCTTTATGGGCCTCCTATGGGAAGAGCTGTGTCACGGGAAACTGGAGTGCAGGACCTGCGTGCATCAGGGGCGGGGACGGACCTGAACCAGTGCTGTGGTCAGGGTCAGAGGCAGCCGGGAGGTGGACAGCATTGTGGAGCTCACGTGGAACTGACGTGCCCTTGGGGGCCCTCCGGCTTCCAGAGCAGATTTTCCTGGCCAGGGACCCACCAACCTGCCTCCCTCCTTCCCTCTCTCCATCAGTCAAGATTTTTCCTTCTTTTTCAATAGTCTGTTTTCACTTCCACTTCTGGGTTTGTGTTTTGTTTTGTTTTTGTCTGTTTTTTGTTTGTTTGTTTGTTTGTTTTTTGGTTTTAAAAACTGTCTCATCGAAGTGACACTTGGTTAGGGTAAACTTGGAGCGGCTTGTTCAAACAAAGTCCTGTGCTGTGTTAGCATTCGGAGATCAGAACGCTCTCCTGGGGCAACAAACTTTCATCAGGGAGTTGACTGGTGAACGACTGTGTCACAGAGTGAAATCGGTCCACCGCCGGGCAGCCCCGCTTTGGAGACGGCCACCTCAGCCGTGGTCTCCGCAGCTGTCCCTCGCTGCGCTCTGACGCATCCCGGTGTGGGACAGAGCATGGGGTTTCCCTGGCAGTGAAGCCCGATGGCCCCCTGAGTGCTGATGGCCAACGCTGGTCAAGTCAACCCCCTCTGGGCCTCACGGTCTCCCCTGGAATGAGGCGGTGGGACAGTCATCGTCCAGGACCCCCGTCCTGACTCCAGCCCTGGGATCGCGCTGTGGGTGAAGGACCGGAAAAGCAGAAACCCAGCCCGAGGGTCTGGCTGTGTCTTGGGAAGCCTGTTTGTCGCTGTGAACGTCGCAGGTGCCGAGAAATGACCTTGCTTAAAAGCTATCATGAAGTGTTCGGGAATCACGTTTCTAGTAAGGGATTGATGTTTCGAATATGTAGAGAGCTTCCGCAGCTCAACCATGGAGAAACAGACGACCCGATGGAAAGATGGCAAAAACACTCAGTTGGACGTTTTTCCAGTTAAGACGTGTGCACGGTGACGGACGCACGAGAGGGGCTTCGCGTCACTCATCCTCCGGGATGTGCAAACCAGAACCGTAGCGAGGTGCCGCGCCCCACCTTTAGGACGGCTGTTGTAGAAACAAAAACAGAGCAGAAAGTAAGGCAGGGCTACCACGGGGAGAAATTGGACCCTAGTGCTTTTTTGAGTGAAAATTGGTGCAGCCACTGTGGAGAACCATGTGGCGGCTCCTCGAAGGATTCAACCTGGAATCCTGGTGGGGTCCAGGAATCCCACTTGTGCATATCGATACAGAAGTAAAAGCAGAACCTTGACCGGGTTCCGGCATCTGTACGCTCGCGGCGGCCAGCTCACGATCCTCAGAAGGTGGAGGCTCCCGGGGTCACAGGCAGACGGATGGGTGAGCGGAAGCAGTGGGTTCTCGTTCAGCTTTGAAGGGGAAGGAGAGGGGACCCGTGCTACAGTGTGGAGGAGGAATGAGGCCCTCGTGCTCCGTGAAATAAGCCAGACACGACCCACACCCACAAGGTTCAGGGCTCTGCTCACGCAGAAGTCAGCGACCCCGCACCCCATAAGACCTGGGCCCATGGGCGAGGGCTGCCACCTGTCCTGACCCAGGTGCCTCCGCTGGTGACCCCACACCTGGCACCCTCTCAGGGAGCGGCTCCGGTGACTCCTGAAGACAGGGCTGAGCCACAGAAGACGCCGGAACTCCAGGGAGCTGAGAGTCCCAGTGTCCCCCTCACGCCTCAGGGCGTCACCCTTGGAGCTGACACTGCGTCGGGTGCTCCCATGGAATATTCCAGTCTTCCGAGGTTACGCTAGTGAATATAGTGACAGAAGTCACTCGCCCATGGAAGTGTGGTGGCCGTGTTGGCCCGAGAGAGCCGACATGAAGAGGCCTGGGGCACGGACACAGGCCACCAGGCGGGCGAACCCCCAGGAAGGCGCTCGACGAAAGCAGCCAGACAGGAGAGCCCACACGGGGCACAGAAGCTGCCGCCCAGCCATCCACGGAGGCCGGGCACGCCTGCCGCTTCTCCCCGGGGCTGGGGCAGGGGCACAAGGAGCGACCGGGATGGGCCTGGGGTCTCTTCTGGGGGTGACGGAAGGGCTTTAGCAGGTAGAGGCGGGGTAGCATATCACTGTAACGCACCAAATGCCTACAGAAATATACGCTTTAATGGGGCAAATCACACCCTCATTCTCCACCGGAGTCCTGACCCTGTCCACAGCCATAGGGGCGGGGGCTTTAGGACGATTTCTGTGTCTGAGCATGTGTGACATCTCTCTGGCGCTTGACCGTGTGTTAGGAGCTGCAGGATAAGCCGAACCTTTAAAAGCCCTGGGAAAGAGGAAGGCCCTCGGGGCATCGGGTGCCACGGGGACCCTCGTGCCCTGCAGCCCAGCGGGGGGGAGGCTGGGGCCCGGGGACCCGGGCCCGACCCCACTGCCTGGGCAGAGGAGGGTGAGAGGGTGCGGGCCCAAAGGCCGTCGTCCTTGCACGTGGGGGCCTCTGGCCACGCCTCCTCCCCTGGGACGGGTCTTGGGTTCAGTACCACTTGTCTGAGCACAAGTCTGGGCATTTGTTGGCATTTTAACATGTTCAAGCAACTGGGCAACTGGGTTTGATCTTTCCCTGTTTCATTTTTTTAAGATTTTATGTAATTATTTGCTAGAGAGAGACAGCGAGAGACGGAGCACAAGCATGGGGAGGGGCAGAGGGAGAGCAGCAGACTCCCTGCTGGGCAGGACCCTGGGGTCATGACCCGAGCCCAAGGCAGACGCTTAAACCCACTGGCTGCTTTCGTGGAGCGCCTTCCTGGGGGTTCGCCCGCCTGGTGGCCTGTGTCCGTGCCCCAGCCTCTTCATGTCGGCTCTCTTGGGCCAACACGGCCACCAGACTTCCATGGGCGAGTGACTTCTGTCACTAGATGCACTAGCGTAACCTCGGAAGACTGGAATATTCCATGGGAGCACCCGACGCAGTGTCAGCTCCAAGGGTGACGCCCTGAGGCGTGAGGGGGACACTGGGACTCTCAGCTCCCTGGAGTTCCGGCGTCTTCTGCGGCTCAGCCCTGTCTTCAGGAGTCGCCGGAGCCGCTCCCTGAGAGGGTGCCAGGTGTGGGGTCACCAGCGGAGGCACCTGGGTCAGGACAGGTGGCAGCCCTCGCCCATGGGCCCAGGTCTCACGGGGTGCGGGGTCGCTGACTTCTGCGTGAGCAGAGCCGTGAACCTTGTGGGTTGGGGAGACCCTGCGGATGGGGACGGTCAGGACACTTCTCAGGGAGGTGGAGTCCGTAGGCTCCTGGGTGGGTCCCAGTGAAGGTGGGGGCAGGGGGCTGAGTGTCAGTGAGCGGCCCTGGTTAGGGGCTTGGAAGCTGCAGCTTCTGGGGGCAGGAGGGGGGGCCTTCTCAGGAACGGACCGAGCTCGTGGTGCAGCCGAGCTACTCCCAGACCTTGGGTGCTGGGCTGCAAGGTGGTGGGGTCCAGGGTCAGCCAAAGCTCCGTCCTCCAGGTCAGAGGCAGGGGTGAGGGCAGCGTCTTGGGATTGCTTTTGGCTCTGCTGTGTGAGATCCCTGCTGGGCACATCCTCTCCGTCTTGCGTCTGTCCGGGGCTCATGCACACAGAGGATCCGAATTCCGGATTTGTAGCCCTGCACCACGTGAAACGTGTAGCACAGGCCCCTCTCTGTGCCCCCTGGAAGGTCCTGCTTCCCTTCAGATCCTCGTGGGCGGCCTCCTGGGTTTTGCGTGGGCTTCCTGGGAAGCCAGAGTAGCTGTGAGCGGGTGCAGGGGAGGTTCGGCGAGGGGCCGGGCCTGGTTCCTCAAGGCGACGGGCTTCCTGTGTCGGCTCCTGGGGCTGTGACACGGCTCCACAGACCAGCAGCTCAAGACAACAGAAATGTATTCGCTACGGCTCGGGAGGCGGGAAATCTGGAATCAAGGTGTCGGCTGGGCAGCCTTTGGAGCAAAGGGGCTGGGAGGCTTCTTCCTGCCTCTTCCAGTTCCCAGTGGCCCCAGGATCCTTGGCTTGCCTTGGCTCGCCCTGGCTGTGCTTCCGTTGTCCCATGGCCTTCCTGCGTGCCACCTGTGTGCCTTCTCGTGGTAAGGACACCAGTCCTACTGAGTTGAGGACCCACCGTACTTCTCTCAGACCCCATCTCAATTTTCCTTTCTTTTTTTAAGTAGGCTCCATGCCCAGCGTGGAGCCCAGCGCGGGGCCTAAACTGAGATCAAGAGTCAGATGCTTAACCGACCGAGCCCCCCGGGCGCCCCCTTAATTTATATCTTTATTACATCTGCAAAGGCCCTGTTTCCAAATCGGGTCACACTCACAGGAACTGGGGTTAGGACTTGAACGTCTGTTTTTGGGGGACACGGTTCAGCCCCTTCCAGCACCTGCCTTCACGTTCAGGCACGTAGCTCTGGTGTCGTGTTCTGTGGGGTGACGGAGCTCTGCTTTGCTGGTGGGACCCCCGAGTTGGCCGCCGGAGTGGTCTCCCTGATTGTGATGCCACGGGACCCACCGGGGTCCTGCCCCTTTGTCCTCCTCTCCCCTTGGGCTCCTCCCGTGAGACCGAACAGCGCAGGGGTTAAGGCTCCCGATCCCCGCGTCTCTTGGGGGAGGAGGGCACGTGCTCCCGGGCATCATGTGGGAAGGAGCAAGGAGCAGGCGTGGCGTGTGTGGACCAGTGAACAGGGGCCCGGAGGGGCGGGGCGGGTGGGCGCGGTCCGAGAGGACGGCCTCGGTGCCACATGACACAGCTGTGGGAGGCGCCTTTCCAATGCAGCTGTCCGTCCTGAGTGTGGAAAATTCTCTGATGTGGAATTCAATGTTCCGCAAACCTTCAAAGAGGAAAGAATGGAAAAATGTGAACGTTTATTGTTCTGAGCGGTTTCCCGTGCATCCGGCACGTGGCTGTCGGGGGTCAGGGGTGTGCGCGTGTGTGTGCAGCGCAGGAAGCTGAGTGATGAGTTCGAGCGCCTTGGCCAGGATGCCTCACGGGACCGCAGATGTGCCCGAGAGAGCGGTCAGGGGTTGGGCCAGGGGCTGGGCCGGGGGCTGGGGCTGGGCTCGGCACCCGGCCGGCGCCGCTGATCGCCAGGTAGAAGGTGGCAGGTGCTGGCTGAGTCTGCGGGGAGAACCAGGCTGGGGCGGCCCCGGAGGCAGGAAGCCGAGGGCGTCAGGGTCAGCACGGCTGTCCGAGAGTCCCCGGTGGGCCTGGGAAATCCATTGTGTTTGTGGTGGAGATTCTGTTTTCCTCCTCCCGTTGGTGCTGCCCGTTGGCCTGGCGTTTTTAGAACCGAAAGTGAAGTTGGAACCGTGTGAAAGCGGGCCCAGCTCCTTTCCCGCAGCCCGGGGACCTGAGGTGGGGGAGCCCACGGGGCGTTTCTCCCCGTCCATGCAATGGCCTGTTGGGTGAGGGCTGGCCTCGGCTGGGACGTTCTGGATTCTTCCAGAGCGTTTCTACTTCTGAGCTCTTGGAAGCGGACGGCACCAGCCTCTGAGTCGTTCCCTAATAACTGCTTCTTAGAAGAACCAGAAAGATGGTCCACGACACGGGTTTGAGTGGGAGCGCAGGGGTCAGCGGCATGTGGATTTGGGAAGTAGGGAGGGGCGTGTGGTGGGGGGGTCCCTCGGCTTTGTGTCCCTGCCCTCGGGGTGCTGCTTGTGCTCGGGAAGGTCGTTCTCACACCCTACGGCCGTGCAAACCAGTGAGAGCCCGAGCGAGGGGACTCTGCTGCCCGGGAGCTGAAGGCGCCGTGGGGGCTAAGGGGGTTCGGGAAGCCCCGGGGGTGCTGACGCGGCCAAAAGGGGCTGTGCCGGTGTGTCCTGTCCTGTTTGGTTTGCTGAGCTCAGACTGGGGCCACGGTCCTGCAGTGTCCTGTAGTCGTGTCCCGTGGGTCGGTTCCACACACTCATCAGTGACGGCGTCTGGGAACGGGTGGCCGCCCAGCCAGCCGCCTGCTTTTCGGATTCCCGAGGGCGGGCTCAGGTGCAAGGGGTCCCCACGCCCACGAAACGCACCTGCTCAGCCATCTCCAAGTGGACAAGCTCGGGGCATTTGGGACATTCACACAACCTGCACCCCCGCTGTTCAGTTCCAGAACATTTTTCTCACCCCCCAGCTGTGCGGTTTTGGGGTTACTTTGTTGTTATTTGAAGAGATAGAGCCAACGAGACTTCTCCGTGCCGACGGATCGGTGGCGGCTCTCGGCAGCATGGAGGCCGCCTGTCTGGTGGGGAGGGGGTTCTGTCCATCATCATCTCAGGGTCGTGGGGTGGTGCGTGCTGGGACGGGGGGAGGGGGCCGGAGGGGCC
Source organism: Mustela nivalis (assembly GCF_964662115.1). Taxonomy (NCBI): domain Eukaryota; kingdom Metazoa; phylum Chordata; class Mammalia; order Carnivora; family Mustelidae; genus Mustela; species Mustela nivalis. Next base: position 2,991,485 of record NC_139026.1, read on the forward strand.
GCTGTAGCCGAGGGCTGGGTAGGTCTGCCCTTCTGCACCGGGTCAGAACCGGGAGCTTCTGCCTCAAGAGCTGGAAACACAGCCTTAGGGCCTTTGCTGCCATCCGTCGCAGGCGGCCTGTCTGCCGGCCCTAGAGTGACTGGCTGGCCTGGTTGCTGGCGCCGGAGGGGCTTCAGGCTGTGGGACCGCAGTGCTCAGATGGGGAAGGGTCTGGGCAAAGCAGGCTGCGTGGCCTTCCTTGCTGTTACCTCGCTGGACGGTCCCTTTCACGTGGTGCTCTGGACGCCGTCGGAGCCTCGGGCCTTCAGTCCAGGGTCCCCCTGGCGCTGACTGGGCCCCTTCCCGAACTGCCAGTCTGTCCATGGCTCCATATGTGGCTCCTCCCCCCACCTTCTTCAGTGCTGGCCCCTCTGCCTGGACTGGACAGATGATGTTCACACCTTCGTCCGAAATAGAGTTCTGCCCCCCCCAATATCTCACTTCCTGCAGCCTCAGCCGTGGCTGTGACAGAACCAGCTTGGAGACTTGGCCCGGAGGTGGTGGGGGGTCCCGGTGGGTTCCTGCACTGAGAGCCCCCCCGGGTCACCCAGGACTCTTCTCTCAAGGCACTTGTTCATGGGATGGAAGCCCAATGGCGGGGGCATGGAACTCAGGGTGCTGGGCCCGGTGGCCCCTGTGGCCTCCTGGTCATCTGGTGGGCATCCCCGCTGTGCGCCCACTGTCCCCATCACCCCGCGTCAAAGCCTCACCCTGCCCCGGCAGCCTGCCCAAAGCCAGGTGTCCTTCCCATGACCCTCTGGCAGCCATCTGCGTCCTAGAGCTTGGCCCAGACGCCCGCTGGCTTGCTCGGGAGCCCGAGCACAGATGGGCGAGGCCAGGCAGGGTGAGCGAGGCCAGGCGGGGTGAGCGGGCACGCAGAGGGAGGGTTTAGTGCTGTACCCTGGAGAATCGGGCTCTCCGGGGATTCCCTGTGCTCTCCTGCTTCTCAGAGACTGGCTTTCCCACCCAGATGGCCCAGGCAGTGTCCGCGGTGGGAGCAGAACCGCCCAAGGGCGAAAGGAGCCGGAGGGAATTGGGGCCGGAGGAGCAGAAGAGGGGGCTGCTCCTGCCTCTTGCCCCTTGGTCGTGGCCTCTGTGTCCGGGGCACGGGTACTGTCACCCTCTTAGAGCTGTCCATGCCCCCCAGGGCTTGGACTAGGTCAGCCGAACTCTCCCCAATCTGAGTTAGGAATGAATCCACTCTAGCTCGGTGCCCCCGGGGGGTGGCGGGGGCAGGGCTCCTGCAGGGGCTCACAGGACAGTGTGGGCATTGGCGGAGATGCAGAGCGCACAACTGAGTGTGGAGGTGCCCGTGTGGGCCCCCCGCCTCCCAGGGCCGGACGTGTGCAGGAACCCCGCGTTCTGAAGGTGACACAGGCTCTGGTTGTGGGGCTGGATCGGATGCCAGGAGGCCAGAGCTGACCAGGGTGCTCACCTGCCAGGCTCGGGAGCTGCGGGCGCAGACAGGCATCCCTGGGTGGGGGGCTCTGGGCCTTTCCCGCAGGGACTTGCACTTGCTGGCGGCTTGCGGGGGCGACTCAGGTGGTAATGCCGGGGTCACGGCTCATGTGGCTGCACAGCCCAGCTCCTCACTACAGCTCTGACCTGCAGGGGGCAGGGGCACTTGGCTTCTAATGCTGGGAGGGGGACACCGGAGGGGACGGCCGTGTGAGAGGCCCTTGTCCTGCCTCCCTGCAGGGGTCTGGTGATGGCCGATGGCGGGGGCTGTCCTCGAGCCATATGTCCCTCCAGGACCAGTTCCCACTGACTCGCAGCTGGACAGGCAGGGCCTCAGGCTCCCAGATCAGGACGTGGTTTGGGCCTCAGAGAAGGGACCTGGGGGCCTGTTTCAAGGTGGGGGCTTCTGTGTCACGCAGGTCAGCCGGGCACGTGTGGTGTAGCTAGTACAGGCGGGAGCCTCCCTGGCTGGCCTTCGGCATGGTCATCTTGGGGTGCTGGTCCCTCGGCCTGCCCCAGGTGGCACGGCGTTCCCGCTGGGCGGGGGCAGGCATGCAGTCAAGGTTGGAGACGTGTCCATGCTCAGGGACTTGGGCTTGCTGGCGGCTGGGAGGTGGGTGGAAGGTAGGGGAGCCGGGGGGAGCTCTGGGAGGAACACTACTTTGGACATCGGCGCGGTCTTCATGCAGCTTTTAGTCTCTGGGCCCCTGTCCAAGTGAGCATCGTGCAGGTGAGTGTGGGCGGACGACGGACAGACAGGATGGAAGTGTGCTCCAGGCCATGCCTCCCCAGCCCCCCCGCTGTGTGCAAGGGGTAAGGGTCAAGGAGAGCAGCCCCCCCCCCGTAGGGTCTCATTATGGCAAATCTCAAGCCCTCCAGCCCCCCCCCCCGACAGTCTTCGTTCCTGTTGATGTAGGGGGGAGCGTGGTGTGCGGCACTCAGACCAGAACCGCCATGAGCAGAATCACCGCCGCGCTGGTGTAGACGTTTTGGTGGAACTGCTTCAGACCTGCCAGTGTGGACACGGGGGCCGGCTGACCCGGGCTTCCCAAGAAACCTGACTCAGGACCCTCCGTGGGGGAGTGGCTTTGAGCGTGGATTTTAGCTTCTTGCCAATGTACAGACTGTTTGGCCTGCAGTGCCAGGTGCACGGTTCCCCTCATACTGTCCGGTTTACGGAGGATTGCAATCGGCAGGGAGACCCTGCGGCTCCCCGGAGGCAGGGGCCCCGGGCTCGGGGCGGGGATGTGCCAGCTCAGGGACCTCAGGACGGAAATGACTTGTCCTTCCCCGAAGGCAGCAGGATGCCAAGCGTGTCGTGGCAGAAAAAGCTGATGTTGGGAAGAAAAGGGAGGAATCCGTCACTCCACAGTTATGTGGCCCGGGCAAGGGGACGCGTTCATTCAATGCCTGGGCTGAGTTTCGAGAAGGGAGGCGGGTAATTGGGTCTAATTATCTGGAGACACTCGCAGGGCTGGCAGCGCCTGGACGCCGAGGGTGCCCGGGCCTCCCTGACCCTCCTCCTGCCCGCCCACCCGCCCGCTCTTCCCGCCCCCTCTGCCCTGTGCCCTCCGTGTCACCCCCGGGCTGCTCCATCATGCCTCGGGGGTTCCAGGGAACCGTGGCCCCGCGGAGGGTCAGCCCTGCTGCCCGGGCGTCCCAGGCCCTGGTATCTCTCGGCTCTCGGGGCTGCAGATTCCCAGCCCAAGGGGAAGACATGGTCCGTGTGTTTTGAGTGAATGACGGGAAGCACGCCGAAGAGAGCACGGCTGACGCTGTGTCGTGGCTCAGAACAGAAGGGAAGGTTGACTCCAGGTCCTGCCTGCCCCGGGGAGCTGGGACAGCGTGACCAGCGGGGGCTGCGTGGACTTGCAGAGCCCGGGGGAGCCTTGGGGGAGGCCTCTGGGCCGCATAGTTTTGTGCTGGTTGCCCGCATGTTTTCTCTGTGTCGATTGTGTTTTTGAAAAGAAAACCAGAAAACAGCCGAGCAGACACAGCACAAAGGCCGGCACCGTCCGTTTTTAGTTTTGTAAAGCTTTATTAGGGGAGATTAATAGAAGTTGCTTTTCAGAATCAGAAGCATGTTTGGTTCATTCACGAGAAGCACACTTGCCCTAGAAAATTCTGTGTAAAGGAGAACACAGGAAATCACCCCAAAGCCCAAGCCCCGAGCGAGTCCTTGCTGGCCTTGGGTTTGAGTCACAGTTTCTCTTCTGCTCGTTTGGCCCTTTCCTGTGGCCGTGTGCTTGCGGGGCGGAAGGTGGCCTTCCTGCTACTCAGAGAGTGACCGCGGGGCTCATCCTGGATGGGCCACACGCCTCCCTCCAGGCCCTGGTGGCAGGGTTGTCATGGCGATGGCGCTCTCCAAGCATTCGGGAGGCACCTCTGGGGCCGATACACTGAAGGGCCGGCCCTTTGTCCCGGGACAGCGGGACCCAGAAGGACTGACCGTGTGTCCGGCTCACTTTAATTACCTTGCAGGGACGCCCCGGGGAGGGGCGCTGCGGTCCCCTTGGGATGAGCCCAGCAGCCGGGCGGTCTCTTCCTTAAATGTTCAGATGTGGAGCCCTCGATTCAAAACAGTCCTCGGGTCATTTCCCAGCAGACTTAGCTTCTGTGGCTCCTTCACCTTAATGGATAGGCCGAGGCAGACTGCAGACAGCTGCCCAGAAGCCCGTCCCTGCGTGCTGGCCGGCGGCGCCCGTCCCTGCATGGTGGATGGCAGGGCTCGTCCCAGTGTGCTGGCCAGTTCAGGGCCAGCCCAGGTCACTGGCTCCACTGCCAGCTCCTGAGCATCTCTGTGTCCTGTCACCAAGCGCTCTGGAAGGGACATGTCCCTCTCCCGCGGCAGCCCCACAGCCAGCAGCTTCCTCTCCTCCCGGGCCTGTGTGCCGCACGCGAAGAGGGGCTTTCTCGGAGGAGAGGGAAGCTCCAGCTCGGTCACCTGTGCCCCGAGAGGGACGTCGTCAGGACTAAACGGAAGAGAGGGCGGCTCCAGGGTCCTGCATGCCTGCTTGGCTGGGCCACATACTCAACAAACGGCCTGCTGTGTGCAGGCCTTAGGACCGGCCCTTGTCTGGGGCTGCCCCGGGCTGTCCCCCATCCCCAGGAGCCACAGAGTCCCTCTCCTTGCCTCTGTCTGTTCCCAGAGCAGGCCTGCGCCCGATGCTGTTGACCTTCGCGGCTGGGGTGGTCTCTGGCGGGGCTGTCCCGAACACGGCAGGATCCGGAGCAGCGTCCCTGGCCTCCAGCCACTGTGTACCAGTTGCTACCCCAAGTCGTGACAACCGGACATGTCTCCAGACGTCGCCCCATGTCCCCTGCGCCCCCCTCCCAAAACACTGAGACGACTGCTCTCAAGCCAGGCAGCCCATCCAGAGGGCCCGCTCCGAGTCTGTCGGTCACCCTGTGACTCCCTGTGCCTGACATAGCTCCCAGCCCTGGGGGGCACGCAGGAACCCTGCAGAGCTCACGGTGTGTGCAGTCTGGTGGGTTTGACCTGGGACCGACTGCTTTAAGACAGAGCAGCATGGTAAAGAGAGGTCCAGCCCGGGTCCCGGGTCCTGGGTGGAGAAGCTGGCTCAGCCTGGCCGCGTCTGGCTGTATGATCTGGGGTCCCGTCACCCTTTCTGAGCCCCCATCTCCTCGTCAGTAAAGGGGTGTTGTAAGTGCCACCAAGTGGACATCCTGGGCCCCGGCAGCCTGCCCTGCGGTCACCTCCATGTCCCAGGTCCGCAGATGCAGGGTGGGCTCAGCTCCCAGGGCACACTCACACAGCAGAGGCTTCCCAGCATGCCCCATGGGACATGTGCTCTTTATAGATCGTGGAACATACTTGGTCTTGGGATCAGGCAAACCAAGGCTCGAGAGGATCCTTGGAGGGAAGCAAACTTTGGAACTGGGGCTGTCGGGAGAGACCCCAGCGGGCAGCTGCGGTGGGGAAGGGGGGCCCATGGCGAGGCATCAGGGACACTCGGAATTTGGCAAGTAAGCTATGTGCTTTGGGGAGGGGAGGGGCCTGTGTATGTGAGAAATGCCACAGGTCAAAGGCTCTTCCAGGAGGACTCGGAGGGGCCGTGACACCAGCAGGTGACAGGTCTGCCCCACAGACGCCTGCTGCCCAGCTCTCCATGCACGGGTACTTGCAAGCGCGTGACCTAAACCTGCCCAGGCTCACCTGGCCTGCCTACCAGAAGCTTCCATCCAGGAGGCCAGTCAGCTTTGAAGGTCAGCTAGCGCAGGGGACATTCGGGCGAGAGTTGGGGGGGAAGGGGCTCTGGTCAGGGGCCGAGAATGACCCCCGTGTCAGGACTATCGCCTGGACAGACGCCCGTGGAGCACCATGGGTGTCTGGGCAGAGCAGGCCGAGGGCTCTCCCCGAGCTTCCTTTCTCGGGGGGTGGGGGTGAGGGTAGGGCGCACGCAGCAGGGAGTGTGTGCGAGGGAATGCCCTGGAGGAAGTGGGTGTGGGGGAGCAGGACCTCAGGGCCCAGTCAGGAGGTGCTGCTCTCCAGAGGAGCCGTCCCAGGGGCCTCCATTTTGGTTCTGGGAGACTGTCACCTGCCTGCCCACCTGGACAGGGGCCTGGTCATACACACCACTGTGTCCCCAGCTCCGTGCTGGCTCCTTGCAGGGTCCACCATGGTGGCTGGGAGGGCCACTGGCCATCAGGGGCACTAGCTGGGGGGCTGGCAGACGTGGACGCAATGTAGGGGCGTGCAGAAGGCCCTGGGGCGTGCCCGCCTCTGTGGCGCTGAGTCTCAGAGAGGCCCGGGCTGGCTGCTGGCTGTGGGGACCAGCAGACCAGGACTGCGTCTGCGTGCACTGTGTGGCCGTCACAGCCACAGGGGCCAGGCCCCCCCAGTGTGGTTGTTCTAAGCAATCCACGGCCAGGGGACAGGTGGTCAAATGGACGTAGCTCGAGATGGCATGCAGAGGGGGAAGCAGGTCCTGGGAGGTGGGTGGGTTCATCTCTTCATTGGGTCAGCCTGCACATCCTTATTGAGTACCGAGCGTGTACCAGGCTGTGTTCTGTCCCGAGGACTTGACGGAGAATGGAGCAGGTAGCATGCCCCCTCACGGCACTTACCCTACGGTGCAGACCACTGCCCGGCCAGACATGGGCGCCCTGCACTTCAGGGCAGGGTGGGGAGCCAGGGGTCATGGCTGGCCTGTTTGGGGGCAGGAAGGGCCCAGTGTGCAGCCTCTGACGCCTGGGTGGAGGGCGTGGAATGAAGGGAAGGGTCAGGGACAGGTCATTTGGGCTGAAGGGCAGTGAGTGGCCTGGTGTGGGGGGCCGTGGGAGGAGCGACTGGTGGGGTTGTACCCTCCCACTGCAGGCGGTGGGGCTGGTCTGGGGGGCCCCAGCCTGTGCAGGTGAGGGCCGCTGCCGCCCCCCACCCAGGGCCATGCAGGAGGCTGGTGAAGTCCACGCTGTGCTCTGTGTCAGGTGGTGCGGTCAGCGTAGGGACCCCTTACATGGCCTCAGAGTGCAGATCTGCCCACCTACAGGGGGTGGCTCCTGGTCTCCCCCACACTGCACTGGGGAGCAGGACAGAGGCCCCCGACAGGCCTTGCCGGGGCCCCTGGCTGCAGCTCTGAGGGTCTCCGTTGGAGCCGGATTTCTGGTGTTTGGAAGTCGTGCTCACTGTGTGTGCGCCTGGTGCATCCAAGGGGTGCCGATGCCCGAGAGTAGGCAAGCCCCCGCCCCAGCCTCTGTCCCCCGTTAGCGGGCATCTTGCATAGGGATCCTGGTGTCTGTCCGCACGTGGACGGCGGCACAGAGATCCGAATGTCAGAACACAGTCGAGCGTCGTCAGCTTGGTGTGGCTGCTGTGCCTTGTGGGGAGCCGGGCGCCCTGAAGGCTGTTCTAGAACCTAAATGTCCATGTTCTAGGACCATCTCCCTGAAGCAGTGGTCTTGGAAGAGGGTGAGAATTCTGGGGGGTCGGACACCTGTCTGCATTCGCTGGGACTTGGGGGTGGGTGGGGGAGCAGAAGGGGACCCTCGGTGGTCTCAGATCTGTGAAGGGAAGGGTTGAACTGGGGTCTGGAAAACAGGGCAGTGAAGGCGTCTGAGGAGGGCAGTGGGCCTCCCCCCGGAGCCACCAGGCCGTCGGGACAGCTGTCCTTCCTGGTGCCGGCTGCTCAGAGGCACTGCCCTGTGGAAGCTTATCGGTCCTTCCAGAACCAGCCGTCATTGACGTCTTTTGGGGGGAGGGGAAGGATGGGTGAAAGAGATTTATTTCATTTTTAGGAAATTCTTAAGACTCTGACTAGTCAAAAAAGTAAAACGACCTTGTAGAAATTCAGGTGATCAGAAACACAGAGTCACCACTTCTGCATATCCTCCTAACGTTTCTCTCTGGGTGTAAATGTGTGCAGTATTTCGGCATTTTTTCCCCTGTGCACCCCCAAATGAGTCATCGCTTTGTCAATGAGTCAACAGACTTTCCATCCAGCTTATGAGGACCGACCCTGCTCTTCTTAGTCCTTGTGGCGTCTGCCGTTGTGCGAGTAGCATGTGTTGTGTTCAGTTCCCGCTTACTGTGGGTTTGCTTCCAGATTCCCCTTTTGCTCTAAGAGTGTTCCAACAAACACGGGTGTGGTGCGTGTGCATGTGTTTAACTTGGAGGTTGTCCTGAATAATACATTTCTAGGCACTAAACTGTTGGTGTCGAAGGTCTGCTCACTGTATTCTGGTAGCCGTGGTCTGATGGCCTGTGGAACGTGAGAACTGATTTATACTGGAATGAGCGGTGTTTGCAAACCCTCAGTGTTCGTATCGTCATCGCGAAGACAAGTCTCATCGTTCCTCTGTCATCCCTGATCCTTCTGAGAATTTGCCAGTTTCCTTCTGCAGTTAGATCCCTTCTCTTTTATGGATGTATAAGTGCTCCTTGTAGATTCAAAATGTATCTAGAAATACATGGATACATATTGACACATTTATTCTTTAATGAGGATACATCTGTCTATTTCTTAACTTGTTACAAATACTTTTTTGCAATTTTGTATTTTCCTTGTAATTGATGATATCTTTTCAATCCGATCACTGGGATCTTCACGTTTTTGTTGTAAATACAGTCGTTTTCATTTATGGCTTCTGCGTAGCCTGGGACACCATGCTCAACCTTTTTGGGCCCCAGTTTCTATTTTTTAAGATGACCGACCTTGTAGGGGTGCTTGAGGATTAAATGAAGGAATGATAATGATGTCCAGCCATCAGCACCTTGCCTGGCCTCTGGCCCCTTGTCTGCTCCTTGCTGGGAACTGACCCCCGCTGCCGCCAGTCGAGTTCTCTCCATCAGTCACTGCTGGTGGTCATCGTGGAGTGATGGGAGGACAGGGAGCCTCCGGCGGGCTCCGCACCTGGACAGACAGCCATGAGGAAGCAGACAAAGCCCGGTCGCAGCTCCTGGCCTGCAGTGTCCGTGTCCTCTAGCTCCTAGTGGTGTCCGGCACGAGAGGGCCACTGGAAACAGATGCTGAATCTTCTAGCACAGGCTGTGGCTGAGCAGCAGAAAGCCCCTGGTGACTGATTCAATACCACCAAACCGCGGCAGGTGTGGTTTGTGGGTACAGGGCCCCGTTCCCGGGGGGAGGCCTCTGAGCCTGCTGGGTTCTTAGGCTCTGTCCCTGTGAGGGCCAGAGGCTGCCGGGTATTGTTAGTAGAGTCGAGTGGGACAGCCACACCACGATATCACGGGGAAGGAGCCTCTCGGGGCAGAGATCCGAGAGTGTCCTGGAGTGGCAGATCCAGTGAGAGCCCTTCAGATGCTCACCTCGTGCCCTGGGGTGCGGGTTTCCGGGGGGCTCCGGGAAAGGGACCTAACCCGACCAGTCCGGGCGTGAGCGCCTGCACAGCTCCCGCTCCACGCCAGTATCGGGATGCTTCTCCTCCCTGTTCTGCCTCCGACGGAGCGTGCGTCCTGCCAGAAACCTCTCCCTCCTGATTTGTTATTGTTCAGTAGTTAAAGTTAAGGGGGGAAGGTCAGAGAGAAGCAGGAGAATGTGCGGACGGATCTGGGGTCCAGATGTCGCCTGGTGACCTCGGGTTTGTCACGTAACCTCTCAGAACCTTGACTTTCTTGCGTGATAAATGGGGACTGTGGTTCTCATTTCGCAGGTGTTTGCGAAGCGGATAGCAGAGGATTGGCCGTGCCCCGTGCCCTCGGGGCTCTGGGAGTGTCCCCCTTGTCACTAGTGATTTCTAGAGCGTATCGCCCAATAAAATGGCCCGCTTTCTGTGAGGCTCTTGTGCATCGTGAAGGAACCTGTCAGGAGTTTCCCCTGTTCCCTCAGAGGAGAGACGGGCCCCAGGTCGCGCTTGCTGTGCCTGCTCCGGTACTTCCCCGAAGGACTGTGACCAGATGGTTCGGTTTTACCTTCTCCTCAAGTCAGGGAAGCTCGCAGTTATGCCGCAGGGGACTTAGAAAATATCCTGTGATTCTTTCTGGGGAGCCAGTCCCCGAGTTAGTGGGAAGAGGAGTTCAGTTATTCCTCATCGGAGATGTTCAAATCAGAGGCTGATGCGGGTTTCAAAATGACGTTTCCGGGCGCCCGGGTGGCTCGATGGAGTGATTCAGGGTTGTGAGTTCAAGCCCTGCAGTGGGCCTAGAGCTTACTTAAAAAAATAGTTGAAAAATAAAAAAATAAAATAACGTTTCAGTTTTGCCTTTGTAGAGAGCCTTAAACCCCGGTGTTAGGAGTATGGCTGGGGAGCGCCTGGTGATTGGGCTCTGACCGGCCCCCCACACGGGGCCCCCTCGCCCGGGTCATGCGTGTTGGAGGTTTTCATTGTGTATTTGAGTGGCCAGGAATTCAGACCCAGGATGGTTCTAAAGTGCCCTTCCAGGACCCCAGGACGGAGCGCCTGCAGAGTCATTGTTGTAAATTCCCCCAAAGACCAAGAAGCCCAGGTGTGGGCCTCCTGGGCCTCTGTTCTTTTGTGACAAGTTACGGCGTCATTTACACCCCCTGTGGAAGGGGGAGCCCGCGTCACTTTGCCAGTGGCCTTTGTGCGGGCCCCATTCAGCCCGCCCAGTCATCTGAATAGGCACTGAGCCTTCGCTGTCATTGTCCCTGGGGTTACTCATCAACGCGGGGCTGCCCGTTTCCGTGGTTACCGCCGAGCGGTGAATGTGACCCCAGCCTTGGGGGAGGGGCCCAGCCGCTGTATAAAAGGGCACCTCCAGCAGGAGTTGAAACCCTGCACCGGGGTTTGGCTGCTGTGATCCGAGAACTTTTCCTTCTGTCCCCTGTGTCCCTCTCTTGGGGGGCTGTGAGCCCAGTTTTCCCATTAGAGCAGCACCGTGGGCCTGGGGTGAAGGGGTGGCCCCAGGGAGAGGGTCAGGGCTTTGGTCTAGGAGGGGCCTGAGCTATGGCACCTGGCTGCCTAGGGTTCTGGGAGGCGAACAGAGAGGAGGCCGGGTGATGGGGCGATGGGCCAGGAGAGAGGGGTTGCTTGACTCGCCCAGCATAAAGTTCCTGGGGAAGGAACACCCTGTGCTCTTGTTTGGGGGGTCGGTTGATGGTGGCCCCCGTGGGCTGTGTCCCCGTTCTTGCTGTGGTAACAAAGTCGTGAGCATCCTTGGGCCGGCCGTCTTTGCGCGTCTACACCACAGCTCTCTGAAACTAGCAGACACATACAAGTGGATTTGCCGTTTGGAGCGTGTAGGATTTCTACATTGAGATCAGATCACCAAATTGTTTTCTAAAAGCACGTTGACTTGTTCACGTGTGTTCCCCAAGCTTGCTGTTGCTGTCCGAGATGTTTGCCTGTCTACTGGCTGGAAGATGACCTGTTGCTGGGTTTTTACCTTTCCTGGATTCCTTTGAAGGGGAGCTTCTTTTCCCGTGGGGGTGTGGGCCTTTAGCGTTTCCTCGGGGGCCGGTTCCTGGTCTTTTTCAGGGTGGTTTCTGGTTGGGGTTGAGCATCCCCGCTTCAGGGTCTTAGAAGTGTCCTATGTGTTCAGTGTTTTCCATTCTTCTCTCTGGTCAGACCCGGCTCGGCTGTGGGTGAGATGGTGTGAGGCCAAGGCTGTTTTTCCCAACTGTCTCAACAACTTGATTTGCGGACTCCGGGCCCGTCCGCTTTATCGCAGATGGCAGCCCCCCGCCCCCCATAGCATCCCTACCCGACACCACCCCACTGTTTGAATCACAGGTCATTACAGTGTGTCCCGAAAGCAGTCGTTTCTTCCATAGTTTTCTTGGCCATGTTTATGGATTTTCTCTTCTTCTTTTTTTTTTTTTAAAGATTTTATGAATTTATTTGTGAGAGAGAGCGCACGTGAGCATGAGTAGGGGGAGGGGCAGAGGGAGAGGGAGAAGCAGACTCCCCGCTGAGCAGGGAGGCCGACGTGGGACTTGGGACTCCATTCTAGGACTCTGGGATCATGCCCTGAGCCGAAGGCAGACGGTAACCGATTGAGCCGCCCATACACCCTAGATTTTCTCTTCTATGTGACCTTGATACATACCTTATAAAGGTCTGTTGAATTAACCCCCCCCCCCTTTTAAAGATTTATTTGAGAGAGAGCACGAGCACGAGCAGGGGACAGGTGGAAGGAGAGGGACTCTCAAGCAGACTCGCCGCGGAGTGTGGAGCGCGAGGTGGGGCTCGATCTCACGACGTTGAGATCATGACCTGAGCTGAAATCAAGAGCCCGATGTCGCTTAACCAACTGAGCCACCCAGGCGCCCCACTCCTGGGAATTCTGGTGAGAATCCTATTGTGTTTATGGATTATTTTGTGCAGGGGTTGAAGAGTGGTCTTCCCAAAAGACACATTTATCTAGAACCTGCGGCTGTGACCTTACTAGGAAGGGGTCTGGGCAGAGATAATGAAGCTAGGGGCTTCTGGGTGAGATGTGCTTGACTTACGGTGGGCCCTACACCCAATGACAAGTCCTGAGAAGACGAGGGAGGGGACACAGAGGGACAAGGACCCTTGACGGCCGAGGCAGAGACTGGGTGGTGCAGCGCCGAGCCCAGAACCCAAGGATTGTTCCCGCCACCGAAGCCGAGAAGGGCGGGGCACGATTCTCCTTTGAGCCTCCAGAAGGAGCCGGTCCTACCAAGCTGGCACCGTGATTTCAGACTTCTGGCCCTGTGGGCTGTGAGGGAATAATTTTCCCTCGTGGTAGGCCACGAGTCTGTGTTAATTTGTCGTGGCAGCTCTCGGAGATTAATACACTTTGGAACAAAGTGGTTTCTTCACGCTGTTTTCCTTTTTAGAAACATGGTACCTTTCTTCATTCCGTCATATCTTTTGTAGTAAAACCGACCATGTTTACAGCAGATGTATTTCATTTCGGGCTCACGTATAGGGATGTGGTCGGTTTCGCTCTGTTGCGGTAAGGACTCTCTTGTTTTCAGTTGCCTTTTCTGACTGGCTTTTGCTGGTGTTGAAAAGTGATGACTTTCTGCCCTGTGATTTTGCACCCAACCACCGTCTCGAGCTCCCATCTTAATTAAAATAATTTCTCCTTTGATTTCTCTAGGAGCGCTGTCGTGTGGTCACCACATACCGTAGCTTTTGTTTCTTTCTTTCCGCTCTTTTATCTCCCCTGCCTCTTTTTTCTGTCTTCTTTCATGGTCACGTGGTGTTCACCCTCTCAGACGCTGTGCAGACCCTGTTTGTTCCCGAGCAGGTTCAGACCTCCCGGCGTGGAGGCCCGTAGTGAGCTCTTGAGCAGAGAGACGCGCTGATGCTGGTCGCTGGTGATTGCTGAGCTCCCTTCTGCCAGCGCGTGAGAATCGAGGTCGTTCACTTCCTCAGTCAATATTCATTTAGTTTCTCCTGTTTGACCAGCTTTGTTTGAAATGCCAGCTAGGCAACACTGGATTGGGAGTCTTAGCCCCAGAGCGCCTGGGTGGCTCAGCTGGTTAAGCCACTGCCTTCGGCTCAGGTCATGATCCTGGAGTCCCGGGATCGAGTCCCGCATCGGGCTCTCCACTCTGCAGGGAGTCTGCTTCTCCCTCTAACCTTCTCCCCTCTCATGTTCGCTCTCTCTCTCTCAAATAAATAAATAAAATCTTAAAAAAAAAAAAAAGAAGTCTTAGCCACAGCAGTAAGGCAAGAAAAAAAAAAAAACCCAGATATGCTTTACTGTAAATGAGAACACTCCTATTGTACACAGATGATATGGTTACACACAAGGAAAACCTGGAAGAAAATGCAAATAAATGATTAAAATAATAAGTGAGTTCAGCAGGGTTGCGGGAGACTTGGGTAATGCACAAAATCAAATGAAATATATTATTTTTGGTAGCATGGAAAGATCAAAGAGCCAAAAATAAATCTAATAAAAGGAAAGCGCTTGACAGATTCAGGAAGACTTGAATAAATTGGAGCGGTCAGAGTGGTTAACCATTTCCACGGATTAGAAGTCTTCATATTGTGAAGATGTCATTTCCCCCAGACGTTTGCACTGATTTAGTGCAGTACTAGCCAAAACCCGTGTAAGTTTTATATGTGCGCCAATTATATGTAAATTTTATGTGGAAATAAAATTGGCCAAGAAGAGCCCAGGCAATCGTGAAGGAAAACGAGGTGGGGGACCTGGTCTGCCGGATGCCCAGGCTTGTTAGAAAGCCCCTGTGGTTAAGAGGGTCTGTCAGTGGCCAAGGATAGCCCCAAAGAAGCTAGCAGCATTGACTAAAGCGCCCAGAAAACAGACTCCACTACATAAAAGCACAGCTGACTGGGGCGCCTGCTGGCTTAGTGGGTAGAGCGTGTGACTCCGGATCTCAGGGATGCGAGTTCAAGCCCCAGGTTGGGCGCGGACCCTACTTAAAAAAAAAAAAAAAAAAGAGCACAGCTGGTCAATGAGGAATAGATGAAGAAATCAGAGCTGAATTTCTCATCTTCTTCGGCGTGAGGTATCTTCCAAGGGGTCTTGTTTATGCGCCCCTCGCTCCCGCCTGCACCCCTGCACGCTTGCTCTCCCACAGAGGCAGCTCTGGACACGGGCACCACTCCTGCTCGCGGGTCCTTTCCCTCTGAACCAAGATGCTGCCGGAAAACGGGAGAGTCCCCTCAAATGGAGCTCACAGGAAGGGCTGTGGGGTGTAGGTTTCCACGGGCGGGGGTCAGGCTCCGTGCCGTTCTGCCAAAGGAGGCCCGCGTGGGAGAGAGAAGGTGTGCTGCCCTGCTCTGTACCCTCCTTCCTGGGGGCACCTGCACAGACCCGTGGGCGCAGTCCCCACGCAGACTGACTGGCTCCACACCTGCAGGCGAGGGCCCACGCAGTGGCTGTGCATGGCTCTCCTGGGCACCCCGATGTCAACGGATCACCCGGCAGCCCAGCTGACTGCTCTGTCCCAGAGCAGGTGCTGGGACCTAACAAACTTTCTGGGGAGGGGGCGCTCCCTTGGGGTCCCACGAGGGGCACGGGCTTCTGCGTGGGGTTGGTGCCCAGCGGGCCTGACCGGCCGCAAGGAAGGAATTGGTTCAGTCTGTTTTCTTATACACAGGTCTCTCCCCCAGAGAGGCTTGGAATAATTTCCGTGTTCACTTTGCCTTTTAATCCTCCCTCCTGTTACCAAGAGCCTGTTTCTAGTGCAGAAGAAAACGCCTCGATGGAAGAACAACACAGGCTGTTGGTTCTGAGAACCGCGGGCTCAGTTGTCGGGAAGAGGGAACGAAGGAGGTCATTTTCGGCTGAGGCTGGACGTTAGCCAGGAAGACGGGGCAGTTAGAACAGGACTGTGTTTTTTGAGTGAAAATTACTTAAGCTCCTTGTTTCTCGGTTATATAAACGACACAACAGACCCGTTCACTGAGACCACTGACGGCGGACGCAGTGTAAAGTAGAATTTTACAACGGGAAGGTGAACTTGTGTTTTGCAACAAGGCGAGCCTGGGAGCGCGGAGATCTCTGGCAGCAGGCCGGCATGTTGGTCCGCCTCTTCCCTGGACGGAACGGGGTGCGCACGCCCCGGGGTCTAGCCTGGAGCCCGGGGAGCATCTGGGGTGGGCATCCGGCTCTGACCCCGCGGGCTGCCGTGGCCCCAGCCTCCCCTTCGCCTCCCTTCTGCCTCCCGAGTTGTCCCACGTCACATCTCACAGCTCACGGACGTGGGGACTTGGCCTTGTCTTCGTTGTTTTTTACAAAACAGAGTGACAACTTTTCTCTCTCTTTTTCCTTGCTATTTTACAAGAAAGAAATCTTTAAAAAACCTTTCTGGCTGGGTCTCCTCAGTGTTCCCCAAACAGGGGCAATCTTGCCACCCAGGAGACGTTTGGCGGTGTCCGGAGGTGGTTTTGGCTGTTGCGGGATGGTGTACGTGCGTGTGCGCACGGGATGGTGTGTGTGTGTGTGTGTGTGTGCGTGCACATGGGATGGTGTGTGTGCGCGTGCGCACGGGCGCGAGTGTGAGCTCCTGACATCTCAGGGACAGGGGCCGGGGGTGCTGCTCAGTGTCCTTCATTGCAGAGGACACCCAATGCAGCAGAGAACCATCCAGTCTGAAGGTCCACAGTGCCCGGGGGGGACCCCTGCTTTGGAAGACCCCCGCCGCGTGGATTTCAGCAGAGCCCCTTCCTGTGCCAGGAGCGTGCCTTGACCCGGTGGTGTCAGAGTCCCCAGAGGAGCTCACTCCGTCATGTGACAGGCAGCGGGCTTGGTGGGCGGCACAGGCCGGGGCCCCCGGGGGGATGTGGGTTTGCATTTGGCGGGTCATTGACTGGTCCGATGACCCTGGGTAGGTCATTGAAGCTGCTGACCCTCGGCTGCCTGGGCTCTAAAACAAGGGAAATGGACGAGGACGGAGTGTGGAGCTGGTGGGGCCAGGCTGGGCCCTTGCGGGGGGGGGGCGCGAGGGGTTTGTTCATGGGGGGGACATGGGGGACAGGAACTGGACCCAAGGATGAGCAGAGGGATGGCCCGCAGGACGTTGCTGTGGACTCTCCTGTTGTTTACAAGTGAAGCCCAGCCCCCCCGACGCCTACAGGTGGCAGCTGGTGCCACGCGAAGGGGCTGTGTCCCACTCCAGGTCGTGTTTCAGACCAGGTGATTGTGACCCTAGAGGGCCAGGGTTTGTCTGTCATTGTGACGTCCAGCCTTCAGATGGACGGAAACCAGGAAGGTATGGATGGAGGCGGCCACAGGTGTCCCCACCCGTTTCTGGAGCCCAGCTTGGCTCAAAGGTCCCGGGGACCCTGGAGGCTCCCTTCCTCAGCTCCTGTCCCATGAGACGTGAGTTCGCGTGGGGACCCTGTGAGTCTGAGGCCACGTGCTGCGCGGACTCGGGGAGCTTGGCCCTTGCCTAGGGTCTCACGTGGCCAGCTCAGCCCTGCTGAGGCTGAGCCCACAAGGGGAAGGAGGAGCTTGCTCTCCCACTGACCAGGCCCAGGTCTGAGACCTGGTGTCCTTGGAACCCGGAGGCCAGAGAGTGTAGGAAACCCTGGCATTTTCCTGGACAGCCCGAAAGCTGTTCTCAGGGGCTTGTGAGAGGGCCGCCTAGGCCTGCCCCAAATGCTGGCTTCTAGGGGCCTGCAGAGCCTGGGGCTGGGGACCATCTCTGAGGGTGGGGGGCTGGGGCAGCAGAGGAGCCTCGGAAGCGGAGTGGCAGCGGTCCCCTCGTCACAAAGGGTGTGACAGTAACACCCCACCCCCCACCCCTGGGCACCGGTAGAGGCTGGGGCGCTGGAGCTCAGGCCCTTCCTGCCATCAGGGCGTACACCCTTCGCTGTGGCGGTGACAGATGGCGTCTTGCTCTGCCCCCGGGGTGGGGGGGGGGTAAGCCAGGCCTCAGGGTAAGAGTTCAAGCACCACGTTGGGAAGCACACCGCCCACCCCCACCCCGGCTGGGAAGAAGACCCCGAGGTGATTACCGTCTGGCACTTCGGGTGTGACAGCTTGAGGAATCGGGACCACAACTTGTCAACAATGCAGGGCCAACAGAAAGCCCTCAGGCCCTCCTGCGACTGGTCACAGAGCAGAATCCCAGCGCCAGTCCTGGCCATGCGCTTCTAGGTGAGCGTATAACCAGCAGGAGAGGGGCCTGGCCCCGTGGGGCGTGGGCACTCGGGGGTCTGAGCTCAGCTACCCCCCCCGCCACTCTGGCCTCAGCTGTCCCATGCTAGAAAGCTGCAGGGAAGGGCGAAGGGGCGGTCTGCCCACTGCAGCCGTGGCGGCTGTTCCTGGAGACCGTCCTGCCGTGGCTCGGGGAGCCGGTGCCCCCTCTGTGTCCTTCAGCGCGGCGAGTGGGCCACCCTACGAGTGTCCCCTGGTGCCGGGCGCAGCTGCATTGGCTCACTCACCTGGGGAAGGGGGTCTCCGGCTGTTAGAACCACATCCCCCTGATGGTCTCAGTGGGTCCACACGTGGGTCTACAGGCACACATGCAGGCAGGGAGACGCTTATGCACACGCACACACACACACGTGTGCACACATGACTCACTGGGCCTCTCTGGACGCTCCCCGTGCTGCATTTCCTGTGTGCTGCACTTGGGTCCTGCAGCTAACTGGTGTGGGCAGAGGCTTGGGGCAGGCCTCTCCCCCACAGCCCTCCTCCCCCTCCTGCCAGCACCCTACACCCTCCCCCTAGCATCCTCACACCCGCAACCCCCCCCCCCCCGCACCCTGACACCGTCACTCCCCGGATATCTCTCCCCCGGCACCCTGATGCCCTCCCCCCCACGTGCCCCGCACCCGGTCACCGCGTCTTCCGCACCGTCATTCTCACTCCCCGATGGCACTTCCCACACCTTAGTTGTCTGTGGCCCCATCTGTCTCCCGCACCGGGCTAAGAGGGCAAGGCCGGTTCTTCGTCCTGGCAGCCCTACATCTGGGCCTGGCGCACGGACGGCTGCAAGTATTTGTTGAAATAATGAGCGACAACAATTTTAATTAGTTAATTTGAGTTTATATTGCAGATTAGAATCTTTAAAAAGGTTTATTAGACCAAATACTTTCTCAGTAGAAATGAATTTGTAGGCGCGGTTGCTCTGGTGGCTCTTGAGGGAACTCAGACGTCCTTTGCAGGACCCGTGGGGTAACCGTGCGGGGGGGGGGGGATCCACCTGGTTACTTGTAAGTCGTCTCTTAATCCTTAATAACAGGAAATCTGATATTAGACTAATCTCTTCATCTGCTCAGGCCCACGTTGAAGGCGCCAGAGCAAACTCAGAGCTGGTGTTCTCCTGCCGAACCTCGCAGGTGTGAGTGTGTCTGTGAGTATGTGTGTGTGTGTGTGTGAGAACATGTATGCGTGGGTGTGTAGTGAGTGTGCCGTGTGGTGTGAGTATACAGTGTGTGAGTGCGTGTGTTGTGTGTGTGTATGTATGTGTGTATAATGTACGAATGCAGAGTGTATGGTATGTGTGTATTGTGTGAACATGTATGTGTGTAATGTGTGTGGTGTGCATAGTAGAGTGTGTGGCATGTAGTGTGTATGTAGTCGGAGTGTGTAGTGTGTGAGCATGTGTACGTGTGTGTAGTGTGTGACTGGTGTGAGGGTGTGTGTGAGCGTGTCTGTGAGTGTGTCAGAGCGTGTGTCTATGAGAGCGTGACAGAGGCATGGTGAGGAAGAGGGGCAGGGCCTGGAGGCTCTAGCCGTGCATACAGTAGGTGCTCAGTGCACAGCCAGGTGGCCTTTGGGGGTGGGTAGCAGAGGTGAGACCCGCTGGCCTTGAGGGAGTGGGGCTCACAGGTGGGGGTGGGGAACTCCAGGTGGACCCGGCTGCGTGTCCGCGAACACTGCTCCCGGCCGGGTCCTGAGCTGTGGCCCCGGGAGGTCCCTGCCCACTAGTGCTCCCTGAGAGCAGAGTCCCATGGATTGTCATGGTGCGGAAGGCCACCGTGGTTCCCTGTTCTCCCCTTTCTGGGGGTCACTGCTCTGGTTCTAGCCCGTTCCCAAGACCACTGGGCCGCGTGTTCACCTGGGATTGTGCGGAGCCCGCCGAGCCCCCCACCCCGGGCGCAGATGTGGCTGGCGGGGGATGGGGAGCCGGCTCAGCCGCCCGGCCTGGGGACGCTCAGACGCAGGGCGTGCCGTGAAGCCAGAGTGTCGGCCGGCCTGGTGGGATTTTCGGCTTCCCTTGAGGTGTTCCTTCCCCTCAAGGCTCCCCTGACCCCAAGCCCGACTCCAAGCCTGACCCCGAGCCTGACTCCGAGCCTGACCCTGAGGCTGACCCCGAGCCTGACCCGGAGCTCTCCGCCCGTGCCGCCTGCTCCCACGCCGGCCTCACCCGTCCAAACGGAGCTCCGAGTCTTCCTTGCATCTGACCGCTCGCCGCCTTCCGACCAGGCCTCCAGCTCATTAATTTCAGGGGCAGGGAGTTGGGGGGTGGCAGAGGGGGACCCACCGAGCGACCGAAGAGGAGGAGGGGGGCTTGTCTCCCGCCAGAAACACATGCGAGGTGGGAGGGGCGTCTTTGTCCTGCTCCGTGAATCCGGGAGACGAATGTCCCCCTGTGGGTGGAGGGAAGGAGCCCCGAAAGGAGTAATTAAGAGACGCAGCGGCAGAAGCCCACGTGGGGCGAGATGAGGGCGGGAAGGAAGGAGCCGGAGACTCGGGGTCCCCGGAGCGTGGGCGGGACTCCTCTCCCTCGCCCTCCGCCGGCCTTCCCAAACCACCGCGTCCCACCCCACTAATGTCACGCTCAAGCAGACTCTTGAAATTTAGGATAGGAATTTCCTTAGCAAATATTTAACCAGAAAAAAAAAAAAATCCTTGCTTTTCTGTGCTCAGCACTTGGGATGTAAGTTGCAAATTAATAGACGTCTGGGCCAATATTTGATCTTTTCTCCAAAAGAAAATGATTTGTCGGCTCTTCACTCGGCTGGAGGGCAGGGCCCCGGCAGCAGCAGAGAAGACGGGCTGCTGTTGGTGGGAGGCTGTCCGCGCCCCCCACCCCGAGGGCGGGTGGCCAGTCGGCTGTTGGGTCCCCCAGGCAGCATGTGGCGGGGTCCCAGCAAGCACTCAGGGCAGCATCTCCCACGGAGAGGGGGCGCTGTGAGCGGTACCCACCTCCCACCCCGGGCCTGGCCAGAGCCTGTGTGGCAGGGAGTGCGGCCGGCCGTGGGGGGGGGGGGGCGGGTGCTGCTTCTCCTGTGGGAGGGCACTTGCCCTCTGCCCCGCAGGGGGCCTGGCTGGCCTCCACCTTCTGACTTGGGGAGCGAACCCATGAGGGGTCAGGGGTTTACTATAGCCTCTCAGGGCTATTTGCATTTCAAAAGAGGTGCCAGTAAAATTCTTCTGGAAGGGACTTCAGGGCCCCAGAGCAGGGAGACATTCGGGGATACAGAGCGTGGCCCGTCTAGTCCCTGTCAGATGCTGTGCAGTCTCTTAAGGATGGTGAAGCCCACGGCGGGCAGCAGCTACCCTAGGCTGGGCAGGACGGGTGGGGGGCCCCGTGCCCTGCAGGGGCTGAGCTGCTGGTGGAGGGAGAGCCGTGTACATTCCAGCTCCCCTGGCCAGCTCCCCGCCACCTCAGCAAGCCCGCCAGCACTTCTGTTTCTCTTCCCCCTTTCCCCGGACTCTGGACTGAAGGGCCTCAGAGGCTCTTTCCCACAGGTGCATTAGAGCTGGGCCGGGTCTGGAGCCCACAGGTGTGTCAGAGCTGGGCCGGGTCTGGAGCCCGCAGGTGTGTCAGAGCTGGGCCGGGTCTGGAGCCCGCAGGTGTGTCAGAGCTGGGCCGGGTCTGGAGCCCGCAGGTGTGTCAGAGCTGGGCCGGGTCTGGAGCCCGCAGGTGTGTCAGAGCTGGGCCGGGTCTGGAGCCCGCAGGTGTGTCAGAGCTGGGCCGGGTCTGGAGCCCGCAGGTGTGTCAGAGCTGGGCCGGGTCTGGAGCCCGCAGGGGCATCAGAGCTGGGCCGGGGTGTGGGAGCCCGGGGAGTTCTGACCTCTGTCTGGCTCTGGGCTCCCTGTGCTCATTGTCCTTACCTGGAAGCAGAGGAAGGAGCGTCTGATGCTGTCGGTCTCACTTGCCTTTGTTGCTGCACATTTGCTCTTGAATAGGTACAAATTATTGGTATTAGACATCCTTACAGCTCCCTCTCCTCATTAAGCCTCCGCAGTTAATAATTATTTTCTCTCTGTAAAGGGTTGGTGTGAAGCAGCGGGTAGACACGGGCAGGCTGCCAGGCCGCCTCCCTGTGCCACGGCAGGAGGACTGTAACCTGCATCCCCATCACTGAAGGCCGTGGGCCCCGGGCGCACCCCTGAGCCTCTCTGGGCCCCACGTCTCTCACCTCCGGGGGGTGGGATCCACCCGTGCGTGGCTCTGGCAGCCCTCACAGATCTCTGGGAGCAGGAGACCCCATCACCCTGGTTTTTCTGGAGAGGAAACTGAGGCACCGGGAGATTTGGGAGCCTGCCCAAGGTCACCGGGGTGAGTGGCAGAACAGGGTTGTCTCAATGGTGTGTCTGTGAGGGCCAGGCAGATGCGTGGGGCCCTTCCTGACCAGCTTTTTGTGACCCAGGTGTCACACAGCGGCGCTCTGCCCTCCTCCGCTGGTTGACGCCGTCCCAAGCCCACCTGAGCTCCAGAGGAAAGGAACCCAGGTCTCACCTGTCGCTGGATGGTCCTCACAGCACCTGTGGTCATTTTTTTAAACCACCACGCTCTTGAAGCCATCGAGCCCCAGACAGGGACAACTTCATGTCCTTCCTAAGTGTCCTGTCTCTGGGAACAGTGTCCCCGTTCAAGCCGGAAACCCTTCTGCCTCGTTCCTTTGCGTGAAATCCTCCACCCTCCCCACTGCCATCTAAAGAATTTTTCTCGTTTGGGAAGAGTTCGGACATGACGTGGAAGTGGGATAAAATGTGTGCGTATGTGGTATAAAGGACAGCAGCGAATGCGTGTTCTGTTTTTGCGGGTTCTGTGGCTATGTGCGGCCATATACACACCATATTCAGGATTTGAAATCCCAGAACCCTCTGATCCCACGGGTTTCGGATAAAGGGTTCTGGACCTGTCCCATTCTGTTCTGGCCATTTCCCACCAGCAGGGAACAAGCCGTCCGTCTTTGCTTGTCCTTGTCATCACCTGTTGGTGCCTGGTGGCTTCTTAATTTTTGCCAATCTGGTGGGTATAAGATTGTACTTCACTGTGGTTTCAGTTTGCTTTTCTCAGATTACTACTACTACATTGATCATCTTTTTTTTTATTATTATTATTTTTTACCTATTTCAGGGTCAGATATGCTCCAGTTTGTGGCTTGTCTCTTTGTTCATTTTTATAATGAGGTTCTTGGCAAAGTGCTTGTATTTACTGTCAAAATTACACATTTTCCTTTTAGGTTAGTGTTTTATAGGTCTTAAGAAATCTTTACCGACCTCAAGATCATACATGTAATTTTGCAGGATCTCTTCTGAAATTGGTTTTACCTTCCCATTTAAGTTTTTAACTCCCTGGGATTTAGTTCTGCGTTCGGTGTGAGGTAGGGATACAACTTCATCTTGTTCTCCATATAAATGAGCGATGGTCTCCGGACCCTTTATGGGGTAGTTCCACGCTCCCCACTGTCCGTCCACTTGTCAGGTTTTCATGTGCATGTGGGTCTCTCCTGGGCTCTCTGCTGTCCACAGGTCTGTTGGTTTGCTCCGTGCTATACTCTGGCTCCTGTAGATGAAGACGGTCCTGCCTCTCGTAGACCTTGTCCCCTCCCTTCTTCACGAGTGCCCTGGCTGTTCCTGGCCTGCCCATCTTCCGTGTAGATTCGTCTGGGAAGGACCCTGTGGGGCTTCTGGTGGGAATGGCCTTGCATCGGCAGATCAATTTCAGGAGCTACCTTTCCTACCGTGGCTCCCCATATCCATCTTTGTCCGTAGTTCTTTATCTGTGTCAACAATCCTTTGCATCTGTCTGTTCTTATTTATAAAGGGCTTTTGTGTCCTTTATTAGATTCATTTTTTTTTTTTCATAAAAAGAGTTTAGTTATTTATTGTAGAGAGAGGGAGGGAGCGAGCACGTACAGGCACATGCGCATGAGTGGGGCAGGGCAGGACAGAGGGAGAGAGAGACTCTCAGGCAGACTCCACACTCCGCAGGGACCCCGGTGCTCCATCCTATGAACTGAGGTCACGACCTGAGCTGAAATCAAGAGTCGGACGCGTCACCGACTGAGCCACCCTGGCACCCGTGTTACTAGATTTATCCTTAAGTGTGTTGTATTTTGGTGCTATTATAAAAGATAAATTAAAAATTGCATCTTACGAGACTGGCGTAAGGAAGTGCGTGTGATTTCTGTGCGCCGCTCCTCTCTCCAGCGGCCGTGCTGAGTGCCCCTGTGCCTTCGGACAGGTTGTAGAGCCTTCGGGGTTTTCTAGGTGGACAGTCATATTTGTGAATAATGATGTTGTGTCTTCCTCTTTTCCATTCATTCGTTCATTCGTCATATCATTCATTCTTTCCCCCGTGCTGGCCTTGGCCTCCGGTCCAGTCTGGGATGGAGTGCTGATGGGGAGCACCGCGGCGGAGAGCGGAGTTGGCTGTTGGGTTTTCGTGGACGCCCTTCATTGGCTTAAGGAAGTCTCTTCTGTTTGTCAAGAGTCTTTATTTCAGAGGGTTGCAGAATTTTATTGAAGCTTTTCCTCTACTCATTGGGGTGCACATGTGTTCTCTAACAAAGGTGGTCTGCCATGGCACCCTTTTTCCGGTGCTGAATTCCCGAGATCAGCCCAGTTTGGTCTGGAAAGTTCTCCTTGTCTCATATATTGTTATGTTTGCTTGACTGTTTCCTTTCTCAAGGAGGCGCTGCATCGTGTGCAGGAGAGACTTGGCGGTCATTCTTCTCCCTCACGCGCTCCTTGTCTGATGTTTGGCGTCAAGGCTGCAGCAACCTTACAGAACATGGTCGTAGTGTTCTGTTCCCATTGTCACAAATGGCTGTGGACTTGGCAGCTTGAGACAAACCCAGATTTGTTCTCCTGCAGTTTAGGAGTTGAAGGTCCTTCGTGGACCTGCCTGGGGTGGAGCTGAGGTGCGGCAGGGCTGTGCTCCTTCTCAAAGCCCCGGGAGAGCCAGTTTGCAGGCACCGGAGTTCCTGGGCTCATGGCGGCCTCCTCCCTCTTCACACCATGGGGCGTCTCCCTGAGTCCGCTCTGTCCACAGCTCCTTCCTCTTGCCCACCCCCTCTCTCCTTGTGAGGGCCCGGGGATTGCACTGGGTGCACCTGGCAAGTCCGAGCTGCCCCCTATTTAAGGTCTTTCGTTGACCAGCGACCTTAACCTTCGCCATGTAGCCTAGCATTCTGACAGGTTCCGGGCTTTCGGACCAAGCCCCTTGCATAGGAGGCATGATTGTGGCTGCCATACGTCGCCTTGGTAAGATTTATGAAAGTGCCGAGGGACAGCAAGAAGTGCCCTGCCCACCTGCTCCTTGGGGCCACCACCAGGGTCCACGTCTCCTGCCCACAGGCCACCTTGTCTCCTGCTTCCTTCGAGCCCCTGGAAGATTGTGGGCAGTCGGTGGTCAGAGGTTGTTTCTCCCCCAAGACAAGGCACCTGGCTGGGGAGCGTGAGGCCTCTAGAGCCAGGCCCAGGTTGCGGTTTCCCACCACCCTGGGCAGCTGCGATGGGCTTCCTGCTCCGGAGGGGCTGCAGGGCTCAGGGCTTGGGGCACCTTAAACTTGGTCACCCGTGGCTCCCAGGGACAGTCCGAATTTCAGAGGCACTGCTGGTGACATTCCCCAGTGTGTTGGGCAGCTAGAAACTTGCATTATTAAACGATGCTAAGAGAGCATTCTTCAACTAATACGCGCAGGGTTGTGTGTGCGCAGCTCCAGCCAGGGGAGGAGCAGAGGAGGAGGAAGGGCACGTGTGGATTCTCACCCGGTTACCTCCTGCAGGGAGGCCGAGGGCCACCGGTCTCTCTGACCGTCCGGGTGGCTGGAGGAGGAGCTTGAGCTGGGGTCTCCCTGGCTGGGTGGTGGATGCGACAGAGCCTGGGACGCTCCGGACTATCCTTCCCAAGTCTGTGGGCCGGTGTGGGCCGGTGGTCTGTGCGGGTCCCTGGGCTCCGTGACCAGCAGGCTGGGCTGCACTGGTGGGTTTGTTAGTAATCTTGTCTTTAAGGTTCTCTTGGGCTGACGGCCGCTTCCTGACGTGTCCAGGGCTGGAGAATATGGGGGGGCCCCCGTGCGGGTGTCGGGAGCCACATTGTCTCGCTGGAGGGTGTCGTTGGAGAGCAGGGAAGGCTTCCTGGCTCTTGGAGATCGTTTTGGTTCATGGGGCCCCTGCATCGCTGCTTCTGTCCTGGGCCCAAAACCACTTGTTTCAGGCCCGGGTGAGCACCACACATCCCAGCCAGGGGTTCAGTGCGGCTGGACTTCTAGATCCTGTCCAGCGGACATTCTTACAGATCGTGTGGTTGGTCTTTGGCACGAAGCAGGGACAACAAGTGTTTCCTGGGGAAACTCTCCACGTGATTCCGATGAAGCCCGAGGCATCTCACCACCGCTGTGGACCCCCCCCACCCCGTGAGGCTCCTCTCGCCATCCTGGGTTAG
Organism: Mustela nivalis; assembly: GCF_964662115.1. Classification (NCBI taxonomy): domain Eukaryota; kingdom Metazoa; phylum Chordata; class Mammalia; order Carnivora; family Mustelidae; genus Mustela; species Mustela nivalis. The sequence goes on from NC_139026.1 coordinate 3,017,446, forward strand.
CTCGGTCCCGGCAGTAACCCAGCGCTTCCATGGCAGAGGGCTCCGTCCAGCCGCCGGGCCTGCAGCGGCCGCCCCGCTCCTCCAGGTCCGCACGGTCCTTTGCTCGTCCCCGACTCTCCACGGCGTGGCTCTAGGGAACCGTTCTTAAAATGCCTTTTAAAATATCTTTTCCCCTTCGGATGACATCACGCCGTATGAAGCAGATTTTTATGACACTGAACTCCTTTTTCCTTTTGTTTTCCACGGAGGTGAAACCGGCACAGCACGGAAGGGTCCGTTTCGGAGCGCTCTGCCCGCCGTGCGCGCAGGTGCCCTCCCTCGCCCCGGTCCGAGTGTCCCGTCGGCCCAGAGGAGGCCCGCGCCCGCCAGCACGCGCTGCGCTCCCTTGGCGACCCCGCGTTCCGCGTCTGCTACCGTGGACCCGCCTGTTCGGGACGTTCCACATAAACCCGTCATACAACACGTGGCCTTTTCCACCTTTTCCACTGTGTTGGAGGCGCAGCCGTCGGTAGCCTGGATCTGCTCTCGTGCCCGTTGGGGCCGAACAGTGTCGCAGGGCAGGGATGGCCCACACTGGGCTTCCCCGCTCCTCTGCTGACGGACGCTTGGTTCCGCTTTTTGGCTCTTGGACTCTCACTGTGACTCGTGTGCCGGTTTTTTTTGTTTTTTAAGATTTCATTTATTTATTTCAGTGGGAGTGAGCACGAGCGGGAGAGGGGCAGAGGGGGAGGGGAAGCAGGCTCCCTGCTGAGCAGGGGCCCGACGTGGGACTCGATCCCAGGACCCTGAGATCATGAGCTGAGCCGAAGGAAGAGGTCCAACCGACTGAGCCACCCAGGCGCCCCTCGTGTGCAGGTTTCCTGTGTAGATTTACGTTTTCGAGTCTTTTGAATTCTGCCAGGGAGTGGCATTCCAGGTCTTCTGTTAATTCTGTTTAACTCCTTGAGGCTCCAACCCTTAACTTGTAACTGGAAGTTCTTTATCTTGACAAGAACGTGTTTGCTCTGGGTCTCAGCGCTCTGCTTCTGTGGCCTGGGCTTCCCCGGGGAGTCTGTTACGATTTCGTCTTCCAGAGGGTTCCGTCAGCACAGACTTGGTGAGGGAGGTCAGTGTTGGGGGGGGGGTGGTGAGCAGGGAGTGGTCGGCCGGTTGTGGGCCCACAGATGGGCTGGGCCGAAGGAGGGGCCGGGGAAGGGGTGTAGGTGGGGGGCCCGAGGTCACTTCAGGTGAAGGAAGAGTGGGCTGGGGGGCGCCCGTGGTTAGCGGGGACGGTGCACGCTGTGACCGGAGGCTGGGCTTGGAGCCCTGCAGGAGTGTGGCTGCCCCCAAGGTGGGGGTCCAGTGATGAGCACCGGTGGCTGTGGGGGAGGCCTGGGGGTGCTGGCAGGGCAGGGGCTGTGAAGACCTGCCTCCAGCATTTGGAGGGAAGGGTCTAAGGGTGGATTTATAGGGTGAGGAGGACTAGGATTGCAGAGGAGAAACCCAGGGGGTGGGCTTCCCCGGGGGGTCATGAGGGGCCCTCTCTCTCTGTTGTTAGGCCAAGGCCGCAGGCACATGGGGAGGGAGGAGGGGCCGCTGGCTCTGCCCTCTTTGACCTCGGCCCCTGGCACCAGGCAGAGGTGCGTCGGCCCCTTCAGTGCCTTGCAGGGTCACTGCTAGGTAAACCCCGGGGCGTGTTGGGAGCACGCGTGAGCGGCGTCCAGGTGTTGGTGGACGCTTGAGGGCCCCTCCCCCATGGACAGAGCAGGGCGCAGATCTTCCCTGGCGGAGTGCCCGTGTGTCTGACTCTGACGTTTGCCTCACTGTCCGCCATCACGTGTGTCACCCTGTTCCCATGAAGGGAGCCCACGCCCAGAGATGCAGGTTCTGGGTTTGGCTTTTGCTGCTACAAGAAGAAACCAGATGCCGTCCCTGTGGTCTGCCCTCAGTCTGGCCTCAGAGAAACAGCAACCGCCTCCCGCCCCGCCCCGAGAGAGGAACTGAAATCCATTTCAGACCCAACCCCCCCCCCAGCAGGCCCTCCCTACCTGTGGTGAGGCTGTGGGCCGGGACAGGATGAGGGACAGGCCAGCAGCCTTTGTCTCAAACCGGCTAGACGGCAAACGGCGCCCTGGGGATTCAGCCACTGCCGGCATCCCGGGCTGTGCCTTTCAGGCCTGGCAGGGCGTTGCCAGACCCTGGGGTGCACTGGGGTGAGGTGGCAGAGACGCATGGCAAGTGGCCTTGCCCCCTCCTGGCACCGGCTTGGTCTTTAGCTGGCCGTCCCCGAGTCCCCAGGCGATCAGAAACTGCTGTCTCCTCCCTGTGGGCTTGGCAGACCCTCCTAGGTCAGGTCGACAGCCCTCTGGGCCCTTCACCCCCCGTCCGTCAGACTGGAACCCATTCTGGGTGGGCCTGCCGCCTGCTGCCCAGTGGCCTCGGCTGGGCTTGTCGGTCAGCCCCTCCGTCCCTCAGGGTCCTCATCTGTGGAGGGCCAGCAGGGGTGTCCCTCGCAGTCCGTGACAAAGGTGGAAGTGATGGTGCTGGGGAGGACGTTGGCCGGAGCCTGTGCTCGGCCACACCGTGAGAATCTGGATCTGTCTCTGTGGTGAGCACAGGCCTTGACCCATGTGCCTCCGGACCCCTGCCTCCCCCCACACCCTGCATTTCCATCTGTCCCGGGTTGACTAGCAGGCCCTCAAGTTCATGTTCACCTGGAACCGGGTTATTTGGAGACAGGGTCTGTACAGATGTGATCACAGTAAAGCTTTGGGATGAGCTCCTCCTGCATTGGAGTGGGCCCCGACCCGACGACTGTGTCCTTTTAAGAGGGGAATTTGGACACAGACACACACGGGGAGGAGGCCCCCAGATGGCCAGGAAGAGACTGGAGAGAGGTACCCGCAAGCTAAGGGTTGCCAGCAGCTGCCTGCCCCGGGGAGAGAGCCGTGGGACAGATTCTCCGTCAGAGCTCCAGGTGGAACCACCCTGGGACGCCTGATCTCAGACTTCGGGCCTCCAGGCCAAGAGGATGAACGCCGGCGAAGCCGCCCAGGCTGTGTGCTTTGTGCCCAGGCTGTGTGCTTTGTTAGGGCCGCCCCAGGACACTGACACGCCCTCTTGCCCATGATGGGCCAGGCCTTGCCTCTGTTTTGCTGCCTTTTTTTTCAAAGACTATATTTATTTATTTTGAGAGAGAGAGAGAGAGTGAGCACACATGAGGGGGAGGAGCAGAGGGAGAGGGAGAAGCAGACTCCCCGCTGAGCACGGAGCCTGGTGTGGGACTCGACCCCAGGACCCGAGGATCATGAACCAAGCTGAAGACAGATGCTTAACTGACTGAGCTGCCCAGGTGCCCTCTTCTTTGTTTTTTGTGCCGAGAAGGTGTTTCCTCTCCAACCGAGTGATGACCACCATTCCTCCAGGGCACCCACCTTCCTGCCGCCTTCTGGGGTCGCATTGGCACCACGCCTTACCAATGTGGCTCTGTCCCCTGTGGGCTCCCGGCTCCTTGGAGGCTGCAGTGGGACCTCTCCCTGCAGTGCCCCAGGGGTGGGCCCCCCACCAGGGACAAGGTCGTAGGATGGCCTCTGTGAAGACCCACGGAGCAAACCTTCACTCGTAGTATCTGTGGCTCTGCGGGAAGCACCTGCTGGTGGATGTCCCGCCACCGTGGTGGGACTGTTCTGTCTCTCTCCTCCTGTGACCTGGGGACAACGAGGTGACTCACCTTGCTGAAGAAAGCAGTGGGAATCGCACTGGCCTGATTTGGGGCACCTCCAAGCTGGTTTGTGGCCCTTGCTTGTGGGCAGAGCCCCAGGGGAGCTCCGTGTCTCCTAGAATGAAAATGGGCTCTTCAGGGATAAACACTGGATGAAATAAAATGGTGCAGGAAGGTCTAGAGGGGAAAGTAAAAGTCACCTAAATAGCAGCAAAGTGACAGCACTCCTCCGAACTGTCAAGGTCAGCAAAGCAAGGGCCATCTGGGAAGCTGTCCCAGCAGGGCAGAGCTAAGAGGACGCGACAGCTGTCGTGTGAGGTCCTCGAAGGGGTCCTGGACCAGGACAAGGGCAGCAGGGAAAACTAGGGAGCTAACGTGATTCTGTCCATAATAGGGGGAACACGGCGCTGAGTATGTGGAAGCTCTGTACTGTCTCGCGATGCTTCTGTAAAACGGACACTGTGCTCAGGTGAACGCGTATCGAAGACAAACAGGGACGCGAGCAGGACCCGTCACCCTCGCAGGTGTTGACTTACTTGCCCATAGCTCTAGGGCTCTGCACAAACACATGTTCTTGTCTGTGGGAAGAAGCAGCTCACTCTTCCCCTAGCACCACATCGTCAGATCTGCCTCACTGTCACCCTCTGTTGTGGTGGGGACACATAGCGCCCCATGTTGGGGACGGCCGCAGTGTTTCCGTGGCCCCTGAGGATGGGCAGTCGGGCGTGTGCCTGTGGAGGCCCAGAGATCCCGCCCGAGTGATCCAGGTTCAAAGCGAAGCCATCATCTCTACAAGACCTGGGGTGTCCGGGATGATCGCGGGTCTGAAGGAGGTTGACGGTCAGAGTCCTAGCAAGAGGGGTGTTCTGTTTTCTTGCGCGTCCGACCTGAGTTAATGTGTCGGTGCTTTGTCCCCGAGTGGAGCGGTCTGTCCCTGGAACGCAGCTCCCTGCTCCCAGGCGTTCCTCCATGCAGTGCCCTCCCGGCAGCCTGCAGGACGGTGGTTGAGATGACAAGGGTGTTTCCTAACAGCTGGCATTGGGAAGCAGGCACACACTACCCTGTATCCTGTATTATTATCGTGGGCAGAAGGAAAGAAAGACAGACATCACCCAAAAATTAGCTTACGTGGCACACTGAGACCCAGATCTGTGTGTGTGATGTCCGTCTTGGGGTTAAAGAGAGGCCGGTGCAAACCCTCGTTTTTCCCTGCCCCTCCCTCCTCGCGTGCCCCCTCCCACGAAGGTTTATCTGGCCACTTCGGAGTGCCAGCAGCTGGTACAGCAGGAATGAGACCTGAAGGTTCTCAGTCCTCGTGGGCTCCCGGGGAGACACGTACACACAGTCCGGTCGGGCCCCTCCTGAGCAGGAGAGTGGGGGTGTGGCAGAGTGTGGATGGGGGAACATGGGGAGCCCCTGTGACGGGGCCCAGATGACTGAGGGAGTACCCACCAGCCGGCAAGGAGGTCGGCACGCTGGGCAGAAGAGAAGGTGTGCAAAAGCCCTGGGGCAGTGAGGGGCGCCTGGGTGGCTCAGTGGGTTAAAGCCTCTGCCTTCGGCTCAGGTCATGAAATTGAGCCCCACATCGGGCTCTTTGCTCAGCGGGGAGCCTGCTTCCTCCTCTCTCCCTGCCTGTCTCCCTGCCTATTTGTGATCTATGTCTGTGAAATAAATAAATAAATAAACAAACAAACAAATAAATAAATATATCCTTTTAATGAAAAAAGGCCCTGGGGCCCTGGAGATCACATAGGACCCCCCCAGATGCAGTACGAAGTGTGGGTTTTATTCTGGAAGCCACTGGGGGCCCCGGGGCCTGGTGGGATGAGGTGGGCGTTTTGGGATGCCTGTGCGAGGACCATGGTGGGAGGAAACCGAGGCAGCTCCAGGTCAGCCCACATTCCTGGGAGGGGCACGGCTTGTGTGGGGGGAGGGTAGGAAAGGACCGTGTCCTGCCACAACGTGCTTCTTGCCTTAATTTACTTCTCCTGACTGTGGCGGCCCCAGGCCCTTTGAATGTGAGCTCCCAACTCCGCTCTGTTGCGGCTCTGAAGAGGTTGTCGGCGGAGTGTGCCCTTCCCTTGCGGGCTCTCCACACCAAGGTGACACCAGGCCTGCTTCCACTTTCTAAATTCGGCCCTGCTGGGTTTTCGTGAGGACGAGCTGGACCAGTGGCGGAGCGCCCCATGCCCGTGCTCCCGAGCCGGGCTGCTGTCAGTGGGGCGCACACGGGGCCCCCTCCAGCTGTGAAGTGGGGGATGCCGGTTTTCTCTGCATCTGAGGATGTCGGGTCTGCCGTGGCCATCAGACGGGGTATCCGGAAATACTGCGACTCGGGGGCACTTATGTTTTTCTTGTTGTTGGGACAAGTTTGGTGACTCAGGTCCCTCCCGAAGGGGCGTGTGGTGCTCCAGTGGCCGAGAGAAACATTCCCAGTGTCCACAAGCTTCGGTGCGTCCGTCCCAGGTGATCTGGGGCTTTGTGGGGACTGTGCTAGGGCCACAGGGACAAGGTGGCCCCCGGGTTTCGCCGTGTGACTTACCTTCTCAGTCATCCTGGTTTTCCAGAAACAAGTGGGGAAGGGTCCCTGCGTGGCTCCTGTGCTCTGGGGAAGCACCCCAAGGCTGCGAGTTACGAGAGGGTAGGAGGGGTCCCCCCAGGGCTCACTGGCCTACACAGATGTCTCTGTGCCCCATGGAGCTGGCGGTGCACTCGTGAGGGGCACCGGCTGGAGCACGTTGAGGGAGCAGACGGGAGGATTGGGCACAGCTGCAGGGCCGGAGAAACCAAGCCGAGCCAGAAGGGTGCGAACCTGCCAGGTTTTTCTCAGGGACCCGTAGCACATTGGGGGGGAGGCCTGGGAGGCAGGTGAAGGCCCCCTGGGCGTGGCGGCTGCGCCTGTCTGGGTGCTGGGGAAGCTAATGGTACCAGCCTAGAGCTACGCTGGGAGAGCCCCCGTGGCCGGCCCTCGGACAGCTCCGCTGAGGCTGGGCTCAGAACCGAGGCTGTGCTCAACAGCGTAACCGGATGTTGCACCCTCTCTCCTCACAGCCCTACCTACCTCGACGCGGGGGTCGCTTACCTCTGTCGGCGCAGGTGCACTTCGTCTCGTGTGTGTCTTTCTAAAGCAGCATTTGCTGAGCGTCTCCTCCGTGCGGGGCTCGTAGGGAAGCATAGAGTAGAGCCAAGGGAAGACGCGCCGTCTGCGTGGTGCAGACCAGGGTTGACCTGGACAGCGCCCTCCTGGACACTGTGGGGTCTGAGCTGGGCGGGGCTGGGTGGGATCAGAGTGGGGTCTTTCTTCTAGTGTCTGGAACAGCTACAGAGGTGGCAGATGGGGCTCAGTGTCCCCATGGGTCTGGAGCAAAGCGTATGAGGTGGGGGGCTCGGGCGGCATGGGGCTGGGTTGTGGGTGGTCCTGGGATGTCCTGCTGAGCGGTTGGGGGGCCATGGGGTTCCTTTGAGCAAGACAGACTCAGTGGGACTGTGCTTTGGGAAGCCGGGTATGGAGGGAGAACGGGGGCTGGGAGCAGGGGTCAAGGTGGAGGTCACTGGCGGGGCGGGACGTGGGGCTTGGGGAGGCTCGGGCTCGCCTCTGCCACACTGAGTGCATCCGAGGCTGTTTCCAGGTGGGAATGGAGGGGCCCAGGACTTCGAGTGACCCCGACCCCCTGTGTCCACAGATGGCGTCCACAGCGTGGCCGCGCTCTGCACCCTACGGGTCACCATCATCACGGACGACATGCTGACCAACAGCATCACCGTCCGCCTGGAGAACATGTCGCAGGAGAAGTTCCTCTCCCCGCTGCTGTCCCTGTTCGTGGAAGGCGTGGCCACGGTGCTGTCCACCACCAAGGACGACGTCTTCGTCTTCAACATCCAGAACGACACGGACGTCAGCGCCAACATCCTGAACGTGACCTTCTCGGCCTTGCTCCCCGGCGGCGTCCGCGACAAGTTCTTCCCGTCGGAGGACCTGCAGGAGCAGATCTACCTGAATCGGACGCTGCTGACGGCCGTGTCTGCCCAGCGTGTGCTGCCCTTCGACGACAACATCTGCCTGCGCGAGCCCTGCGAGAACTACATGAAGTGCGTGTCGGTGCTCAAGTTCGACAGCTCGGCGCCCTTCATCAGCTCCACCACCGTGCTCTTCCGGCCCATCCACCCCATCACCGGGCTGCGCTGCCGCTGCCCGCCCGGCTTCACGGGCGACTACTGCGAGACAGAGATCGACCTCTGCTACTCCAGCCCCTGCGGCGCCCACGGCCGCTGCCACAGCCGCGAGGGCGGCTACACCTGCGAGTGTCTGGAGGACTTCACGGGTACGTGGGCTCCCGGGGAGGCGGGGGCGGCCTCGCCGTGATGCGGGGGGGGCGGCATCTCCTTCGTGACACGCAGGCAGGCGGCCGGTTTCCTGCCAAATGCCCCGAGGTTGCTGTGGACCCCGCGTGATTGGACTCACCCTCTTTTTTTTTTTTTATTAAGATTTTATTTATTTGTCAGAAAGAGAGAGAGCATGAGCAGGGGGGAGGTAGAGCGTAAGGCAGGCGTCCCGCTGAGCAGGGAGCCCGATGGGGGTTCGAGCCCAGGATCCTGAGAGCATGGCCTGAGCCGAAGGCGGACGCTTAATGGACTGAGCCCCCCAGGCGCCCCCGGAGTCACCCTCTTGGTGAGGAAGATGATAGCGTGAGGGCCACCTAAAAACCCGCACCCGTGACGTGGCATGCGCTGCTCTAAGTGGCTTCAAACCGGAAGGGCTTGATTCCGGCTTTCAGGTTAATTGGTCCTTGTGCCTACTGTCCCCGGGGGAGCCGGGAATCCTTTGGGTCTGGAGAGACGGGGCTCGTTGTTCACGCCCTGTTGTCCCCGTGGAGATGACTCATCTTCACCTTGAAGGGGCTCCTGCCTGGAGACGTCCTGGCCAGGTGCAAGGATGCACCTGCCTCTGCTCCAGGGGCAGCTGACGATTATTTCTGGGAACACGGAGGCCGAGCAGTACAGAAATGCACGACCTTGCCTTGGCCTTCCATCGCAGGTCACGTAAGATTTTGGCCCGTTTGAGAGAGACATTTCCAGGGGCCCCGCGGTGAGCAGCCTGGCGTTCGGGAAGGCTGTCTGGGATCCCGTGGGACCTCACGCGTGCCGGCGGGGGCGTCGTGATTCCCGTGCGGACCGTGGCCTCGGCTGTGCTGTTCGGAATCCACAGCCGAGACGTCGTCGTCGGCTTGTGTGGGACAGGACACAGTTCTCGGGCTTAGAGCAGGGATGTAGGGTATTAGCGGCTGTTTATGAAGCAGGGAGAGAGAGTGGGGTGGGGGGCACGGAGCGAGACGGCGGCTGTTCACGCGCTCTGCATCGGAAGAGGAGGGAGGGGGCTGTTGGCAGCCAGGGGAGATGGGGTGCACGCCCCGGCTTGCTGGGTCTGAGCCCCGGACTGGCCGCAATCCAGCGGTGCGGCGAGAAAGGCACCTGATTGGCGGCCCCGTGTCCTTTCCTCCCCCGCCCGTCTGTCTGTCCCGCTGGGAACCAGAGGTGTCTCCCCCACTGTCTCCCTGAGTTGTAGCCCTGAACTCCTGGCTATGCCGGGGCGTGGTGTTGAGCGGGGAAGGAAGGCTAAGGAGACCCCTGGGCCCCTGCTTCCTGGACGATGTAGCTGGGGCTCTGGTCGTGCTGCGAGGCCAGGACCGAGCTCCCGTCTCCCTGGCTCCTCCCTGCCCCGAGCTGCCGTGGGAGCTCCGTGGAGCTTCGCCGCGTGGTGGTGGCAGGTGCCCGCCTCTCCTTCCCTGTTCACTGCAGTGAGCCGGCCTCTCGGCCTCTTATGCGGTGGCTGACAGGCAGCGGCTGGTGATGCGGCAGCCCCCCCCCCCCCCCCCCCCCGTGAGCTGCTGTCCCCTGTCCCCTCCCCTGCACGTGGCCTCGGCCGGGAGAGTGCTTCCTCCTGTGACTCCTGCTTCTGATGGAGAAGCTGTGGCCCCAGATGCTGGGGTGCTCTGGGGATGCAGCTGGTGTACAGTTACTCCCTTGCTCCGTGAGTATTAACTGAGCGCCTACTGCTCGCCTACCCAGTGCCCACATCAGACTTGCCCCTGCCCAGCTGGGTGCGCCACCCATGGTTGTCTGTGCAGCTGGCCCTCTTTGGGGTCGAGACAGGTGGCGATGGGGACCAGGAAGGGGACAGCCCCTCAGGCAGCCTCCACACGCTGGCGGAGGCCTCGGGTGGGGTCTGGTTGGTCCCAGAGACCAACTTCACCTTGGGGGCCACAGCAGGCCTGGGTTCCAGAGGTCCTGGATGTAAGCGTGGGGCTTTGTCTGGGCTGGGAAAACCGAACCTGTGGACCCTTGATTCCCTCCTAAGAGGGCTCGAGCCGCTGGGTGGACGGGACGTTTTCATCACGGGAGTCATTGCTAGAGAAATAATGACCGCGAATGGCCCAGTGTGTCATCGCCAGGAGACCCGCGGAGTGCCGCGAGGGGCAGGGGCGTCATTTGAGTGTCTCTGGCCCTAAGGTCATCACATGTGTTTCCCTCGGAGATGAGACAGGCTCAGCCGGATTGCTTTTCCTCGGTCCCCTTCCTCGGGGCCTCCCGGGCTCCCTTTGAAGCCCTCCTTCTCTTGCGGGCGGTAATTGCGCTCATTTGCTGGTGCTGAAGGCACGCCTGTCGTCGCCAGGGTTTTGTTACCTGCTCCCTGGTAAGCCGAGCCCCGGCCGCGGCGGGGAAGCTGGACTCGGCCCAAGGCCCCCGGAAGACCCCGGCTTCCTGTGTGCCGCCGTCGGACAGGAGATGGGCTGCACGAAAGAGGGTGTCTGTTAATCTCAGGCAAGGCTCCTGAGTCTGGGCAGAATATCCCTGGCGGCTCTCCTGCGGGTTTCTTAAATCCGTGCTGGGCTCAGAGCCCCAGGGACGGGAGCACCGTCGTTGCAGGGGAGCCCGGCCCCGCTCGTGGAGGAGCAGACAGGACGGCGGACCATGTTGTGCACGCCTTCTCCTGGGTTCCTCCTGAGCCCTGCAGATGTCGCCCAACGAGCTGTCCCCTGCCCTGTGAAGGTTCTGGAAGGTTTCCCGACATCCTCGGTGCCGTGTTTATGGGTCAGTGGCTCTGCTGTCATCTTGGGTAGAGATTCCCTTATTTCTGTGCCTCTCAGGGCAGTGGTAACTTGCTGCTAACGGTCCTGAGCCTTCCGTGTGCTGTGCTGTTCTAGATGATTCCACATTTGGTATACCCGAGTCCCCACGTTGGCAACAGGCCCTGTTTGTTAGTGGGGTGACTCAGGTGCAGAACGGAACAGTGTCTAGTGGTTCTAACCGGGGGGATTCTGCCCCCAGGGACATTTGGTGCTACCCGAGGACATTTTTCTTTTTTTTTTATTTTTTATTTTTTATTTATTTATTTGACAGAGAGATTACAAGTAGGCAGAGAGGCAGGCAGAGAGAGAGAGGAGGAAGCACGCTCCCTGCTGAGCAGAGAGCCCGATGCGGGACTCGATCCCAGGACCCTGAGATCATGACCTGAGCCGAAGGCAGCGGCTTAACCCACTGAGCCACCCAGGCGCCCCACGAGGACATTTTTCTTTTAAGATTTTATTGGTTGATTTGAGAGAGAGTGAGAGAGAGAAAGCGTGAGCATGGAGGGCAGAGGGAGAGGGAGAATCCCAAGAAGACCCCGCACTGAGCGTGGAGCCCGACACAGGGTTCGGTCCCACCACCCTGCTCATGGTCTGAGCTGAAATCTGGAGAATGCTCAGTGCAGTTCGCCACCCAGGTGCCCCCCCAGGGCATGTCTGGGGCAGGCGGGAGAACGCCCGGTGTGCTGCCCAGCGTCGCAGAGCACCCAGGACGGCCCCGCACAGAGCCATCCCGCTGGCCAGTGTGTGCTGGGGCAGGGGAGCCCACCGCTGCCGGCGGCACGGGGACCCAGGATGCCAGCCCAGCGCTCTGCTTCTGGGCTCTGGCTCGTCCACCCTCTGGACTCGGGGGTGGCACGGCCGGGCTGTGACCTGGCCCTTCTGGCAGGTGTGTCCCAGCTTCTTGTAGGAGGTGCCTCCCATGTGCAGTGCACGGAGGGTGCAGCGTGCAGCACGATGACGGGCGCAGGGAGGGCAGTGGCGCTGAGCAGGCCAGCCACCCGGAGAGGCCGCCTGCCCGCTGCCCGTGGGGTCGGCAGGATGCTCTTCCTTCCCAGAGACACTGGGCCTGATTAAACCAGGGCCTGACTCCGAGTCCTGGTGTTGTGGTCTCTGTGTCTGTCCCTCCTCATTCCCTCCCCTGCTGACGCTCACCGACGGTGGCTGTGGCGGTGGCACGGACGGAGTGTAGGCTGGCCCTTGCCCCATGTCTCTGACAGCCCCATGAGGTGTGGGACCATCGTCATCCAGTTTTCAGAACACCAAGCGGAGGAGCTGGGTGGGGGGCCTGGGGAGCTCCGTCCTGAGCTCCTGTGCTGCCCAGGCCAGGCTCGCCCACCCCCTGCCCCTCCTCCCTGGGCTCACAGGACATAAACCCCTCGTGCCCCCCATGACTCATCAGCCAGCACAACCCGACAGTTGTGGCTCCATGTCCTGTCCCATCTCTCCAGCGCGCCTGGGAGACACTGCCCCTGGAGTGGGGGGGCCTCACCCTGCGTCTCCCGCCCCGCGAGCTGCTCTCTGCAGAGTGCCCCGGGAGGCCAGTGACAGGTGCGCTGGGTCACATCCGTGCTGCTTAAGCCTTCCCAGGGCCCTGCTGCTCTCATGCATAGTCGGTGGCCCAGGTCCGCCCTGTCTCCAGTGGCCCTTCACTGGCCTTCCGGAGACACGGCGGCTGTCGCTGAGGACCGGCGTGGGGAGCGCACCTTCCCCCATGTCTGTGCCCTCGTCGCGGCCCCGACCCCCCGTCTGCCTGCTGCCACCTGCTCCCTCCTCGGTGCCGGGCACACAGAACCTGCTTAATCGGTGCCTGCGCACAGGTGACGGGGTCTGGCCCGTTTGTCCGTGGAGGCCAGAGAAGACGTCCTAGGGGTTCTCCTGTATTGTGCTCAAAGCAGTGCCCTTGCTGCTTTTGTCACTGAGCTGGAGTGGACAGGAGAGTCCCTTCTCGGGGGTGGGGGGTCACCAAGGTGTTTATGACTCTGCCCTGCTGGTGGGACTCCTGGCCAAGCGCGTGTTCTTGCCGCACAGCCGTGGGCTGACGCTCGCTCCCGGGCTTCTCATGCAGGAGTGTCTTCTTGTGGAGCCCTGCCGGGTGGTTTATGGTCCCAGGTGAACGTCGGGCCTCAGGGTGCATTCCTGAGAAGGCGGCAACTTTGATATCTCGGGGGGCAGGGTGGGGTGGGGGCAGGGTCTTCTGTGGAGGGAGGCCTGGTGGTGGCCACACCCAGACGGGGACCATCGGGGTGCCCCTCCACTGTCGCCGTGGCCGAGTCTTGTGCTTACGGTCCTGGTGACATTAGACCCCGAGGCCGCCTGACTGGACTCACAGGGTGATTCGGCGAGTCCCAGAGACCAGCTCTGCCGTGCAGCGGGAGGCCTGTGGCCGTCCCCGGGCTTCGGCGTCCGGGCTGGGGACACGGCATGGTAGCGGGGGCTCTTCTGCTGACAGTTGGTCTGCTCTGGGGGTCAGTGGGTCAGTGGCCACTTAGGAGAGTCTCAGTGATGCTGGCTTTTTGTGCTAACCACTCCTGGGCGGAATGTCCCAGTTTTCCTGAGGGAGGGCCTTCTGGGGACCTGTCCTTGTGCCGGCACCCCCAGGGCCGGGGCCCAGACTGTCCCCTGTGCTGATCCCCTCGGGCTGGGGGCCCTATCCCCTGTGGGGAGCTGTCCAGGACCAGGGCATTCTGAGAAAGTTCAAGGCCAAAGAAACTGTTAGTATAAAAACCTAATGACCTTTTCTGCTAAGAAAAACATTTAAAATCAATTCTGGCCCCTCTTGGATTCGGTTGTTAGAAAAACGCACGTCACTCCAACCGCATGTTTTATCTTGAATTCTCTTGTCGGCGTCCAGACCCTGCGGTCATCACGTGACACATGAACGCGCGGCGGTCCCAGGACCCCGCGCCTCTGTGCCGGTGTCGGGGTGGGGGGCACCCACGCGGCGCAGGGTTGGGGGCTCGCCAGCGCCGGCCGCGGTCCCCGCGGTTAGAGGCCTCCCTCGGAGCCATCCGCGAGGCCGGTTTGGTGCTTAAACCGAGGGTTCCTGGTTATTCAGAGTGAGACTCGGCCTGGCCCGTCAGGAAACGCCTGAGCAGAACGGAGTTCGCCCTCGGGAAACCGTGCTTTTCGGGTGGCGGGCGCGCCGGGACCGCCTCTCCCGGCCTCTGGCTTTGGCTCTTTCTGCAGACCCCGGGGTGGCCGCTGGCCCGCTTTGGCCCGTTACCGCACAGCTGCGTGTCGCTGCCCTCCTGGGCGACTTTGCTCTCTTAGACTCGTGCACTGGGACCGCGGCGAGGGTAGATCGAACGGGAATCTCGTGTTCACGGAATCCGCAGTGCCCTCCGGTCCCGGCTGCGTGGCCGCGGGGGGCGAGGACGGTCGTCAGGCTGACCCCGCGCGCTCCGGTGGGCTCCTGTCAGCTCCCTGCAGGCGCCCACACGAAGGAGCCCTCGCCGGGGGACTGGACGCCACAGAAACCGGTCATCTCACAGGCCCGCAGGCCCCAGTCCGGGACCGAGCAGGGCCGCCGCAGCCCTCCGGAGGCTCGAGGGGAGGCTCTTTCCTGCCTCTGCACTTCCGGTGCCTCGGTGGCCCTCGGCGCTTGTCCCTGGTCCTGTCCCTGGCCCTCGCCCGGCGTGTGGGCTGGTCTGCATCCCAGTGGCCGCTTGAAGGACCGCGGTGCTGAGGCTGGGGTCCTCCCTCGTCTAGTGTCCGCTTGTTTTAACTTGATCGCGCCTGCAAGAGCCTGTTTCTGAATAAGGTCACGGCCGCAGGTGCCCGGGGGTTTCAGGAGTCGAGTGTGTGGTTTGGGGGCGGGGAACACCATTCCACAGGCTTCGGGCTGCTGGTGATCAGCCGTGATGCCCCCCCCCTTGCCAGCCTGCTAGTCGGGAGTCCGCTGAGGCCAGAGGACCCTCCTGGGCAGGTGCAGCCTCCTGCGGTTTGTTTCTCTCTTAGGGACCTCAGCCCGAGAGCCTCCCCGCCAGCCTCACGTGGCGGGCAGGTGAGCCGGCTGTGGGAACAGGCTGGCCAGGAGCGGAAGTGGAAACAGCATGTCCAACGTCCAGCGGTGAGCCACCGGCCCGGGGATGTGCCTCCTGCCTCCTGCCCAAAGCCCCCCCGTGCTGTCACGCTGCACCGTGGGAGGGGGACGTGGCTCTGGGCCCGCAGAGGCTGGGCTCACCCGGTCTCCCCTCAGCCGAGCTCCTGCAACAGCTACCTCAGGTCCACGAATGAGTGGGTTTAGTGGCTGTTCGCAGGTCTCTTCTCTTAGGGCTCCTCCGGGAGGCTGGGGGGAGGCTCTCCGTTTCCAGCGTCCGGCCTCAGCCTGAACTCCTCGGCTCCTTTCCCAGAGGGAGAAGGGGAGAGGGAGAGAAGCTGCCTCCTTGCTGAGCACGGAGCCCGACGCAGGGCACCATCTCACAACCCTGAGATCATGACGGGTCCTCGACCGACTGAGCCCCCCGGGCGCCCCAGGACACGGACATCTTGGGGTCTCGGTCAGTGTGTTGAGACACCCCTGCCCCCCCCAGCAGCACCTGGTCCCCACTCAGCCCTCAGCAGACATCTGTGGCAGGCATGGGTGAGCCAGGCCTTTGCCGTGGCACCCCGTGGGGGTCGGCTGCAGCCCCCCAACCCTGGTCTGGGCCCAGGGCCATCAGGAGATGCTGGAAAGTCTGGCTTGCGTCCCTGACCCGAGTTTGGCAACCCCAGACATCCCCAGGGAGAGTGGTTTCTGGTGGCATCCATTCCCCAGTGCCCACGGCTGAGACCTTTCCCCGGGGTGGACAGACGCCCGGTGCTCTGCTGTGCCCCCCGCGGGGCTGGACGGTCAGGAAGGCAGGGCTCACCCGGAGCTGCCGGCCACAGCTGGAGGGGGGGAGGGTGTGTTAACCAGGGCTCTTGGACTCTTCTGCTGACTCCAAGCCACGAGTCAAGGAAATGGGTTCTTTCTGGACATCGATCTGTCCCGCCTCCCCAGCACCCCGTGGGAAGTGGAATTTGAACTGTGTAGGGGCTGAGCGGCTGTGTGTGGAGGACGGAGGTTTCCATCAGCATTCCAGCTGAGTTTGGACACGTTGGCTGTTTGAAAACTGGCTCGGTTTCCCTACAAACCGATAACGTAGGGGGGGAGCCCCCTTCCCAGCCTCGAGGCGCACAGGGGCCAGCTCTCCCTTCCACTGCCAGGTTCTGCCCGTGGCCGGGGTATCCTGCCCCACCCTCGGCCCTCCCCCCCTCACCACTCTGCCTGGGCGGGGCCCTGCCTCTGTCCCCCTGGGGGCAGGGCCCCACCCGTCCCCACCTGCACGGCCTCTCTTGAGGAGACCTCCTGCACCCAGCCTCCCTCCCACCGTCGGATGTCTCTGTGTCATTAGGACTAAATCATAGTCCTGTGTTGACGATGTCATCTTGGAGATATCGCCGATGGACGCCCAGGCCACAAGGTGCCGCCCGGCCCTCCAGCACCCCCGCAGCACCTGCAGAGAGGCCGCTGTGAGCCCCAGATGGGCGCACAGGGAGCCCTGAAGTTCCCACCATGGGGACTGTGGCTTCTCAGGGTGTGAGTGTCCTCAGGGCTCTGGGAAAGCTGTGTCCCTCCAGGACCAGGGGAGGTCGGCTGGGGCCCAAGCAGCCTGAGTGAGGAGCCTCTCCCAGGCTGCGTCTCACTGTGGTCCTGACTCACCTCCCAAGCGGCCACTAACATCCTTCTGAGCCCACGCCCCGGGCCCGGCCCCTGACTCAGAAGGATCGTGACTTCGCTTCAGAGGTGTTGGAGGTGCCCTTGTTGAAGGGGCTGAGATGGGCATCTGGGCACTTGGTGCTGGTGGTCAGCTCCGTGGACCCCGGTCCCCATGGCATCCAGGGCCCTCTGGTTGGCCTCTCCCAACCCCCACCCCTAGTCTGCGCAGCTCAACTCAGTGAGTTCACCTGAGTTATGTTCCTTCGGCGCCTCCTGGGTCCTTGGCCACTGGCAGCAAGGGCCACCACGAGGGCCTGGGGGAGCAGAGGGCACTTTGCCACCAGCAGCTCCTGGTCCCCTGAAGTTCACGGGCTGCAGCTTTCTCTGGAGGCCGGAATCTGGCGGGTGCCCTTGGTGTGATTCAGATTGGCTCCGGGGCTTCCCTGGGGGCCTTCCAGTGGCAGGAGTGCTTCTCACAGTTTTAGAGGCCAGAATTCTGGAATCAAGGTGTCCCGTCCCTTCCGACAGCTCTGGGGAGGGTCCTCATCTCCTGCAGCTCCCTGTAGCCTGGGTGGCCCTGGGCTAGGGGCCACACCCCTGGCGTCTGCCTTCATCCTTGCACGTGTGGTAGGGACGTGGGATTGCTGGGGCGGCTCGTCCGAGGCGGCTCGATGTGACCGCATCTCTGCCGCGCAAGGCCGTGTTCACTGGTTCTGGTAATCAGGATGTGCACATAACTTTCGGGGGCCACTGTTACCTGCCCTCAGGGTTGGCTACTGCCTGTGCCCCCCACGGCCTCCTGGGCATGAGGAAGCAGAGGATGGGGAGGGCAGCCCTTTCCTGAAAGGAGGGGTCCTCGGGTGCAGCGGGCCTGGGGCTGGCTGGGACTGGCTGGGCCCTGTGCCTGCTGGAGCCCTTCTGCTTTGAGCATGAGGCGTTTCAGACGCGCACTGATCTTTCCGGTCAGCCGGGTTTCAGCCCTCCCGTGCACGGGTGACTCCGGTCAGTGGAGCTGTGGGTAAGCCCGACCCGTTTTTCTTTCTTGCTGGAATGCAGTTTTTTATTTATATTTTAAAAAATGGGTGTGTCGGGGTTCTGGGAAATTGCTCCAAAGACAATAATGAAGTCATTTGAGAAGGCCCAGAGAAGGCCCAACCCGGACGAGCCTGCAGTGGTCGGGGCCTCCGGCTGCCCCTTCCTCCCGGTGCGGGGGCCAGGCAGGGGGGCCGGCAGGTGTCTGTGCTCTTTGCAGAGGCCTTTTCTGGCAGCCTTGCCTCCTGGGGGAGGAGGCTCCAGGGCAGAGACAGTCACCGGGAGGTAAGAAAAGTCAAATAGCGGAGGGAGGAGTGGGAGCGGGCTGTGGGGGGCGGTGCGCCAGCAGGAACAGCAGGCCGCGTGCTCAGCTGAGAACTTGACAGAATCCTCTCCTTCCACCTTGACACCAGCCCCCGTCAGCCCCCTGGGGCTAGGGATCTCTCCAGGGCAATGCCTGGAAATCCTGCCTCCGGGGAGGGATTTACAGCTGGGGAAACTGAGGCACTGGTGGGGAGCCTGC
Source organism: Mustela nivalis (assembly GCF_964662115.1). Taxonomy (NCBI): domain Eukaryota; kingdom Metazoa; phylum Chordata; class Mammalia; order Carnivora; family Mustelidae; genus Mustela; species Mustela nivalis. The sequence goes on from NC_139026.1 coordinate 3,035,508, forward strand.
TGGGGACAAGACAGCTCTGTCCCTGGCACCCATGCTGGGGGGCATTGCTGAGGCCCTGGGTGGGCGGAAGGAGGGAAGGGCCAGTTTTCCTGGGGTTTAAGTATCTCTAATGTCCCCTCCCCTTTTTTCAGAGACCCTGAAGCGTCGCCGGCCCCTTGCTCTCTGTGCTTCTCCTGGGAGTGAGGCTTCTGACACGAACCACACGTCTGGTTCTGTGGTTCTGTCCGTTTTGTTCAGCTGCAAGAACCTTTCGCGACCTGACCTCCGCTGTGAGGACGGGCCAGCGGGCTGGGGTTGCCGTCAGGTTCCGCGTCCTTGTGTGCGAGGACGTGTCTCCAAAGCCATTTCATGTCGGAGCTGCTGGGCCCTGCGCCCTCTCCTGCCGCTCCGTCCTCCGCGGGCCTTACGGATCCGCCGCCCTGCCCCAGCGTCAGGCCTCAGGGTGCCTGGAGTGCGCCTCCCCTGGCGTGCCCTCCCCTTGCTGCCTTTGGAAACTATCATTTTTCTAGTTCGAAGCCCTTAGCTAGATCTTCAGACTAGAAGGGAGTTGTCGATCTGTTTATCGAACAACTTAAGTCTTCAAATTTGTGCGCCTCCTCCCCCTCGTGGGGCCCGTCCCCAGACCCCCTCCAGTCCCGAGTGTCTCCGCCATCTGGCTGTGCCCCCTCCTGGCTGGCCGGGACCCTGTTCGTGGTCTCCAGCCCCGAGCATTCCCGGGGGCAAGTTCCGAAGCTGGCTGTTGGCAGATGCTGGTCTGAATCCCCGTCAGCGTCTTCTTGCTTCCGGACCCGCCCTCCGCTCCATCCTGCCGTGACCATCACACACCTCCGCACGCACACCCTCCACAGCCCACACATGGCACACACGCATACACGTACACACATATACACAACACACACGCACATATCACACACCACACACAACCTACACATCACACCCACGTCCCCTACGTCACACACACACCACACACTCACACCTCATGCACACACACACCGTATGTGCACACTTGGACACACGCCTCACTCTTACGCCATCTGCTTCCTTGGTTTTGTTCGCCCACCGGTTGGTTCTCTCTATGGTGAGACCAAGGGGCTCGGCCTCCCCCTCCTCGCTCACAGACCTCCTGCCGCAGCATGGTGTCCTGATGGCCGGGATCGGGGTCCTCCTGCCCTTTCTGGGGCTGAGTGGTCGCCCGGCCCCTTACGGCACAACCCCCCGACATCTGGGCAGGTCCCGCTCGAAGGCTCCCACACCCAGGCACTTCTCTTCCTTGCGTTTTTGTTACGTACAAAAAATGGTAATTTTAATACCTTCTGCCAGGCCTCAGTTTCCCCGTCTGCAAGATGGCCACATAGACAGCCCCCTTACCTGGTGCTGTGGGGTTCAGAGCAGTAGGGAAGCAAGTGCGGGGCTGGCCAGCACCCCCCCCCATAATCCCGTGTTTCTAGTGGTCACGTTGCAGGCACACCCTGGCCTCCAGCCCAGTTTTTCCAGGGCATTCAGCCCCCTCAGCTGGAGGGTCTGTGGCTCTGACACCGAGCGCTGGGGCCCTGGGTAGGCACGCAGTGTCCCCTCACTCCCAGCCCCAAGGCTGGTGTGGGACCGGCATCCTGTCGCAGGTGTGTGCGTGAGGCCATGGGGGGAGGGGCCTCGGCTCCTGCCAGCTTGTTTTCATGGTCAAGAATGGTTTCAGGCGGTTGGGGGGACTCTCCAAAATATCTGCTTGGGGTTCTGCCTTTGTGGTGTGAGCAGGAGACTGCGCCTGGGTCCCTTCCCTGGGGGGGTTCGTGGCGTGGCGCGTTATTATGCATTATTGAACATGGGTGTCGGCTTGCGCAGGTGAACCGGATCCCGGGCATGGGGGCGGGGCTGGCAGTCGTCTGGGGGGGCGGGGCACGTGGTAGGAGCAGCGAGCCTCGTCCCACAGTGGAATGGCTCAGAGCAAGTGTTTGACTCCAAGCAGGATGTTGGGATGCGAGAAGCCCACGCTTCGTTTGAGAATTCCCAGAAAAGGGAAGAGGACGTTCACTCCGGATAGGAAGTCTGTCTGGGAACACTTGGAGTTCATCCTAATAGTTGTTTCTTAGGAGAACTATATCAAAACTTAAAGATGTGGGGCTCACTAAGTTCGATCCAAGTTCGTTCCCTAAAGTGAGATGATTTTTAGCGTTAAAAACGATCTTATCGCCTCTCTTCCGAGCTCCGTGCTTGAAATGGACCGCGAGGGGAGTGTGCACGCCGTGGAAGTGGGAGAGTGCCACACATCGGGGCCCCCACCGAGGCCTAGCTCCTAGACCTGGCCGGCACCCCACTGCATGGGACAGACATCACAGAGGAAGCGCTCATGGACGGACGATCATGTAGTCCACGAGCCACAGTGGCGGTTGTGGGAAGCACCCTCAGGAGACCTGGGGTCACGGGGTGGAGGTCCCAGACCCCCGACAGGGGACACTTTCCAGGCTCACCCAGGTCATTGGAAACCCCACTCAGATCTCTCACTGGCCTCTTCCGAAAAGGCGTGTTTAACTATGAAAGTAATTCTTTGTGTGTTACGTCAACGTTTTCCCAACACCGCGTGAATCAAATACATGAATTATGTAGGTTTCACAGTTTCGTGCAAGCATTAATCACTGGCTCGGACCCGGGGAAAACCTGGCATTTCGTGACTTCATTTCAGGAGCATTTGCCGTGTACCTGCCACGTGCTGGGTATCGCCGGGGGCCCCCTCTGTGTCTGGCCCCCTCTGTGTGCCGGACATTCCTAGGCTTGGCTCCAGCAGCCCCTGCCCCCGCCCTGGAGCGTGGGGAGGCGGCCAGTGTGAGCCCGAACTGGAACTCACTCTCTAGAGGGAGGCTTTTGGGCCCTTTAGCATCTGTCGTGGGACCCTGGTCCTGGTCAGGCGAGCAGAGGAGGTTTGCTAAGGGGAGGATGCTCAAGATGGTGTTGCATCTAGGGCCAGGGAAGCCACCCGCAGAGGCCAGGAGACAGGCCCAGCCCCGTGGAAGATGGTCACCGCTGGGTTATCTTTGTTCATGGTGAACACCCACCCAGAATGTTGGGGTCCTTGCATTAACCCGATGCATCCCCCGACTGCCTCGTGAGGAGGGAGACCGTGTGGCTGGAGTGTGGGGTGTGTAGTGGGCAGATGTGGTGTGCATGGGGCCAGGAGTATGGCTAAGGGCCAGGCCCCAGGGCTGAGGGGAGTCTTCACGGAGCCAGTACCTCGCAAGGCCAGCCTTCTGGAAAGCTCTGTGTGGCGTTATGTGAGGCACAAGCAGGTTTGTAAGTCAGCAGGTGTCTGGCCTGGAGTCAGGGCGTCCGTGGCGAGGTTGCTGTGATTGTGTGGATGGGGGGAGCTGCATGGCTGGGGGTGCGGGCGGCCATGCAGGTGCATGACACGGGACCCCAGGAGGCGGCTGGGCGGCACTGAGGGGGAGGTTGGGGGAGCGAAGGGGGTGGCTGGCTCTGGGCTTGACCCCCCTGGACAGAGGGTGGACCCCGGGAGATGGGGTTTGAGGTCTGGACTTTCTGGGGCCGTGGTTGGGTCGGTTGGGGGCCGGGCCCGGAGGAGAGCACCTGAGGCCTGGCCATGGGGGGTGGGACGCTGCCTCCTTTGCTGGCCTCCGGACCAGGCTGGGGAAGAGCGCTCCTGAGGCCGGAGATGCGAGGTCTCTGGGGTGCAGCCCCAGAGTCAGATGCTGCTGCCCTCGGCACCACACGCTGAGGCCAAAATTTACTGGGATCGTAACTTTAGGACGAACGTGGAGGACTGCTGTAGTAGGTTAAGTAGTGCCCCCGCCCCCCGCCACTCGTATCCAGAGCCTCAGGATTGTCCTCGCTTCCAGATAGGGTCTTTCGAGTCGTATTAAGTTGAGCCTCTCAGGAGGAGAGCCTCCTGGAGTTGGGGTCTGCCCTAAATCCGGGGACTGGGTGTCCTTGTGGGGGGGGTGGATTTGGGACACAGGGCAGGTGTGCAGGTGCAGATGGAGGCAGACAGTGGAGATGTGGCCACGGGAGCCACGGGAGCCACGGGAGGCAGAAGGTGCTAGAAGGATTGGAACCATCCCCTGGAGCCTCTGAGGAGACCAGCCTTGCCCACACCTTCATTCTGAACTCCTGGCCCCCAGAACTGTGAGAGATTACGGATTCTGTGGTTTTAAGCCACCAAATTTGTTGTGATTTGTTCTGGCAGCCCTAGAAGATGAATAGAATCGGAAATGAAAAAAACAGCAACCCAAAAGCGTTACGGTTAAATCAACACAAACAGCCCCATGGGGACCTGGTTTTATTTACAGCTTATTTAACATCACATGATCTGCAAGGAGCGGGACAGGGAGAGCCCCGTGGTACTGTCTCCCCCTTTCTGTGGACAGCGGCCAGCGGGTCCCCGCGAGGCTGTCCTATCTGCTTCCTCCGAGGAAGGACGTCTGCGGCCGCGGAAAACTGCTCTGGCAGCCGGAATGCCGAGCAGCGGCGTTGAAGTCGGATCTGCCTGAGCGGCCGAGCTCTCTGGTCGGTGTGCGGGGCCTCCTGTCTCTGGGCCGCGGAGGACATTAGAGGCCGGGTGAGGGGCGGGGCCCTCGGGCCAGGGGCTGCTGAGGGCAGACCTCGTGGTCCACAGCCACACCGAGCTCAGGAGGGCGGTGGGGGTGGGGGCTTCACACTCCGCAGGTAGACGTGGGAGTGCCTGGCCCGGCCCCAGGGGCGGATTCTGGAACAGCTCGGGGCGGAGCCCTGGGGGAAGGGCCGTGCCGGGCCTCCCTTTGTTTGCCGTCAGGGTTTGGGGGCACACCCCGCTCTGTCCCTGCACGGTGGCTCTGGTCCAGGATACACTATGCTTGGCCACCGACATGCCCACCTGGAACTTGGAAAGCAAACACTCCCAGATGTCAAACACATTTCTCCAGCAGAGATTAGAGAACGTGAAGTGTACCCAGGACAAACACTGCAAGCAAAGGGCGGAAAATGGGCGCAGAGAAGTTAAGAAGGCCCCAGGCCGTCCACCCAGGGGAGGCGCGGAGCACTGCTCCGCGAGTGTGTGGGGGAGGGTGTGTGTGTACGAGCAGGTGTGCGACAGAGTGTGAGCATCGTGATGTGTGACACCATGTGTGCACATGTGTGAGGGCACACATGTGTGCTGGCGCGTGTGAGGGTGCACTCGTGGGACGTTATGAGTGCATTGTAAGGGTGTGTGTGTGCAGCTGTGTTAGTGTGTGTGCGAGAGTGCATGTGTGTGTGAAGTTATGAGTATGTGTGAGGATACGTGTGGGGGGTGTGCATGCACACCTGAGTCTGTGTGTGTGCAAGCACAAGTCTGTGTGGCGCTGTGGCGGGGCCCAGTGCTGTGGCTGGCAGAGCACCCTGGTAGCGGGAGCCGACTGGGGGACAGCAGTGCCTTCGAGGGTGGAGCTTCGAGGGGGTCTGGCGGGTCGGTGGGCTCCTGACCTTTTCCTTTCGCTTCGGAGCAGGGTGCGAACCAGGCCTTTCTGTGCGCACTTGCCCGAGGGGCAGCCCGGCCCGTGCCCGTGGGGAACAGGTGCGTGGGCTGCCGGAGCTCCGGGCCTCAGCCTCCTTGCTTGGCCCGGCGGGGCTGGAGGGGGGTGGGCTCAGCCCCGGGGCGGGGGCGTTCACTGGCCTGCTGGACCTGCGTGGACATGGGATTTGGCGAGTCGTAAGCAGTGTGCAGCCCCCTCCCCTGTTTTTGACGGGGCTCAGACTGGAGGCACCTTTGCTGAGCGCGTTGTGTTTCCTGGGACTGTTGCCACCGGTGATGAAGCCGGGGGGGTCCGTCGGGCAAGGAGGGGAGGCACACGTGTTCAGGAGCACCGCTTGTATCCCGTGCTCATCACAGGTCCGTTTTGCCTGTGCCCCCAAAATAAGCTCCTGTGAGGATTCCGTCGGGCGACCCAAAGCCTCTCCTTAGTCTGTCGGTGACCGCGCTGTCTGAAACCTGTGTGCGTCGCCTGCCCAAGACGCACTCCTGGGCTCTGCGGCGGGCTGCCTTCTGAGGAGCCGCGTGTGGCGGCGGGCGTGGGGGGCGCAGGGCCGTCCTCTGCTGTCCTGTGTCCCCGCGCTGCGATGGCCAGCCCCGGGCCGACTCCTTCTGGGCTGCTCATGGCGTGGGACCGGCCCCAGCAAGGGCGGCTTCTCGGCCGAGGGGTTGTGCAGGGACGACCTGGGGGCAGGGTCCCAGCTGGGAGGCGTCGGTACCCGGCTTGCTGGGGCTGCAGAGGGATCGGTGACCTCCCACGCAGAGACGCCAGCGAGCTCGCTGTGCACACACATGCAGGTGACGGCCGTGTGAGCGCCGCAAGCTCCCAGACACCCGGGGCACTTGGCCCGCGACACCCTGATCACGGACGTCCAGTCCCAGATCTGTGAGGAACGAGTGTTGTTCAAAGCCACCGGGCCTGCGGTGTTCCGTTAGTCGGCCCGGACGGCCGAGACAAGGCTGGGGGCCCCGTGACAGCCACTGCCGCGTGAAGGCTGCCGTCGGTGGGCAGCAAGGGGACTCGGGAGGTCTGTGATCCGCACCCTGTCCTGCTGGCCCTCATTGATATTCGTGACCGTCTGCGGATGCAACATTTCTGTGTGGCCCCAAATGCAGGAACAAAGGTGAACCTCAAGCTGATCGATGTCGCCAATAAGACACAAAGGGACGCTGGCCTCCCCCGAAATAAATGCACAGAGGGCGCCTCTGTCGTTGGCCACCAATGGAAACTGTCACAGGGCGCTCGCACCTGCTGCTGCTGGGGGCCGCTACGTTCTGCCTCCTGTTTGGAGGGCAGCAGGGAAACGCTTGTCATAATTATCCGAGTCTAGACTGTGTCCCCTCTGCCTCAGTGCGGGGAGGGCCTTCCTCGGGGGGCACGAAGGCCAGGCCAGCACGGAGGGGCCAGAAGAAATTGGCAATAAAAGAAGCTTTAGAAGCACCCAGTGGGTCCGCTGGTGACCCGTCTGCCTTCGGCTCAGCTCATGATCTCAGGGTCCTGGGATCGAGTCCCGCCTCGGGCTCCCTGCTCAGCGGCGAGCCTGCTTCCTCCTCTCCCTGCTCTTAAACTCTCTCTCTCCCTTTTCAAATAAATACATAAAATCTTTTAAAAAAGAGGAAGTAGCAGCAGAAGCTATAAATAGCTTATACACAGCGACAGTAGCGCCGGTGGGTCGTCCGCAGGGTACCGAGCAGCCGTGAGCAGTGGCAGAAGCCCAGGCGCCGACGGGAGGCTCTCAGGGAGAGCCCTGGGCAGAGGGGGCAGAGGCCGGCCAGCACCCGCCGGGCATCCAGCGTCCGCAGCTCGTTCCTCGGTGGGCGTGCAGGAGACCGCGGACAACTGGCACTCTCCGTGCCGGGTTTTTGTGTAGTGATTTTTTCTTAGATGTGAATACCGTACTCTCATTTTATTTTTTATTTTATTTCTTTATTTTTAAAGGATTTTATTTATTTGAGCGATCGAGCGAGCTCACAGAGGGAGAGGGAGACGCTGACTCCCCGCCGAGCAGGGAGCCCGACACGGGGCTCGGCTGGAGGCCTCCCGCGGGGGTGGCCTGGGCGCAGGGCGCTCCCGCGGCTCCCCGGTCTCCCTCTGCTCTGACTGCATGGCCGCCGCTCCCGCACGGGCGCTGAAGGGGCGTGAGGACCCCTGTTGGTCTCATCACTTCCAGCTGATTCTCTCCTAAGAGAGGGTCCTCACGGCTGCACTTGACTCTGCCCTCCAGAGGGTGGGGACCCCGCAGGGCTGGGACGGGGATGGGGCCCCCTGCGGAGGAAGCCCCGGGCGTGATGCCCGCGGCACAGTTCTGGGAAAGCCGGATCCCACAGCGTCTACACCGCACCTCGGCCCCCGGCCCTGCCTCGCGCTCCTTCAGGCGATGGCCCTGGCGGCTCGGGGCCCGAGGCTCAGGGTGACGTCCCCCGCCTCTGTCTCGTCCTGCAGGAGAGCACTGCGAGGTGAACACGCGCTCGGGCCGCTGCGCCCACGGGGTGTGCAAGAATGGGGGCACGTGCGTCAACCTGCTCATCGGCGGCTTCCACTGCGTGTGTCCTCCCGGCGAGTTCGAGAGGCCCTACTGCGAGGTGACCACCAGGACCTTCCCGCCCCGGTCCTTTGTCACCTTCCGAGGCCTGAGGCAGCGTTTCCACTTCACCGTCTCCCTCACGTGAGTGTGGCCCCGCGCCCCTGCCGAGCTCCTGTCGCGGGAGCGTCGTGGGTCCCTGCGACGCGTCTGTCCGGGTCCCGCGGGGCTGCGTCTGCTGGTCAGGCCTGGCTGCAGGACCGGCTGGCTGATCGGGGGGCGGGGGGCTGCACATCGGGAATGGGGGACCCTGGGGCAAAAATGAAGACTTTCAGGACGGCGGCCATGGAGGGCTGAGCCCGGCATGGGTCCCTTGCGGTGGCCCAGGTCACACAGCGGGAAGCCAGTCCTTGCCTTTTGGGTCATGCCCACTCGCCGACACCTGGGTGCCTCTGACACCCGGCGGCCGGAGGTGGAGGGCTCTTGGCGCCAGACGGCGGACTCGGCTGGGCTTCCTGCCTTGCGTTCCGGGGCCCAGTGGCCCAGAGGCCCCCCTCCCCACCTGGGATCACGGCGTGGGCTTATCGTGGGCTCTGCTCTCTCTGTCTGCTGATGTTTCTCCAAGAGAGTGGAGGTTTAACTTAATTGTAAAAAAATCTATCATTTCTACTTTAAAGATTCCATCAGGTTTAACTTAGGGAAGGGGGTGTATTTTTTTGTTTGGTCTTTAGTGCCGTTGTTTGGGGACCCTTACCGTGGTCTTCTAGTGGGAATGTAGCGCCCCAAGTCCTTCGAGCAGACACCCCCGAAGCGGCTCCCCTGCGAGCTGCCCTTTGAGGACAGGCTCCTCTCTGGAGATCCTGCCCCTGCATGGGTGAGGGGTGCAGCCCGGAATAGTCGGGAATGAGGTCAGATCTCCTCAGTGAATGGCCGGGACGCAGCCCCGCTGGCCCGAGCCCCCTGGAGCCAGGAGTGGCTGCATCAAGGGAAGAGCTGTCCCTGGGAAGTGCAGTGAGCGTGCTGGGGACAGAGCAGGACAGAGCAGGACAGGGCAGGACGCTGGGGACGGGGCAGGCGGTGGGAGCCAGCTTGTGCCAGCATGAGGGCCACGTGGCGCGTTCCGAGCATTAAGCGCGGTTGGGCCCCCGTGTGCTGTTTGCTCTGGCGCTTACTGACCACTTGTCACGCATGAGACGCTCTGGGTGACATTAGGTAAGTCAGAAAGGATTTTAGAAATGTCCCTAGGGATCTTAAATCCAAGGGGGCAGGACCCTGGGTGTCAGAGCTGGGGAAAGGGACCCATTACGTGGCGATCCCAGGTGAAGCCCGCTCTGGCTCCAAGGGCTGGGCCGTTGGACACGGGGTTCAGGCCCGCCGAGCTCTCCGCGTAGGCGTCGCCGAGCTTCCCTTCAGAACTGAAAGGAACCTTTCTCTTCAGAGCTGCTTGAGGCACAGGGCCCACCTCGGCCTCTCCCTGAAGCACTCACTCTGAGTCAGGCCCTGTCCCCTGTCTGGACATTTCTCCCTTCACGGTCCCCAGCACCTTGGTCCTATCCTCTCTCCATGGTGACCTGGCGTGGCAGCGCCGGACTCATCTGCTTGACCCGAGTCAGCCTGAGTCCTGCCAGGCCTGCCCACTGCCGGGGGTAAAGCCTGCCCTTCCCAACGGGATGCAAGTCCTCTGTGGCCTGGGCCCTAGTCCCCCCCAAGTCCGGCACCTTGTGCCCTGTGATGGGGCCGCCCTCCCTCGCTCGTGGCCTCACCCAAGCTTTCCCACCTCCTGCTGGCCCACCCACCCCCACTGCTTCCTCCGGGGGGCCCCTCCCCAGGCTGGACAGTACGTGTGTTCCAGCTCTGGCTGGGCAGGTGGTCACTGCCCGCTCGCGCACTCCCCTCCCTCTGGTGTCCCTGCCTGTGGGGTCAGGCTGCCGTCGACCCTGGTGCTCTGGCCACACCTGCCAGCCATTGAGCTGAAGGGACAGGGGCTTTTCGGCCTATATCCTGACGCCCCAGGTGCCCCGAAGTCAGCAGGCGCTTGGCCGCTTCTTCCTGGCCAGTGACCTCAAGATGCCAGCTTTAATCAAATAAAGCGCTGTGATCATGGAGCCCAAGTGGGAGCTCGAGGCCTGGTGTCTGACCCGAGGGTGCCACCCCCTTCCTGGGGCCCGAGCGGGGAGACAGGACATGGGAATCTCCTCGGCTCTCCAGGACTGCACTGTAGGTTCCTGTGACTGTAACAGCCGTCCTGAGACTCGGGTCACCTGGGGGCCCGCGGTTTTGAGGTTGTTGCTGTTTTATTTCGACCCACAGTCCGCGGCTCTGCCCCATTCTGTTAGAGCAGCCAGTGGGGTCCATGCCTGGGCCGTGCTGTGAGGGCTTGGGGTGCAGAGGACGTGCCTGGCTTTCGGGACTTGGCCCGGCCCACCCGTTCCCCAGGCTGCAGCAGGAGCACATGGCGTCCGCCTTCGGCGTGGATGGCTCAGCTGGGCCACGCCTGCCTGGCCCAGTGTCCTGGCTCTCTGCCCACAAGACCTGCCCCAGAAGGGCCACCCCATGGGCACGGCCTCCAAAACGAGGGCTCTGCCATGGGATGGCTCTGGACGCTCTGTGCTCCACGTGGCTTGACGTTTAAAACATCACGCTCCCGCGGGCATCCGCCCTCCAAACCAGACACGTTTGTGTCTTCAGGCAGACGTGTCCCTGGCACGTGACGGGTGTTGGTTTGGGAGCATGTGATGTTGACATCTGTAAGGTCGTGGCAACCCTCCCCCCTTCCGGGGCGTGGCTGGCAGCCTGCGTCACATGCTCGGTAGTGACCGTGGGTGGCTGGTGGGGCCCCTGTTGGGGACTGACCTAAGAGGTGACCGGAAGTCCCGGTGGGGGAGCGGAGACCGACAGGAAGTCTGTGACTCCAGACTCAGCGACTAGAAAGTAAAGCGTTTGACTCAACGTGCAGGGAGCTAACAGGACGCCCACTTGCTGGTCAGGTGCAGTGTTTTCAGGTGATCGCCCTGCCGGCAGCCTGTGCAGCCCCGGTGCCTCCGGGAGTAGATTTTGAAGGAACGACTTCCAGAAACCATGGAAAGTCCTCCCAAAACTTGAGCAGAGGAGCCGCCCTAAAACTGTTCATTTTAGGGTACTCCGGGAAGGTTGGAGGCCCATGTCTGAGGCTGGTTGGAACAGACGCTCCTTCAGAAACAGAGAAGCCAGCCTTGACCCAAAGGGAGTAGTTCTGTCCCCCCCCCCGCCAGCCCCCCGATCCAGCCCACTTGGGACCCAGTCCCAAGTTCATACAGGACACCTTCTAGGGTCTCTGTAAGCGGGTGTCCGGAGGCGTGTCTGTGACGCAGGGATCGCTGGGTCTGAGGGGCTGGCCTTCCTGGGATCATGGGGTTGGGAGTAGGACCTCTGAGGGTGTAACTCTTGTTGAAGTAAGTGGCTCTTAGGTCTTCAGAAGCGTGAGGTCTGACAGGTCTGTTCTATTTCACGAACCGCTTTCTCAGTTAGTCATGTTTTCCATGCGTTCACCTGTTCAGCCCATCATTATGAAGCTCTTCTGTGGGCCCCGTCTTGGGCTCCAGGACGCAGCACAGAATGAGTCATTTCCTCGCCCTTAAGGATCGTAGGTTCTTTTTTTTTTTAATTTTTAAAAAAAGATTTTATTTATTTATTTGACAGACAGAGATCACAAGCAGGCAGAGAGGCAGGCAGAGAGAGAGAGGAGGAAGCAGGCTCCCTGCTGAGCAGAGAGCCCGATATGGGGCTTGATCCCAGGATCCTGGTATCATGACCTGAGCTGAAGGCAGAGGTTTTAACCGACTGAGCCACCCAGGCGCCCTGGGATCATAGGTTCTTAAACACAAATAAACAAGCAGGATAAGTTCTGAAATCGACTGCATGATGTGATAGATTCAACGGGGCTGGGGGCACAGTGTGGGTAAAATGAGTTACGGAATAAAGTGCATTAGAGTGTCTCTGGAGAGATCTGCAGAGAGGGGGAAGATTTGGCAGAGGGAGCAGCAGGCGCAAAGGTCCTGGGGCAGGGAGAACTGTAATGTTTGGGAGGAAAAGAGCTGGTGTAGGTGGAGTCCAGTGGTGGAGACAAGGGACAAAGGCCCTGAGGTAGTCATCAACACAGCCTCCCTGCATGCGGGGACCACGTACCTGTGTCCTGGTGAGCGCGCATGGGGATCCGTTTCTAGGAGCTGAAGATGCCCACCATGTGCTCCTGTTCAGACATCTCCGATTGGTTCAGTGGCTTTTAGGACACCATTCGGATGTCATCTATTCGTATTCTGCAGCCCGTGGAAACCAGATTCCTCTGTGCAGTCTGGTTTGCTGCTTCCAGAAAAGAACATCGCTAAGCAGGTTTTATGGGCTGTCAACTGCTGATGAGAAAGATGAGTGCCTGGGCATCAGAGTCTTCCCTGTGTTTGGCTCCGCGCTCAGCCTCGGCGGGCTGGCCTTGCCGCGTCGTGGCCGCCTCTTGCTTCCACCGCCCGCATACCTTCTGTGCGGGGCTCATTCGTTCTGTGACGTGCTCCTGCTTGGTCCCGCAGGTTTGCCACCCGGGAGAGGGACGCCCTGCTGCTCTACAATGGGCGCTTCAACGAGAAGCACGACTTCATCGCCCTGGAGATCGTGGGCGAGCAGGTGCAGCTCACCTTCTCAGCAGGTGGGCCCCCCCTCCCCCGAAGGAGCAGCTCCCTGAGCCCTGCGCAGGCACCTTGTTGGTGGGAACCACCCCAGTCCTGGGCAGCGCCTTTTCGTGTGCTTACCCACCGCTCCCCTGTTTCCACTAGGAATCTGTGCTGGGGTGGGGAGGGGTAGGAATCCAGAACGCATAGTGGTGTTCATTGCGGTGTGCTCCAGGACACCGGAAATACGGAGGACATAGCTCGGATTTCCAGGTGGGGAGTCACTGTGCGTCTTCCATATTTGAGAACCCGTTAACTGCGTCATCCTCACAGAGTGTTCTTCTGGACTGTCTTCTTCGTGGCCCACTAATGTGTGTTCTCTCCGACCTCCCCCTCCCACGCCCGCCCGCAGGTGAGACTACAACCACGGTGACACCCCAGGTGCCCGGGGGCGTGAGCGACGGGCGCTGGCACTCGGTGCAGGTGCAATATTACAACAAGGTAGGACGGGCCCCTCCCCCACGCGTCCCGTCTGTTTTAAGTCACTTATACTCTGCAATTTAAAAATGGCTGTACTCACTGGAAAAGGGACTGAGGCAATGAGCATTTGTTGAGGGTGTGTGTGCTGGGGTGGGGAGACCTGGGGACCCCCGGGGTCACCCCGTGGCACAGGAAGGCACGGAAGGCGATCATACACTGCGGCTGCCTTGGCTCGAGTCATTACTGGTGGCCTCGATTCCTGGCCATTCACACGTGAACCCAAAGCCCGAGTTATCCACTCTGACCTGGACGTGACCCGAGGCAGAGTCAGAAGGGTCTTGGAGGAAATGCTGCGAAGCTGTAGGCCGTTCGGGTTTCGTTTTATTTGGCTGTGCACGGGCTTGTAGGGAGACACGTTAAGTGATTTCATCCGAATGCTGTTTTCCCTCGCTGTGGTTTTGGCAAATCACTTTTCTCTTTCCCGGGGAACTCCGGGGCGGCTCCCCCCATGGGAAGGTGAGGGACAGCAGCCTTCTCTTGGGCACAGGTGAGGAGTCGGTGCCCCTGTGTCCTGGAGGGTCAGAGCCCCCCCCCCCCCCCGAGGACAGGGCTGTGTCTCCGTGGTGTGGGGCCGGATTCCTCTGAGCTCAGGGCTCTGCTGCTCTTCTGTCTGCCTGAGTCTGCCCGCGCCGGCAGGACACATGTGGACAGAGCCGCGCTCCCTGGGTTCTCTGTCTGCGGGATGTGGGCTGCTGCATCCGGCAGGAGCCATGAGGACAGATTGGTGGCAGAACTCCTCTGAGGCTGACACCCCCCCAGGGCTCCTCTGAGGCTGCCACCCCCCCCCGCCCCAATAGCCCTAGGATGGGGACTTGGAGTTAGTGGTTTTTCTGGCCTGGATGTATCCAGGCTTTTGCTGGAGTGTCGCCCGTGCCCTTGAGTAGAGAGAGGGAAGGTCAGCGCTAGGGTACCTCTCATTTCCCGCCTCCGCAGGGCCAAGAGGTGTCGCCACCAAGCACGTCCCGCCCCATGGTCTGGCCCCTGCGGGCCTCTGAGCCAGCCCCGTCTGCCTCTGGGCCTTACCCCTGTGGTGTTCACAGGACGCCGGGGGCCCACACTCTCTGGTGCCGTGTGCTTCTCGGTGGCTGTGTGCCAGCCAGGGTGCCAGTCCACCTGCTTGGGCCGAGAGGCCCGTCTGGAGCCCAGGTCCTGTCGGAAGCAGAGAAGGCCCACCTGTGACTTCTGCCTGCTTGCGTGGGAACCTGCCTTCCCAGGCCCAGCTGATGGCTTTGGGCTATGGCGCCGTGTCGGCCTTGGCGTCCACGTTGGGGTCCCTGCACATAGCATGTTCTAGAATCACCTGTGGATGGTCCAAGAGCCACATGCCTCAGTTGAGCAGGGTCGGGACTCCTAGTGGGGTCACCTCTACTTGGGTCCTAATACGTTACCCTCGGCCGTCAACTATGTGCCGGGAGCACCCGCTCGGGGCCTGCCCACGGGTAATGTCCCCCCACAGTGCACCCCCAGAATGTCCCAGAGGAGGGAGCCTCCCGCCGGGAGCCGCGCAGGGGTGCGTCCTCATAGCCTGCGGTTTCCGTTCCCAGGGCGGCTGCGCTGAGCCAGGCCCTCAGCCCGGGATTAGGCTGCTCCTTTCCTGGGGCTCAGCTGCTTCCTCTGTTGCCGAGGTGATTCCACACGAGGAACTTAGCGGTTGTCGTCAGGCTTCCATGGTGGGGTTTGCAGGCCACACAGCTGTCTTGTGGGGGCGGGGGAGGGGCATGTTGTTTCCACAGGACTCGGCGCCTGGGGCTCTTTTTTTTTTTTTTTTTTTAAAGATTTTATTTATTTATTTGACAGAGAGAGATCACAAGTAGGCAGAGAGGCAGGCAGAGAGAGAGAGAGGAGGAAGCAGGCTCCCTGCCGAGCAGAGAGCCCGATGCGGGGCTCGATCCTAGGACCCTGAGATCATGACCTGAGCTGAAGGCAGAGGCTTAACCCTCTGAGCCCCCCAGGTGCCCCAATGCGCCCGGGGCTCTTAACGTCCCCAGATGCGGCCATGTTCTTTGGCGGGGTCTGCAGCCCCGGGATAAGGGGTGAACGTGACTCAGGAAATGGTCCTTAAGGGCTGGTGGCTCTGCCCTCTGGACCCTGGTTCCGTGGTCTGTGCTGACTGTGGCCCTTGGTGCAGCCCCACTCGCCTGGGCCCCCCAAGTACCTCAGCCCTGGGCCCCTCCCCTGCGCTGTGCATAAGACAGTGTGTCCGAGTAGTTCGGGCAGCCCGAGTGGGAGGCATGGTGGAGAGTCCGAGGCCCGCTCCTGCACCCGCCCTGCTCTCCCGCTGCCCGGCTCTGGCTCACGTGCTCTCCCTCACCTCCTGTTTCTCCGGGGTGCGGTCTGCTGTGCATGTCTTGCGTCCTGTGTGGGAACCCACGCGGCTCCGTGGACCCCCCCCCGGCCCCGAGTCTGGCCAGTTTGTCATATCAGGCAGGGTCCTCACAGGAAACGGGGAGCCCTCGAAGACCCAGCAAGGGCAGGCTGGGGGCGTCCTTGAGGGCTGGTGTGTGATCCCGGATGGGGTAGCAGTCAGGCTGAGACCTTCAGGCCTGGAGGGACAGGCGGAGGGCAGAGCCCACAAGGACAGAGTCGCGGAGAGAAGCCACTTACGTGGGACAGTGACCTCCCCGGAGGCTCTTCTGAAGACTTGCCCTGCCCTCCCTCTGATCCCCTGTTGGGCTCCCATGGGCCAAAGCAGCCAGAAGCCAGACGCAGTAGGGAGGGTCCATGTGGGTTGGCCTCCCACGCAGGGAACAGGCCAGAGTCTGTTTACTTTTTCTCTGCTTGATGACATCGTAGACAAGAACGTCTGTTGGGGTCATTTGCTCTCCATGAAGGGAAGACGTGCGAGCGCTGGGTTCTCCTTGGGAAGGTGTCTCTGAAAGCAGATGCTTTGCACAAACATGTTGGTCTTTGCCGGGCCTGGCGGAGCCCCTGCCGCACCTGGTCTGGGGCAGCTCGGGAGGACTGAGGACTGGCGATCTGACGGGCAGACGTGCGTTTCTTCTGAGGCTATTTTGCGGGATAAGCGTGCACCACCAACGTGAAGAAGAGCGAGCGTGCCCGATGGGGAAGGCTGTGCCTCCCCCGGCCACCGGGAACTCAGGCTTGGGCACGGGGCGGGGAGAAGCACGCTCCTTACGGAAACAGCTCTCACGTGGGCGTCTCGTCTCTTTGTTCTTCCTGGGGAGACTCTGCAAAAGGGGGGTCACACCCTCCCTGGGAGCCTTCTGTGTGCCTGGGGCTACTCTCACGTGGGCCACCTGCCGGGGTCCTGGGGAGGCCCCTCACTCTGCTCCAGCGTCTCTTAGCCCCAGGCTGGGGACACAGATGTCATCAAGGGAATGTTCCGTGAGATCCTGGGGAAACAGGATGGCTCATCTGCCTTGGCTGTGGCACCGGGGAGTGTCTGCCCAAGCCAGCCATGCCCACTAGCAGTCTGCAGGGTGACCTCCTGGCCGCTGGGCAGACAAGGACTGTGCAGGGCTTGGGGCTCGGAGCTAGAGCAGGTGCTGGGGGTGGGGTGTGAGCAGGGCCGACGGGCTGGGGATTTTGATGTTGGGGAAGAAGGGACTTAGGAGGGGTGCAGTAGGTGTCTCCACCTCAGCACTGTTGGCACCTGTCCGTGGTGGCTCAGTCTCCGTCCCAGGGGCCTGCAGGGTGCTGAGCAGTGTCCCTGGCTTCTATCCATTAGCGCCAGCAGCACCCCTCCGTCGTGACAACCAGAATTATCTCCCGTCCCTGTCACGTGTCCCTGAGGCCTCAGCAGGGGAGACTGCTGCGTTGTGTGGCCCCGCGTTCCCGGACGAGGCGGTGGAGCCCCTTGTGACAGGGCCAGTGGCACGAGCCCAGGTGGGCTACCTTTTGGAAAGTGCTGGAAATATTTCCATAGAGCGCTCCGGCTGAATGGAAACTCTCCCCTCCGCATCAGCGTCCTCGGCTTCTTATCCGGCGGAACATCCAAATGCCCGAGATTTCCATGACCTTGGGGAAAGGGGCCAACCAGAGCAGGGGTCGTTGGGCATTTCTTCAAATCACTCCTCACCTCTTGGGTCTGAGCCTCACCCTTAGAACTCCAGGTGTCCCGAGGGACGTGGGCGATGCTCGGTGCGGTGTGGAGGGATGGCCCCACACGCCACGCTCTGGGGTTGGGGAGGGCGTGGGTCTCTCTCTGCTTGACTGAATGTTCCAAAACACTCAAGGGCTTCAGAGGCGAGGTGTGTACTTCTTTCCAACACCGTGCACGTGGCAGCGTTCGTAAGGGTCACGTTTAATAGGCGGCGAGACGTCGTTCCCTGGTAGAGCCCCGCCTCCAGAAACGCAGGACTCGTTCAGTAGAAAGGAGGGTCGTGCGTCCAGTGCAGTGTCGCGCAGCCATGAGAAGGGATGTGGCCGAGCTCTGTGTGCGGATGTGGAAGACCTCTAGGAACATGGCTCGAGGGTTTAACAAGGACACGGAAGACCAGGTTGTGGACGGGACAGTTTTTTCTGTTTTTTTTTTTTTAAAGATTTATTTATTTGTTTGAGAGAGAGAGAGAGAGAGAGAGAGCGTGCACCCAGGAGAGAACCTGAGCAGAGGGGAGCGCGGAGGGAGAGAGACCCTGGCAGACTCCTTGCTGAGTGTGGAGCCCGACCCTGAGATCGTGACCTGAGCCAAAATCAAGAGTCGGACTCTTAGCTGACCCACCCAGTCGCCCTGGTCCGTCCATGTTTTAATTTCAGACTGCAGACTTTCAGAAGCTGCAGAGTTAAAGCAAGAACTCATGTTCCCTTGGCCCAGGTGCCCTGTTGTTGACATTTTTCGACTTTCACTTTACCATTCTCGGTCCGCCCTCCCCCAGCCCCCGCAGGCCTGTCCTCTCACAGGCTTGCATCTGCTGCTCCCAGCCCCTCGGTGGTCACACCTGTGTCCGGCGTCCCTGTGCTGGGTGTCGGCTGTGGCTAATTCCGTCAAGCCATCGGCGTGTATTGGTTGGCTTTCTGCTGTACCGAGGAGTTCTCTCTTCCTTCTGTGTATTTATATTATTGCGGTTTCACGAACTCCTGTTTTATTAGATGGATCATAATCTTCTCCTTTCATTAACCTGACGTGCAGATTGTTTCCTGTTTGGCCCGCGTCTCAGACGTGGCAGTAGGGATGCAGGGGTAAGTGCTGGCCACGCGTAGCTCCGGGCTTTTGGCAGCTCCATGGTTTTTATGAGTGCTCCTTTGCTTTTTGGCAGAAAAAGACATTCCAGGCTTATTTTGTACTTTCTCTGTCCCAACCCTGGAGTCAGCCATTTACTCACAGAGCTCTGGATCCTTTGCGAGAATGGCATTTGGGAACCAAGATCGGGGTGCAGGTGTTCTTATTGCTGCCGGGGTGTCTCGCTCACCGTCTCTATCACCGGATGGAGTTGGGACGCATAGCTGTGTGTAGGTGTGCACACACCCAAGTTCTGATTTATTTCAATCCTACTTCTTGAAATCCTTGAACTCCATCCCAACACGACAGAGTTAATCTAGTTTTTCCTTTTTTTTTTTTTGAGGTTTTATTTATTTGACAGAGAGAGACACAGTGAGAGAGGAAACGAAACACAGGTAGGGGGAGTAAGAGAAGAAGTAGCAGGCTACCTGCCAAGCAAGGAGCCTGATGCAGGGCTCCATCCAGGACCCCAGGATCATGACCTAAGCCGAAGGCAGATGCTTAACGACTGAGCCCCCCAGGTGCCCCTAGTTTTTCCTCTTTCATGTTTGTTACTCTTTTCTCTCAGTGAGAGACCTGTTCCCATTATCCTCAATATGGTTATTTATTTTCTCAGTCCACTGTTATTTAAACAATGTGTTGGCCCACTGGACCACTGACTTACAAGCTGCTCGCTCCTTGGGCCTCTCTACCATTGACTTTTCAGCAGGTGCTAGGAACAAGGGGCCCTAATAGAGATTTGGCTGATATAATAGATTATTCAGAAAATAGAGGAAGGAAAGAAGGAAGAGAGTTTGCTTAAGATTTGTTATAAACTTAGAGGTGATGAAATGCAAAATTCCAAGATACATGGGTTTGCAGCTAGAGCAGTGCCTCGAGGAAAAGTCATAGCCCTAAAACTACTATAAGGAAGAAAAGGAAAGTCTCAAATCAGTAATAAGCTTCTACCTTGAGAACCTCTGAAAATAAGAGCAAAATACACTCAAAGCAGGCAAGCAGAATGAAGGAAATAATAAAGAGAAGAGGAGAAACTAGAGGAGTTGAAAACAGAAAAACAATACAGAAAATTGATGAAACAGAGAGCTTTGGAAAGATCAGTAACACTGGTAAGCTTCTAGAATGACGGACGAGAAAAGAAAGACAATACAGTTCCCTCTGTGAGGAATAAAACAGGACATCAGTACAGACCCTGTGGATCCCAATGGGTAGCAGAGGAATTTCACATGCAACCCTACCTACATGCATTTAAGGCCCAGATGAAATGATCTAATTTCTCAAAAATACAAGCCACCACAACCCACCCAATATGAAATAAAGAATTCAATGACCACATTACTATTAAGGAAATAGTACTTGTAATTTAAAAACTTCCCCCAAACTCTGCAGGCCCAGATGGTTTCACTGCAGGATTCTACCAAATGTTTAAAGAGTGACACCAATTCTATATGTTCTCTCCCAGAAAAATAGGAGAGGAGGGGTTGCCTCCCAGGTCACTGGGCCTTTTGTAGTACCCCGATAGGAAACCTAGATGAAGACCTCACAGAAGAAGAAAGCCAGAGGCTGGTGTTCCCCATGACTCTGAGTGGCTCATGTCCCCACAGAGGCGCACACGGGTGTTCACGGCAGGCCCAGACTGGAAACAACCCAGTGGCCTCAGTGGGTGAATGGTGAAACGGCCGGTGGTGCACCCCTGCCACGTTATGTGGGCCATGACCCAGGATGGCCCAGGGTACTCGCAGCAGAGTCCTGTGCGGAGTGACGAACGCCGGCCTCGCCAGCTTACATACCGCACAAGTCCATTTATAAAACATTCCCGAGGTGTCGAAAGGACAGAATTGGACAGGAGATTAGTGGCTCTCCGGGGTCGAGGTGAGGGCAGGAGGGAAGTAGGCGTGGCCGTCGAAGGACAGGAGGTGGGGTCCCGGGGGCGACGGACCGTCCTCTGTCCTGCCTGGTCAGCACCTGCACTAGGCAGGCTCCTGCCGCTTGACGATGTTCACTCTTGGGGGAAACTGGGGACCAGTGCATGGGATCTGTTATTTTTTACAACGGCATGCGCATCTAAAATGATCTCGAAATAAAAGGCACAATTAAAGGAGCTTTGAAAGGTAGATAAATGGGTGCTGGTGTTTGTCTGTTGTCTCTGAAGGGTCCCCCTCCCCCACAAACCCCAAATCCATCAACAGCTTGTATGAGAAACCTTCTGCTAGGTCACAGACCACTCCGAGGTGAGGTGTCTTAAAATGCCAGATAGTTCTTATTCCTTGGGGTTCTGTGGCAGAAGCATCATGGCTTTTTTGGGGCCAGCAGTCTACCCGAGGTGAGGCATCTTAAAATGCCAGATAGTTCTTATTCCTTGGGGTTCTGTGTGGCAGAAGCATCATGGCTTTTTGGGGGCCAGCAGTCTACCACGTGGTGGACAGATCTGGGGTTCCCCGGGCCCGGAATGGCCTCTGTTGCATCTGCATGGGTGGGTAGTTGATAAATACCGAGCATCAGTGCTCTCGTGACAGAATTGGAGGGCCGTGGCTGCCACCGCTTTATGCTTCGCCTGGGCCTGGAAGGTTCGGTACCCCCCTGGGGCCCCAAGCAGGCAGAGAGGAAAGCCTGGCGAGCAGCCTCTGTGGGGGTCTGGGCCGGCGGTCCCCAAAGGAGGGGAGGGCCCAGCCTGCGGGTGGCCCAGGGGCTGGGACTCACACGCTTCCTGTCCAGCACGCGGCCTCATCAGATGCTGGACGGTCACCTGGTTGGAAACATGACTCCTGCCCGGGACTCACACAGCCCCGCCCTGGGGCCTTTGTGTCCCACGGCCTGGCCTCGAACGTCCGCCGCGGGCCTGGGCTCCGGGTCTGGCAGCCGTCGCCGTTCCGCACCTGCCACCTGCCCCACACTCCCGCCCCTCCCAGCTTTCCCTCCCCGCCCCAGGCTCGCTGCCTTTCCTTGCCTCTGCCCCACCCCCGGGACGAGGACATTACTGACCAGGGTCCTCACCTCCCTCCTTAGAGGAGGAAACGGAGGCCCCGAGCTAGGCTGTGGGGGCCACAGGTGGGCCAAGCGGGTCCAGTGCCCACGGGTGGCTTTGTGGATCCGAAGGCTAGCACGGATTCCCAGAGCCTGGGGGTTTGTGCGTGGCCCAGTGGAACCAGGGGCCTGGGGGGGGGTGTCTCTGTGCTGCTGTCCAGACTGGGGACTGAGAGGGGCCTGTTAGGGTCCCAGCAGGAGCAGGCGAGGGTTTGCACGCGTGCGTGTGTGTGTGTGTGTGTGAGCACGTGCATGTGTGTGCTAACGGACGTGTGTAGTCACAAGTGCGTGAGTACGTGTGAGTGTGTAAGTATGCATCTCCTATAAGCCTTTCTCCCGTCATCTGAGGCGGCTTTCTGCAAAGGTGTCCTGGGGGGAGTGGGTTGAGTGCTCATGAGCCCACCTTGGTGGCCCCAGGAGCCCCTCCCTGGTGCCAGGGCCCCTTGCATGGGACCCTGCGGGCTTTTGCTCACAGCGCTCCCTGCCCCACCTGTCGTCCAGCGGGAAGTAGCCGGCCGTCAGACCTCTAGACCGTCAGACCTGGAGGGCCGTGAATGGCTCATCCAGGGCCTGGAGGTCCCCCCAGTTTGGTCGAGTAAAGCCCCCCCAGAAAAGGATCATTACCCCAACTTTCAAAAAAGGTGTGGTTTAAACTTTAGGAACCCCTACCTTGAGCCCTTCGCTTGACCCTCCTTGGAGCAAATCTGCATAAACTCCCTGGTTCCCAGAAAACCCCGGGGAGCCTGCTGGCCAAGCTGGCCGCAGAGGGGGGACCGGACCTCCGCTGGCAGGGACAGTGGTGGAGGCTCCTGGCCCCCCGCACAGACTGGGGGGCTTTTGTCTGGGGCAGTGAGGGGCTGGCACTGTGCCCCGTGGATCTCGTCCAGAGCAGAAGTCACCCCCTCAGAGATCACTGGGGCCTGGAAGAGACGCTCAGGACCCCGGGGCCAGCACACAGGCCTTCCAGATGCGGCCCCGGCCGTGCTCTTGTCATAGACGTCCACAGAGCAGCACAGGGCTCCCTTCTAATCTGTGGCAGGAGTTGTTCAAGAACTAGGCTCGGACACCTTGCCTGAGGAACAAGGCGCTGGTGTGATTTTTTATTTTTTTAAAGAAACTCTAGCGTGAGCTCTTGGTTCTAACCCTTGTTGAAAATCTTCTCTTTTAAATGCCCCCAAACACGGAGCATCTGCTGGCCCCATCCAGCATTTTCTGGGGCTGCTCCCGAGAAGAACCAGGGGCTTCCCCGAAGGCGTGGTTACGTGCAGGCTGCAGATTGCTTTTTCTCTAAAGACGTAAAAGAGGTTTTTTTTTTTAACTCTAAGAAAATATTAGGACAACAATACAAAGAGAACAACCGAGAACAACCGCTTGAACTTTTTTTTTTTTTTTGGGTTTTCATCCCATCTTTTGAGCAACACATGGCGGCAGGAAACTTTGGGGGAGCCCCCCCCCCCCACGCCTGGTGTGGAGCCAGACCTCCCATACAACATGCATTTAGTCCTACAAGGAAGGTGCTATTTTTACCCGTTTTACAGATGAGTCTGACGGGTAAGGAAGTCAGGTGACTTTCCTACGTGGGGTCAGGATGTGAACTCTTGGCCTCCGGGAGGTAATGCTCATCGCAGGCTGTGGACGCCGCTGTCCCGGGTCCCCTGCAGCCTTCGCTCTCCCGGCTGGGCGTCCCGTTGGCGTGAGACCAGCTTCAGGCGCTCTGCAAAGGGGCTCACAACCATTTCTCCGTCCTCTTCCCGAAGGACGCTAGAGGTGGTGGCTGTGAACTTTTCCAGTCCCCGGAAGAGGCTGCCCAGGCGCCGAGTGGTAGGGACCCTGCCCCCGGCCACTAGCGGGTGAGGGCGTCGGGAGCCCCGGCCACTCCCCAGCCGCAGCTGGCGCAGGAACTTGGCCTTGTCTCCGAATGCAGAACTGTCTGCCCCACCTGGTGGCTAGTCAATGGCCTTGCCTGAGGGCCCAGTCCGGCCGCCTAAGGGGGGAGCTGTGTCCTCAGGACAGAGGTTTCTAACGTCCATACAAGAAATCAAGAGAGATCTGGGCTTTTTTTTTTTTTTTTTTTTTTTTTAATTCTTAACGTTAAGCTTGAGGACTACATACTTTCATACCTTAACTTTGGGGAGCTTCTGCTGGCCACTGAGTTTTTACCCTAGCCCCTGACTGCAAACGCAGGGGAGGAGGAACAGGGCAGTGAGCTGTAGCTCAAGACCCATCTCCCGGCCTGGGCGGTGCGCCCCAGCTCCGCTCGGAGGGCGGGGCAGCCCGGTTCTCGGGGAGCAGGCCGTTTTGTCCTCGTGGAGACATGGCATGGTGCGCCGAGTTCCAAAGACGCCCTGGGGAAGCCCGTGTTGCCCGTGTAGCTCGCGGGCAGATCGGGTGCAGGCAGGCCCAACGTTCGTGGCTCCCGTGCATGGGTCTGACGTGGCCAAGCCTTGTTTGGGGATCCGACATAAGCGGGCAGGTGGGGTTCCTGTAGCAGGGACTTGCTTGGGGGGTGGGGAAAGCAAGGCAAGTCGGGGAGAGAAAAATCTAGTAGCCTGGGGCACCTGGGTGGGGGTGGGGGGCTCCGTCCTTTCAGCGTCCACCTTCAGCTTAGGCCTTGATCTAGGGTCCGGGGGTTGAGTCCCCTGTCAGGCTCCGTGCTCAGCAGGGAGGCTGCTTCTCCCTCTCCCTCTGCTCCTCCCGCTGCTTGTGCGCACCCCCCAAATAAATAAATAAAATCTAAAAAAAAAAAAAAAAAGTAAAGGAGACATCAAGTAGCTTAAGAGCTTGAAGAAGAATCAAAGGGTGCGGTGATGGCAAGTGGGTTAAACCCCCCAGGTTCCTTAATCTGTCTTTCCTACATCCCTTCTCTGGCCCTTTCTTGTGTGGTGCTGGGGTGCATCCCCGCCAGCACCTCGATGCCCCGGAGTCCGGCTTGCCTGGGGCAGGGATTCTGCCAGGAGGGCAGCAGGGAGGCCACACCCATGCGGTACAGGTGGGGAAACTGAGGCTCCGAGTGGTTTCCAGCTAGACCGTGGTCTGCTGCCTGCCTACCAGCATGGGCGCTCCGTCCGGCCCTGCTTTGGGCCTCCCGGGAGTCTGCACCTCAGTCCTGTGTTTGAGTCCCTCAACGTCCTGTCGGGGGCCCCCTTAGGAATCTGGTATGACCCTGGAATTGTGTGTGCTTCTGAGGGTTACTCTCCTCATGAGCCTGTCTTCCCATTCGCTTCAAAGAAATGCTGTGCCTGCTTCCCAGGGAGGGCTGTTCGCCTCCGAGCCGGGATTGGGGTGGCATGGCGGGGACGGTCCGGCGCACGTTTCCCAGGGTAGCGGCCGTCACCCGCGGGCTGTGTTCAGCAGGCCCTCACGTCCGATCTGAGCCTCCCTGCATGTGGGAACTGACAGCTCGGTACATGTTCAAGGCTGCATTTTGACTCCTGGTGACATTCCCAAAGTCCACCCAAGTGTGAATTCTTTGACGTGAATTCTGGTTGATCGTTTCTGACCCAGAGCACGAATCCATTTACTTCCCAAGACTTGCCGCTCCTGGTGTCTGGTTTCGAGGCGCCCCCACGCTGCCTTCCCCCCCGCGTCCAGCACTTGAAACCGAACCCCACCAGCCTCCCTGATGAGGAATTGTTTGCAGTGGGGTAAAAGGCTGTAGAAATGTGAGCACTTCGTAAGGACCCAGCGCTTTTGTGCAGGCAAGAAAATCTCCACCAGCTGCTTGAGAGCATCTGAATGGAGGTGCGCGGGGAGGGTCTGCATGTGGAGAAGAAAATAAATTGAAGGAAAAAGAGAAAGGGACAGACCCCAAGTGATGACTTCTGATTGCCTTACTGAAAATCAAGAACCTGGATCTGTGCGGAGTCGCAAAGCTTTCTGCTTTCAGGTCCCCTGCCCCAAGCACATGACAACCCTCTTGGTTTTTCTCAGTTGATGGCAGGGGTGAGCATGGTGGGGTCTGTCCTTGCTGGCCCCAATTCTACCTGCCCCGGGGCTGGCTCTGCTCAGGGGCCCCTGTGCACCCTGGTGTCCAGGCCGGGCTGCTGCAGGTGTGGGGTCCCCCGAGGTCTGGCTGGCCGCCGCACCGGGCAGGCTGAGCCCAGGGAAGAGAGAGGCAGGGATGCCAGCCTCCGTCCTCCCTGTGTCCCGCTCCCTTCTAACGTGAGAATTGTTGCCACGTGACCCCTCACTTCCCGTGTCTTTTTCTTGTGTGCTAATGCGTGGCGAAGGTTCACAGTTCTTAAGAATATTAGAGACCGTTTGTTTTTGTCTTGTTCTTTATCTCATTCCTCTGTACCCGTGCCAGCAGAGCCCCCGTGAGCTCTCTCATTCGCCTGTGCCAAATCCCCACGTCCGCGCTCTGAATGAGCAGCTTAAACCGTTCTCTCTTCTTCAAACACGAGAGCTGGACACACGGAGGCCGGGGGGGCTGCCACGGCGCTCCGAGTTCGGCCCCGCGGGGAGTTCCTTCCACACACTGGCCGAGCCGGGTAAGACATGCTTTGTCTTCCGTTGGCAAGAGCCGATGACCCGAGCCCCAGTCTAGCGCTCCTGCCCGTGTGTTCGATTCGCTTCTCAGCCTGACCCGGGCTGTCTGCACCCCGCCCGCCCGCGAGCCGCCGCTCTGTCCCTGCATTTTATGGCGGGTGACGGTCTTGACACGTGGGCCACGAGGTGCATTTTATCCCCACTTTCCAGATCACAATGGGAAGGAGCTTCCCATCTACCTGGTTGCCCGGGTAGATCGCGGCCACGGGGGTCGAGGAGGGCAGCCGCCATCCGGACCACCTCGGTTCACATCACGGAAGAGCTGTTGTCATGTGAGCGTCTCAGGGCCGCTCTGTGTGTTGGCGAACATGGTGCCACCGCCACCTCCGTCTAGGTCGGAGATCTTCCCAGTACCCTAAGAGGAGACTCTGTACCCCCAGCACTGCCTCTGCATCTCCCCCAGCCCCCAAAACCTCCGGGCTGCCTTCTGTCTGTGGATCTCTGTGTCCTGGACATTTCACATAAGTTGAGTCCTGCGACACGGGACCCTCATCCGTCCTTCCGTGGACGGACGTTTGGGTGGTCTCCCCCTCCTGCTGTCGACTGCGGTGCTGCTGTGGACATCCGCGAGCAGATTCTAGTGGCAGTGTCTGTGCTCAGCTTCTCAGGTCTGTCCCCAGCAGGGGAGCTGCCAGGTACCACGGGGACTCTAGGAGGCGCACCCCCCACGTGTCCCCAGGCCCCCTGCACGTGCCTCTCCTGGCGTGCCCCCGCATGTTCTGCTGCAGCGGCTGACCACATGGTGGCTGTTGGCATGTGGGGCGGGCGTGGCAAGTCGCTGCCCCCCCTCCCCCCGTGCTGCGTGTTCTGGGGCCTGAGAAAGGGTGGGACAGTGGGGCGCTCTGTGGGGCACTGGTTTTCCCGGGTACTTCACGGTGTCTCTCCGGCTGGTCCCTTTCGTTCCCCATCTAAGAATGCTCGCTCTCGTGGCTGGAAGGGCCGTCGCTTCTGACCTGACCGCCCGTGGGTCCGGGAGCGGGAATTGAGAAACAGGTGTTGGATGATGTTTATCAGATCCTGTCTGTTGTCCCGAAAGCCAAGCTTGCTGCTTTGGTGAAGTGACATCAGGCTCTGAAGTCTGTCTTCGCGGTGGGCTGTCCTGAGTCAACAAGTGTGCTCTCAGCACAAGTGTTGGCGTTTGCGGGGCCTTTGCCTCCTGTCATCCGCGCCCCCCCCCCCCCACTGCTCTTGCTTGCATCCCGGGACCTGGCCCGGTGCTGACGGACAGCTGTTAACCATGACCGCAGTCTCGCAAACGGCAGCTCAGCCTCATGAGAGCTTTCTGAGGATAAATGCCACTTACGTCTTCAGAGAAGTCTCCCACCCAGCCTCCAAAATGTAAATTATAAGTTGTAGAGCTAACGCGGGGCTCGCACGGCCTGGGGACGGTTCTTCCTGAGGACAGCACCTAGCACTTAAGCAGCCCTTAATAGGCACTTGGACGTGTTTTTCTAAAGCACACTGCTGTAACAGAGTGAGAAAACAGATCATTTTTTTTTTAAAGATTTTATTTATTTATTTGACAGACAGATCACAAGTAGGCAGAGAGGCAGGCAGAGAGAGAGAGAGAGAGAGAGGAGGAAGCAGGCTCTCCGCGGAGCAGACAGCCTGATGCGGGGCTCAATCCCAGGACCCTGGGATCATGACCTGAGCCGAAGGCAGAGGCTTTAACCCACTGAGCCCCCCAGGTGCCCCAAAAACAGATAAATGTTTTATACTCATCTCACTGTTGCTGAATCAAAGGTGGAATCTTTGAGGACGCAGCTTCTCAGATCTTGTGATCTCATCAACTGATACAAAAGAAAATGAAGAAGGTTATCCAGGAACCAAGGTACTGGGTGGCCTGGTAAAAGCCTCCCTTGGATTTACCCAAGAAGGGTTCCTGGGACAATCATGTGTCTTCTATTGATGTCACTCTCAAAGTCCCTGTAACATAGAGAGGACAGGCATTCTAATATAAAACGCTTTTCTTTTTTTTAAAAAAAAATTTTTTTTAAAGATTTTATTTATTTATTTGACAGACAGAGATCACAAGTAGGCAGAGAGGCAGGCAGAGAGAGAGAGAGAGGAGGAAGCAGGCTCTCCACGGAGCAGACAGCCCAATGCGGGGCTCGATCTCAGGACCCTGGGATCATGACCTGAGCTGAAGGCAGAGGCTTTAACCCACTGAGCCACCCAGGCGCCCCTAAAACGCTTTTCTGTGGGTAGAGAAACTGAGGATCAGTGATGAACCTTTTCTAGTCAGATGGTTGGCTGAGAGGCTCAGGTGGGGTCACCATGTACAGTGGTGCAGGCTGTGCACTGCACAACGCAGGGGAGGAGAGCATCACCAGGATGAAGAGAGCAGCCCGTGGCATCACAGCTTGGCCACCTGGCCGAGCTCCTGTTATCAGCAGCTCCTTGTCCTGCCCAGTGTCCTCGATCCAATAGGTACTTCACTACTCCTTTGAAGACTTGGAGTTTTCTTTTCGAATGAACTGTGCAGTTGTCATTTCCTTGTTAAAAGACATGGATTTAATTAATTTAATTGATTCAATTAAATTCTCCTCTTTTTTTACAACTGCCTGTTTTGAATACCATTGTAAAGAAGTATAAAATTGTACCGTATTACAAACTCAGGCAGACCCCAGAGCTCTCACGGTGGACACCAAGTCTTGTTTTTAGGGGCTATGGGAAGGGCTGTCAGGGCCGGGAAAGCACGTCCCCTCTGTGGGGAGGAAGGAGCCCTGTGTGCCGTGAGCTGATTGGGAGGCCTGGAGGCACTTCATGCGCACCACGGTTAATCCAGGCCACTTGCTGCGGGCCGGTCTTGTCGTCACCCGGGCTGGACAGATGGGGACCGTAGCTGCCTGGCCCAACCCGAGCCGGCTGTCGGGCTGCCCGCTCCTTTTCCAGAACTTTGAGACCTACGTGCTCACATCACTGGTGGCGTCAGCCGGTCGCCGTTCGAGGGCTGTATGGAGCACATGCTCGGGTGCTAGAGGGACAGGCCGGGAGAGTGGGGGGTGCCAGGGACAGGGTGGGGCTGCCTGGTGTTGCTGTCATGGACACTGACCACAGCCTCCTTGAGAAGGGACCCTGCTTCTTCCAGAAGTGAGTCAGCTCTCTCCAAAGCCACCAGTTGGGGAGGAATTCTTATAACCAGCGCTCGGTGGGGAGACCGTGTGCGTGAGGCCCTCAGGGACGGCCGAGGAGGGAGAAGCTCCGAGGCAAGTGGGGCTTGGCCTTGGGGCTGGAAGTGTGTCCGGCCTCCAGTAAGGGGCACAGGAGGGTCATTCCAGGACGAGGGAAGACCTGGCCCAGGAGTGCCTGGGGGCCCGGAGGGGCCACTCCCTAGAACGTGAAAGTGTGCGTGGGACCCGGGTCAGGAGGCGTGTGGCCGCGGGACCAGCCATTGCTTGGACACCAGGCAGAATATGGGGCAGGAGGCGTCTCGGGCTGTGGTGCTGGCTGCTGTGGCAAATTCACAAACCGGGTGACTAAGGACACCAGAAATTATTCTATGATGGTTATGGAGGCCGGAAGCCCAGGATCGAGGCGTCAGCGGGGCCGAGCTCCATCTGAGGGCTCCAAGGGCAGGCCTCCCTTTGTCCCTCAGATGCGGGTGGTGCTGGCGGCTGTTGGGGCTCCTGGGCCTAGGGTGTCTCTGTCTTCCTCTGTCTTCCTCTCTCGCCACATGGCCTTCTCCCAGGGCTCTGTCTGGGCCTCGTAAGGTCGCCAGTCACATGGGACCAGGGTCCACCGTCCTACACTGTACCTCGTCTGCTAATCACACCCGCAGACCCGAGGTGCTGGCAAGGACATACGTTTTAGGGGTACCCAGTACAGCTGGTTTAGGGGACTAATTTAAAACAAGGCTGTCCACACGTGGCCTTCCTACGTCCTCAGCGCCTATGCGCGATTGGCACGTGCCGCCGGTGGGAGCCCACGCTGATGCCTTCTCTGCTTTCTCTTCCCGCAGCCCAACATTGGCCGCCTGGGCCTGCCGCATGGGCCGTCTGGAGAGAAGGTGGCTGTGGTGACTGTGGATGACTGTGACACGGCCGTGGCTGTGCGTTTCGGCAGCCTCGTCGGGAACTACAGCTGCGCTGCCCAGGGCACACAGAGCGGCTCCAAGAAGTGAGCATCCCGGGAGAGGGGAGGCCCAGGCACCCCCCCACCCCGCCATGACTGTTGCTCCCCAACAGGGTCGTCTGGGGCAGGACCCTGATCGGATGCAGGCGCCTTGGACTCAGCATCCCGGCCGCCCCAGTCCAGGCTGAAATCAGGGTCCCTCCCCATCGTTCGGGGCACCTTCTGTCTGAACGTCAGAACCTTCTAGAATAAGTCCCCTTACCACTTCTGCCAAAGTAATGGCAAGGCCAAGTCTGGCTTACAGACCCCAGAGACCATGGGGTCGCCTGCCCCCATCCGTTGGGCATGGGTCCCTGCGGTCCGGTCCACCTCCCTCGGTGAGAGCCTGGAGATTCTCTGCGGATCGTGCTAACTCAGAAACTGACCTGCTAGTGCAGACAGCCGTCAGGCCGTCCCTCCAGCCAGAGCAGACAGTCTTGCTCCTTTCTAATCGTGTTTTGGTGGCATATTCGGCAGTAAGTTTGGTAGCCCACCGTTCGACCACCCAATCTGTGCTGAGTGTCCGGAGCAGTGTGGGGGAGGTGGGGTCGTGCCCATTTTATGGATAAGAAAGATGTCACTGGACAGATTAGGCCCCTTCCCCGTGGCTATGCAGGTGCTCACGCAGAACCAGGGTCTAGTTTGCTGTGAACTCAAGGTCATCAGAGGTCGGAGGGGTCGTGCCACTGTTTGGCATGGGCTGGACTGGTCGTTCTGCGTGGGCTGGGCTGGCCTGGCTGCAGATAGGACTCCATTTGGATGTGGCTTGGGTTCAAGGGGCTGGTGGTGGCCCTGGAAGTAGGATCTGGCTTTTGTGTCCTGGCCCATTGGCTGCCTGCTTCCCTGTTCAGTTGTCGGTGCTGGGGGTGTCCGGTGGCATAGGCCACCGTGATGGGATGGCAGCATCGGGACCCCAGCGCCGCCTCCGGCTAGCCTGACCCAGAGGCCGGACGGGTCGGCTTTGCATCCCCAGGTCCCTGGACCTGACCGGCCCTCTGCTCTTGGGCGGCGTCCCCAACCTGCCTGAAGCCTTCCCGGTGCACAATCGGCAGTTTGTGGGCTGCATGCGGAACCTGACCGTGGATGGGAGGAACGTGGACATGGCCAGCTTCATTGCCAACAATGGCACAAGGGCAGGTAGGTTGGGGACGGCCACGGCCGCAGCCCGGGCCACGACTGCTGCTCAGGCGGAGCCCATGTTCCCCTAGCTGTGGGCCTGCAAGTGGGGAGCCCTGGCTCATGGAGGTGCTGCTCGGGGGCTGGGCGTCCTGCAGCGTGCGATGCCGGGTGCCATGGGGCTGGGCAGTGCACCCCTGGTGTCCCAGCAGGACAGGCATGTGTCCTGTGCCACTTCTGATGGTCCTCCAGCTCGGGGGGTCTCAGGCCAGCCTGCCTCCCCTCAGGGCTGTTGCTCATGGGGCTGTCTTCCCAGCACACGGGTTGGTCTCAGCAACCATTCCCCTGCGACCCATGCAGTCCCCTCGTGTTCCCCGCTCTGTGTCCCCAGGCTGCGCTGCTCAGAGGAACTTCTGTGAGGGGACCTGGTGTCAGAATGGGGGCACCTGTGTCAGCCGGTGGGACACCTACCTCTGTGAGTGCCCACTCCGGTTCGGCGGGAAGAACTGCGAACAAGGTGAGGGGCTGGCCTGGGGGCCTGCCCAGCCTCGGGGCCTCGGGGACCTCCCTCCGGGGCGTCTGGGCTCCCACGGTGGCGTGCGTGTCCTCAGGCGTGGGTGGGACGTAGGAGCACACGCAGGACCCGGCTGGGGGCGGTGTGCAGGAAGCTGGGGCGGCGGCTGGGCGGACACGCGCCCACCCCAGAGTTCCTGTTATGGAGACCGTGAGCCCAGCCAGAGAAAACAGATGCCAACGCTGGGTTCAAAAGAGCAGGAAACAGACAGCCCGGGGCGCATGAGGCTGTTGCCCCGGAGGCAGCCCCCAGTTGGTGCGCCCTGTGCTGTCATCGGGCTGTCCCCTCGGGGGTGCTCCTATGTGACACCCGGGGTCTGGAGACAGAGGCCCACCCGGCACCCGGTTCATCCGAGTGTAACAGACCACACGAGGCTCTCAGTCCCCCCATTGTCACTCCCTGGTCTCCCCCAAAATGTGCCGGAGCCCTCGGCTGGCCAGCGGGCTCCCCACCTCCATGCCCTTCGCCAGGAACAGAGCAAGCGACAGTGGCCGGTGTGCCTGGGGGTCGGAGCCCACCCGGACACACATGAGGGCTGGTTAGGCTGCGGGGTTGGGGTGGGGTGCCGGCACACGCGTGGTAGTCACGGCAGGCCCATACGGTCCTGCTGGGGGACCCTGCTCCTGCCCCCCGGGTGTCCCAGCCAGTCGGTGGGAGGTGGGACACGTGGGTTGTGATCGCAGCCCCCCAGCACCCCGTCTGCTGAGCCCAAGGATTCAGGCCACCGGGCTGTGCCTGCCAGCCGGCCCGAGAGCCCCTTGTCATGCCCTGTCTGGGACTGAGAACCTCCCCGCAAGCCCGTCTCTCCCTCCCCAGGAAGGCGGCAGGTGACTCGGGGCTGGGCTCCTGGAAGCCTGCAGCTCCCGGACTCAGGATCGGACGCTGGACACGTAGAGTCCGAGACGGGCCTTTGAATCGAAATGAAAATCCTGCCCCACCCCACCCCTGCCTCCCCGGGAGCCTGCCCTGCCCCCCTGCAACGGAAGAAGGTTCCCTGCGGCATGTCTGATGTCCAGGGCCCCGCACTTCTGTGTCCACAGTCATGCCGCACCCCCAGCGCTTCAGCGGGGAGAGCCTCGTGTCCTGGAGCGACCTGGACATCACCATCTCCGTGCCCTGGTACCTGGGGCTCATGTTCCGGACCAGGAAGGAGGATGGCGTCCTGATGGAGGCCGTGGCGGGCGCGTCCTCCCGGCTCCATCTCCAGGTGAGGGCGAGCCGCGTCCGCCCCCACCCCCTCCCCGGGCATTGGCGGGGCCGGTGTGCGCCCGAGGGGGGCAGCCTGAGCTCCCAGGCCGCATGCACGGGCCCCTGGCGCCCAGGGGACAGGGAGGGGACCTTGCCACGTCCCGCCCCCGCTCTGCCCGCACCGGCCTGGCGGGGTCCCCAGCGAGAGTAAGAAAGGAAACACGAGCCTGCTTTCCCAGCGGGCCGCACAATCTCGCCATTCATACGCGGGAAGAGCGCAGGGAATCCAGCGTGCAGCTACGGTTCCCACGGGGGGGTCGATTCCAGCGCTTTCTTTCTTCTTTTATCGCCGAGATGGAGTAGGTGCGGGGCTGGCTGGACCCATGGCCCGGCCTCTCGGCTGCAGAACTCAGCCAAGGTGTGTTTTAGATCCTGGCTGTGGCCCCCGGCGTCTGGCACTGGAGGTGGCGGCGAGCACCTGCGGGCCGGGACGGGGGTCCCCGAGGCTCGAGGCTGCGGCCACGGGCGTGAGGGGGCCGTGTGGACTGGCACCCTGACGTTCCTGGGTCCTCCTGAACTGGGAATCCCCTTCTGCGGGTGCTGTCTTAATCTCTCGGGGCTTTACTGTTTTGCTGATTAAAAGCGTCAGGTAAGCAGTCACTAAAACCCTTTAAAACGTGAAGTTGACACGCCGTCCTGGTGTTTGCTCCACAAGCAGCTCCCCCTCGCGTCCTGCCAGCTCCGTGGACATCTCATTTGGGGGGACGAGGGGCGTTCCTGCAGGTTGTGCAAGTCACCCAGCGACGCCGGCGGGCGGGCCGAGCCCCGGACCTCCCACCCGCGCCGCCAGCCTGGGGTTTGATGGGCTGCAGGGTTCGGGGGACTCTGCCCCGGCGGGCCCCCGGTGCAGACCCGCTGTCTCCCGTCTCCGGGCGCTTTCTGTCTGCAGCGATGGGGGGATGGGAGGTTCTTGAGCAAACCCTCTCTCTCTGCACACCCTCGACTGGGGTGCCACAGCCCAGGGTTCTCCCCCCCGCCAGAAAAGGCCACCTTGTGACCCTTTTCAGACCCCATCTGCCTCCCCACACGGCGCGGCCAGTGGGACCCAGGATTAGAAGGAATCCCATAGCCAGGTTGCTTTTTCCTGCCTTTCTTCGGGAGTTCTCTTCAAGTACGTGTACGTGTCTGTGCGTGTGTGTGTGTGGACATGTGTGACGGAGGACCTGGGTGCACGTGGCCACAGGAGCGCCGACCCCCTTCGCACGGGTCCTGCATGGTCTTCAGCCACGCCGAGTCTCCGTCCAGACCGAGCTCCTCTCCTGCCTCGGGGCCGGACTGGCTCGGAGCTCCCCACTGTGCCCCAGGGTCAGTGTGCCCGGCCGTAACGGCTCCCCCGGTGGTGGGGGTTCCTCCCGGAGCTGTGTGTCCTTCCTCGCTGCTGCCCTGGGCCCCGGGGACTGCACGTCCTCGTGTGGAGTGGACTTCTGTCCCCAGGCAGAGCGGGCTGTGCTGCGGTCAGAGAAGGTCAGACGTGAGATGGACCCCACGGAGCATCCACCCCCGTCTCTTTTCCTTCAGGGAAGCCTCGTTCCCTCATCACCCAGCCTCTGTGGCGTCCACATCACCCCCTTCCATCGCTCCTGTGGGCTGCACGCCTGGAAACACCTGTGAGTGGCGGGGACAGCAGGCAGGGACAGAGGCACTGCCCGCTGCCCCCTGTGAGCTCCGTGTCAGAGGTCAGCAGGGGCGGGACCCACAGAGCAGTGAGGACAGGGTTTCAGGGGGCTGTGACTCACCCTGTGCGGGCAGGGGGCTGGGGCCACAGCCCCCCAGCAGAAGCCTCTCTCCCCAGACCTGCCCTGCTCCCTTGCCTGCTGGCTCAGCCCCAGTGCGAGCCCATTCAGGTCACACTGAAGGTGCAGGCTGTGTATCCCATAGTTACAGCTGTCACTGTGTTCCCCTTATTAACTCGTGATTTCGTAGGTTTACCAGCAGTTCCAGAGGCTAGCTCTGGGCCAGCACTTGGCAGCTCAGTTGCCTCAGGATGGTATTTTTCCTCTGTGGTTGTTTCACTGTTGGAACAAATTAAATTGGCTGTTTGGGACTCAGGTGATGAATTAGAACTTGCAGGTTGTCATTCGGCAGTGGGGGTCTCTGTAGGAAAAAAGTATGCTATCAGGAGGAACCAACAGTGAAAGCCAAAAACTCCCGTGTTGTTTGAGTAATTACGTTATGGATAGCTAATCCAAAAATTTAGGGTTTGCTTTTGGCCGGGGACTATGGCCAGCTCCTCCCTGTGGAAGTCTGGGTGGCAAGACAAGTGGCCTTGTGGGCGATCCTCCAGGTCCTCCAGACCCAGAAGTCCACTCCAGGACCCAATGGGTCAGCTGGGGAATACGGGCATGTTCAGCGTTATTTCTACGTGGTGTGTCTGAAGGCAGGCCTCCTGCAGGCTTGTGAGCTCTGTGGGGCAGCTGCGTAGGTGTTCCTGGCGTCCGCGGCAGCCCGACCAGCTACAACCAGCTACAACCAGCTGCGCAGTCATCCCGCAGCCCACACAATTCGGGTAATTGCTCTCAGGCGCCCTCACTCCGCCTGCATTGTCAAGGGGGATCACCTGGCTATTGTCGAATGCTCCCCTCCGATCCGGCAACAGACCGGAGGGGGCGGGCAGTCGCGGCGCGTGGGCCTGGGAGTCATGCTTTCGCCTTTGTCCGTAGACAGATGTCATGTTTATTGTTGATCAGCGGCCTTGGGCTTCTGTCGGCAAGGGCGGTGAGAGAGCACAGCCAGGGGGGTGCGGGAGGTTGACTGCACTCCTGTGGACGAAAGGGGACACGGCGTAAGAAGGTGAAGAGTCGCCTTCTTGCTGTCACTCCCGACTAAGACTAAAAACCAAAACACATAATTAGTTGCATTGTCTTTATAATCAGCTGAAAATACCTTCTGTTTTCCCATCATGATCTCTTTCTTAATCCGTGGGGTACGTAGAAGTGTTTCGGGGTGCCTGGTGGCTCCCTCGGTTGAGCGTCTGACTCTTGATTTCAGCACAGAACATGATCTCGGGGTCTCAAGACCGAGCCCCGTGTTGGGCTCTGCACTGGGCGTGGAGCCTGCTCTGGATTCTGTCTCTCCCTCTGCCCCTCCCAGCACCCGCGCTTATGCACACTCTCCCTTCCTTTCAAAAAGATTTCTTTTTAAAGATTTTATTTATTTATTTGCAAGACAGCATGCGCACATGCAAGCGGCGGGAGGGGCATATGGAGAGGGAGAAGGACAGACTCTTGAGCAGACTCGGTGCTGAGCACGGAGCCTAAAGTGGGGCTCGATC
Source organism: Mustela nivalis (assembly GCF_964662115.1). NCBI lineage: Eukaryota > Metazoa > Chordata > Mammalia > Carnivora > Mustelidae > Mustela > Mustela nivalis. The sequence goes on from NC_139026.1 coordinate 3,071,768, forward strand.
CCACGACCCTGAGATCAAGACCTGAGCTGAAATCCAGAGTTAGACGCTTCAGTGACCGAGCCACCTAGGCACCCTGGGAGTATGTTTGTGAATCAGCAAACAGGTGGCATTTTCTAGTAAATCATTTTGTTGTTGATTCTGGCGTAGCTGCAGGTCGGAGAAGGCATGCTGTGGGACTCCAGAGCCTCGAAGTGCGTGGCACTTGCTTCCCAGCCCAGCATCTCATCTTTCTTGTGAATGTCCCACCTTTACGTTCTGAATATGTGTCCTGCAGTTGGGTTCTGGGTACATCAAATGAGTGAAGTTTGCTCATGGGGGTGCTCGGACCTTCTTTGTCATTGATTTTTTTGGTGGTGGTGTTTCTCTGCTCGGTTACTGAGAGACGTGAATTGAAAAAGTTTGCAGCCCTCCTGGTGGATTCACGTCTTCGCCCTTTTAGTTCTGTCAAGTTGCGCTTTGGGCATTTTGAGGCTGTGTTATTAGGTGCATACAAAGTTAGAATTGTTTTGTCTTCCTGGATAAGCAGTGCTGTCATCAGTATGAAAATTGCTTTTATCTCTGGAATTTCTTTGTTTGCCTTCAGGTGTCCTTTGTGTCATTCCTAGAGCTACACCAGATCTCTTTGGTTGGTGTTTACATCATGTCTTTTTCCGGCCTTTTACTTTCAGCACTTCTGAATCTTTACATTTTAGGCGTGTCTCTTTGAAACAGTGCGTTAATAGTTGTTCGTGTTTTTCTAAACTGTTCTTTGCTTGAGATGATCTTTCAACGCGAGTATCTTATGTGCGTTGCCCGGCTAGGTCCCCACCTTCTTACACATCTTCAAACTGGCTAGCTTGAATCTTGTCTCCCGAAATAGAATGTTTATCCACAAAAATAAGAGTCTAATGGTCACCCGAACTCGTTTCCTTGCAAGTTCTGTGGTTCCCACTATTGTTCTCAAGTCTGTGTCCGATGACTCTATTTTACAGACCCCTGGGCGGGGCGGGGGCGGTGCTCTGTTTCCAGCCTCTCTTGGTGTTCACGCGCACCGTCTTGTCTCCTCCCGTGCTGGGTTATTTTTGATCGAGTGCCGAGCATCATAGCGAAGACAGTGAGAACTGGAAACTAGAATGCTGCTGTCCCTGCCCCTCACTTTTGCTTCCAGCAAGCCCTGCCCCCACCCTGACCCGGCTCTGAATTCTGGTTTTTATCATCCCAGCGCCGGGAGACTGGAAAGCTCTGCTCAGTTTCCAGCCTCCGCTGTGTCTTCCAGAACCAGCTGCCAACGGTCAGCAGAAGCGAACACCCCAAGTCCGGTCCTGCAGATTGTCGTCTTCTACCTGGTTGTGGCTCCGTCACTCTGCCTTGAGTCACTCTGACGCCTTCAGACGGCGACGCTTTAGTGTCTGTCTTGCGGTTCTCGGTGTTCTTGGGGGGTGCTGGTGCCAACTACCAAGTCCCTCATTAGGGCAAATAAGATCTGGCGTCGCTCCTGGCTACGCTTTCTTTGAACGCGAACACCTTAGGCCAGTTACTTCGCCAGCAGCTGTTTTTTTTGTTTTGTACAAACACATAAACGTGGTGGCCTGAATCCCGTCTCATAAAGTGGAACGCGCGCCTCCAGAAACTCCAGAAATAAGAGCTCAGAACCGCACCTGGGGTTGTTCCCGGTAATTAAGTCCAGTGGGCTTTATCTTACCCAGTTCTGTCCACAGTTGACCCTTCTTGCCCCAGAAAAAGGCACGTAAGTCTGAAGAGTGATACAGGCGATAATTAGAAACGAAACTTGGCCTCATTTTTAGGTCCGTCTTCGGCCCCGTGCCCTGGGGTAGGTCTGTGTACGTGGCTTTGTTATTTAAGCGACTGCGGAGCATTTTCTGTTCTGTTGTCATCAATTCAGCTGGTGGGTCTGGCTCTCCCTGTCCTCCAGATCCTAAACAAGTATGTCCAGTTCGAGGTGTCCCATGGTCCCTCAGACGTGGCTTCCATGAGGTTGTCCAGGTCCCGTGTGACTGACGGGGAGTGGCACCACCTGTTGATAGAACTGAAGAGCGCCAAGGAGGGCAAAGACATCAAGTACCTGGCGGTCATGACCTTGGACTATGGGTTGGACCAGGTGAGTTGGCGCCTGTACCCTCTTTGGAACAGACACCTTCCCCGCGCCCGTGAGAGAACAGAGTGACCCCTCCGTGTGCCTGGACCTGCCAGAGTCCTAGAGGACTTGGGGGCACACATTCTGGGCCCCCTGAGTTTGGGTCTCACAGGCTGCCTTATGCTGTGGGCGCCAGTATCTGTGCCTTTCCAGATGGTCTGCTCCTGGACTCTGTGTGTCCCGTCACAGTGCCGTTAGCACCTTCCACGGTGGTTCCTTGTAGCAGAGCTGTCCTGAGTCACGACAGCGTGCGCGGTTCTGTGCCTCTGGGGCACATAGATGAACAAGGCACGGGTCCTTACCCCAGCATGGTGCTGTGTGATGGTGGCTGAGCAGATGAGCCCCGGGGACCAGAGGGGGCCAGGGCACACTGGACAAGGGCTCCTGTCCCAGATGGGCACGTGGCACTCCAGGCAGGGCTCACTCACAGCACGCTGGGTGAGCCACACTCGATGTCCATGGTTTGCAGACAGTAGCAAGAGGCCTTTTTTTCTGGGCTCCTCTTGAGTTCTGTGCCCTTAGAGTCTGGGCGCTTCTCCCACTTGGTTCTGAGAATAAGCAGCTGTCATGTTCAGGACGCAGCCCTCCAGGGCCTGATGGTCCAGTGGGAACATCCTTGCTTCTGGCCACGGTGCACGTAATCTGTACCCGCTGCCATCTTGCTGCCGTCTCCCTAGCTCACCAGCGCTTTCTCAGAGCGGCTCGGGAGCAGCGCCACTACAGAGCTGGCAGCATTGCCCAGGTCCCCCCAGTTGGCCATCTTGGCTGTGCTGGGATGGGGACGTGTGTCCTGCGACCCAGTTCCCACTCCTGCCCGTCCCCCACACACAACCCAGCTCACCCCCCGCCCACCCCGTTTGGAGGCCCAGATGCCCTAGGGCTGTGGGGAGTTGGTCAGAGTGACCGTGTTTCGGCCTTCGAGCACGTTCCTCCCAGGGGTCCCAGCCCGTGGATGTAGCCTCCTCTCCCCGCTCAGGACACGGTGCAGATCGGGAACCAGCTCCCAGGCCTCAGGATGAGAAGCGTCGTCGTGGGCGGCGTGTCGGAGGACAAGGTCACGGTGCGCCGCGGCTTCCGGGGCTGTATGCAGGTACGGCAGGGCCGTGGTCACAAGACGCCCGCAGAGGCGTTGTTCAGCCCGCTGGTTTTCAGTAAATGAATGACGAGTCTCAGCCAACCCCACCGTAGCAGGTCCTGCTTCCAGCTCAGACTCGTCCTCCCCGCGGTCCCCCTCCAGGCCTCCCCCTGCATCCCTGCCCCACGTCACAGTCCGCCACCTGCAGCTCTGCCCTCCTGTCCTGTCTGGAATGTGGCCTTTGCTGCCCCTCCCCGAACCCCACACTCACCTGAACGGTGCCACCGTGGTCGTCCCCTGGAGCAGGTGTTCTAGCGGCAGCCGGAGTGAGCTGTTGATCAAGTAGCCCCGGTCATGCCCCTGGGCCTCCCGCTGCAGAGAAGGGAACTCTATGTGCCTCCTCTCCACGCACCCACCCTCCTCAGGGGCGGCCTTCCATCTCCCTGCTGTCCTCCAAGGTGGGACTTGCTGGGTGCGGCCCCCCGTGGTCCCCATCCTCTGCCGGGATGCCCCGTCCCCCGAGGCGTCTTGCCTGCCTTCATCCACGGCCGCGCTCTCCCCCTGCGTCCACGGCCGCGCTCTCCCCCTGCGTCCACGGCCGCGCTCTCCCCCTGCGTCCACGGCCGCGCTCTCCCCCTGCGTCCACGGCCACGCTCTCCCCCTGCGTCCACGGCCACGCTCTCCCTCTACCCTCGCTTACTTTTTCTTCTTGCACCAACCATGGTGCTTTGGGTCTTTGTTTCCAGGCAGCTGGTCCACCTACCTGGACCACACGCCCGAAGGCAGCACATGTGACCCTGCCCTTCCCCGTGCCAGTCCAGCTCTATACAATGAGGCATTGCTTCTTGGGGACCCGAGAGAGTTTGGGGCTCTCTTAACCCCTGGTTGCCTTTTGGGGTCCCTGCAACCCCAAGAGGCTGGACTGAGCCTGGCTGCCCCTTTCTAACTCAGGGAGTGAGGATGGGGGAGACGTCCACCAACATCGCCACGCTGAACATGGACGACGCCGTCAAGGTCCGGGTGAAGGACGGCTGTGACGTGGAGGACCCGTGCTCCTCCAGCCCCTGCCCTCAGCACAGCCGCTGCCGCGACACCTGGGACGGCTACTCCTGCATCTGCGAGAAAGGTGGGGGCCCGCGCCCGCACCCCGCCGTCCTGAAGCCCGCGGGCGGAGGGCAGTGCTTTGGTGCGGAGAGCGCCCTGGGGCACGCGAAGCAGGAGCACCCCCGCCGGGGCTGCGGGGCTGCGAGGCCTGAGCCTCCGTGACTGGGAAGAGGGGTCACTTCTCAGAGCGGATTCGGACATTGGTCCTCACTTGGGACGTGGGGCCTCCGGGCTTTATTCTCAGAACGCGTGATGAGAGGGGGAGGGAATTCGTGAGAAATCCCCGCGTTCAGAGTTGATACTTTCAGTGGCCGCCTGGATTTTGAGGGGCTGCGATCCCACTGTGTGACCTGGGGTGGCCAGGACTCCCTCCCTCGGCCTCCTGCCGTCCCGGTGGAGGGGACCCAGGAGGCGCGCGTCGCTGCGTTTCCGGGTCCGACCCACCGCACTGTTGGACACACTGTTGGTGTGTCCCGGGACACCAAGCGAGGCACCACGTCCCTCTGTGGCGGCGTGGCAGGAGGAGTGGACTCTGGGGAAGTCGCAGACGGCCCGAGACGTCTTCCCCCGAGGCTCTGGCTCTGCGGCGGGGACGAGGAGCGTCGCGGGCGGGTTCTGGGGTGGCGGTGACGCTGGCCTGTCCCCACAGGGTACTTCGGAAGGCAGTGTGTGGACGTGTGCCATCTGAACCCCTGCGAGCACGTCTCGGCGTGTGTGCACAGGCCCGGCTCCCCGCGGGGCTACGCGTGCGAGTGCGGGCCCGGCCACTACGGCCAGTACTGCGAGAACAGGTAGGGGCAGCCGCTCACGGAGCGCGGCCGCCACGTCCCTCCCATGTCTCTCCTTTTGGTCGCGTCACACAAAGGCACACAGAATTGTGGCTAACGTGGGCATAGTTCGGGTTTTTTTTTCAAATTTGTCATGAAATGAATAAGACTCTGAGCGAGCATCTCAAACTCACCCCGTTGGAGTGGGTTTGCAGCTGAACCACGGGGCAAGCGGAGCGCCTGCTTCCAGAGCCCCACCGCGCATGCAGCCGTGGGTGCCGAGCCGCAGGGACCCACCCCGTGAGCTGGAAACAGAACGTGGCTTTGTGGGGCTGTGGGAGCCTTGAGCGGTGTGGCCGACTGGAGCCCGGGTCTCCCAGGGCCCCAGCTGCCGCGTGGAGCGTGGGAGGAGTAGGCGGAAGTGGGAGGTGGGGGTGGCCTGGAGGCAGACCGTGTCCCCAGGGGCTGGCACTGCAGGCACAGAGGGCTGAGGGGGCTGTAGGGAGAAGGGGTCACCAGAGCTCCGGGGTCCCCCTGTCATACGTGCAGACCCACGAACGTACGGAACCCCCGGCTCAGCTGTGTTGCTGTGGTGGTTTTTATGCTCATGCTGTGTATACTGTTGGTACTTAATAACTGCTTGCCAGGTGAGCGAGTGAGTAGGAGAGGTGGCCTGCTGGTCAGGTGGGTGGACGGAATGCCGTCAGCCGAGACAGAAAGCCCAGGGCGGCCCTTCGTTTCGAGGAGCCTGAGGGGTTTGGTTGGGGCGTGCGTCCCACGGGTGGGTGAGTGGTCATTGGGGAGCGGCGGGGGTGGGGGGGGTGACAGCGACCAGCAGTGGCCAGAGCCTGGGAGGGGTGAGCCTGACCTCACGACCTTTGATGTCCCACATCTTGGGGCCTGCTGGGTGCTCAAGAGCAGGCCTGGGCACGTGTCCTGATCCCAAATCCACCAGACCCAGCCCGTGGCTGCTCAGAGCAGACCATGGCGCCTGTCACGTCTGCGGAAAGGCAGCTTGGCTGGGGGCACACAGGCAGCGTTTGCCTCAGGGCACCCCAGAAAGCGTGGATGCCCCAGGATCCCGTGTTCGGAACTACCCACCAGGGATCTCATGTTGACAGACACCCCAGGTCCTACAGGAAGGTTGCCCGGGGAGGCCGGGCTCCGTGGGTGCCACTGGGGCTAGGGCTGCTGCTGGAGCTGGCCTAGCTGTGGGGTCACCTGTCCCTGAGCTCCCCCGTGAGCCAGGCGCCGTCGTCCCGGTGCTGGGACAGAGTGAGCACAGGTCAGTGCTGTTCCCCCCTGCAGGGAGTGTGGCAAGGTCATGCTCCTAGGAGGCCCAGGTTGGGATCCTCAGTTGTGTCTTCCAGGTAAAAAAAAAAAGTGAGCAACAAACCATTTTAGAAATAAGTTTTGTAGTAGATGCCTGGAACTAGGCTTCTATAGACCTGGGACCCCTGGAGTCTGGGATCATAAGGGGTCAGGGGCGAGTGAGGTTGAAAACCAGCAAGGGGAAACTGAGGCTACTCCGGGGGAGGGAGGGGTCCAAAAGCAGGCCAGTGAGGCTCCTGGCCTCTGACATCTTCCTCTGGCTCGAAGGACGGTTATGCACACCTACCCTCTCCTCTCCTATTTCCCCAACAGGATTGACCTTCCATGCCCCAAAGGCTGGTGGGGGAACCCCGTGTGCGGACCTTGCCACTGTGCCGTCAGCAAAGGCTTTGATCCCGACTGTAACAAGACCAATGGGCAGTGCCAGTGCAAGGTGAGCCCGGCTCGCAGGCAGATACTGGCTGCATTCCCACCCCCCTCCTAGAGATAGTTGTATGAACTCTCAGGTCCTGAGCCCTGAGAGATGGCTCTGTGCACACCCCAGTGCACACACACGAGGTAAGGTCCTGAGCCCAGGGAAGCGACTGCTCACCGAGGCACTGAGTACCCCGGGCTGGTCTTCACGTGGACACTGACGTGAAGCCCTGAGAACTGAGTCGTCAGCCGCGCAGCCACTTGGTAACAGGAAATGATAATTTCTGTGAGGTTTGCTCAACCTCAGCACCGACCACTATTTGACCTCTGGGCTGTTTTCCTTGGGCTCTTGTCACGCTGGCCCTTGAGGATGGCTGAAATTTCTAAACCAGGGAAAGCTTTGCCACACCCCAGCCGGGGCATCTGTGTTCTGTGCAGCACAGAGTCACCTCCTCACAGCATCAGACGTGCCGCCGTGCTCCCGGGCAGGCCCTGGGTCACTGTCCCCTGCGGCATCCTGGGGAAGGCCACAGCCCTTCAGAATCGTGTCTGCACGGCTGTTGAGCTGCCGGTTGTTTGGAACCCAGAGGAAGGATCTGTCTCGTTGGATGAGGACCATGTGCTGCGGAGCGTAGTTTGCCGGCCCCAGTGGGAGGTCGCCGGCACGGGTCCCATCGCACTCCGGGAGCTTTAACACTGGGAATGTCCCACGTGTGCTCATGCACTTCTGGAAACACAAATGTCTGCTGAAACGTTTAAATGAAAAACCGCACTGGCGGGAGCAGATGGGGACCGGGGAAGCCACACGGAGCCGCATGGCAGTCGGCACATCCATGGGTGGCGTGGTGGGCAGGAGGGAGGCTTAGAGCGCATTTCGAGAAATTGTGCCTCGAATGTTTTCTCATCAGAAATTATAGAAAATACAGAAAGGCGTCAAAAAGTGACGCCCATGTTCCTGCCCGGGTGACTGGTCATGTGTTTGTGCCTCCTCCCAGGTGCTCGAACACACATGGTTAGACCTCCCAGTGGGGACGGTTCCATGTCCCTGCCTGACATGGGAACGGGACACAGGCCGTGGCTCTGCTGAGTCACAGCACATCCCACTCTTCAGCAGGGGACGCTTGAGTCCCCTGCAAGGACAGTATGGCCAGAGATGGGCACTAACCCGGGACTTGGCAATCTGAAGCCCGTGCCCTTGACCATTCCTTGACCTGCCCAGTGGTGGACCTTCAGGTGCCTTCTAACTTTTCACAATGAAAAAAATACACCACGTACATCTCCATCTGAATCCAGGGTTTTTGAGGATAGATAGGCAGGTGGCCCATGACAAGTATTAGCTAAGAAGTTAGGGGGGTACTTTCTCAGACAGTGCACCTGCCCCGTCGGGCGCAGTGGGCAGCCCAGAAGCCACTCCTGGGGGGATGTGGGTGGAGGGCGGCGGGGAGAGGCCCGGGAGCCCGGCTGTAACCTTGGCGTACCCAGGAGCCATCCTGCGGGAGAGGAGCCTGAGTCCCATGCTCCCCTTCCGGTTTTACAGGAGAATCACTACAGGCCCCCGGGTCAGGACGCCTGCCTGCCGTGTGACTGCTTTCCGCACGGCTCGCACAGCCGGGCCTGCGACATGGACACGGGGCAGTGTGTCTGCAAGTCTGGCGTCATCGGCCGCCAGTGCAATCACTGTGACAACCCTTTCGCCGAGGTCACCACGCTCGGCTGTGAAGGTCTGAGTTGCCCCTCGACCCCTTCGGGCCGTGTCAAAGGGACAGACTACTGGGCTCTGCACACGTGTCCGTGTCTGCGTGTGCACCACACACTCCTGGGGTCCGGGGAGCGTTCAACAGCCTCATGGTCTGACAGTGTGCGCTTGGCCTTCCATGACCTGGCCCTCCTGGAGGGCACGGATCAGAGCCTGGGTCCCACCTTCCCCTGTCCTAACCCAGATGAGGGTCCGGTTCTTGGTGGGGGCAGAGGACTCCAAGAGCCACGCACACTTGTGGGCATGGCCGTGGCCGGCTGAGCATCCTTCTTTTTCCCCTGTGACCCCAGTGATCTACAACGGATGTCCCAGAGCATTTGAGGCTGGCATCTGGTGGCCACAGACCAAGTTCGGGCAGCCGGCGGCGGTGCCGTGCCCCAGGGGGTCCGTGGGTAAGTACCATGGCCTCTGGCATCCATTCCAGGCAGGAGCTTGGTCGAGGCCTGCAGCTTGCGAAGATTTGGCCAAAGCGTCCGAACTCGTGGGATGTTCTTTAGCCAAAGTGTTGGGGGGAAGATAAAACCTTGTTCTTTAATAATAAATGACAAAACCTGGAAAAGCCGTAATGCAAACATGACACACGCCTATGGGCCGGGACGCAGGCTGCTTTGCCCCTCCCAGCGCCGGGTTCTCTATAAAATGGGGGTGGTAGCTGTGTCCCCACCCTGAGGGGTGTCCGGAGACCCCAGGGGACGACCCACCAAAGCACCCGGCCGTGAGTCGGGTTCGTGGCTGGCGTGCAGAGCCCACAGGTGCTGTGGGTACTTGGCAAATGATGGACTGGTTTCTCCCTTTGTGGACTTGCTCACGTGTTGGCTCACGGCGGCGGGGCGGCTTGGGCAGCTTCAGCGTGGCCCCGGGCACGTGGGGAGAGAACTTGGGTTGGTTTCGTGGCCGTGGCACCTGCCTGTCCCTGGGCTGGCCGAGGGGTGTGCATTGAGCCTGGGGTTCACACCCCCGCTGGGCACAGTGGGTTCCGGGACACACAGGTCACAAGCACGATCACTAACTGGGGTTTCAGGTCTTCCTCCCTGTTCCCCGTTCCCTAGGCAACGCCGTGCGACACTGCAGCGGGGAAAAGGGCTGGCTGCCCGCGGAGCTCTTCAACTGCACCACCGTCTCCTTCCTGGAGCTCAAAGCCACGGTAGGCTCCACCTCGGGGAGCTGCGTGTGTGCGGGGTCGGGGGGCGTGGCCGGCGCGAGGCCCTGCATCCCTCTGGCCGGGGGCTAGGCCCGGCTCAGGACCGTCGCGCCCACGTCTGTCCTGAGTGCCCACGGCGGAGCACAGCTGCTCTTCCCGTCAGGACCAGCCCTGCGTCTGGGTCTGCAAACGAGGGGTCTCCATATTCCGGCCCGCTGCCCCCGACCTCGCCCTTCGTCACTGCCACTCCCCTGGTGTCTCTTTCCAGCACGTTTTGGCCTGACCGTCCCTCCTCTTTGGTCCCAGAGTTACTCACCAATGTCCCTGCTTGGTTTGGGTTTTCAAGTTCTTGCCTGAAAAGGAAGTTTCTACGAGAAAGGATCAGGTTTTCTGAATCACAGGAAGGAGCAAAGCAGCCGCGGTGGGCGTGCAAACATCTCGTGTGCTCCCCCTTCCCAGAACGAGAAGCTGAGCCGGAACGAGACACGGATGGACGGCGACCAGTCCGTGCGGCTGGCCAAGGCGCTGCGGAACGCCACGCGCCTCCCGGGCCCGCTCTTCGGCAACGACGTGCGCACGGCCTATCAGTTGCTGGCCCGTGTCCTGCTGCACGAGAGCGGCCGCCAGGGCTTCGAGCTGGCGGCCACGCGGGACGCCGACTTCCACCAGGTGATGGCGTGTGGCGGGTCACCCCTGGGGGGCCCCGCGGTCCTGTGGGGCTTGAGGGCAGTGGGGGGTCCGTGCTCAGCTGTGCGACATGCCTGCTCCCCATATCCTCAGGGCAAAACTTCGCTCTGCACCCGGGTCGGGCTAGCGTGGTGACCGGGGACACTGGGTGCAAGTGCTGGGGGTGTTTGGGCGAGGACATGTGTGGGGCATAGTCTTGGTGGTGGGGACAGTCACCGTCACTGACAACTGACCCTTAGTACCGGCCAGCAGTCTGCGTGGCTTCCGTGTGTTAGCCACTCGCTGCCTACACGGCCTGTGATGGTGCGTGGTTGCTGCCCCATTTTACAGGTAAGGAGACCGAGGCAGAGAGAGTCAGGGGCATGTCGCTCCTCGGGGGCTCAGAGTCTCCGCTCCCACCTCGGGGTCCTGCTTTCAGAGATACGAGGTCTCATAGAGACCGTCCTGTTCTGTGTTTAAGTAACGGGTCCCTAAGAAATGTCTGTTTATGGTGGTTGGTGAGGAGACCCTCGTTCATCCTCACATGTCTGATCTGCTGGGCAGTGAGCGTCGGCAGCCATAATGCCTCTGGACCCCTCCCCAGGCCTCCCCATCCATGCAGAGACCCTCGGGGAACCTCTCTGTCCATGCAGAGACCCTCGGGGAACCTCTCTGTCCATGCAGAGAGCCCCCAGGGAACCTCCCTGTGCACCCCCAGGGAACCTCCCCGTCCACGTGCCTTCTCCCCTCTGCATCTTGGAGTGGACATGGGGGAGCCCCCAGCAGAGTGTCTCCCTGATGCACGGCTCCTGTCCCCCAGGGTCTGTCCCGTATCTGATCCTGCCCAGCCTGGTCTCAGGGAGCTGGAGACTTTCCCGAGCCTGATGTGCCCCTGCCTCCCACCATGTCACCTCGGCCTCCTGGGGCCGGGCTCACTCACCTGCTGAGCGCTGTCCGCCTGTCTGTCTGTCTGACAGGACGTGGTCCACACAGGCAGCACGCTTTTGGCCCCAGCCACGCAGGCCGCGTGGGAGCAGATCCAGCGGAGCGAGGGGGGCGCCGTGCGGCTGCTGGGCGGCTTCGAGGCCTACGTCACCAACCTGGCGCGCAATGTTCAGAGGACCTACCTGAGGCCTTTTGTCATCGTCACCGCCAACATGAGTAAGGCCGCGAGTCTGCGGGGTTGAGCGGAACTTGCGTGTGCTCCGGGGTCGGACCCCGGGGGGCCTGTCGTGGGGGCCCTGCTGGGCTGTCTTTAGGGGACGGTCAGCTGCTCTGGCCTCTGGTGCCTTGTCTGCAGTAGGGAGTCAGGACCCTCCTTGTCCGGCCTCTCAGAGCTGAACCAGGGAAACACACTCGTGACTCCTGGGCTCTGAGCAGGAATCGGGGCGGGTCAGAGGCTGTGTGGTCGGCTCTGGGAGGTCTGCCGGCCTCTTGGGACGTGGGTGTGAGGCTGTCCAGAGGGGCATGGCCGGGGTCAGGCTGCAGGTCCCTCCCTCCAGGCTCACCGGGGGAGGCACAGACCCAGGGAAGGACAAGGGACAGGCCAGCCAGGTACCGGGGCGTCGGGGGGATGTCTGCCCTTCCTGAGTCAGGGGCTGAAGGTCAGCAAGCAGGTACCTCGTGAACCGAGTCACCCCCAGCGCCCGGGAGGCGCCACGCTGAGGTCCAGGGGTTTCCACGGTCAGACTCCTTCACAGGGAGAAAGCCCTGATGGTAGAACCAGCCCCCACCTGACCCCCCCAGATGGAGCTGGCCAAGTCCCTGAGTGGGGGTTGGGGCTCCTGCAAGGGAGGGCCTTGCTTTCTCCTCTTGCTGATGTTTATTAGGCCGCCAGGCGGGGCGATGGGGAAGCGCAGGGCAGGGTGGCGGGGGTGGGGGGATTGCCTTGGCACAGCCGTCCCTGGAGGGGCTGAGCCTTAATCTGGAAGTGGTGGCCCTCACTGGAGCCCAGCCGCCGGGAGATGTTCTAGCTTCTGCATCTCCTGGGCCCTTCCGGGGGGGGGCCCCGACGGGCCTGCCTTGTGCCGGGGTGGCGGTGGGCTCAGGGCCCCCGTCATCACTGGGGGTGGAAAAAAGGATGCATGTGCTTCTGCAGAGCTGGCCTCGGGGCCGGACAGGACCCGGACCTGGACACGGTGCCGCCTGCAGCCCAGGGCCTCCTGGAGCACTCAGGCGGTTCCAAGTGTCCTGCCTACTTCTGCCTGCAGCCCCTCTGGCGTTGTCCCTGATGCTCTATGGCCGGAGCATCCGTCCTGCACTGGGTCCTGTCTGTCCTCCTGTGTCCCGTGTCCCCTGCCATCCCTGACCACCAGCAGCTCGGGGTGGGTGCCTGGCCTGTCCGTGTGGGCAGCTCGTGGGCACCCTTCCTGTGGGGGCTGTTGGACCAGTCAGCTCAGTGGGATGACGTTGGGGGTCATGTGCAGGGGTGACACTAGGCCTCTCTGTGGGGAGGCTCCTCAGAGCGGTGGTGGTCGGTGCCAACAGAGGGGTGACCCCACAGCCTCCGAGAGCCAACAGGACTCAGGAGCCCCTTGGGTCGGTCCGAGTGTCCACTCGGGCTCTGCCTCTGCCGGCCGGGGAGTGGGTTCCTATTCTCCGGCCATCTTGTTCTACCCCAGCCGGCCGGTCCCCGCTGCCGCCGGGACGTCTCACTTCACCCTCAGGGCTGGCGCTGTGTGACTCAGCCGGTCCGGAGGGCGCGGCAGAGCGGAGGCCACTCTGTTAGGAAGGCTGTCGCCGGTCAGGGTGCCGGCTCGGTTCGGTCTGGATGCGGAGCCGGTGGAGGGCGCTCTCGGGAGGGCCTGGATGACAAGGGGGACCTGTCCCCACAGTTCTGGCCGTCGACATCTTCGACACGTTCAACTTCACGGGGGCCAGGGTGCCGCGATTCGAGGACATCCGTGACGAGTTCCCGAAGGAGTTGGGGTCATCGGTGTTCTTCTCCGCTGACTTCTTCAAGCCGCCGGAGAGCAAAGGTGAAGCCTTGTGGACGCCACGGTGCCCCGCCGTTCGGGGGAGGGGTGGGGGCCTCCGAGGGTCCTGTGAGAAGGAACAGAACGGTTCCTAGTAGCGGAGCGTGTTGTGTGCGTGTGTGTCACATGCGTGCCCTGAGAAGGGGGCCGCCGCGGGGCGTGAGCTGGCGTCGGACCCCCGTGCTGTGGCTGGGCGTCTCCGGCAGGTACTTGGCTAACTCGTGACGTGACAAATGAGATGACACCTGACACACGTGTGCACTAGTCTTCCCTGATGGGCGGGGGAAGCTGCCTCTACCTGTGGGTAATTGTAGAACCTGCCCGCCCCCCAACCCCCGCCACCGCCAAGCCAGTTTTTCAGTCCTGGGTTGGGGTTCCATTACCAAATGGCTTAAACGTTCAGAATTTTCTTTTTCTTTTTCTTTTTTAAAAGATTTCATTTATTTATTTGAGACAGAGAGAGTCAGAGAGAGCACGAGCAGGGGGCAAGGGTAGAGGGAGAAGCCGGCTTCCCACCGAGCAGGGAGGCTGAGGGGGGGCTCGATCCCAGGACCCCGGGATCATCCCCTGAGCTGAAGGTAGACACTTGACGGAGCCTCCCAGGCGCCCCTGGGATTTTCTTAGAGTGTATTTTTCACGGATCCACTCCAGCTACTGAAAATGTCTTAAAATAATGGGGATGTGACAAGGTAAAATTCCGTAGTGGACAATTTACAGTTTGAGGTGTTCTTAGTAAATCAGTCGGTCAGCTGCGTGGTGGTATTATTCGGGTGTCGGAACCTCTGGAAGAGGATTTTACTGCGATGCGGGATCCACACCGACACCATCTTTCATACCGTCTTTTGGGCCGGCCTCGGCCGAGTTCCCAGCGGTCGTCAGCACTGACGGACGTGCGGACCCTGCAGATACCGCCGCTCATCCTGACCAAAAACATTGTCCGGGCTCGTGCTCCTTAATGGACCCCGGGTCCTCCTCTGTGTCCGAGGCTGAGGCATCCGGAGTGGACACGCAGGAGCCTGGTTTGCTTTAGACAGTCCCGCGAGAGAAGCTTCTGGTGCTTGCTGCCCTGCTGGCCTTGGGACGGCGGCCGGCTGCCCTCAGTCCCCTCAGCTCCGTACGTGGTGCCACGTTCAACTTGTCTGTTGGCCGGAACCATCACCACGGAGTAAACCCCGCCAGATCTTGTACTGATGGGAAGCCTCGGCCGCCGGGCTTGGGTGGCTCCTCCCCGTCCCACTGCCCAACACCTGACAGGTCCCCTGGAAGGCAAGCAGAGGAGGAAGCATCCTGTGCTCCCAGAGCCAGAACTCAGGGCAAGATCTGGGCGGACGACCTTGCAGGAGCTAGAGAGGGTGCAGTCTAGCCCCCGGCCCCTGGCACCCACCGCCTCCTGGTGTCCCTCCCACCTCGGCTCAAATCCTTCTTTGCCCTGACCGGCCCCTGGACAGGCTTCATCCCAGCCCCGGACTCCGGGCCCTTCTCCTCCCCTTGCCCTGGCCCAGCCTTGGCCCAGATAGTGTGTGTGTGTGTGCGCACGCTCATGCCCATGGGAGCACGCATAAGGCTTTTCTCCTGAGGCGAGGGAGGGGCCCCTGCCTGCCCTCCCCGCAGGGCCCCCCTGGGACTCGCTGGCCAGCGGACTGGTTCGCTGGGGATGCAGGGAGCCACTGGAGTCCGGGAGGAAAGTAAGCTTCCCGCCGCAGCCATGCACCGGCGCCGGGAGCCAACACCAGGCAGGGCCAGGCCTGGGGTCTGTGAGCGCCCCGGGACGCGGTCCAGTGCGCCCACCGCTGCCTCTGGTACGGTCGAGGCTGCCCAGAGTTGCCGGCCCTGCTGGAGGAGCGCCCCTGGCGAGCGGCTGCGGGGACTCAGCCGCCTTCCACTGCCGGGAGCAAGCCGCCGAGAGGCAGCAGGACCCGGGGGGACTGAGGTGGCAACTTTCTTTTTTTTTTTTTTAAAGATTTTATTTATTTATTTGTCAGAGAGAGAGAGAGAGAGAAAGCACACAAGCAGGCAGAGAGGCAGGCAGAGGCAGAGAGAGAGGCAGGTTCCCCGCCGAGCAAGGAGCCCGATGCGGGACTCGATCCCAGGACCCTGGGATCATGACCTGAGCTGAAGGCAGCGGCTTAACCCACTGAGCCGCCCAGGCGCCCCATCTTTGGCCTCTACTCTGTCGGTTGTCCAGGAGCAAAGGACCCATAAATGTCACGTCTGATCCGTTGGGTGGCATCTGACCCATGGGCAGAGGCCTGGGGAGGGTCGTCTGGCCTGGGGCAGCACCTGACCCTCTCACTCAGGAAAGCCCCTGCCTATATCACCCCCCCCGCCCCCGGAGGAGGAGCTGGGTGTCGCTGAGCAGTGTTGTCACCAGTCATCGGCCCCGAGCAGGGTCAGGAAGATGCTGAGGGTGCGTGTGCCACCTCAGAGGGGCGGACACTGTTGGTCACACGGCATGTTGCCGGCACCGGTGAGCCGCTCTGAGCTGCAGTGGCCCCCCGCACGGGGGCCGAGAGGTTCCCCGCCCCACTGCACCTCACAGCCCCTCCGCAGTCTCCCCTGGGTCTTGCCCTTTCTAGAAGCCCTGTCCCGCAGGTCTCGGCTCTCCCGCCTCCCTGGAGCTCAGCCTCCCGGGCTCGGTGCCGGGCGGTCTGGGTGACTGCAGAGCTGGCTTCTGGGCCACCCAGGGCATTTTGTCGGTTGTTGAGAACGTGAGTGAGTGTGGCTAGGCTAACAGAACGTCAGAGGGGACTGTCCCTTAGCCGCTGGGAAGGGGAGGGCCAATACTCCCTCCCGTGAGCCCATGTGGACACAGGGACTGGGGAAGTTTTCAACCTTCCTGCGTCCGTGCTCCCGTGCCCCGGTCAGTGGCATGATATCGTAAGCGCCTATGCCCCAAAATACGTGTGCGGACGTATTTACGCGGGTCATATGCGACTTCTGTGTCCCTAGAGCGCGTACAACTTCACACACCCCTGTCATTCACATGGGATCAAAGCAGGGGCACAAACCCACGCAGACGGTTCCCCGTCCCCATCCATCCCTCCCAGAGCAGCCCCGGTGTCGCCCCCTGTGTGGGGTGAGGGACTCGGCCGGTTAGCCCGTGACAGCTATCACCTTTTCCCGGGTCGAGCTGAGATGCCGGGAGCCGGCGCCGTCCTGGTCGCTCTGGGAGCGGAGTTTAGTCACGTTCCGTCCGTCCACAGTGTTGGGCAGGCACCGCCACCCTCGTCCCCAGGAATGACAGTCTGTCCCCGTCCCCTCCCCCAGCCCCTGGAAGCCTTTGTGCTGCAGTCGCGTGGGGCTCTGTGTTTACTCCGCCGGGACCCAGCGGGCATCTGTGACCTCAGGAGGCCCCTGCTCTGGCAGGAAGCGGCCTGGTGGGCGCACCGCCCCGCGCTCACACTCCGTTTGCATTGCAGGGACCCCCACGGTGCGGCCAGCCGGTCGGAAAGCTGCCCCGCAGGCGGCGCCCCCGGGGCCTGGCGCAGAGGGGGAGGCCGCATTCAGGAGGCGGAAGAGGCACCCGGAGGAGCCCGGCCGGTTCGCCGTCGCCCTCGTGATCATCTACCGGACCCTAGGCCGGCTCCTGCCTGAGCGCTATGACCCTGACCGCCGCAGCCTCCGGTAAGGCCTGTTTCCGGAGGATTCCAAAGGGCTTCCTCAGGCATCCGTGTGAGGACATTCCGCCGTGAGCCTGGGCCACGGCCACAGACCACTGCCCTGAGAGCCCCCGGGATGAGGTTCTGGGCATCCAGGTGGCCCTTCCATGGTGCTGCCGCCCAGCTGGAGGTGACCAATGCCCCGCACACGCCCCATCGCTCACAGAGCCGTGGCCACAGCCCAGGGCCTTGCTTGGGGACAGCGGCTGGGGCTCTGGCTCCGGGCCTCCTGGAGAGACGTCTACAGTGCGTGCTTCTGGGGTCGTCGATGCACAGATTTGAGACGGGCGTCTTCTAACTGTGCCTTTTCCCGTGTTCTCACTTCTCTGCCCCAGGCTGCCCAACCGGCCAGTCATTAACACGCCGGTGGTGAGCGCCGTGGTGTACAGTGAGGGGGCCGCCCTGCCCGGCCCCCTGGAGAGGCCTGTCCTGGTGGAACATGTCCTGCTGGAGACCGAGGAGCGCACCAAGCCCGTCTGTGTGTTCTGGAACCACTCCATCATGTAAGGGTGCCGCCAGCGTGAGGAACCTTCATCCTCCTACCCCCCCGGAGCTGGGCCCCGTGTGTGGGGTCTGCCATGGCTGCTGGAAGCTGGGACGGACGTCGGTGCAGCTGGGCGCCTGTTTCTGTGCAACCCAGACAGACGTGCCCGCACATCGTGCTGCAGACGGACTGAGTCGGTGTCTCCAAGCAGGCTTCCAGCCGGGAGCTGGTGGCCAGCGGGAGCGTGCGGGCGCCCGGCTGCAGGGGGCTCGTGCTGGGAAGCAGGCTTGGCTGGGCAGGGATCTCACGGCTCCTTTACTTTCAAAAATCTAGTTAATGAGCGAGCAGCATCGTGCCGGCGTGTGAGAGACGCTTGGCTTACAAAGGCAGGAAAGAAGGGCCACTTCCATGGCGAGGGACGTGCGAGGGACACACGAGGCGTGGCCGTCTCTCATGGTGCAGGACTGGATCTTAGCAATTAGCTGTTGCCTAATTACCCTCTGTGCCTCCGCGGTGCCTCTCATCCCCAGATCTTGGGGCTCTTGGCAGACACGTATTAGCCTTCACTGGCCATTTTACAGATGAGTAACCGAAGGACCAGAGAAGTTACTTGATTTTCCCAGAGGGAGGGAGGGCGGGGCTCTCTCTGAGCCCGGGACACACCCTTCAGCCCCTTGTCATTTGGGGCTTCCCATCCGTAACAGGGAGGTCATAATTGGGCCCTGCTTGCAGGCGGCTGCCGTAAAACATCGCGCAGTCTGAAGATGAAAGTGCAGAACGAACGTGGGGTATGATTTCCTGAAGCGCCTAGACTCCAAAGAAGGCTGAAGTACAAAGCAGCCCTTTTAACAACTGACTAATGTTTCCGACAAAAGGGGCGTGCGGTCCGGTTGAAGTTTTATTGTGAGATGACACAGAGACCGTGCACTTCAGAGGATTGCTTTAGGGCACTCCCCAGCCATGAAAGGGAAGGGAGAGTGTGCACGCAGTCCCGAGGGCCGTTGTCCTCACAGCACGCGGCGGTGGGCTGGCGGAGGCCGGCGGGCCAGCCTTGGGGGTGCTGGGTGGGCTTTCCCAGGGGCGGCGGGGCCTCCGAGACCCTGCTGGTGGAAGGCGTCCCTCTCACGCCTGCCTTTTCTCTGCAGGATCGGGGGAACGGGAGGGTGGTCGGCCAAGGGCTGCGAGCTGCTGTCCCGGAACCGGACCCACGTCGCCTGCCAGTGCAGCCACGCGGCCAGCTTCGCTGTGCTCATGGACGTCTCCAGACGCGAGGTGGGCGCGGCCCCCGGGGCAGTCCTGCCCTCCCGGCCAGTGTGTCCAGGGCTGAGTCCCCTTGGAGAGTCCACGCGGCCCCAAATTGAGTCCACGATTTACGCCGGTGTTCGGGAGCGTTGGCTGGAATCTGCCAGGATTCCCAAAACAAAACTCCTTGGAAACTGTTTTTCAAAGGGGCTGGGTTGTAAATTAAAAACCCGGTGGCAGACCCCCAAGCCTCAGCCCGAAAAGAAAGCCCTGAAAGAGCCTCACTGGGAAGCCGGATTCTCTGTGTTCTCGTGGATGGTGCTGTGCCGGCCCCATGTTAAATTTTAAGGGAGAACAGAGCCGGCTGTCCGGAGCACAGGGAGGGTCTCCCGTTAGCATCGCATGCACTGGCCCGGAGACAGAAGAAGGGGCTCAGTCAGGAGCCCCCGCGGCCAGCTGATGTTTAACCTCTGGCCTTTTCCTGGGCCTGGGAATGCAAGGCTCTGGGAGCCTGCGGGTAAATAGAGGGAGCAGGGCCGCGGCCCCCCGTGGGCGGGCGCAAGGTCAACCTGGGCTCTGACGTGTGCAGATGCTGGTTCCTAGGAACCAGAGCAGAGGCCTGGGGGGCTTCACCTGGCACCTTTCTTCAGGACTGGGATGTGTCCCAGGAGGCCAGGTCATTGTCCCTCCCAAAAGCTCTGTGGCTTGCAGGTTCCTGTCACATTGTTGGGAGGGTGACTGCTGCTGATAGCGGCCAGGGAGACAATAGGGAAGGGTGTGGCCTCAGGTCTTCCCCTGACTGCCAGGCTCCCGCGGGCAGGCAGCACTTTTGAGCTGGGAGCCCCGGGGTCCTGGCCTGGAGGAGGTTAGTTATTAGTAGTCTCACAGGCAAGAGGAAGCCGAAATTTAGGGAGAAGAAGTGGAACTAGAAGCGGGCTCACTGCTCCCTGCCCCGGGGCCTCAAAGCCAGTGCTGGTCCAACAGCAGGAGGCAGCCCCTGGGCCTCCGGAGGGCAGGAGGAGAGCCCTCAGCCCTCAGCCTCCGGGGCCCAACCCCCTCCCGGCTCGCCAGCAGCCCAGCTCCCGGGGAGGGGAGCCGTGGCACACCCGCCTTCTGTGTGCAAGCCCCTCCCGGGCAGGCTGTGCATCTCCTGGATGGTAACGTTTATGTATGGAGGGATGTTTTGTTTTAAACATTTTTTTAAACATTTTTTTATTGGAGCAAAATACACGGGATAGACATTCCCCACCGCAGCCACGTGTCTGGACACTGTCCCGCTCCAGAACTTTCTAACGTCTCATTAATCCATTTGGTGTTTTCCGAGGTTTCCGGCAGCCTGAGAACCGTGTCAGTTGTGCAGGCTCTGCCCATAGTAAAGTCGACCTTAAAGTGCCTTTCCTGTGCAGAGCCCCATCCGACCAGTCCTCATGTCCCTCCGCCCACCCCCCCGCCCGCAGCACGGAGAGGTCCTGCCCCTGAAGATCGTCACCTACGCCGCCGTGTCCTTGTCGCTGGCCGCCCTGCTGGTGGCGTTCGTCCTCCTCGCGCTGGCGCGGACGTTACGCTCCAACCTGCACGGCATCCACAGGAACCTCATCGGGGTACTCTTCTGCTCCCAGCTGGTGTTTGTGATCGGGATCACCCAGACCGGAAACCCGGTGAGTTCCCGGGCGCTGCCCCCAACCTCTGGAACTGACAAAGGAGCCAGTGGAAGTGACCGCGCCGGAGACCGGAAGTGGGTCGGCCTCGAGGGAGGCGAGGACGGGCGGCGAGTGGCGGCTGGCAGAGCTTCCGTGGGGGGGCCCGAGATCAGAGCCCCTGTGCCGGCTAGGGGAGGAGGGAGTGGGTGCTGATGGCCGGGGCAGGGTCCCTGGGGCGTGGGGTAGGGAGCAGCCTCGAGGCAGAGGTGGTGGCACAGCCGGTGGGACGGGCGCGAGAGCGAAGCCGGGAGCTCTGTGGCTTCCGCGGTGCCTGCCTGGTGGCAACGTGATTTTCCATTTTTACAGCAGGATTTACAAAACACAGGGTCAGCACGCTGACCCCGGAGGGGGTGGGGGCACAGCGGGCGGCGGAGGCTGTGTGGCCGAGGCTTGACACACACGCTTGGGCTCGCTGAATCCCCCCGGCCCTGGGAAGGGGGAGCATCCCTTCACACGGGAGAGGCGCCGGGGACCAGTGAGGATGAGCGAGTGCCCGTGGCACACAGTTCCCTCCGTGCGGGTTCCCTTACGTGTCCATCGCGAAATGGGGACCCTAGAGCCCTGAGGCGCCGCGAGGCCGGCTGATGGGCACATGCGTATGCGGGGACTCGGGAAGTCTGGAAGTTACTCTCACCTAATCCCGATCTCTCCGAGGGTCAGCGGCGGGCTCTTGGTGGGCCATTCCAATATGGCCAGCACATGCTGTTGACAGAGCTGTCATTTCTTCCTTCCCCATGCGGCGAGGACCTGCTGGTTGTCTCTGAGTTCCGCCTACCCGAGACCCAGGTCCAAGAGGCCCTCCCGTCCCCGCCCAGGGAGCCCCCCTTCCTGGCACGGACACGAGTGGTCGTCGTAGAGTGTCACAGGCCAGAATGGTGTCCCAGTGGCAGGTTGGGGAGCCGTGCTTGGTTAGGGAAGGACTGACCATCCGGTGGGAGAGGTCCAGGAGAAATCGGGACAGGTTGGGGAATCTGGTCCCCCAGAGCCTGAGGGGCCCTGCCGGGCAGTGCCGTGTTCCTTTTGCAGGCAGCTCGTGCCGCGGAGAGCGCAGCCAGCCAGTTAGGAAGCTGCCCAGAGGTCAGCAGAGCGGCAGAGGGGCTATCCTCATAGGTCCGCTGGGTGGAGGTGAGGCCCAGAGCCGAAGCCAGGACAGCGGGCAGGGCGGGAAGGGCAGGCGTCAGGGCTAAGTGAGCAAGGAGGGAGGAGGAAGGGCGCCGCAGGTCTCCGGAAGGGGGACGAGCAGGGGAGGACACCCCAAAGTGAGGTGAAAATTGAGACAGTGACTGGTCTGGGTGTGGCTGGCCGAGCCCTTGGAGGCCGAGGGGAGGCATCTCCCCCACGTGGAGAGGAAGCGTGTCTGTGGGAGTGGGTCAGCCCTAGGAGAGGACGTGGCCTAAAAGGCAAAGAGGGAATGTTCTGGCTCGCTGGTCAGGGCCGCTGGCACGCTTGAGCTCTTCCTCCTCGTTTGCTGCCGGCAGCGGGCTCCCCTCGAGACCCTCTGGGGCGGCCAAACCTCCTTGGAAGGAAGGGGTAGGTGAAGGCAAAGTGTCGCGGGAAGACGGCCTTGATGGCCCCGGGGGCTTCTTAGCCGTGACTCGGGGAGCACCGGGCCTGGCAGAGGAACCCCCAAGCGCAAACTTCCTTGCTGCTCTCCGGGGCGCTGCCCGTGGTGCTGGGCCGGGGTGGGGAGAGGCGCCATCGCCACGTGGGGCCCTGCAGGTTTCCGTGCATCCAGCCGGGCAGGGGCACCTCTCCCTGCCTGTCCTTATCAGCGCATCAGACAGGTGAAGCCTCATCTCCAAACCCTTCAAGCGTGCCCTTGAGTGGTCTCCACAGAGGCAAGCCACGCCTTGCAGCCACATACCGCGTGTGAAAGCAGCGAGGCTGTCCGCTTCTTCCAGGCGCGGAGCGCGAGAGAAGGAATGCTGGCCGCGTCATTCGAGGGCCTTGGCCCTTTGCCTGGGTTTTATGGGTTTTCTGTAAACTCACAGTCCCGTCTCTGGGCGAGGTTTTTCATCTCCCAGATTACTGGCAGGTTGAAATGATTTATTAGGCATTAGCATTTTGTCTTTGTTCTGTTTCTGGAAAAGGTAGTACATTTAGGGCAAAAGTCTGTACACGTACAGCCCCATTAAATTTTAAAATGTATCTCTAACACTTCTTTTTTTTTAAAGGTGGTTTTGTGGGTTTACTTTTCACATGATTGAAGGCAGCCAGCCAGCGAGCCTCCTCGCCGTTGTCCCTTGTCTAAGCCCACTGTGCTTTGCATGTGGGGACCCTGGGAGTGGTGTGGGGCTCCCCCAGCCCCAGGCTCGCCCTGGCGTCCGGGCTGATGGCTCTGCTCATCGCCCAGGGCAGACCTCCTGTCCCCCGACCGTGGGGTCCAAGGCGGAGAGCAGGTTGTCCAGTCGTAATGTGCAGTGCTGTCTTCCCTTCTGGTTGAGCTCCTGTTTCGCCCCGTGTCGGACAGATGTCAGGCCTAGGAGTTTCCTCCTCCGTCTCTGGGGTTTTGTTTCCGGGGAGAAGCCGGCCTGTGCAGGCTGACAGCAGCAGCAGGGGTGACGTATGTTCCAGCCAGCCTGTGCTTGGGTCAGCTCCCTGCAGGGTACACTGGCCTGGCACCTGACGGAGCGGAGTGGCCTCCAGTGTGGGCCCCGGGGGGTGGCCCTGTGTCTGTTGGGTGGAGGGTGGGCGGGGGGCTCCTTGGCAGGGACACTGAGACCCTGGGAGGTTGCACGGATGGTGTGGCAGCCAGGACTAGACAGAATGTCTCAGGAATGGGGCGGGACTGGGATGGGGCCTGGGGGTAGGACAGCTGCAGGTTGTGGGTGGGTCCAGGAGGGGTGTGACTAGGAGGGGCGGGCCAAAGAGTGGGGTGGGGCCAGGAGTAGCGGGCTGAGTGTGGGTGTGGCTAGGATGGACAGGGCCTGGGGGTGGGAGGGGTCAGGAGTAGGGGTGGGGGCGGGAGGGGAGGGTCGTGGGGGTGGGGGTGGGGGCAAGAGGGCCTGAGGCTTTCTCTTCCCTCCCCTCCATGTTCCCCTCTCCTCAGTGCCTGCCTGGCTTTTTAGGTCCTTGAAGGGGCGCCTGCTCTCCCCCAGCTGGGCAGCCTGGGGGCCCGGCCAGCGCAGCCCCTCCCAGGGGGCCCCCCATGAGGCTGCTCTGGGCCAAGGCACGAGCTCTTTGAGGTCTGACCTAGAGCACCTCATGGTAGATGATTCACACAGAGGCTGGACTCCCTGTGTCCGCGCCGCGTCCCCAGCCCCTCCCTGACGCTGCTTTCTTCCCATTCTCAGGGACACTGGGTTGGCTCGCCCGGGTCGGGAGAGAGCAGGGTGCTGGACCTCCGCTGCCCTGTGGAGGTGGTTTTGTCTTGGGCACCGGCTGGAGGGCAGCCCTGCCTGGCGGAGGACAGGACAGACAGACGCGCTCCCGTAGTCTGGTTTTGGCGGGAAGCAGAAGGCTCTGTTAACTTGGTGGAGGCAGGAGGACCTTATTTGGCGGCGAGGTCACGAAGCACGAGGCTTCCCCTCCCTCTGGCCACTGCTGGACCCCGCAGACACCCCCACAGGGGTGCTGGGGAGCGGGTGGAGGCCAGCACTGCAGTTGGGCCTGCAGCCTGGGCTGGCTGCCTTCATGCTATTTCTTTTAAATTTAAACGCCTGGAGGAAAGAATCTGGAGCCATGACAGGAAAACACGTTTCCAGCTTCTAATGAAAACGCTAGAGGCTCTGTCCACCCTCTGTCCTGTGGCTGTGCTCACTCCAGGCGCCGATCTGGGTTGGGCGGTGGTCTCCCCCCCACCCCCACCCCGGTGCCTCCCTCTCCGTCCTCTGCTCCACTCGGGGAGCGGAGACACGGCGCCTCACCGCCCAGCCGTTCCCGCGTGAATCACACAGAAAAACCCAACTAACTCGGTCTCCCTACTCGGACCTGCAGACCCTCACATTTGCGCAGTGCGCGGACTCGGTGCCTGCCCTCGGCGCCCGCGCGTCTGGCCCCTGGTCCAAGGGGTGGGGCGGGCTCCCGCGGGGCCTGTGCTGAGCCAGCGCCCCATGCCCTCCCCCACAGTTCCTGTGCACGGTCGTCGCCATCCTCCTGCACTACGTCTACACGAGCACCTTCGCCTGGACCTTTGTGGAGAGCCTGCACGTCTACCGCATGCTGACCGAGGTGCGCAACATCGACGCCGGGCCCATGAGGTTCTACTATGTCGTGGGCTGGGGCATCCCGGCCATCATCACAGGTGAGGACTGGAGGAGCCGCCCTGCTGGGGAGGCCTGGGCCTGGGGCCCACCACTGCGTGGGCAGCCCACGTGACCTCACCCACCCGGGAGCCCACAGCTGGTGAGCCCACACCCCTGGGCCCGGGCGGGCGAGCTCCCTGGCCTCCTCTGGGTACCACAGACACCCAGCGGGACTGGCCCTTGGCAGAGGAGGCCCTCCCCGCCCTTGCACCTGTGCCGTGAGTGTGACCACTCGGTGCCCACTGCGGGGGTGCGTCTCTGGTCAGGGGTGGTGTGGGCTCCTTGAGGGCTGAGTGCCTTCTGCTTAGGGTTCTGTCTGTGGCACCTAACAGACAGAAACTCCACGTCCGCCCGGCTTCTGGGTGGATGGGTATGTGCACGTGTGTTGTCTGGTGTGTGTTTTGTGTGTGTGGGATGTGTAGTCTGCATAGTGTGTGTGTGTGTGTGTGTGTGTGTGTGTGTGAAGGGTCTATACGTTGTGGGGTGTGTGTGCATGTGTACCCTGTAGTGTATGTGTGGGGTGTGTGGGGTCTGTACGGGACGTGTGTATGTCATGTGCGTCGGTTGTGTGGTCTGTATGTAGGGTGTGTATGTGCTGTGTGTGGTCTGTATGTGATGTGTGTATGTAGTGTGTGTGGTGTGTGTGGTCTATGTGACATGAATGGGGTGTGTGTATATGGTGTCTGTGGTCTGTATCTGACGTGTGTATGTCGTGTGGGGTGTGAGGTCTATATGTGATGCGTGTGTGGCGTGTGTGTGGTCTGTATGTGATGTGTATATAGTGTGGGGGGTGTGTGGTCTGTATGTGATGTGCGTATATAGTATGTGTGGTGTGTGTGGTCTATATGTGACACATGTGTGCTGTGGGTGGTCTGTACATGATGTGTATGTAGTGTGTGTGCTGTGTGTGGTCTGTATGTGACGTGTATTTGGTGTGTGGATCTGTATGTGACGTGTGTGTACCGAGCTGGGAATGCTGCTTGAGGCCACGTGCCCCCTCAGGCCGGCCCTCAGGAGGGGCCCCTCCCGGGATGAGTCCCCACTTCCCTCCCTGCTGTCCAGGACTCGCGGTGGGCCTGGACCCCCAGGGCTATGGAAACCCCGACTTCTGCTGGCTGTCCCTTCGAGACACCCTGATCTGGAGCTTCGCCGGGCCCATCGGAGCGGTTATCATTGTGAGTCCGGGAGTTTTGCAGAGCCCACGATTCTTGGGGGTGTGTGAAACTGGGCGCGTGGGCTGGAAGGGGTTTTGGGGGCCGGTGGGGTCCTTGGCTCCTCAGAGCAGCCCGTTGGGCAGGAAGGGGTGATCTCATGGTGCTGAGGCCTCGCCATTGGACCTGCGGGTTCGTCCCACGTCTGTGTCTTCGTCCACTGGGAGGCAGCTCGGCGTCCACCCTCGGGAGGGTCCCGCAGGCAGGGGGGCGTGGGAGCCCTTCTCATTCCAGCCGTACCTGGAGATGCAGGCGGAGCCCCTCAGAAGCGTTGGGTCTTCTGATCTGTTGTGGCGACATTGACCAGCCGGCCACCTGACTTGGGTTTTTAAAAAAACGTTTTTCAGGTCAACACAGTCATTTTTGTCCTGTCTGCGAAGGTTTCCTGCCAAAGAAAGCACCATTATTATGAAAGGAAAGGGGTTGTGTAAGTGGGTCCCAGTGTGGGACTAAACGCCTAGCAGAGCCCCCTGAAGACGCCTGTCTCCCTGTGCCCAGGCCCTTGGCCACCCCCCAGCTCAGCCCCGGGGGACATGACGGCCACGTGGATGCATCAGCAGGCTGCAGTGGGGAGAGGCGGGGGGCAGCGGGCACGTAGTGGAGGAGAGGGAGGGCGCTGAGCATGAGGAGGCCGGGGGCAGGCCGCCTTGGCCCATGGGACCCGGGGACAGTAGGGGGTAGCCTCTGCAGCAGCTGGTGGCAGAGGGAGCAGGATGGGGCTCTGTGCCCCTCGCCCAGGCCCTGTTAACGGATGGGTGGAGGGGAGGGGGGGTGGGGACGGCTGGGTCTGGGCAGGTGTGAGGGGCCGGGATGCGACGGGGAGGAGCCCCGCAGGGTGTTGGGGCTCGGGGGTGCGGCTGGGACTTTCTGGGTTGGTGGCGATGGTGATGCTGTGGCCGCAGGAGTGGGGAGTGACCAGGTGCTTTAAAAAGTTTTGGGAAGTTAAGTGGCCAGGCTGACGGTGGGCCGAGAGGGGGCGGGTGGAGGGGAGGGCGGGGCCGGGAGTCACGCCGCCCCGCCCCCGGCAGCCCCCTGCTGCGGACCGCCTTCCTGCTGCTGCTGCTCGTCAGCGCCACCTGGCTGCTGGGGCTGCTGGCCGTGAACCGCGACGCGCTGGCCTTCCACTACCTCTTCGCCGTCTTCAGCTGCCTACAGGTGGGCCGTCCCGTCCCCGTGACCTGGCGGGCCTCGCTGGGGCCACCCTTGGTGAGGTCATGAGTCGCTTGCGCTACCTCCTGTCTGAAAGGCCTGGGGGAGATCCTGGACCGGCGTCCGGGGCAGAGGGGCCACGGCACGGTGGTCCCCGTGTGGCCGGAATGTGCCGGGGGTTCCCGTGACGCCAAGGAACCCGGGGTCCAGAGCGCAGCTCTGTCCAGGGCCTTCCCAGGGACCCCTGGGGCACTGTCCCTTGCTCAGCCGGTGCTGGGGCTCATCCTCCCTCCGCGGGGCAGCGTACATCCCACTTTTGCCTGCGGGGACGGTGTTGGCCATTTACAGTTTGCACTGAGGGCTTCCCAGCAAGTGATGTCATGTTGGAGACGCAGATGGACGGGGGTGTGGCTGGGACCAGCCCCCCCTTGGCCCCTGGCATGCTGGCTGCTCCGTCCCCGCTCCCCTGGGCAAGCAGAGGCCCCGGGGAGGGGGCGCCCAGGGCGGGCCCCTCGTAGGCAGGCTGGCTCTGGGCACTCCGCGGCACATGGTGTGGCCGTGCTGTCTGCTTCCCTGGGCAGACGGGTGTGCCCACCGGCCTGGCAGCCACAGGACCCTAGCTGCTTCGCTGCCAGCCCTTCCCCGCCCTGACCAGCCGTCCCCTCCCTCCAGGGTCTCTTCGTCCTCCTGTTCCACTGCGTGCTCAACAGGGAGGTCCGGAAGCACCTGAAGGCCCTGCTTGCTGGGAAGAAGCTGCACCTGGATGACTCCGCCACCACGAGGGCCACCC
This sequence comes from Mustela nivalis, assembly GCF_964662115.1. NCBI lineage: Eukaryota > Metazoa > Chordata > Mammalia > Carnivora > Mustelidae > Mustela > Mustela nivalis. The sequence continues at coordinate 3,099,611 of NC_139026.1, forward strand.
TGCTGACGGTAGGTGGCACCCGGGGACCGGGGTGGGGCGGGGGGAGGGGTTTGCCCTGTGGGTCTCTAGACCAAGCATTCAACATAGCTGCCCGGTCTCCATTGACCCTGGCATCAGAGAGCCCCTTGGAGAGTGGCATTGAGCTTGATTCCATTCCTGACATCCGGGGAAGGGAGCAAGGTTCACTAGATGGGGTCCATCCTCATCACAGCCCCATTGGTCAAGGTCACAGAGGACAGGGCGGCAGCAAAAGCCGTGGCTGCAGGCAGGAAGACGTCCTCAGACCACTGCGGGGGCTGGGGGTGCTGTCCTCCAGGCCGCCACGAGGCCTGTGTGCTCTGTGCTGGGTGGGGGCACCTTCAGGGTGCTGGCACCGGGGCTTGCTGTGGGGACAGAGCCGTCCTCTGCAGGCCAGTGGCCTCTGCTCCGGTGATAACCGTGCCCCCTCCCGCAGCGCTCCCTCAACTGCAACCACACGTACAGCGAGGAGCCCAACATGTTCCGCACGGCCCTGGGCGAGTCCACTGCCTCACTGGACAGCACCGTCAGGTCAGGCCTGAGCCGGTGCCCTCGCTTGTCCCGGGGGCACAGTGGGGCGGGGGGAGGCCCAGCTCTAGGGGCGAATGCAGGCTGCATTGGCTCGGAAGGGCCCTAGTGGTGCGCCCTCCTGTTCCAGAGGGCGTGTGGCTCCCCACGCGCTCCGGGAGTCTTTCGTGGCAGCAAACCTTCCAGAGCCCCGTGGGGCCACCTTGGCACATGCGAAAGGTGCCCGGTGATGTTGGGTGGTCGTGTCATGTAAACCCCGGAGTGATGGTGCTGAGCCCACCCTCCTACCCCCTCTCTAGGGACGAAGGGGGTCAGAAGCTCAGCGTGTCCTCTGGGCCAGCACGGGGCGGCCATGGGGAGCCAGATTCGTCCTTTGTCCCCAGAAGCACCAAGAAGCACCATGGTATGTGTCCCCCGGAAGGCGGCCCCTGGGCATCTCCTTCCTGGGGGGCTCGTGGGGGGAGCTTCTTCCCGGCTCCTGTCAGGCCCGGGGGCCTCTCGGTCACTGGACGTACAGGCTCCGAGGGCGTCTGTGGCCCATCCCATTCAGAAGGTCCCCAGGGGAACGATCGCTCCCCCGTGCCCAGCTGGCCCCACTCAGCCCTTGGCCTGAGCCTCCGGCCCTCCTGCCCTCCCCGCAGAGCAGGACTCGGACTCGGACAGCGAGCTGTCCCTGGATGAGCAAAGCAGCTCCTACGCCTCCTCGCACTCGTCAGACAGCGAGGACGATGGGGCGGAGGCCGAGGGCAAGTGGGACTCGGCGCGGGGCCCCGTCCACAGCACCCCTAAAGGTGAGGCAGTGTTGGGTGGCGTGTCTGAGGCCTGCCTCCTGTGATGGAGAGCAGCAGCAGCGGGGAGGGACGGCAGGGGTGTGGACAGCAGGGGGAGGTGCTGGCCGGGGAAGGTCCTGTCCACAGCATCTGCAGAGCAGAGGCAGGGAGGTCTTTGAGGGTCTCTCCGGGAACCCCCACTGGCCCCGATTGTTGCTGGGGGGCCCGTGTTGAGGCGCTGGGGTGTTGAGGCAGGGCACTGTGGGCTGGGCCCCTCTGTCAGCGGAAGCTGCCCCACCGAGGGTGGCACCTCATCAAGGGCGGCACCGCCTCCGCCTCGGCCTGCAGCTCTGCCCGCAGCGGCTCAGGGCCACGTGGGAGGCAGGCTCCCCGCGGAGGGAAGCTTTCAGGGGGGCAGGGAGTCCCCGCTGTTGACGGCCGCTCTTGTGCCTCAGTGGACGCCGTGGCGAACCACATCCCGGCCGGCTGGCCCAGTGAGAGCCCGGCGGGCAGCGACAGTGAGGAGCCTGGCAACCAGCCACGCCTGAAGGTCGAGACCAAGGTCAGCGTGGAGCTGCACCTGGACGAGCAGGGCAACCACTGCGGGGAGCGGCCCCCGGAGCAGGAGAGCGGCGGCCCGCTGAGGCCTGCGGGCGTGCTCCCCGGCCAGCCCCCGGAGCAGAGAAAAGGTGCTTTGGGCGTGGGGAGGCCGCGCTGTTCCCGGGAAGCTGGGGGACCTGGAAGCCCCTCAGCGGGGGAAGGGACAGGGTCCTGGTGGGGACAGAGAACAGAGGGGCGGGGCCGGGGTCCCAGCAGGGCGAATGGGTGGGGTGGAGTGCAGTTGGGGGCAGGACAGAGGTGCAGGTCGGTGGAGGGCGGGGCAGTGGGTGGGACGGGGCACGGGGAGGGGGCGGTGTGGGGGCTGGGTCTGGGTGGGGTGCTGGGGGGCGGAGTGCACGCTGGTGGGGGGCCTGAGTGCACGCTGGTGGGGGGGCCCAGCGGAGGGGGTGGCAGGGGCGGGGCACAGGAGCGGCCAGTGCCGGTGGGTCCGGGTCTCCACGGGTCCGCTTCCCCGCACAGGGGTGACCCTTTGGGAGGGAAGAGCAGGGGCTCCCCTGGGCCCAGAGTCTGCTCCTCGGGTCCTTGCCCTGGCCGTGGCAGGCTGACCACGACTCCCCACCTCCCCACTTCCAGGCATCTTGAAAAACAAGGTCACCTACCCGCCGCCGCTGACCGAGAAAAGCCTCAAGTCGCGGCTGCGGGAGAAGCTGGCCGAGTGCGAGCAGAGCCCCGCGTCTTCACGCTCGTCCTCCGTGGGCTCGAGCGACGGGGCCCGCGCCCCCGACGGCACCATCACCATCAAGAGCCCACGCCGGGAGCCGGGGCGCGAGCACCTCAACGGGGTGGCCATGAACGTGCGGGCTGGGAGCGCCCAGGCGGCAGGCTCCGACTCCGAGTGAGTAGCCTCGGCCTGGGCTGCAGGGCAGCAGGAGCGGCCCTGGCCAGCTTTCCCATCATCGCCTGCCCAGGGGACCGGTGTCCAGTCCAGACAGGAGCCCCCGGGGCTGTGCTGGGGTCTTGTGGAGGGAGGGGCTTCAGCGGGGTCAGGGGCAGCCCGCTGAAGGACAAAGTGGACTTCTGACCAGGGCGGGCCCAACTGCCAACATCCAGGGGGTGGCCGCATTGGCCAAAGCCCTAAACCCCTGGCCAGCCCTGGGATTCTAGGATTTAAGACCCTGTGGGACTAAGCACTTTGTAAGGATCTTGGTCCAGGAAATCAAGCCTCCGGGGGACCCCTGCAGAGGAACGGAGCAGGGATCTTGGCTGCAGACGGGCCTGCTGGCCTCCCCCATGGCTCCTCCCTCCTGCAGACTTCTAAGGGAGGAGCAAAGAGTGGGAGCCCGGTCTTCTAGAGTGGCACTCTGAAAACTGAGTTTGGTTGCCCCACAGCAGGGCGGGCTGTGTGGACGCTGATGGGCATGGCCCTCCTGGGGCCCTGGGTGTCAGGGTGCAGACTCGACTGCCCCCTCTCTTGCCTAGTGTAGCTATGTCCACGTGCGAGCTTGTCTCTCTCTGTGCCCCCTGACTGGGGGATTCTGCACCCCCCCCGTCCTGAGTTGGGGGGGGTAGGTGTCTGCCACCGCGTGACCTCCAGCCTGGCCCCCCTGCTGGTTTCACGCGTAGCAAGGGCCATTCTTGCTGACCTCCACCTGCCTGATGGCTTCTTCCCATGCACAGAGGCAGTAACGAAACTTCAATCTGAACCGTCAGGAAACCATGAGACAAGCCCACCGTCTCCAGCCAGGCCTCTGTGCTGCACTGACACACCCTTGGACCGTGGAAACCCAGGGGCCACTGCCCTGGCAGTGAAGGGGGCCCTGCAGTGGCAGCCCCATGACTGGTGTGACCCACAGTCCAGACACAAAGCCCTGGGCTGCCCCCAGGGGCTGGGGCCCAGCTGAACCGTGACAAGTGCCAAAGGCCACGGGCACAAGGATGCGTGTGTGGGCTCCCGGGCTGGCTCATCTGGATCCCGACTGCGGACAGAGGCAGAGCCGTGCACCGGCAGGCTAGGAATGGGCCCAGCACGAGAGCTGACAGGGCCGGAAGCTGCCAGGCCTGGCTTGCTGGGGTTCGGGGGTACCAGGCACAGGCGGAAGACGGAGGGCCACTGGCCATGTGAGCGCCCCCTGCAGCACAGACCCCTGGCCGGTGGCCTTGATGGTCCTTTGCAGAGACATTCCTCGTCTCGAAGCAAACTACTGTCTTTTGTTGAAAACGTGTAGATACTTCTCTATATATTTGTACGGGACTCTGAGAAGGTGGAAAGCCTGTGTATATTTTGCATTTGTACTGTTGATACTCGGAGATCCGTGGGATGATCTCTATTTTTTTATACAAGGAAGATTGCACAGTTGTACTTGAACCTGGCATGCATTGATGCAACTGGTGTCCCGGTAGATCGGAGTGGGAAGTGCGTCGGGGAGAGGCCGTCCTCGAACAGAGGCTCCTGCCCCTGCGCTCGGCCAGAACGCGGGGATTGTGTGGGTGTCGCGAGCAACAGCCTGAATTCACGGCGCGCGTTTCTGGGACGTGTGTCGTCCGCTCCCCGCCGCCCCAACTGTGATGGCTCAGAGACAGGGCAGCCTACAACTGCTGTAGCCTACGACAGCCTATGGCAGCCTTCGGCAGCCTATGACGATCCGTCCCACGGGTCTCGCAGCAGCCTGCGATGGGGTGGGGCGGAGGGAGCCCCCCAGGTTGGCGGTGGAGACATGCAGGGGACCTAGCTCTGGCAGTTCCCTGGCCGCCCCCATCCCGGACTCATGCTCAGCCTGCAGCGCCTCCCTGGCCCCTGGCCCAGTCATGGGGTACCACAGGTGGGATGTCTTTTGTTCCTCTGCTCCTGTTCTTGGTGGATCTTACAGTGCTCACATGTTCCCGATGTAGATGGAGGTGTGGGGCCTTCCAGGATGTCACATTCCTTCCTGCCAAATCGTCCAGTTCTTTGAGACGCCGAGGATCCCCGGGCGGGCTGGGGCCCCGCCCCCAGAACCCAACCAATTACTTCATTTTGCTTCAAATGGCCAATTGTGCAGAGGGACAAAGCCACAGCCACAGCCATGGTTACCAAGCTGTTTCTTGGAAGCTCAAGGAGCGGCTGTGCTATCCCACAGTGGGCACTTGGCACGGCATGGCCGCAGGGGCTGTGGAGCGGGGCCCAGAATGACTCAGACGCGTCTCGCTCTTGCGCTTTGTTCTTCCAATCAGGCGCCCGAACGCACGGTTAGCACAGCTGCGTCCGCATACGGGAAACCGTGAGACAGGAAGAGAATCCAGTCAAATGCGAAGATGTCTGTGCTGTGTTCTGATGGAAACATGAGCGCTGTTCACGACCACACCGGGAGCAGCAGGTGCGGGGCGGGTCTCAGGCCACACACTGCACACAGGAGGGACACGACACTGCAGGGTCCACATGCGGGATGAATTACAAATGTGCCTTAGCGGGCGAGCGGCGTTCCGAAGGCAGAAGGGTGTCTGCAGATGTTTACCCGACCAGACCTTTTTCTAAGTACAAACAGTGAACACCCTCGAGTCGGGACCCCCCCCACCCCGCGTCCTCACTCTTCCACAGCTGGGTCCTGCCCCTTGAACTGCAGTTTTCAATCTGATCACAATTGTTACCAAAAAACAACTGTCCGTTGTATTAAGACAGGAAAAACTGTAAACCTATTTTTGTGACTTAAGACTTTATGAGAAATGAGACACTGGAGATTTTTTTTTTTAACAAATGTCTATTTATTAATATTGGAAACACTGGAATTACAACACCAGAGAAGAGTCTGCAATAAATTAAGATTTTTGAGTTTGTGTTTCTGCTGTGCTGCTCTTCCCTGGCCCCACTCCCTGAGCCAGCCGGGGACTGTGGACAGGGTGTGGGGGACAGGCCCTGGGGGAAAGGAACTGGAAATTTCTGTCCATCCCCTCACACAGCCGGGATGAGCAGGCCCTGTCTGGGGTTCCCCAAGAGCTTTAACTCTCTCCCCGCGTGTGCAGCACCGGCCCTGGGCCTCCTTCCCTCAGGGTCTGGGAACCTGGGGCAATGGCGGGGCCTGGCAACTGGGGTGCCCATCTGGGAAACGGGAACGGGGATACATGTCCTACCCCTCAGCTCCACCCCCTTCAGCCTGCCCAGGGTCTCCTGAAGGTCGCCGGGGGTGGGGGGTTCGGGGGGTGGGGTACAGTCCTGGGCCGGCCAGCAGGCCAGCGCAGGGCAGTGCAGAGTCTCAGCTCATGAACCTGGCCTCCTGGTGCCCCCTGGCGGACAGCTGACGCAATGCACAAAGTGGCCTCCTGCACTTGGGTGGTGGCCTCAGGGGCACGCGGAGGGCAGGCTGTGCCCAACGGAGGGAGGGTGGCACCACCGGCTGGAAGGCTGCCATGGGCCCCACCACAGGGGAGGCCTGGGTGGGCAGAGCGGCCGCTAGGCCAGCTGCGAGCCTGGCGCTGGGCTGGAAGCACGGGCAGCCCCCCCCAACACCTGCCTGTGCCCGAGACTTCCACCTGGCTGCCCTTCCTCCTGTTCCTGCTGCCGCTGCCCAGGCTTGGCCTTCCCAGCAGGACAAGAGGCCCAGCCACCAGGGCCGCGGATCGGGAACCCTGAGGCCCGGGAGGCTCCACGCTGTCCTGTGAGCTGGTGGAACGTGGCCGGGGTTTCAGTCCCTGCCTCGACCACCGTCGAGCACAACGAGCAAGTGCGGAATGGGGGCAGGCCCGAGCCGCCCGCCTCTCAGGGCCTCCTTTATTGGGCTCAGCTGCCACGTGGACGGCTGGAAAGCCCGACCCTGAAGGCCTCCTGCTGGGTGGGGAGCAGGCAGGGAGGCAGCAGCTCCCGCTGTCACAACGGTGTGGAGGGGAAAGTCTCTGCTCTGGGCACAGCCCCAGCACCCTGACCGTCCCTGAGGGCGACTGCGTTCATCCTGCCTCTGGGAGGGGCTGGCACTGAGCTCTCAGCCCCCCCATGGCAGGCTGGCCTTAAAGCCCCCCCCAACGGTGCAGCCCATCGGCCCCACGCCGGGTCCCACTGAACGATGGCGGGGCCCACCCTCCTCGCTCCCTCTGCCCCAGGCCGGCAGGGACGGGCCGCCAGGAAGGCTGGTCTCGCCAGCAGGCTGCAGCCGCCGCACCAGAGCTGAGAGGTGCCGAGCGGGGTCCCAGGCCTGGGCCTCCCTTCCTGGCTGCACGGGACGGCGGCTGCTCTGCTCCCAACACACCGCGTCCTGACGTGCTGGGGACAGAGGTCTTAGGCGCCCACCCCTGCTCCTGAGCCGCTGCACAGGACTTCCTAAATCGAACCCCCATCCCTGACTGCCACCACGCCCAACCCCACAGCCCACCTGGTCGCCCATTCCTTCCCCACCTGCACCTCAGACACCAGAGGGATTTTCTGTTCAAAAACACCTGCCCCCTCCCTCCTCTTCAGAAGGAAGCCCTCCTCCCACTGTAGCACTCTGGGGCTGAGATGACCGTCACCCCACTCTGGGCTCCTCCCTTGTGGTCTGCGGTCTGGGACCTGCCTCTGTGGGCGGCAGGCGGGGGCGGGGGGGAGGGTACTGGATGGCTGGCACTCAAGACCCCAGGCTAGACCTGTCACCACCAGAGGCCCGCAAGGGTGGCAGCTATGGGACAACCTTCCCAGGTGCTCCTCTAGCAGCACTGCTAGAGATAGGCTACCTCTGGTCTAGAACCTTCTGTCCATAGAAGACAGGAAACCACACTTCTGGCCCCCACAGAAGCCTGGATCAGTGCACCAAGAATGTGTCGGGTATGAGGCTAGTGAGAGGAGGGAGCCCAAGCTCTGTCCCTGGTGCCCAGCCCCCACTGTCAGGGCAGGCGAGCTGGAGGCAGGGGGCTCACGGACACCCGGCCCCCACGCGCCCCGCAGGCACTGAGAAGAGAACGAGTCGGGTCCCAGGCGTCTGCCCACCTCCCACCCGCAGGGCCACCCGGCCTGGCGGAACCCTGACATGCACAGAGGCAGCAGGGGTCACGCTGGGACTCCGCGGGGGTCAACAGTCCCCCTGGGCCACAGGCTGCCCCGCACAGAGCGCAGGGGGCTCTGAACATCACACTTCTCTGCCAAGCAGCTCCCGGCCTGGCCTGCTGCCCTCTCAAGGCGACACACAAGCGTGCCCGCACCCCCATGCTGGGAGCTGTGCGTTCTCCCAGCGCCACGGGGAATCCCTGAATCCCTAGTGTCACGGCGTGACGACACTAGGCCTTTGGGAGGCACTAGGCCATGAGGGTGGCCCCAGGGAGACCCCTCGTCCTGGCCACTGGGGCCACAGTGCGAAGTCAGCCGCTGGCGAACCACAGGGGAACCTCAGCCAACCACCGGTCCCCACTGCCGTGAGACATAGACGTCCGCAGGAACGGACACCGCCTGCCACCAACCCCCCCTCGCTGGGATGAAGGCCCTTGGTCCTCCTGGTAGCCATGTGACTGCAGCAGAGGCACCAGGCACTCAGCAGGGGGAGGGACGACCTCCCCACAGCTGCCCCCCGCTCGCATGGCCGCGGGGCACCCCTGCAGGCCAGGACTCGGCCCAGGTCCCACCATTGTTGGCCCTCCCAGGGGAAGGAGAGTGTGGCGGGAACGGGGGGAGGGGGGCTTGTGTCACTCGGCCGGAGCTGTGCGCCAGAGGCCCGCACCCCTCAGGAGACCCCATCAGACTCTGTCCCAAAACACGCTTTATTGGGTGCCGCCCCGCATCCCTGCTGCCTCCTCTCCGGGCCGCCTATGCGCTTGCGGGTGGGAGACCTTCCCTGGGGCCCAGAAGAGCAACTCTATACACCAGGTACTCGGGACCCACCCACTAGGCAGCAAGTCCTTCTGGCCAGAGCACCAACTTGGGGAAGACAGGACAAGCCTTTCTGGGGCTCGCCCGGCACTGTGAGGCCAGCCCGGCTAGAACCGGGGCAGCAGGCTCAGCCACGCTCCCCTGGACAGCTCCACACTGGGCTCTGCTCCTGCGGGGCTGCTCCCGGGCACGCAGCAGCCGCTCAGCCTCCTTCAGAGCACGGGGCCCAGCCCTGGGCCATCGCTGGGGCTGTCGCTGGGGCCCTCGACGGCCACTCTGGACTTGCTCTTGCCCTTCTGGAGTATGTAGGCAGATGGCCCCAAGCGCAGGATTTTCCCGCTGCCCAGACACTCCTCCCCTTTATAGAAGACGGCAAACTAAGAAGTAAAGAGGCCCGTGTGAGCTCTGCGGGGCCCGGCGCCGGGGGCCCACCAGCAGCCAGGAGTGTGGGTCTGTGGCTGCTGGGCTGCGGGCGTGGGGGAGGGCAGGCCCAGACAGGGCAGCTGGGCCCTCCCAGCATCAAGCAGGGGCAGGTATCACTGGTGTGGCTGGGGGGTGGGGGTGAGGGGGACACCAGGCACGGGGGGGGGGCCGCGGCTTCCACCCTCACTGGCTGCGTGAGTCACGCACTCGCGCCCAGCCCGTAGCTCAGCACCCCCAACCTGTAAACGGGGCGCTCCGGCGGGGAGGAAGTGTGGTCTGTCCTTCCAGAGCACGGAGGCCACTGGCCAGAGCCCTCTCGGCCACACGTGGACGTGGAGAGAGGCCCGGTCCTGCCTTCCATCCGGGTTCCCCGCCTCCCTGGGCAGCCCGGGCGCAGGGCCAGGCACATCCCACTCACCTGTCCCGGGGCCAGGGCCCGTACAGCCCGCACAGCTGTCACCCACACGGTGCCGTCTTGGTTGAGGGTCAGCACACAGGGCACTGGGTGAACAAGAGGGATCTTTGGAGGGGGCCCCGGCCTTTCCACGTGTGGCCGGCCCCAGGCCTCACACCCCCAATGGATGGAAGGAGCATGGGCAGCGGGGCCACAGCCGGGGCGGCTCAGTGCCACCTGCTTCCTGGCCTACCACTCCAGCACCTCCAGGACACGTCCTGCATGGAGGACGAGGGCGGCCACGCGAGCCTCAGCGCCTTCCCGTCAGGGCTCCCAGGGGACGCAGGCGAAGAGGGGGTTCCGAATACGTTATGCAACCTGAACATTGGGGGATGCTCCGGCCCCAAATCTAAGGACCGCGCAGACCCTGGGCCCCTCCTCTGCAGGGCCCCTCCCGCTCGGTCACCTAGCGCCATCTGGTGGCGGAACCGGAAGTGGCACTCCATCATCTTGTCCCGGACCAGGGCTGGCGGCGGCTCCTCCGCAATCCAGTGCACGCGGTTGGTCCGCAGCAGGTCCCTGTACAGAGCCGGGTGGTCTGTCCGGGGGGCCTGTGGGGCAGAACGCGCAGGTCAGGACACGAGAGCCCTCAGCGGAGGGGGCCCCCACCCCAAGCCTGCACTCATCAGTAGTGACCCCAACGGCATGCTGACTGCTGACTACGGCGTCCGCCCAGAAATGCGTGGGACCACCCCACGCCGCTGGAGCCCATTCTGCACAGGAGGAAACTGAGGCGTAGGAGGGAAAGGGTCTTGTCACAGTCACACTTGACGAGCAGCAAACCAGGGTCAGCACCCGCCAGTTCCAGCCTCACGTCCTGCCGCACCTGCCAAGGCAGGGCCCGCCACGCTGCTGGCTTGTCTCCAAACAGTCACCCCAGGAGCCCATCAAACTCCAGGCAGCAGGGAAAGAAGGCACAGGGCCGGCTCCCCGGGGCTGTACTGAGGCCCTCTGACCCAAGCCCCAGGCAGGGGTACCCACACGGGGACAGATGCCAGGTGATGACCCTCCTGGTTTCTCAGAACGCAACAGAGACCACTGAAGTTTTACACGAAAACCACTTTAATTTACGTGTGACCACAATCCCTGCTCCGGCTGTGACGCCCACGGCTCTTTGAGGAAGGAGATGGCCCAGAATCAGTAGGCCAGGTCTGCCAGCCGCTCTGCCTGTGTCTAAGGCTCCTCCAGCCCTGTGCCCGGGCACCCAGCTCTCCCAGGGCAAGGGCTCTCGACCTTGGTACGGCTCAGACGGGAGGCTGAGTCATCTGTTCAGGGTGGGGGCTTTCCTGTGGGATGTCCGGGGACCCCCTTGGCCTCCACCCATGAGATACCATAGGGACACTGCCGAGTGTCCTGGGGGCGGGGAGGAGCAGGGCCAACTCACCCTCTTTGGGAAGCCCTGCTCCAGAGCCTGGGGACAGGTCAAGTCACTGCAGCCCACAAATGGCTCTGGTCCCGGCTCGGCTGCTTCCGTGTGTCCAGCAGTGGCCTGCGCAGCCATGGGCCAGCCCTGTCCTAAGCACTGAGGGACCTTTGGACTCTTGCATAAAATCAGAAAAATAGGATCTGTTCACAGCCATTAACGTGTCTCCCAGAGTGGCTGGCATACAGTTAAGAAGACCCTGATGAGTACCTTCCCCAAAGCCCTGCTGATACTTCGGGGGCCAGTCCCAGGAGGACACAGAGGCAGGGATGGTCCATCCGCCACTGCTGCTCTGCAGGACGCCACAGCCCTGCCTGGTCTTCTGCCACAAACAGACCTCGGTCGCCTGTCTCAAAGGCCACCCGACTCACCACAAACACGTCGCCCGTGGCGCTGTCCTTCTCCACCACGTACCAGGGCTCCCGCAGGCCGCCCATCTTGGCTCTCTGGCCCAAAGTATACAGGAACCAACCTAGGAAAGACGGTTCTCAGCAGCCGGCACCAGCTCCTTCATATCACCCCCCTCTTGATGGGGCACAGAGCATGGGGGGAGGGGCAGCAGTCGGGAGGCTCTGGGGGCCCCCGAGGGGTAGGCAGTCCAGAGCAGCTGTGTTCACCCACCACAAGCCTCAGCCCTGACCTCCTCAGGGCCGTGTCAGGCTGCACCTTGTGCCCCACCAGGAGCCATGCCAGCTGCTGGACCACCCAAACCAGGGGCCGCAGGGACCAGTCCTCTGGAATGTGCCCAGAAGCCCTAAGTCCCCTCCTGCTGAGCCCCCAGGAACCCCTCTGATGGAAGAACTGCACGGGGGGCTGGGGCATCAGGGCTGCCCCCACTTCTGTGTACCCCAACCGTGCAACAAACATCACAAGACTGGATGGCTAGCCCACCCCCCCACCTCCACCTCTCGAGGAACAGCACTAGCACAGAAGAGACCAACTGAGGGGATCTCGTCCTGCTGGAGACCGGCTGGGAGGGAGCATCCTGCAGGCCTGTCCCCTCCTCCCGTCTTAGGAATGCATGGGGCTTCTCCGCCCGGCTCCCCAGGAGCCCTGGACAGCCAAGTCCAGCTCCCCCAATGGGAAAGAGAAGCCTTCTGCCCAATCTGGGTCGGGGGATTCCAAAGAGCCATCAGTGAGCCTGTCCATGCCTGAGCACCAGCCCCTGTCCTCCCCAACAGGTCAGACACGTTCTGGGTCAAGACCTACCTGGTCTCCAGCCCCCAAAGGCTTCTCTCTGATGCCCCGGGAGCACAGGCCCACCACTCACCAACCCACTCTCTCTCCTCCCACTGCAATGTGAATGCTGGAGCCTGACCTGTCTGCTGCAGCCTCCCCACCCCAAACGTCTGCCCCCAAGTGCAACACCCCTGCCTCATGGGGACACCCTCTGATCCTGTCCTGTCCTCGTCCTAGATCTGGAAGCTCAGCCTGAAGTCAGTCACACTTTCATCAGGGTGGACCTCTCTGTGTTCTCACGTTTTCTTCCCCTGCAGTGAGAGGGTACTTTTACTTACAGAGACACAACACGGGTCTTCCCGAATCGGAGGGCATCCCTCTTTATTAGCTGCCAGGCCTCACGGAGACCATGCGCAGCACTGGCCACCACACTTGCTCGAGCCACCTGCGACCCCTGCCCACAGGCCTCTTGGACTCATGCGCGGACGCAGATGAGTACAGGCTTCTTGTCTGACTCTCCCAGAGCTGGAACTTGCCCCACGACTCAGGGAGTTTATGACGAAAGGCACCCCAAGGTGGTGTCTCACCTTTGTGTGTTCCCAGAACTTTATTGTCTTCTATAGAAATGAATTTACCAGGCCGGGGCTGTAAATACTGAAAAACAAGCAAGCTCTTACTCACGAATCCAGGCCCACAGCAAAAATGTGCCTCCATTCTTTCGCCTCTAAGAATACTCACCTGAAGAATGAAATTTTCAAAATTTCTTTTACCAACGAAACAGATGCCCATGCTCTGGAACGAAAGGAGAGCCGAGCGTGAGAACGGACAGGCAGGTGTCCGCAAGAGAACAAGCCGGTGCCGGGAGAAGCAGGCCGCGGGCCCGGCGCTCCTCGGCCAGGACCCGCATGCGCCGGCCGGGCCCGCAAATGGACCTTGAGGGCTGTCAGAGTGTCTCAGCCTCCCAGGGTCTGCTTCAGGCCCCCACCCGGGATCTGGTGAGTAAGCAAGGCCACACCACGTCCACCCCCACAGGAGAGAGAGCCGGAGCTGGGCCAGCCCTTCGGACCACCATCCGCAAGCCGCGGGGAAGCCGGGAGCCGGGGTCGGCCTGGGAAGGAGAGCAGCTGGGCCAGAAGCGGACCCGCGCAGGAGAGTCAGAGGAAGGAGCGGCCCGTCAAGGCGGTCTCCTCTAGCCCAGGAGGCAAGCGGACGGTGCGCTCCAGCGCCGCTCCCGCCACTCGGCTCTCTCACCGGCTCTCCGCTGTGTCCCCTGGAGATGTGGCCCCCCAGCTGCCACCACAGAACTACACCCAGAACCCGAACCAGTGAAGAGAGGGACAGAGATGATGGGCGGATGCATGCGTGAAAAGATATCTTCCTTGGGGACAATGACTTGCTGATAAAAAAGGTCATGCTCATTCCCAGGAAGACAAAAGGGCAGCAACAGCCTCAGCTAAAGGTGACCCAATCCCTGACATGGCCCGACCACACTGAGCACACCGGGACCATCCTGTAGCACCAGACCCCAGCCATGCTGGCCTCACCGTCGTTCCAATGCCCAGGCTCTTCTTGCCTCAGGGCCTTTGCACACCCTCTTCCCACTACTGGGGCTATTCTCCCCCAGCTGTCTTTGGGACACTAAATCCTATTCATCCTGAGGCCTTACGTTAAATAAAATGTTAACTCCCCAGAGCCCGTCTCTGGCTCTAGCCCAAACTAGTTAGAGCCCACAGGTGCCTCCTACACATTTTCCAGTTTTGCCGTGGTATGTTTCGTGTCTGTCCCCCCTCCTGCGAGCTCCATGAAGGCAGAAGTGAGGAGCCCATGTGCTCTTACCCTATCCTCAGGGGCCATCAGCACGGCACCCAGGACAGGAAGGCCCTCGACAAGGAGGGGCTAGACTGTGGGAAAAAGGCAGATCTGTGAGCAGGCAGGGACAAAGCCCCGGCCAGGGCGCCTCAGGGCCCTGTCCTTTAGCTCTCCCCTGGCAGGCTGGGCCAAGGGCACCCCAACAAGCTAGCCGGGCCGCTGTGAAAGCCGCGCACCCAGAGGGAGAAGTCGTGTCTGAGCAGCTCCTGGAATGTCAACAGCGTGTCCTACTGCACGCGTGACCCGGGCTCTGTCCTGACGCTGGCTCCCGGGGAGGAAACGCCCAGACGGGGCCACGCCCCCGCTTCTCCGCAGACCGTGGCCGCGAGCACACCCCCCTCAGTCCTACCTCCTTCTTCTGAAGCACGTGATGGAGTCTATTCTCAGCAGCTATTTTCTTGACAAAATCTTTCGTTAGCCCCCCCAGAGGGAAGAGGGTTCTCCTCAGGGCATCTTGGGAAACCTGGCTGAGAAAGAAGGTCTGGTCTTTAAAGCTGTCAGCTGCTTGAAGAAGTTTAACCGCTGCCAAAAGTAAAGAACAAAACACGGTGCGGGAATGAACATAACGGTCCTTGGCCGCGGGTCCCGTCCCAGTAGCTCCTCCCTGCTCTGTCGGAGGCAGAAAGCAGTGCTCAAAGGCAGACCACCAGGCAAGACAGACAATCCCGTGCTTCAGGGGAGACGGGTTCTCACCCCGAGTTTAGGCGCCGTTAATAATAAGGCTACGTGAGCAGGAAGTTTAATCCAGTTCCCTCCCCGGGTCACGGTACTTTACAGACCCAACTCGGCACAGGCCCGCTCTGAGGAGGGGACGTGAAAGCGAGCCAAGATGCGCGCAGCCGAGCATGAGAAAGCTGGACGGGGGACCCCGGAGGACGCCGGGCCGGGGGTCAGCCGCTCCCCACGCCCCCCACCGTCGCAGCCAGGGGTTTCCGCGGAAAGCGGGTTTCACTCAGAGTCGCGCGGACATCTGTGCGCTGCTCCTCCACGGCCTCCCCTGCTCGTCTCCCTGGCAGAGAAGCGCGTCTGGCCCTGAGGCCTCGCGGCACAGGCGTGACTGACCTCGGCCCCGTGACACTGGGTCAGAGAAGGAGGCCCGGCTCCACTGCTGGGCCACATCACACCTGCAGGCCTGTGCCAGGACCGCCGCGATTGCAAGCAACAAACTCCCCAGTGTCAAGTTCAGCGAGCCACGGGAAACGGCATGTGGGCTTTCAGTACCGGAGCTCCGACACTCCTGAGATGCAGCGCGAGGAGAGGCCGCTGCACGGCACCCTCAGGGTGTGCGACGTGTGCACTGGGGCCCATACGACGCACGTGTGCCTGTCAGCTCCCACAGTCGTGTGGGGAACACGGGCTCTGGGGAGGGGACCTTCTCCACCCGCGGCCTCAAATGTGAGTCTCACTTTAACCATCAGAGGGTCCATGACCCCCATTTTACAGACGAGGAAACTGAGGCTGAGCTTGTCGGAGAGGTGCAACAGCACACGCAGGCGTGGCCTTAGTCCGAGGCCGTCCCTTCCTGCGCGCAGAGCAACACGACCGGCTGAGAAATGGAAAACAGCCAGTCATCGGGGAGGCAGGCTCTGCCAAGGCCACTTTCTGCTTCAAAAGGAAGACCGGTCAGCCGCGTACACGGGGCCTCAGGACACTGGAAGCAACGGGCATTTCCTCACCGCTCCGAGTCAGCATAAAACAGACCCCACATCTGGGGCGCCCAGGGGGCTCAGTGGGTTAAGTAAGCGTCTGCCTTTAGCTCAGGTCATGATGCCAGCACCCTGGGGTCGAGCCCCACATCGGGCTCCCTGCTCGGCGGGGAGCCTGCTTCCCCCTCTCCTCCCACTCTATCTGTGTCACACACTCTCTCAAATAAATAAAATCTTAATAAGTAAATAAACAAATAAATAAGACAGGCGCAAAATCTTTTTTCTTTAAAGGAGGCCGGCGATCTTAAACTGTAGAAGGGTCACGGTCCGGCGTTTCAGTCACACCCCCTCCCAGCTCGTCCCCGGTCAGGCTGGCGCCGCGCCCCCTCCACAGGGGTGAGGCCTAACCAGGCGCCAGGCCGGGGCCCAGGAGCGCCGACGAGCCTAGGCGGGCTGTGCGCGGCCCCGTGTGCGCGGCCCGTGCCGTGCTGCTCAGGGACCAGGTCCAGGTCTCCAGGCAACTAAGTAAGAATTAGAGGGAAAGCGCCGTGTGACTAGAGAGCGCACTGAAAATGAAGACCGCCACGACTCCACATTACATCGCTCAGGAGCGCCCGTCAGCGCGATCGGAGGAGCTTCCGAGGGCCCGCGGCCTCACATAAAGGTCCAGACAGCTCCGCAGTGCAAACCGGTTTCTAGGCGGTGAGCGAGCACGTCTATTCCGTGTGGAAATAAATCCTTCAGCCATTCAGGACCCTTCAATCCGTGTTTACTTGCTGACTTCTGCTGCGGAGCGCCCACGCGGCAGCGCTCTGCCTTCTTCCCGACACGGAGGGGCTTCCCAGGACAGGGGTGCCGGGGGCTGTGAGACGCGGCCCTCGGAAGCAACTGGAAGGGAGGCCGGGGGAACCTGTCCCCTCTCCCCGCGTCTGTACCTGAGGCCCCGGTGGCAAGCGCGCGGCTAAGGGCCCCGCACCCCGCAGGCAGCAGAGGGAGACCATCCCAAAAAGCAAGCGCTGCCCTTGTCTGCGTTCCAATCGGAAGGTGATCTGCATCCCCTCTGCTGTGAAGAAGGGGCTGCGTTCGAAACCAGGCCAGCCAAGCACCGCCAGCAGCCTCGGGGCTCCGCAACACAGCAGACGGCCACACGGACAGGGTGGCCCCCTGAACAGACTCCGTGACACGGAGGACAGAGCTCGACTGGGGCCTGGCGTAGCAGAAAGAGCACAACTATGGAGCTGGGCCAAACAGGGCTGAGCTCCAGCTTGATGGCCACATGCCGCCTGGTCAAATGACTCCATGCCTCAGTTTCCCCACCTGTGAAGTGGGGCGAGCGCTTCCACCTCTGCTCTCAGAGGGGCCAAGCGGAGCGCGTGCCCGCCACAGCTGCGCGCGGGGGAAGGGGCAGGTGCGGTGGGGCAGGCGCTCGGCGGACCAACCCTCCGGCGATCCCACAGCAACGGAAACTCCTTGCTCAGACGTGGCTCTGAGCTCCCCTCACAATGGAGTGAATTTCTCTCTTCTACACACGAATGTACGCCAGGACGAGCCAGCAGCAGCCCTGCTGACAGCTGGGCATTGTTCTGGAAAGGTGACACTCGACTCCCTCTAATGCTGACACACGGCTCCGTATCCACCATCTCTGCACACGCTTCTCCAACAGGCCCGAGTGTCAGGCCCCAGCGCCTGGGTCCCGCAGAAGTGCGCACACCCTGGTCTCGAGCCCTCAAGAGCTCATGGTAAGCACTGCGGCCATGGTAAGCTCCGACTATGAACAAGTATTTCCTCAAACACCTGGGAACCTTCGAGTCACTGGCAGAGTGTAAGGGCTGGGTCAGAAATCGCAGAAGCAGGTTCCAAGCAGGCTCTGCGGGGAGGTGGCCTCCTGATGTTTACTCTTCAACACCCGCCAGCTAGTGCAGGCCACACAGGGACGCGGCGGCCGCCTCCACGACACCTGCCACCACACTTCACTAGCTCCCTCTGCGCACCCACCCCTGCGGTCTGACCCGGCACTTTTGCTTACCATTCCTGACTTCAAAGCGGTTTCTGAAAAGCCCTTCTGGCCTCCTAATGTGCTTCTGCTGAAAGACTTCCTCGTCTTCCAGTGAGGTCCTGGCGTAGTGGCCCGTGGCAACTGCGTCTGCTCCTGTGAGGTTTTTAAAAACCCAAGATCAAACTCCAGACTCGCATGTGTGGTCGGGCCGCCTCGGGCCTTGGGAGCTCCCAGAAGTCTGCAGGCACTAAGCCTTGCGCTGGACGGTCTGCACCGATGGCCCAGCTCCCTCCCAAACACGGAGGTCCAGGCGAGGAGGCCCTCCACAACACGCCAACATTCTCATCAACTGTGGCCTTGAACTCTCCATTTACAAGGAGACAACCTTGCTACAAGGTTTTCCTGCAGCTTTATGGGACTTTCAAAAGTCTGTATCTATCCACTCATTCACTTTAGCTTAAGGAAAGAGATATGTACACAAAGATTTAACGATAAAAAGTTCATTTCAGTGTCTCCTATACTAAGGAAAATTGAAACCACCAAAAAGTTCGGAGAATATGAAATTAAAATGCCACCAGAATGGCGCCGCTCTCAAGGAGTTTTTCATAATGTTCAATAGGGGGAAATACATAATACTATAATCCCACTTTTTAAAAAATATTATTTATTTATTTGAGAGAGAGACAGCGAGAGAGAGCATGAGAGGCGAGAAGGTCAGAGGGAGAAGCAGACTCCCCATGGAGCTGGGAGCCTGATGCGGGACTCGATCCTGGGACTCCAGGACCATGACCTGAGCCAAAGGCGGTTGCTTAACCAACTGAGCTACCCAGGTGCCCCCCACTATTTTTAATGCACAAAGATTAGGAAAAATATGAGAAAGTCCATTCCTTTGATTCCGGGAAGAGAAATGATAGATGACATCTCCCTATTTTCACTCTGCTGTCATGTACTTGAACTTTGAACTTTTTCTGATACCCACACATTATTTCCACCGCAGTGAAGGACCACCCAGCACATTCCATCTCTTCCCTCCCCGTTATGCAAAAAACCAAAAGAACCTACTAGAGCACGTATTAGTTCACAACCTTTCCCTGAACGAACACTTCAGATGCTCCACGTGGCAAGAGACTCATTCCAGGAAGGGGCAGCAAACCGAGCCCGTGCCTTGCCAGCGAGACGAGCTCAGTGTAAGACGAGAGGGACACGGAGCATCAGCTGCTGAGGGCACCTGGCGGCTCAGTCAGAGGAGCGTGCAGGTTCTGATCTTGGGGTCATGCGTTCAAGGCCCACACTGGATGTAGAGACTTACTCAAAAAAAAAAAAAGTTCTATCCATTAAAAAACAACACAAAAGGGAAGTTCTGGTAATACTGGTCTGACACGAGCTGCAGTAAAACAGCAGACGGCGCCTCGGCTCAGGAGTGGGCTCTCCAGTTTGCCAAACGCATTCTCCACCCTAAGGGAGATTCTTACCAGCACAAGAACTGTTGTATATGAACTACCAGAAAAAGCACATTTGGGAACCTGTTATTATACCTTGATTGCTTTTCAGAGAGGAAAACAACCCTCCTTAAATCTATTTCCCCAAACAACGAGCACTTACACTGCCAAGCGTCGAGTCCCCCGGGAGGGACCCCAAGGTCTCACGGACTGACACTCCGTGCCATGCTGCCCACGTGGGCAACTCGGATGTGCAAGTGCGCCCCACAGAAACTCCTTCTGACACGTCCCCAACAGACGGCCACCTCGGGCTGGCTCCCTGAGAGGCTAAGACAACAGGGAGCCACTCTCGCCATAGGGAGGTGTCACCCCCTCCCACAGAGCTGGCTGCGCCCCTCCCAAGTGCGGTCCTTCTGCACGGCCAGGCCCTGCCCTGCAGGGTGCGCACATAAACAGAGGCCATCACCGGGCATGACCACATGGTAATCACCCGGCTCATCCGAGGTCCTGTCTCCTAACACTAACACACTCAAAACCAAAGTCACTGCACAAGCCAGGAACCTGTCGCTCCCTTCCTGAATAAACGGGAGCTAACTGTAAGCCCCCCAGACGTGGCCCATGAGGGCGTCCACGAGGGCAGAGCAGGGCCGGTGCCTTTCCTTCCTGATACCCCCAACCACCAGGTAATGCCAGACTGCAGGCAGCCGGAGGCCCAGATCTGCTCCCCACCACGGACGAGAGGGAAGACTGACCCTAGTGAGCCAACTTGGAATACGATCTCTACCGAGGTTCAGTTTTGGCATCAGTCACTCAAACGCATCCAGAATTCTGGAGCCTTTGTCTTGCAGGCATCACTGAGGCCTGTGACCCGTGTGTGCTCCTCCCCAGCGGCAGGGCCCCGTGTGCTGGCTCTGCAGGCCTAGAGTGAGCCCACTTCTGTCACTGCGGCACAGCTGATGCACAGAGCAGCCAACAGTCCTGAGACGCTACTGGACCGCTGGCACAGGACGGTCACAATAACGTCTCGGCACGGGGGCAGACGCAGCAAAGAGCCGCACGGGACAGAAGACAAGGAAAGGCCAGAATTGGAAATTTCTGCGAGGGCAGGGCAGAGCACAGAAGCGAGCATGTGGGTTTTAAGGCAGCAGAGGCCACGGGCAGCCCCAGCAAGCAAGGCAGCATCAGGGAGCCCCACAAAGGCACAGGAATGCCCCAGCAGCAGAAGGAGAGGAGAAAGGAGAACTATGGAAACAGACAGAATCTGCAGGCAGCTGTGAGCAGGGAGCAGGGCCTCCATGGGCTTTGAGAACAGACCACCAGGGGCAACGGGGTGGCTCAGTCAGTGAGGTATCGGCTCAGGTCCTGATCTTCGGGTCCTGGGATCGAGCCCCACTCCCAGCTCCTTACTCAGCAGGGAGCCTGCTTCTCCCTCTCCCTCTGCCCCTCACCCCTGCCCATGCTCTGTCTCTCTCTCAAACAGAATCTTTAAAAAAAAAAAAAAAAAAAAAAAAAGAACAGACCACTAAAATGTGGCTTCAAATCCAGGAGGGAAAGAAAGGCCCAGAAACCAAGCTACCCAGAGCAGGGGAATAAAGTCTCAGCAGGACTGGGAAAAAGGACACCCAGAGAGACACCGAAGCCGACTTTCCGGAGCTCTAAAGAGGGCCTGTGACACTCCCGCTGTGACCCTGCCTGCAACCGGGGCTGCTCTGAGCGAAGCTGGACCCGCAGGCAAGCTCTGGCAGCCCCGCTTCTGGCTCTCTGCCTGCGACCTGTTTCGGCAGGATGCTCAGAAGTTGGTGCTCCTCAACCTAGAGCACCGCCCCCCCACCTGAGAGGTCCATGCTGAGGACACACTCCTTCCTCCCCAAGACCCTGTAATTTGCATATTGCCAGAAAGTTCTTTCTTACTCAGGACGATAACAGAATATTATCGTCTCCACTGCTTCCTTTCCTTCTGAAGATGAAACTGTTTACCGGGATTCGGCTCCTGAATATCTCTGAAAACCTTACAATTTTAAAGAGATTAAATGGAAAGAGCAAAACGACTTACCGAGATTATCCACAGCATAATGGAAAAAACAACTGAATTTGATGTGCTTGTTGCAGACTATGTCAGGATTAGGGGTCCTTCCTTTTTCATATTCACTTAAAAAGTCACTGGAACAGAAGAAAACGATTTTCATTTCTAAGTGAAACGTTCCTCAAAAAAATAAATCTACTGGGGCGCCTGGGTGGCTCAGTGAGTTGAGTGTCCGGCTCTGGATTTCGGCTCAGGTCATGATCTCGGGGTTGTAGGGCTGAGCTGCTGGTTGGGCTCCGCACTTGGCACAGGGTCTGCCTGCGATTCTCGCTCTCCCCCTCTGCCCACCCCCAACCCGCTTGAGCTCACATTCTCTCTCTCAAATAAATAAATAAAATCTTTAAAAATGATTAGGTTGAATTACTTGCTTAAGTTAGCTTCTCCTTGTCTTACCAAAGCTACAATTTTCCGGAAATCAGGAGAGCTTCAGTGGATAGCCACTGTCAGTGTTTTCATCAAACGTTCGCGTAAAGCCGCTGCACTTTCCATCTGAATCTATGGTAACAGACAAAGCCGGACAGAAAGCCAGGGGTCACCTGCCACTCCAGCCCAGCAGCCACTCCGTCTCCCCAGAGGCTCACAGATTGTGCGGGGCCCCGTGCAGGATGGACTCACTCAACCCCAGCCTCCCCTGACTCCGCCAGCAGAGGACGGCTTGGAGGAAGAACACGCCGGAGAGCAGGAACCCAACGACCCAGAGCCACCGCGTGGGGCTCCATGAGCTATTCCACAATCTCGGCCTGGGGACCCAGGTCACTGGGCGAATAAATGTGTCAGGTGATACTTTTCTACTGTGACTCCCATACTTCTGAGGGCCAGCAATGGCCTGGATGCTTCCAGGGCACAGGCAGCCTGGCTGACCAGACGTGGGAGGAGGACAGTTCAGCAACAAGTTCACGGTCTCACAGTGTCCACTCTAGGAGGATTACGATGCCTGTTCCAGGAGTCAAATTGAGTATTAAAGGGTTGGGGGCACCCGGCTGGCTCAGCCGGAGGAGCGTGCGACTCTCGATCTCGGGGTCATGGGTTTGAGCTTCGAGCTGGGTGTGGAGGTGACCTCAAAATAAAATCTTTAAAAAAGAAAAAAGTGACAGGTGTATCTGGAATACCTGTGATCATTTTCCATGGAACCTAAAGCTCTGTGTTGCTCTACCATGGTTACAAATGACAACGCTGACCCAGAGGGCCACGTCGCGAGGACACTGAGAATCTGCGTGGGGTCACAGGTCACACGTGTATCTTCAACTCCAGCAGGCGATGCCACACGTCCCTACCACCCCTCAGTCCTCTCAGGAAGGGAGAACACTTGTGTTGCTCTATATTTCAATTATTTAACTGTTAGAAAGTTGTCAAGAGTCTCATTAAACTCTTGCTTTACTCTCCGTGTGTCCACAGCCCCCAGAACATCTTCTACGTAACAAGTTCTGAATGAATGCTGAAGAGGCTGAAGGTGTCCACCTGCTTCTGAAAATCATGTTAACCATTTCCCAAACGGCTTAACGGAAAAGAGGTCAGTGGCACCAGCAAAAACCAAGGAGCACAGCCTGTTTGGTGAGGGGACAAAACCCGTCTGCACCCCAGGAGGGAGACGGCAAGCGGAAAGAACACCCACACTCTGACCCTTGCAGCCCCAACGGGCCTCGTAACCACGGAACGCAGAAGAAATCTCGGAGCTAGAGAGTGCTATCAGAGCGGTGAGCGTTCGGGGACTCCTGAGGGGCTCAGATGGTTAAGCGGCTACCTTTGGCTCAGGTCACGATCTCAGAGTCCTGGGACCGAGCCCCGCATCGGGCTCCCTGCGTGGTGGGGAGCCTGCTTCTCCCTCTCCCTCTGCCCCTCCTCACAGCTCGTGCACACACTCTCCCTCAAATAACACATTTAAACAAAACAAAACAGAGTGGTGAGCGTTCAGAACGCCAAGATCACTGAGCGCAATTCCAACTGCCCACCAGGCCACCAGGACGAAACGGAGGCAGAGGGCAGACTGGCCAGAGCCTGCTTGGCCTCCGTTAAACGTTGAGTTAACCTCCAGAAAATCATGTTCGCTCACACGCTTTCCAAACGTAGCAATGAAGGGGAAGTTTAAATCCGCCTGGATTTCTTGCTATCACCTTAAGCCCTGCAGTACTGAAAGGACGCCCCAAAACAGCTTTCCCCACCCACCCGGATTCAACGGCAAAGCTACCCCTGCCTCCTCTTTCTCCCACCCCTACACTCGTCAGTCACCAAGCCCCCCGGCGCCATTTCCCACGTAAGACCGGATGGATCGCCCCACCAGAATGAACCCAAGTGCTTGTCGCAGTGTGGGTTCCAGGGCTGACATCCCACAGCCCTGTCCAGGCGGATGTTTAACAAGCAGCCTCGCCAGTCCTTCAGCCCGACCTCCGCTGCCAGCGGATCTGCCCCCCAGGGCTGCTGCGGCCAGCCGTTACCCCCACTCCACGCTCCGGTCATTCCCACCCTCGAACAGCGGCTTCTCCCACGCTCTCTGCCTCCAATCTTCTCCCATAACTTACCCTACACTTGCCTCCCAGATTGCTCTTTTCAGTAATACAAATCGCAAGAGCTACGTTTATTGCTTACTAATGTGCCAGGCACAGTGCGGGTAGCTTTATAGCTAATTTCATTTAATTCTTACAATAACCCCATGAGACAATGTCCTCATTAAAGGGATTTTATTTTATTTATTTATTTTTTAAAAGATTTTATTTATTTATTTGACAGAGATCACAAGCAGGCAGAGAGGCAGGCAGAGAGAGAGAGAGAGGGAAGCAGGCTCCCTGCTGAGCAGAGAGCCCGATGCGGGACTCGATCCCAGGACCCTGAGATCATGACCTGAGCCGAAGGCAGCAGCTTAACCCACTGAGCCACCCAGGCGCCCCATCATTAAAGGGATTTTAAAAAAAGGCTTAGAGAACCCACGGCCATGCAGTAAGTGGCAGGGTCAAGACTGGACCCCTGGACTTCAGTACACAGAGCCCGCACTGTGCACGCACCTACCCTAAACCTGCGCACATCACTGCTGCCCAGGACCTTCGATGGCCACGCACTGTGCAGAGCCTAGCTGGGCTCCCCATACCCCAGGTCAAGCAGCCTTCCTCCGCAGTGACAAGAGTCCAGCCAAAGCTGTCAACGTTCCCCCCCAGAATGATGGGGATTTTCCTTGTCACCACTGCTCTTGCTATCCTGTTTGGAAAATCTTCTCTACTTCACTGTTATTTTCAAGAGCAGATCAAACCTCACCTCTTCCATGAAGCCCTCCTGACTGCTCCATATGACCCATTTCTCCCTCCTCTGAACGTGCAGCATTTTCGTATCGCTGGTACCTCCTACCCACCGCTCACCACTGTCCCCTCTGTTGAAGGGAACGTCCCCCTCCCACCGGGCTGCAAACTCCTGCAGAACGAGCCACAGCCTGTCCCCCTTGATGTCCCCCACACAGCACTGTGCCCAGTTTGGAGCAAGCACTGAAGGATCAACGTTGGCAGCTGTCACATTTTTGAAGTTTTTGTGTTTCGCGTTTTCATGAGGTACCGGGGAGGGGTGCCTCACCTACTTCTTTTTCCCAGAAGCCTCACTGCTGACCTGCACAGGCACCCCCCATGCCATCTCTCAGGGAGGACCTCAGCCTTAGTTTCCTCACCCAAAGCTAGCAGCAGAAACAACTCAAGGTTCCTGAAGGCCTTAGGGAGACTTCCAACAGGTGGCACATAAGGAAATAGGAGGCCGGCTGCTCTAGGACCTGCCATCCACGGTCTCTGGCGCCACCGCCTAACAGCAGTGGCCACGTGCCCCTGGTCCGGCTGACGACGGCAGTCCCTCCTGCAGAAAGGCAGTACGGCGCATCGGGAAGCCTTCTGCGTCTCTGAAAAGGACCCACCTGAACACATCATTCCAGTACTCCTTCACATAGGACACTTGGTGGAAAGGGATGTCGAGGATCCGGCAAACTCTGTAAGCATCTTCACAGTCCCTGTCGGCAGTGCACACTCCGTGTTCATCCAGTGAGTCCCAGTTCTTCATGAACACCCCTGTCACCTGATAGCCTGGGGGCGGAAGGGGGCACAAGTCAGAGTCCATACTCAATAATCGGAGTGTAAGCCACTGGCCTTCCCAGCTGGCCGAGATGCCCTTTCCCCCACACTCCCGTGACACTTGGTAACGCCTCCATCGTCACAGTGGGCTGCAGGACTGCAACTGTTGGCCTGTGTCGCCCAGGTGAGCGAGGGGCTGTACTTTCATCTCTGTCCCACCCTGTGTCTGCACAATGCCTGGCACGTGGGAGAGGCTCAGCAAACGGTGCTGAACGACAGAAGAGCAGAAATTCAACATTTTTCAAAGCATTCTGTTATCGAGAAAATAAACTAATTTCAAAGACTTTTTCCAATTACCATCTAGAACTTAGACTCTAAGCCATCAGACAAGAAGACAATTAAAATCCAGGCTATTTTATTATAAAGGTTGTACTAATTATATATTTAAACACCTTTTTTTGACTTCTTCTATTTTAACGAAGTACTCAACCAAATACCAGAAAGCCCAGTGTTAGCTTTCAAACATCTCAGCGACCCACTCAGGTGCCTACCCTGTGGGAGAAATGTTTAAGAAATGTTTCTCAGTGGTTAGGCTCAGGGGTCGAGGATCCCAAGACGTGACTAAGTTTGTGACTAAGTTTAATAGAGTGCGCCGCCGGACACCCGCCAGACCACCCCCTCCACCCAGACCACCCCATCCACGGCTGCCTGCAGTTAACCAGCCCCTACGGACTCTCCTCCAGTGCACACCATACTCTGCTGCGCTCCTGGTGCCAGTCAGCCCCCTTCTGCCATCCACCACAGCCCGGAGCTCTTAGAGAGCAGGGACTACGTCTCATCAACCCTGTGTCCCTGCACAGAGCCCGGAGCTAACGAGGTGCTCGCAGAAGAGACGACCCCACACACAATTTATCCTTCTTCTCAAGGACACGGACCCACTTAGGGGCCCAGACGCAGGCACTCCCGAATGGGACCTGAGCCTTGTGGGGGGCACAGGATAGGCCGTGCAACTCCCACAAGACTAGGGAAACCCATGATGCCAAGGAGAGGACCACGCTTTTCCTCTGCTAAGTCCATCAGCATCCCCCACTGAGGAGGAAACCCCAGAGAAGGCTGGAATAGGGAGTGATCGTCTGGATCCTGGGAGAAGGGACAGCCGACCTTCCTGAAGAGTAAAAGGAGTCCCCGCGGTCTGCCCACCGCTAGTCTGCCCCATGTGTCAGAGCACGTCACACACATCATCGGGAACCTTCAAGGGCTCCGCACGGTCTAGTCCCGCATAGTCCAAAGTCTATCAGGTAACATCAGCCATAATCACTCTTTCCTTCGCCCGTCCAGACCCGGCCAACACTTGCATGCTTCTGACCTTCTGCTGGAGCACTGTCCTCACACTTCACGCCGATGCCCTGCTTAGTGAAATGCTACTCCGCCTGGCCTCCGGGTCTCGCCTTAAACACCACCAGCACGGGTGAGGCTTTAAATCCCCATCTCAAATGACAGGTGCGCAGCGCGCCTACGTTGTTCCCACAGATCCAGTTATCTGAGACAGGGAGAGCGCTGCAGGTGCACGAGTGGGTGGGGAGGAAGGGACAGGATCGCCAGCAGACCCCGACCAGTGTGCAGCCCTCCCCGGGCTCATCTGACCACTCTGAGATCAGAGATCGTCACCCTGGCGAGGCTCAACGGACTGCGCCACCCGGGCGCCCCGGGTGCCTGCATTTCCATTTAATAACCACGACTGTCTTCCGAGCGCCCACTGTGTGCCGGGCTCCGCGGTGTCGCGGCGCGGGCTCGTGTCAGCTCATCCTCCCAGCGGC
Source organism: Mustela nivalis (assembly GCF_964662115.1). Classification (NCBI taxonomy): domain Eukaryota; kingdom Metazoa; phylum Chordata; class Mammalia; order Carnivora; family Mustelidae; genus Mustela; species Mustela nivalis. The sequence continues at coordinate 3,126,650 of NC_139026.1, forward strand.
CCGGCGACGTGGGGGGGGGGTCCCCACCTTTCAGAGGACGCTGGACTAACCGAGGGGCCCCCCCGCTCCAGCCCTGCGTTCCGGGAGCTCAGAGCGGAGAGCGCACGCGAGCCACCCCGTGGAGGCGGCCTCCCACGCAGCACGCAGCTCGGTCGGCGCCCGACCCGGGCACTCCCCGGACGCCTGCCACGGACGCTGGCGCTCGGCACCGGCGTGTCGCCGTGAACGGAGCGCACGGACGTCCCGGGGACATGTTGGCCGCACGGGCCCCGGCGGGGCCAGGACCGTCCCCGGCTCAGCGCAGACCGCGCCGCCGCCGTCCCCCGGTCAGAGGGCCCCGGGGCCCCCAAAGTCGGGGATGCAGCCCGCCAGTGCATGGGGAACCTGGCGCAGAGAAGCGGTCGCTCACCTCTCCGCCTCAGCAGCAGCGCGGCCACGGCGCTGTCCACCCCGCCGGACAGGGCGACCACGACGTGCCGCGCCGCCTGCATCGGCTCACCGACAGCCTCCCGCAAGCTGGGCGACCGCTTCCGCGCCGCGCCGGAAGTCCCACCTCCGCCGCGGCGACGCCGACGCGGCCCGACCGGAAACGCGCTTTCACGAGCCGCGCTCCGGCCCCGCCCCGGCTTCCGCTCCCGAGGCTCCGCCCACTCGTCCTGCGCGCGCAGCCGCGCTCGGGCTCTCTGCTGCGCTTGCGCACGCTGCTCCGGGGTAGGGCTGCGTGCTGTCCGCCTGAGCGCGGTCGAGGGAGCCGAGGTCGTCCTCGAGGGGTGCGGCGAGGAGCCGGGTTCCAGGAGAGGGGCCGTGAAGCCGGGGGCGGAAGGATCCCGTGTAAATTTCGAGAGCTCTTCGTGGCTGCCCTGGGTTAGGGTTAGGGTTAGGGTTAGGGTTAGGGACGAGCGGGGAGCTGGTTGGCAGCCCGTGACAGCCGCCTGGGCGGCGGAGCATTTGCGGGTGGACTCTGTACCCGCGCCTGCGGGAACGGACGTGGGGGGACGGGAGAGGGGGTGGGGGCTTGATGTTTCCGTCTTGCGGGATGTCCCGGGGAGGGAGTGGCCCGCCAGGTCCGCCCCCGCGCGTCAGGTGGCTCGGGCCGTCACCCTCCGACGGGAGATGCGGCTGTTCGGGACCGGTCGCGCGGGGGCGCACGCGGGGCACCGGGCGGGTGACCGAGGCAGCACGTTTCCGGCGGGGGGGACGGCGGGCCGCGGAGACCTCCGCTGGGCCTCAGGAGAGCGTGGGAAGGTGGAGGTGAGCAAAGCAACGGAGGAGCCCGGGTAGGAAACCTGGCCGAGCCGCGCGGGCTGGAGGTCCGCTGACTGGCTGGCCGAGGGGCGGTCAGTGCGGAGTGCCAAGGCAGGGGCGGCACGCACCGGACCAGGAGCGCCCCCGGGCCCAAAGGACTGAGATCTGCGTTGGCACCTGACGCTGTGGTCTACACAAGCGAGATCGGACACCCTTTAACTCCGCGACTCGGGGGGCGCCTGGGGGGCTCAGTGGGTTAAGCCTCTGCCTTCGGCTCAGGCCATGATCCCAGGGTCCTGGGATGGAGCCCCGCATCGGGCTCTCTGCTCAGCGGGGAGCCTGCCCCCCACCCCCGCCTGCCTCTCTGCCTGCTTGTGAGCCGTGTCTGTCAGATAAATAACATCTTTTAAAAATAAATTGGCAGCTCTGACCTTTCTTCACTTCGAACATTTTAGAGTGGCCCAGAGGACACACCAATCATAGCATTAAAAGAAGCCTCTCTAAACAGTTTTATCTTTGCAACGTGCCATGTAGTCTTTCTGTTTGGTTCTCAGTCATGTTTAAAAACCGTTGGTGCTGCCCACTAAAACTGGACCGCAATTGGATGGAGAGCTACCTGATTTCATGTAGAACTGGATCCATGGTTTGAAAGTGCGAGGGAACAGGTGCGAATCGATGGGAATCAGGCCAAGAACACCCACCACCCAAAGCCTCAGGATGAAACTGGGGTAGTTTGTTCACACTCTCTCAGTAGATTGGCAGTGGACCGAAAACAGGGATCATTCTTAAGGATCATTTTCCTGAGGGCAGGAATAGCTTCAGGGTCTGGAGAGAAACAAGGAAGGCCCCAAGACTCTGTTTCTGAGAAGAGAAGCAGGACCTGTGACCTAGAGAGTCGTGACCACTGGTGCCAGGAGCAGCCACAGGGCGAGCTCCCTGACAGAAGGGCCGGTCACAGGGCCCCGTGGGGAAACAGGAATGATGGCGTTTTCCAAAGAACAAGGTATCAGCCAACGAAACAGGGACGAGAGTGTCTGTTTCATCTCACACTTCCCAGAAGAGCTGACAGCAAATGTGGGGCGAACGTGCCGTTGAGTCTGGAGTGGCTGAGCTGAGGCCACTGGACATTTTGGCTCAGTCTAGAGGACTTCACCCTTCCTGGGTGTGGCATTTCGGTACAAGGTTAGGGCAGAAGTCCACTTTCCTGCCTGAGCAAAGGGTTTGCAAACCCACCCACGAGGTGGCTGAAATGTGAAACGTTTGCAGCATTTTCTGCCGCTTTTCAGTTAAAGATCTGGCCTGTCAGCCGCTTTGGATGGCTCAGCCATGGGAAGGACAGCGACGTCCTAAATGCCATCTGTCAACAGCGATGTAGTAGTATGTGTAGGTTCTGGAGCTGTGCATCAGGAGCTTAATGAAATCCGGTAAAAATGGCATGGAGTTGGACCCCTTAAACCCGGGAGGGTGGCTCTGTAGTGGCCACCAACGCTCCTCACACTACTGTGTGGAGAACGTGGCCACCACAGAGTATTTGTCTTTTTAACAGGATTAAAATCCTATTACTTCTGTCCTCTCTGGCCACACCTGTAGATTGCGCGATGCCCCTGGGCCCCAAGAGCCTGGCCGCTCCCCAGGCAGCCTGAGGGAGGGGAGGGGCCTTGGGCGAGAAGAGCCAGGGAGCTGGCCAAGGCCCAAGGCCCAGCTCATCCCCTTGGTTTGGATGGGATGGCCAGAGCCCCACTTAATGTTTGTATATTGACTAAGAGTTTAATGTCCCTCCTTCCTATTGAACCGTAAAGCTGCAGGTGAGGGGGAGGCATGAGCTTTGCTCGCTTCTGTGTCACTGGGAGCAATGCAGCCTGCCTGTAGTAGTCTCCATCAATACATAGGGCGCCTGTCCTCTTAAGAAGAGCTTGCGATTCTTGGTCTCGGGTTCATGAGTTGCAGCCCCAAGTTCAGTGTGAAGACTGCTTAAAACTAGATAAATAAGACATAAGTAACATGTGAAGGATGAGTTCCAGGCTTTGGGTTTTCCCCTGTGAGCTGAGGGGCCACATCAGAGGACACCCTGCATGAATATGGGAGCCTAGCATGCTTGTTGCCCACAGGAACAGAGCCGAGGGAGGAGAAGGCTGCCGTGATTCTGGTCGCTTCTCTGTCCCCCTGGCCAGGGAGCGTACCTAGAGCAGGGCACCCAGCTTCCAGAGTCTGAGCTAACGCAGACAACTCCAGGTAAGCGCTCACACGTGCAAGCATTCCTGCCTCTGGATGGAAAGCTCCTCCACAAGTGCGGTGCTGTCCAGGAGACACGTGGGCCTTTTCTGGGCAGCCCGGGAGTCCCCTCTCCATTTGAAACGTTAACCAGAGAAAGCTCAAAGCACGGCCCCCGGCTTGTCCCCCTCCGCGCTCTGTAGACCGAGGCTCCCTGGTGTTGGGCAGGAAATACCAGACGGGAGCCCAAACAGCAGGCCCCGTGACTCTGGTCTGCTGAGAGGCCACTGCACTCAGGCTGTGAAATTTTCTCAAAAAATGAGGTATCTATACAGATCATTGGCTTCCAAGCCAGCTAGTTTTTAAAAAGATTTAGATGAGGATGGCTTCAGTCGGGGAAGAAACCTTCCAGTGGCCCTCAGCTCCCTCTACCAGATCGGCTCCTGCTTTGAGCAAATGGAGGGGTCCTCCTCACCCCCGTGCCCACATGGGCTGGACCTCAGCTCCCACACCTCTCCCTCAGCCTGGCCCCCTCACTCCCCAGAGCAACCTCTTCTCCAGCTGTGTCCTGAGTGTGGGCTGGAAGTGCAGATTACTAGGCCTGCCCCAGACCTGGGCCATGAGCCTGGGTCTGCATTTAAACCAATTTTTATTCATACTCAATTTTGAAAATCACTTGAAACAACTAAAGTTTGGATAACCTAGGGGCGCCTGGGTGGCTCAGTTGGTTAAGCCTCTGCTTTGGGCTCAGATCATGATCTTGGAGTCCTGGGACTGAGTCCCACCAAGGGATCTCTGCTAGCGGGAACCTGCTTCTCCCTCTGCCTGTAGCTCCCCCTGCTTGTGCAGGGAGACAAGTAAATAAATAAAATCTTTAAAAAAAAAAAAAAAGAAAAGAAAAGAAAAGAAAGTTTGCATACCTAATCTGATAGTAATAAAAATAGTTATGCATGTTTGAAAATCCAGACAACCTTAAAAACCAAGGTGTGTTTTAATAATTTTCATTTATTTTACAATTTAAGTCTAGAATATTTAACTTTCATACAAACTTAATTTTAAAAATAGTTATGTGCTATTTTACATCCAAAACAGAATTCTTCAACCGGAGCAACTGCACCTCCGCGTCTCAGCCCGGCACTCGGGCAACACGTGCAGGAGACGCTGGGCAGCAGGTGACCTGGGAGCCACAAACACCCCCACCCCGGCCCACAGCAACCACTCCAGGCACAGAACCCTTACCAAAGGTTGGCTTTTCCCCTCAGTACAACTTCTCCTAAGATTTATTGCTAAGGGTTGAAAACCACCTTAGGACTGAAGGTTCTTTTAGAAAGAGTGAAACGAGCAAAGGACTGTGTTCTTCTCAGAACTTGAGAAGTGGAGAATCCAAGTTTTCCTTGTCAGCCGCAGGGCTCAGCTGGATCAGAGGAGAAGCCAAGTCGATCAGCTGCAAGAAGCGACAGGCGGTGAGCGGTGCGGCCACACTGCCCCTGGAAGCCCATCGGCTCCCCTGAGGCCTCTCTGCCGCAGCGCGGGGCCGCCAACTGCCCGGACAGCCTGGCTCAGGCCCGCGGACAGAGGAGCTGGAAGGGGAAAATGCCACACGGAAGGACTCGGAGTTCCCTCGTCACAGAGTAGGCACGGGGTGGGGGGTGGTGGTGGTGGTGAGGCCCTGTGGGGCCATGATGTGACCCCCGCCCTCTGAGAGCCTGGGCTTCCCAGGCAGGATCCTATAGCAGGACCTGGTGCCCCAGGGGGGGTGTGCCCTGAGCCATGTCACTTTAGAAATCTCCCGGGCCACTCTCAAGGGTCACTGTGAAGCACCGTAGGACAAGGAACAGACCCAGAACAGAGACTACCCGAGGCAACATGGCCACAGAACCCGAGGCGGCTCCTCACCTGTCCCACCTCCTGGGGGGCCTTGGACGCAGTGTTCCTGTCCATGTCTGGAGTGTTGAGCAGCAGGTCGATCAGCGGTCCACGCTCAGATCCCAGAGCCACATGCACCTCCGGACTATTGCAAAAGTCAATGAGAGGGACCTCGAGGCGGGCTGTGCTTTCAGCTTGTGGGGTGATGGCCAGCTGGTCCAGTCTGAGATCCACGAGAAGAGCCTAAACGAGAACACCAGGAACTTTCTGTCAACCATTCTGAGAAAACATAGGAGACCCAGGGAAGGAGGGGCCTTTAGGGGTTGGAGTGGCTGTGTGGGCACCTGCTGAGTTCTCTCCTCTCTGGCTGCCCCCCACACAACCCCACCCCCATCCGCCACCCCAGCCAACAGCCCACACCGGAGCTCCCTCCGAACCCCCTGTTGCTGCCCTGCTTCCCATGCTTGGAGCCTGGCCCTCTCCCATCCGACACGGGGCTGTGGGGGGCAGGGTGTGGCTTCGGTCCCCGCTAGAGGCTGGAGGTGCACACTCCCTCTCTCTGGCATGGCTGGCACCGGAGGTCCCGGGGATGACGGATCAAGTCCTGGAGAGTGCCTCTGGGGACCGTTGTGCTAAGTCTGCCGGGTCACCCGGGGTGACACAGGTACCTCACTGGCGGCTGTGTCTCCAGGGGGCTGGGCCGCACCCAGGGCTGCTTCCGTGCTGACGCTTTTTGCAAAACTCAAGTCCCTCTCCTCTGGAGAAAAGTGAAGTGCCTGTGGCACGGCCGACGGAGGGGACAAAGGCCCCTCAGGTGACGAGTCCTTGCACCCAGAGGTGGCCTCACTGCTGTTCCTCTGCCTTGGTGCAGCTCTGCCAGACAGAGAAACAGAAATCTTAGGAGGGGGTCTGGGGATGTGTTGGCCTGTGGGCGAGGAGTCCAGCTTTGGAGGAGGTGTGTTACGTGTCGTGTGCCGTCCACGGCAGCTCCGACCATGCGCGAGGCTCCTTCCAGCCTTAAGCCTCTTCGTGCATAAAAATAAAAGTCTGAGGTCCTCTGGCTCTAACTGTTTGCTGGCCTGCTGTCCCCACGGGCCTATTTCACTCCCCTTTCCTGGGGAATCTGGTAACTAGACAAGTACGTACTCCACGTTCAGCAGCAAGGAGAGAGACGTTCTGAAGACGATCAAGCAGGAAAATGGAAGAGTGACCGGGTGGGGAGCTGAGGCTTTCTGAGGTTGGCCCTTCAACATGGACTTCAACTGTGGACGGCGGTGCATTCTAGGCAGAGGACGGCCAGGACAGCCTATTTGCCATGTTGGGGGTCGGGGGCATCACGGCAGGAGCAAAGTGGTGGGGAAAGAGCAGAGGAAGGGGGGAGAGGCAGGTAGGACAGATAGTCTAGAAAATTCAGTTTGTTTCTCAGGAAATCTGGGTGTGGTCACCCGTGACCAACACCCTAGCAGCTAGACTGTGGGACTCTCCCGGGGACCCAGTTGCAAAGACCACACCAGACCAGAGCTCTGGATGTGGGCGCACCTTACAGAGCCCTCTGTCCACAGGGCTCCTCCCAGTGAGAGGCCGAGGCCCACAGTGACGGGCGATCAGGACAGATGCTCTCCCTCCTTGCCCAGCCCAGCAGCCCAACCGGGACAGGACGCTGGGTGGGGACATGACAGTGGAACAAGCAGGTGCCCTCCCTCGCTTCAGAGGGCCACTGACAGGCCCCCGCGGCTGCAGCTGATCAGACATGATGAGCCTCGGCCCGGCTGGTTCCTGACAAGTGACTCACCCGCCAGACTAGGCAGACTTTCTAGTGGAAGAATCACCTTGGGTCCTGAGAGTCCGAGACGAACTTACTGCAGCCTTTACCTCTTACCTCACTGAAGACTTTTTCCGGGGCTCAGAAGAAAGCCGCCGAGCGGACACGCACAGAGGTGAAGCCAGAGCTCTGGGCACGGTTTTAGGGGTCATCACTGGAAGGCCAGAGAGCCGACGGCTGGCAGGTGTGGGCAGGGCTGACGTGTGCTTCCTACTCAAGGGGGTCCTTGTACAGCTTCCAAGTCTCTGTGGGGCCGCCACGGACGAGCGTCTAGCGGGAGTGCTATGGACAACCACCCTGGAAAAACGAAACTGGAGTCTTCAGCAGATGTGACTAAAAAAGATCTATCCATTCAGCCAATATGCTAATGCGGTAAAAACCCCAGGATTTCAACACGAAGGATAAAAGACTGAAGCCCATGAAGCCTGCTGGAGTTCTGCTCTGGGCAGGAAGGGCTGCCCCAGCCCCCCCGGGAGGCCCTGGTGTGGGCTTCTGGTTCCTCCATCAGTGGCCGCTCCGCCCTGCCCGCAGGTTCTGACCAGACATGACGGGGCACCCTCCAGGCGGGGTCGTGCACACGCACTGCGTGGAAGGGTCAGAGACATCTGGAAGTCACCTGATGGGGTAGGTGTTTCCAGAAGGAAAGGCAGACCCACAGTGGGGCCTGGCCTGGGCTCATGAGCGTGTCCACTCATTCCCGGGGGACGGGCCCCCCAATCACGTGTGAGCCCCCATGAGTACATCAGGGCAGCTGCACATGTCTCGCACATCCTCCTTCCAACCTGGGCGATCCATGTGGCTTTGATGGCCAGTGACTCCGCCCATCTGTGTGGAGCCCGCTGCTACTTTCAAGTAAACAGTCGAAGCTGTCCTACCAACATGCGGCCCAAGGAGGGCTGCGGGGGATAGGGGGATATACCATCCGTCAGGGACAATCTTTACGTGCTTCGGAAAGAGTCTGAAAACAAACCTTAATCAATGTTAACTGGAAAACTGAATCACTCCAGGGCACTGGCAGGAGAGGCAGGGCTCAGTCAAGCAGCCACTCCCTGCAAAGTTCTGGAACCACTGCCTTACTCCCCTTACTGCTGAACTCCAGTAAGAACAGATGAAAATGCAAACAAATATGATCTTCATTGTAACCCAGGGAGGCAGGAACTACTGTCCTGTTGCACAGGTAGTGGACTGAGGGACGGGGTACATGAGGCAGGCCGTGGCTGTCTGGCCGTGGGTGCGAAGGCAAAGACCTGCAGCACGGCTAACCCTGTGAGGGGGAGCATCCGTCCACCCATGAGGCACCTCCAAAGTTCACACTCAAATAAATGAAAGGCCAAGGCCAGTCTGTGGCAGAGCCAGCATCAGGGCCCCGGCTCTGGTGTCTGAGCCACCACTTGGCTTAACCCCTTACCCCTGCCCCGCCCAGCCCAGCCGTGTGCAAAGCAGCGCCCCCGTGCTGCACGCGGGGCCTGGAAACGCTGCTCCCCTGGGGGAGCGTCCTCACGTCCGCCTCCTCTCCCAGTAGATGCGCGCAGGGAGCAGAGCTGGGACGGAGTGCCCAGGCAGCCGGGCCGGGGCCAGGCTGTCACAGAGGGCCCTCGAACCCCAGCAGGTGGCAGTAAAGGGTGGCAGGGGAAGGACAGTCCTGGCCTGGGCCTCAGGCATGTGTGCGTTTGTGCGCGTGCGCGTTCTGACTGTCTGCCGTGCTGAGTGTGCGCCGTCCCCAGCGCACCGCTGAGGAAACGGTCAGGGATGTCCAGGAACTCGCATTAGCTCGCGGACCAGAGACCGAGCAGCCAGGATTCAAAACCCCCAGCCAGACTAACGACACTGCTCCGGTCTCTGCCCGTGGCACAAACGAGAGCCCCCTTTCACACCTGTAGGGGTGGATGTTTCTGCCAGGAGGTCAGGCCTGAGAGTCAGCTCGTTATAGCACTGTCGGCAAGCCTGCGACGGTCACGAAGCAGATGTGACAGACCGACTGGGGATCAGGCCACGTGGGGCTGGGCTGTGGGGTCACCACACACCTGCTTGAGAACGCTCAGAGCTGAGCAGGCTCCTTCTCGGAGTGATATAAACTCAAAGGATGCACCGACTCACCTCCCCACCGATGTGCAGGACTGCGGCCTCTGTGCTCGACAGGACCTCGGTGTCGTGCTGTCTGGGGGCTCACCTGGGCCAGGAGAGGAAGCGTGTACAATCTGTCACACATGGGGTGAGGGACAACCCCCCCATCCAGGGCTCTTCACCAAGAGCAACTCTCCTCAAACACTGAACGCTCTGGGGCAGGGCCCTGTTCCTAGGGTACCCAAGTCCCCTCGACCATGACAGCTGGCATCACGACCCCCAGTGCACGCAGCCAGAGGGAGCATGCTGCCACACGGTCACAGAGCGGGGTGTTCTGAGCAGGGTGGTGGCTCCTCGCAGCCTCGCCAGCCCGGACTTTGTGGGAACAGCCTGCCCCAGGGCGGATGATGAAATGCTCGTGAGACAGCCCTATCCCTGACACGGTGAGGAAAGGACAACCACACTCCAGAGTAGCTGGAGGCGCTGTTAAGGGCCCAGAACGGGCAGGAGAGGGCAACAGGTGATGGGCACTGGGACCGGTACTATTCCTGTGGCCTCGCAGCTTGGCGAGGCCAGCAGACAAAGGCCGTTGGAGGGCCACGGCTATGGGCATCTGGCAGGAAAGGAAGCAAGCTCTGCTGGATACGGTCACCCTGAAAAACCCATTTTCGCAAACACACTGGGCCCTCGGCTGCACTTTACACTTTATCTCTAGGTGCGGTTTCTCCCGCAGGATCCAAACTCATGCGTTCACCCGCCTGCTCAGCCCAGGCCACAGGAGCCCTGCGGCATCTCCAACTCAACACATCCAGACTGGCCCGTGGGCCAGCGCCAGGCCTGCGCTTTCTCATGCGGTCCCTGGATGTGGGAGGCGGGCCCTGGGTGGTGTGCGGCGGCCCCTCCCCACACTGCCGCAGGCTCCCCCAATCTCCCAGCAACCCCCGCCCCAGTCTCTAGTTCACATCCTGGCAAGGCTTCCACCCAACTCTCCCAGTTTCCATTCTTTTCTTTTCTTTCTTTTTTTTTTTTTTTTTTTAAGATTTTCTTCATTTATTTGACAGAGATCACAAGCAGGCAGAGAGGCAGGCAAAGAGAGAAGCAGAAGTAGGTTCCCTGCTGAGCAGAGAGCCCGATGCAGGGCTCGATCCTAGGACCCTGGGATCATGACCTGAGCTGAAGGCAGAAGTTTTAACCACTGAGCCACCCAGGAGCCCCCCAGCTTCCATTCTTGACCACGAGGGCCTCCTTGTCCCTCAGGGGAGGGCTCTGTAGAAGGCCTAAAGGCCCGTGGAGGCCCCTGCACTGAATTACTCCGATCCATTCGTCAGTCCTGAGGTGCTGGGGAGCCGGCCCCTGCTGCCCCTCGGCTCTCACCTCTCACCTCGCCCGCTAACTTGGCTGAAGCCGCTAGTTCGTTCAACAGCCACTCTCCTCTTCTTAGTAAGAACCGTCAGCGAGGCAAAAGGACAACCTGTCTCTGCTTCCCTGGCAGGTGAGCACAGTCCCAGGACTGAGGCCCAGGCAATGGGGAAGAGATGGGCGTGGCACGCGTAACTCCCGGAGAGCCTCCTTGCTCCTCCTCACCGGCCCCACCTTCGAGGCTGGGAGCATGAAGAAGAGGAGCTAATTACAGTAAAACAAGTCAAAGGAGGCCCCAGGCCTCCAAAGGAGGCTTCTGGGCCATAAAGGCCACCTGTGCGGGCCGGCGGTGCTGGAAACTTCGAACATCTGCCTGGAAAGCACATTCACGAGGGAGAGGCTACAACTACCACCTCCCTTGAGTCTGTGCTGTCCAACGTTCACATTAACACATTTCTTAGATGAATGTACCGCCACTGAACATCCACCTACTATCTGCCCGACACCATGCCGGTGCAGGTGGGGGAGGCCACAGCAGCCCCCCCGGTCGTACTGATCATAGGATGCGGAGGGGAGCGGGAATTTGGGGGGTGGACCTAGACAGGTGGGAGCTACAGAGGAAAAGCTCTAGAAATGGGGAGGGAGCCCAGGCCAGCTGCACAGGGAACAGCAGCACATGTATAACAGCACGAGACTCCAATAGGCCATGGTGAAGATGGCCAGTGGGAACAACTGTCACCGCTCGTAGGGGGCTGCGGGACCGCCACGCCGATCCGGCCAGAGCGGAGACCTCAGGAGCATATATCACGTTCAGCAGGGACTCAGACAGGCAAGTGTTCGTAGCAGGGCTGCCTGGTCCCCAGGGTAACGGCTTCAAGACCTGCCCCATCAAAACTTAAAAAGAATCCAGAAAAGGATCAAGCTGACCCACAATTTAAATGCCTTTCAGGGTAAGATTCAGCTCCTTAAAGCAGGACAACAAAACCCAGATATCAAAAATCCTGAACTTAACCATCTAAGAGATGATCAACAATCATTAAACATGTGAAGAAGCAGGAAAATGTGACCATCACCAGAAAAACACTTAGTGGTAGAAATGGATCCCAGCATGACAGGGAAGACGGCATCAAAGAAACAGCTTAAAACAACCATTATAAATATGCTCAAGGATTTAAACCAACACTGTTAGGACAAAGATGGGAAAACTACCGTATCAGAAATGAAAAATTAACTGGAAAGAAAGATGTAAACGCGAAGATGTCACCTTGAAACGCCCAAACTGAAACACAAGAAAAGGTGGGGAAACCCAGGGCCTCCGTGACCGACAAGAGCACACCGAGAGGCCTGTAATACTTGTGATCAAAGTCCCAGGAAATGAAGGGAAGCAAGAAAAAAGAATCTGAAGAAACAACGGCCAAGTTTTTTCCCCCAGAATTAACACAAATATCAACCCACGGATCAAAGCAGCTCACAATCCCCAAGAAGAACGAACCCAAAGAAAGCCGCCTCAGAACTGCTAATAACCGACATGCTGAAAAAGAAGGAGAGAGAGGAATTTCTGAGAGCAGCACAGGAGCAGCGATGGGGCAGAGGGGAGTGACTGTGAGACCAGAATGCTGCGGAGTTCTCCTCTGAAAGGGCGCAAGCTAGAAGATGCTAGAGCGACACATTGAAGTGCTGTAAGAAAAGCCGGCACCTGCGAGGCCCGGGTCATGATCCTGGAGTCTTGGATCAAGTCCCACATCAGGCTCCCGGCTCAGCGGGGAGTCTACTTTTCCCTCTGACTCTCCCCCATCTCATGCTCTCTCTTTTTCTCTCTCAAATAAATAAAATCTTAAAAAAAAAAAAAGAGAGAGAGAGAAAGCTAAAAAAAACCTTATATAGAATCTGTTCAATATTTTAAAAACAGAGGAAAAACTCCTTACCAGTAGCAAACCTGGGGATCTTAAATTGACTTGTAGGGGTGGGCATGGCCCGCGTCCCACAGAGTAGGTAGGAGTCACGCCTTCTTGCACTCCCCACTGCAGTCAGGGGAGAGGGCTGTGACCAGGTGGGGCCGGAGTTCGGCCCAGGGCCTCCCTGTCCTGGTGACGAGGCTTGGGCGAGAGCCGCTTCAGGGGGCGCCTTGGCCGGCTCTACCAGTGCCTCAGCGGCCGCGGCGCACCTGCTCTGCCTGCTGGAGGCACCCGCAGGGCTGGCCCGCAGAGGCTGCCGCGGCACAGCAGGGCCCATCCTGCCCGGATGGCTGTTGGGTGGCAGAGGCGGGGAAGCGCCCGTGGAAATCCTTGCAGGCTTGCTGGATCTAGCTGCAAGAGGGGACGCAAAATCTGGTTACCACTTAAGTGTCCACTATTTTTAAATTACTAAGTTACTTAGCACTTATAGTTTTCGAATGAAGAAGGTTATTTATTTCTATCACGATGATTTCCTCACGATCAAACACAGGACCTATGAGCAACATCCCACATGCACGTCAGGTAATGTCCCCACACACAGGACAAGTCTGGCTGCTCCTGGCTTAGCTGAGTGTGTCCTAAGGTACAAACTCCAGACACATTACCAAGACGCATGTAAGTATTCGTGAGTTCCAGCTTTCCCGTCTTCCCTGCTGTTGTCGACAGCAGACCTCTGCCCTGGCTGAGGGGCCAGAAGTGGACGGGGTTGTCGCACGCCCCACCCCTCTGGTCAGGGAGGTTGCGAGGGGACAGGGAGAGAAGGCGCTGTCCTAGCTGCTTGGTCCCTTCAAATCCCAGGGCGGTTGGGTCACAGCAATCCCAGGGCACCATTTAAAACAGAAAGAAGATAAACCCGGGCAAGCACTCAGGTGCCAGTACGCCCCCCGCAGACGCCATCTGGGAAGACTCCTGCAGAAAGCCCAAGAGGAGGGCTGAGGTCGCAGCCCGTGTCGCAGGGTGCGCACCGGCTTCGCAGTGCTCCTCAGCGCACTCTGTCCCCGCGGACCTCACCAGCCCCGTCTGTGCACACCACACCACACACCATACCACACACACCCCACACCACACCCACCCACCCCCCACACCACACCACACCACACCCACACCCACCCCCACACAGCAGCCGTCTCGCAGCCTTTACAAGAGGCAGGACTGCAGCAACCCCTAGTGAGAGCAGTGCCGTAGCCCTGCAGCCCCGGCCACACAGACTGCATGGCCCCTCACTGGGGCAGGGATCCCTTTCCCCGGTCACGGCCACACTCCACTCCGGAGTCGGGGTGGGCCCGTCACGCACTCCCTCTAAAGCCCGGACAATGCTGCAGGGGAGGCACCGTCCTGCCGTCTGTCCAGCTACAGAAACGAGTTCAGTTCTCCTCCCCACCACCGGGCAGGCAGGACTCCAAATCACATCAGTCCGATTCCAGAGAGGACGCTTGTCCCATTTTGTGAAGAAAATCCACACACGTCTAGACAGCAAATAGCACAGGACTAGCGGGTAGGTCTGGAAGGGACCTGAGGCCCGCTCCTCACCGAACCCCAGCACACCAGGGCTTCTCCCCTTCACCGCGAGATGGCGCCCTCGGCTCGCGGAGACCACAAGGCAGCTGCCTTTCGTTGCTTCCGCTGTGGGGATTTAAATAAACGCTGAGTTGACTAGGGTCACTAAGTGGTCTGGAACAGTCCTATTTTTAACACCTGTGTCTGGTTACATGTCCAGGGGCCGGTCTCTGCGTCCTTGCACGTTCGCAGGCCCCTGGAGCACAGGGCAGCTGTGGCGGTGTGGGGGGAGGGCACCCTAAACTAACCCCAGCGCTCTCCTCGGAGGAAGGGAGCGCCACAAGGGCAGGGACCCTGACACAATGGCCCCCACCCCACACCGCAGCAAACCCTCCACAACCTTCTGCGGAGCCAAACGGTCTGAGAGGGACATTGCCCTCAGGGCTGGGCCTGGCTAGGCAGGGGTGGGTCTGGGCACCGAGCTCCCCTCCGGCCGCACCTCTGCCAGCTGCTGAAGCACCCACGCTGGAAATCGCCGCTGGAACAGACCCGGAGGAAGACTTTCTTGAGAGCCCGCCAGCACAGCCAGGTGGTTTCAACAGGGTTTTCTTCAGCCCCAACTGCAGCAACATGTTAAGAACAAAACAAAAAACCCAGAGTCATCAAAGAGTTCAAGATCTATACCCATGATCTATACCTTTCTTTGCAAATCTAGGGTTTTTAAATAATTGAGTAATGATCACCTTGAATTTAAAGGGAAAGGCCAGGCCGCAGGGCTCAAGCGTAGTTTTCCAAGACACACGCAAGACACATGGGACCTTGCTGAAAGGCCGATTTCTGGGCTCCAACCCCCACCCGCAGAGTCCGAGCTGTAGGGCCCAGCTTCTGGCAATTTTAACAAGTGGTTCTGACGCACAGCTCCGTTTAACCACAAGGCCAGGAAAGAACCGGCAGGGCTGTGGGCACCTGTGTCTGTGCCCATGAGGGACAGAGCCAAGCACTGACAACCTGTTGCGTCTCTGAGGGAAGCAGGGAGCCGCACAGACACACGGGTGCTCGGAGATGCCGAGTCCCGTCCACGGAGCCCCCACCACACGCCAGGCCGTGCGCTCTAGCTTCCGTCAAGTAGCCTCGCACCGATCCCATTTCCAACCTCCCCCAACTTGATTTCAAAGACACACAGCACATCTAGCGCGCTGCCCCCGAGATCGCTTTGCTCCCGGGCCACACCCGCCCGCTGCCCTGCCGGACCCACCTTGTTCGGAACAGGAAGCGATCGCTTGCCTTGGATGGAGTGGTTTCCCCCAGCCGGTAGGCTGGCGGGCTCGCGGGCCACACTGGACTTGTCAGGGGCCGCGTCCCTGCGGGGTTCCTCTTCAGTGAGGATTTTCAACTGGGAAGGACTGGCTGCTATCCTTTTCATAGGCTGAAAATTGTAAGATGAAATGTGAAAACTGTCTGGTCTTTAACAACGTACAGAAGTAGCAAGGCTTCGGTGTAGAGCAACGGCGGGCGCCGCCCATCTTCCCGGGCTGCACACGTCCCTCCACTCATCAGCAGACAGAAGTGAACACGGCAGCCCGCTTCCTGCACCCAGTCACCATGGACGAAAATGATGATGGCTTTTGCTTCCTCATTAACAACAGAGGGGGAGAATACTAAGACCATTAGCAAGGAGAGAGATCCTCTAAAGCTTTTCCTCAATCAGGATTCTTAGCTAAGGATGACGAGGAAATTGGTTCTAGTAACAAAACTTTTAAAATGCTGTCTAGAAAGGAATCACTGATTAAAACGTCATTCCTTCTAGCAGAGATGCTGCTCAGTTGTAATGAATCTTCCGGGCAGAGTACTGGAAGCCATTTTTCTCCGGGCAGCATAGTCAAACAAAGAATAAATGTCAGATAATATTTAGATCCAGGGGCATTTAGGGAACGAACCCCGGCTTATGTCGATAACCCCTTCTAACAAGGCCAGCTACGAAGAAGCAGCAGCAGATCATAAAGTAAGCACAGCATTAGAACAATAACTTTCTTTTTCCTTTACAGCATTTTAAAACTGAGATATAGCTCACGAAACATAAAATTCACCATTTCAAAGTGTACGTGTCAGGGGTTTTTAGCAAATTCACAATGTTGTACAACCGGCATCAACCCAAGACATTCTTGTTGTTCCTGAAGGAAAGTGCTAGCCATCAGCAGTCACCTTCCACTCCCGTCAACCTCCCCGCCTAGACAGCCACTAACTACTCCCCTCTCTACAATTCGCCTATCATGGTCCCTTCCTGGAAATGGGAGCATACGATATGTGAACTTTTGTGTCTGGCTGCCTTCCCTAAGCATGTTCTCAAGGATCATTCATGTCATACTATTTTCTAATATTGCATTTCCTTATTGCCTGAGTCCACCTGTAATCCCTACCGCGGTCCACATACTCCCCATAAGACCCCGGCACTCCTTCTAGGCACATCACTTTTAGAAATTTACATCCCAATGGTCTCCAGGAAAATGACTAAAGGAACAGGCTGGCTATTTAGAGGAAGCTACAGCGATCATTACCCCTGTCTAGGCTTCAGTGTGGCCGACAAGATCTGAGCTCGGATCAGCCCTGGGTTCTGAGGGCAGGAAGTCATGCAGCTCGCGAGATGTCCTTATAGAGGGAAAAGGAGCTCCTAGGCCCTTGCTGGGTGGTTTGCACTGACCCAGACCTGCTTACAACCGTACAGTACCATTCCTCTGCAACTGGCTCAGAGAGCAGAGGCCTGGGGCCCAGGTTAGCAGCGAAGCTGAGAAATGGCACACAGCAGGCTCTAACTGCTGCCTCCCCTCAAAGCAGGAGCTTCCTCCCCTGAGTAGACACAATGTCAGCAAAGCCTGGAAGCAGCCAGCCACCTTCCCCGACCGGAGCGCCCTGCCCCGCAAATCTCCAGGAGCCCCAGTGCACTAGAGTTGGCTAGCCGTATCCCAAAGACCTGGCTGTCAACTGCCACTTCCCAGGACAGCTTATCTGCATAGTTCCTGGGAGGAAAACGATCTGAACAAATTCACAGCTAAGGAAGATAGCTACTGGCTGTTCCAGGAGGGGAATTTTTGGAAGTTGCTTGTTAATATACATGTAATCCCTAATAAGTAGAAAATCTAGTGTTGTAACAAAGCAAAAGGACAAATTTCAAAAGGCATTCAGGACGAGGTGTTTTTAAGTCATCACAAGAGGAAGGTAGTTCCGCCCCTGTCCATATCCACCCCAAACTTAGCTCTCCAGGCTGTCCCTGCTCTTCATGGACTTTGTGTCTATACTTCCTTCTTTTTTTTTTCCCCTAAGATTTTATTTATTTATTTGTCAGAGAGAGAGAGCCCAAGCACGGGGAGCAGCAGGAAGAACCAGCAGAACAGGCAGAGGGAGAAGCTGGCTCCCCACTGAGCGGGGAGCCCCGATGTAGGGCTTAACCCCAGGACCCCAAGATCATGACCTGAGCCAAAGGCAGATGCTTAACCAACTGAGCCACCTGGGGCCTCGTTCCTATGCTCCTGAGCCCTCAGCACAGCTATGTTTCCAAGCTTCTCCCTGTCACGGTTTCCTTTAGGGTCATAAACCAAAGGGCTAAAACGCAAGGGAGCACCTAGCTCTCCAGACAGATGTTCTGGGATGTGCGTGTGTCTACCTGCTCCGTGGCCACAGGAATGTTCTTTCCTCTTGCAGAAAACGCCCGGGGCTGCACCAATTTGCTGATGACCTTTCTCTGAGTCCCTGACTGGTGTGGAGGGTGAGCAGTACTTGGTTCCGCTGGCAGAGAAGAGCGGGATGAACATGGTGGTCCCTGCGTCTGGGCGGGAGCCCTTGGGAGGGCCACTCCAGAGGGGGTCTGGGTTCCCAGGAGTGGTGTGCCCCGCAAGGGGCTGTCTGACAGATAATAGGTCTCCCTCTTAAGTGACTTGGGGCTTTTCTTCATTTCATTTTCTTTCTCAAATAGGCTTATTTTTAATTTTGATTCCTGTATAAATCTTTCCACGCCCTGGCTCCAGAGGTCTTCAGCTGTGACATCTTGGGCTGCCTTGCTTTTGCTCTTGCTTTCTATCTGTAAGGCGAGTAAGTGGGCTTCTTTATACACTTCCACAAATTTTTCCCCAGTGAGAGGACTCCAGGTGAAGTGACTTTCTGAGGCTGACAAGGGAGGTTCCTCAGGAATGTGATGGTTTAATTCCAAGCTGGCAGCAACGCATCTTTCCTTATGCCCAACGGGTCCAAAGAAGACCTCATCATCTTCATTTGCACTGTTTTAAATAAAAGGATTATTAACAACAATGGCATTTAAATGAAAGACTTTAATGAATGACGTTAAACCCAAGGAAAGGGAAGAAAACTCATAATTTACCTTGAAGAAGACAATGAAAGATCGAAGTCAAATTTTTCATCAGCCAAGAGGAGAATGTCTGGGGGGGAAAGTCCAGCATTATTTGAAGGTTGGGGCCAACAAAGAGAAACTATTACCAGGCTCTGCAGCTATAAAAACAACAAAATTTCACTCCCCAAAGTGTACCTTCCTGTCATCTTAACAGAGAGCTCTAGATGCTCCAACGTTTTGTTTTCTTTTTAAAATAGCATAAAAAAACCCAATAATAAAATAAAATAGCATTGGCAATCCTGGGTTTGCTAAGCTGACCCAAAAATCCCAGTCCGCATCTTTAAGATATAATCTAAAATGCATTCACCAAGTCATTCAACCAGTTTTTCAAGGCTAGAGAAGTCATATTCGGGTATAGACAATTTTCAAAAGATCACCTGCTTCAGGTCCCCCAGAACTGAATTCCTTGCTTACAAACTACATCAACACCTACTCTTCCTTCAAAAACAAATTCAGTATTATTCCAGTGCACCCTCCGGACTCCACATGTATTTGCTGATGACCGGCTCTTCTTACAGCACACCCTGAACCCAGATGAAACTGCTGCACCTGTACCCCCATCCGCACTTTCGCCATAGCTCCGAAACCAGCTCGCCTAGAAGCTCAACCCCCTCTAGCAAACCTCCACTCTCTCTAACAAACCTCGGGCTCCAGGTTAGCGGATCTCTTTCCTGGAGCAACTGCACCCTTCCCCTAGATCCCACACCCCATGCGTCCCTAGGGCCTCCCTGCCCTAACACCTGTCGCTGTGCTGCCCTGCTGTTCTGTAATGTCCCTTTACCTTTCTGGGACCCCAGCTAGAGTGTAAGCTCCTCCAAGCCAGAAAATGTCTAATGCTCTCACAAATTCCTTTATGTCTGGCTAAGGGCCCTAAGGGCCACTTACAAATAATTATCAAAATGGGTAATTACACTGGGGGTAATAATAATTGCACTGAGTGGATATTTCTATACTGTAAAGTCTATACAGCAGTTTCACAATTCACATCTTATTTGATCCTAAAAAACAATGCAGCATGCTTACTAAAATTAGAAAAATTTGAAGTACACTATTATCATAATTAGGTCCTAATTAGTCACTTCAATTATTCTTAATTACCCAATCAAGGAAAAGGTAGAAAGCACAAATGCACAAACACAATAAAGAGAAATGACCAGAGAGAGAGGAAATTAAAAGATTCTTAAGTTAGATTGCTCAACTCCATGCATATAAAACTAAGAACTGGGCTGAAATGCATAATTTTCTAGAAAACACTATTTTTTGTATTTAAATTACTTAAGTGGATTTATTTTTAAAACTGACTCCAGAAGAGAGAAAAAAAAATCTTCATAGTTCAATTATCATAAAATAACTGCACTCATTTACTCAAGAGCTCTTGTCCTCGAAAGAGCACAAGTCCCAGACAGTTTCACAGGATAATTCTGTCAAGTCTTTCAAGAATGCATCATTCCAAAGTTATTTAGACTGCTTCACAGGAGAGAAAAAAGAAACCTTTAAACTTACTTCTAAGAAGCAAGCATAACCATTCCCCAAAACTCTAGTTAGCTCAATAAAGAAAGTTACAGACCAGACCAGACTCAGAAAAAACCCTAGAGAGGAATACTGGGTACCAGAACCCAGCAGCACATTAAAAGAAGAACACATCCCGACTAGGTGAAGTTTGTTTCAGGACTTGAGGACTGTAGGATGGTTTAATTTTACACAATCTAGTGACATGATTGTTATATTACCAGATCATAAAAGAAAGCCCTATATTGTGTCCATCTATGCTAATAAGACATATTAAAAAATGCAACATACCTTGTTGACTTTAAAAGCTCTTTATAAAAAGCAATAGATACATTAGAGACACATTTGATCATATAAGGAAGTATCTATCTCTAGCCAAAAGCCAAGGTCAGGTCTAATGGGACACGATCAGAAGCATTCCTTCTAAAGGCAGGAACCAGTGTACTCTATCAGTCAGGACAGGCTAACTTATGCTAAAGTAACAAACAACCCCCAAGCATCAAGTGCTCTATTTCTTACTCAAACTCTACGTATGTTGAGGCTTGGGTCCTGCTCCACATCCTTCTCACTGCAGAACACAGGCTGATGGAGCCTGGCCCTTGTCCTAAGGGGGGAAACAGCAAATTCATACTAGTTCTTAAAGACCTAGAAGTGACACATATCACAGCATTCCCATTTCACTGGCCACCCTTCAAGTCACTTGAGCTGAATCCAGCTGCAAGTGGGCAGACAAGTACGATTCCACCATGTACCCAGGAGGGGAAAAAAAAAAAGTAGAAAGGAAGAAGGAAAAAAAAAAGTGGAAATACTGATAAACAGCACCAGGACTACCACCTATATGTAAATGAACTCACAAACCGGCATGAGAGTTAGTGGTATCTAAAGAGGCAATTCCACGAAAGGCGGGCACACGGCCACGATGTCTGCCGTCACGACAAGCCTGGACACCGTGCTGGGCGCACTAACCAGTGCAATCAGACAAAGGAGAGAATCTGGAGAGAACAGGATCGCAGCGCACGGATGCTATAATCACAGACATGAAAAAACAAGCGAACACTATTACAAGTAGCAAAAGGATAAAAGCAGGTGCCTGAGGACAAAATTACTGCACAGCAGTCAATGGCATCATATCTACAAAGAACAGTGTGAAGATATGCTGGAAGAAAAGACCTCATTACAGTAGCCGCAAAACCCACTAAATACCTGGGAATAAACCTAACACATGCAAGACAGATAAAAGAAAACTTAGTATAACATAAAAGTAGCACATCAAATTAAAGGGGGAAATGGTGTATTCAATAAACGGTATTTTCCCTTAGGGAAAATATATATAAAAGGAAAAAGAGGGGCACCTGGGTGGCTCAGTCGGTTAAGTGTCTGCCTTTGGCTCGGGTCATGATCCTGGGGTCCTGGGATCGAGCCCCGCATCCGGCTCCCTGCTCGGTGGAGAGCCTGCTTCTCCCTCTCCCTTTGCCTGCTGCTCTGCCTACTTGTGCTCTCTCTATCTTTCTGTCAAATAAATAAATAAATAAAATCTTTAAAAAAAAAAAAAGGAAAAAGAAGGGGCACCTGGGTGACTCAGTGGGTTGAGCGACTGACTCTTGATTTTGGCTCAGGTCACAATCTCAGGGTTGTGAGCCTGAGTCCCATGTGGGGCTCCTCACTCAAGGTAGCATCGGCTTGAGATTCTCTCTCTCCCTCTCCTTCTGTCCCTC
Source organism: Mustela nivalis (assembly GCF_964662115.1). NCBI lineage: Eukaryota > Metazoa > Chordata > Mammalia > Carnivora > Mustelidae > Mustela > Mustela nivalis. Next base: position 3,148,292 of record NC_139026.1, read on the forward strand.
TCCCCGCTCACTCACGCGCGCATGCACTAATGCTCTCCCTCAAAATAAATAAGTACATCTTTATAAAAAAAAAAAAAAAAAAAGGAAAGAAAAGGAACAAGAAACCATGAGGAAATTGTCCCCTGGAGACAAGAGGTCTAACTATGACACCAAACGGGAAACCAGAGGAGACTGATAGTACAATACGTAAAAAAACCAATTTAAATCTCTGCATAGCCAAAATCCCCATGAGCAAGGTTAAAGAAACAATAAGCAGGGGAAAACGTATCTGCGGCTCCCATCTCAGAGGGCTCATTTAAGAACGGTGCCTACAAACTGTAGGAAAACAAGCAGCGATGTAATGGAAGACCTGGCAAGTGACAGCACCAGATCAAATAACTGACAAAATAAAACAAAAGTAACCCTGAGATTCCACTTTTCACCTGTCAGGTTGTCAAAAAACCAGAGAGTTTGGTAAAACGGGTACAGGGCTGTGGAGAATGAAGACAGTCCACATAGCACTGGGGGAGGCGTCACTTAGTCACCCGGCAGCACCTACCAAAATCAGAAATGCGTGTGTCCTCCGGCCCAGCGAGGAGACCTACAGGCAGACATCCCACAGCCGGTCCTGGCGCCGTTTGCTGCAACGGCATTTGAGAAAGCAAGACACAGGACACAAGCGAACATGCACCCACAGCAGATGGGAGACATCAGTCCCCGTCCCCAAGGCGGACCCCTACACACAGACCAAAGAGAACAGCAGCGGTGCACGTGCTGACATACAAAGATCACCCCATAAACCCGTACCATGAGCAAGATGCGGCACAGGGCTCCACCTGCTCTAAGAGAGGGGCGGTCGGCCGGCTGTATACACAGACTGGTTTGCTCTTGCACAGATCGGGTCTGGAAGAGCAAAGAGACCGAAGACACTGCTGGCCATCGGAGGGGCAGCTGAGGGGCTGAGGGAGAGGCTCCAGGAAGCAGAAACAGGTTGGGTCAGATCCTGGAGGGTTTGCAAGGCACTGCAAGGAGCTTCTATTCTAGCCAGAGTGCAACAGGAAGCTATGGAAGGCTTAAGCCTAAGAGTTATGGTCTAAAAGGTTTCTCAAAGGTTAGCCTGGCTGCTGTGTTGAATGTATGGGGAGGGAAGGAAGCGGAATCTGCTGAAATCTCAGATGCCCACGGAGGTGGAGGTGAGTTAGTGTGGCTGAGGCACGGGGTGATGGCATCCGGGTGGGGCTGGAAAGAGGCAGATCCGAATGCATTCTGGAGGTGGAGACAGCAATAATGGGGGACTGAACGAACGTGGCCGCTTCACAACTTCGGTTGATAAGTAGAGGGGCCATTTGCTTCCACAGGAGGACAAAGAGCCGGCGAAGAACAGGGCGAGCACATTGGGCTCGGAGTGCAAGCCATTCGGGGGAAGATGCCAAGGACAGGTGGATACAGGAACCCAGACTCTGGGGAAAGACTGTGTCCAAGACAAAACGGAGGCCCCGCTACAAAGCGGATGGAGTTTAAAACCTGTGAGCGTCTGAGAGCCCCTGGGGTCGGGGGGATCGAGAGAGACCCCAGACCATGTCCTGGGAAACATCAGCTTCAGAAGACGACAGAGGAGGATAAACCAGCCAGAGAGGTGGAAGGTTGTGCCTGCAAGTCAGTGGTGAGCACAAGCACACGGACGGGCACGAAGTAAGGCTATGAGGGTCAGGGAGGGTTGGGACAAGGGCCAAAGTCCTCCAGTGCAGCCCATGGGACCGGGGGCGTGCTCTGCACTGGTACTGCAGGTGAGGGTAGGGACGGGAAGGAGGAAGAGATGCAGCGGCAACTATGTTTCTAGACAGGAGGAAGGCAACTATGTTTCTAGGCAGGAGGAAGACGGGATGAAACTGGCGAAGCCCCCAGGACGCTCTTGGCAGGATGAAGTGTCCAGGATACCCAGTCCACCGGCCTCACACGGATGTTGCCAGGAGCACAGGATGCAGGGACGCCCACTTGCCTTAGGGGAAAGAGAGGAGGGTTTGGGCCTCCGCTCATCTCCGGGGCTGTCTTCTCACCCGATGCTCAAGCCAGACCGGGACAGAACAAGACCAGAAACTCACGGAGATTCTACACTAGCCTCAGCCGACAGGAGCCAGCAATGAACACCAAGAGGAAACATCAGATTCGGTCACGCCAGTCCCGAGCGCCTGCCAGGTGCCAGGCTGTGTTCTCCGCCCCGGCGGGTCGGGCTGCAGAGAACCCCCGCTTTGAGGGAAATCCGAAGCTGGGGGGAACGCGAGGGAGAAAACCGAAAACCAAAGAGGCGGGACGGAGGCACACCGCTTAGGGCGGGGACGTGACTTTGGCCGGCGCGGGGCACCGGTGAGCGCCGAACAAACACCGGACTAAGTTCTCGCAGATGCGGGCACTCGAGCTCCCCGACCACGGCGCTGCAGCGGCGGGGACGCACCGTTCTCCTCGGGGACGTCCATCTCCGCTTCTCCCGGCGGGCGGGCTGGCGGCGCGTCCTCCTTCCACGGCGACGGCTGTCGGAGTCCCTGCGGGGAGGACAGGGCCGGCCGGTGAGCAGGGGCGGCGCCCAGGCCCCCGGACCCCCCCCCCCGGACCCCGTGAAGGCCGGCGAGCGCCGCTGCAGCCCCGACCCGGACGCAGGGAGAGGGCGGCCGCCGGCAGGCGGGGAGGGGAATGGCGGCCGGAGGCCACGGGAGGTGCCGCAGGGACCCTCTGCCTCGCACGCCCGGCCGCGCGCCCCCGGGCCGGGAGCTCCGGGGCCCTGCTCCGGACGGAACTCCACGGCCGAGCACAACGGAAGTCCCCGCGCTCGCGGCAGCGCCACCGAAAACACGAGAGGACCCCGCCCGACCCACGGCGCCCCTCACCCGAGCGACGGCGGCCCCCGGCGGCCCCACCCCGGCCCGGGGTTTAAACGCGGCGCGGCGGGCGCGGCGCGGGCCGCCGATTGGCCGGTTTGAAGGCGCTGCGCCACGACGCCGCGCCCGGTGCATCCTGGGAGCTGGGGGCGGAGCCGCCGGGAGGAGGGGCGCGGCGCACATGCGCACTGCCTCCGCGTGCGGGTGGGCCGGGCACGTCTCGGTGCCGCCGGCGCCCGGGGCTGGTCGGTAGAGGCGCGCGGGGGCTTCTTTGGGGCGTCGTGCCGGGTCCCCGCAGGCTTGGCGTCAGGGTAGCCGCGCGTGCCGAGGGACGTGGTTCCGACCCCAGCTTTTTGTCTGTACACGCAGGGGCTTCAGTTCCCCGCGAAGCGTGTCGGCGGGAACCGACCTGGGGGCGCGCGTGTGCCTCCTGCGCCCCCGCTTGCCGGCGGGCGCCAAGCCCCGGGCCCGCCCGCACCAGCGCACACCCACCGGGGAGCTGGGTCTGTTCTGAGAGCAAGAGGCGGGGGCGGGCCGGAGGGGTGCGCAGGGCGCGTGGCCCGGGGGTGCAGTCCGCACGGGGAGCAAGAGCCCTGGTCCGAGCGACGCGGAGCACTGGCCAGTGAATGGTCAGACTGACCGCGCTGCGCCGTGCACTGTGAACCAGCTGTAAGTAACGCCCCGCTCGTGGCCGGGAGGGTGAGACACCGTGCCATGAAGCTGTTGCTCTGGGTATCTGGGACTGGTGGCTGGGGGAGGATGTGGGAAGGAGGGGCCTGGGATGCCCCATAGGGTCTGCCCTGGGAAGGTCTGAACTCCAGAGGGAGGAACACCTTTTTCAGGGGGCGGAAATGAGTTGTTTACTTGGGGCAGATTGGATGGAGAGCTGTCCAGGGGGCAGCCTTCCCAGGCCCAGGACCCACGCCAAGGCTTCGGTATTGGCTGGCGTCTGGACTCCACGTTGTCCCTGGTTTCCCATCACCCTGTGTGGTTGTGTTCCCTCTCCACGTCTCCCGATTCCAGCTCCCTGTGAGACCCTGAGCCCCTAAAAGGCATGGCAGGGGCTCGGTTATGTGATGTCCCCCAGCCTCACGCAGCCCAGCCACGGACCCCAGGCAAGAGCTGGGAGAGTGGAGGCTGGATATTGAAGGGGTAGGAGGTGGAGAGAGGGGCTGGGGAGGGGGGCAGTGTCTCCCAGTTTGGACAGAGCCCAGCCTGACCTCTGCATCCCTTTTATCTTGTCCTGGCATCTCCAACATGTCTTTTCTATCAAAGGGCGCCCTCTGTGGCCATAGGCTTCCCACTGCACTCGGCTGTGCTGGGTCCGCCAAGACCTCGCCTCCACCACCTGAGTTTCTGTCCATGGGGTTCCTTCTGAATTCTATTGTCTTTTGGCCTTTTTTTTTTCTTTAAGATTTATTTATTTGAGACAGAGAGAGAGGATGAGCATGACCAGGAGGGAGAGAATCTCCAGCAAACTCCACACTAGGCACAGAGCCTGACACGGGGCTCCGTCTCACAGCCCTAAGACCACAACCCGAGCTAGACCCTCACCCACATGGCCACCCGGGCGCCCCATGAACTCCATTGTCTTTTGCTCAGGTTCCTGCTTAACTGGAGAAGAAAGGTGGTCCCAGGCACACCCAGCTTCAGGTATCTGTCAAGAGCCTTTGGGTTGTAAGAAACACAAAACCAGCTTCAGACTGGCTTTAGAAAGAGGAGAATTAACTGACTCGAGAAACCAGGAAGTCCAGGAAAGAGGGGCTCGAAGGAGGACTGGGTCAGGTCATCTCCCAGCTGCCTCTCTGGGGTCCTGCTCACCCTTGAGCATGCTGGCTTTGCTGGGGCCCCCAGCGCAGGAGCTCCAGGCTTCCCACCACTTAGCAGGGCCTCCTGAGGGCAGCAACTGGTTTGGGGGTGCCCGTGCCCTGTCGATGGTCCGAAGGCCTCTGTGTGCCTGACTCAATCACAAGGTGCCTGCAACAGGAGCTCGGGAGGGTGCTTGACCCGGGTCCCCACAGCACCCTCGCCAGCCTACAGTGGCTTCGAGGAGGGCTTCCCCGAGGAGGGCTTCCCCAAGGAGGGATCAGGGCTCCTGGCTTCCCTGGCCAAGTTGTATCCTCCTTGGAACCAGGAGAGGGGAGGGCAGATGGAATGTGGGCAGGTAACAGGAGGGGACAGCTCAGGACGGGAGGGTAGGCTCCCCTCTGGCCTGTGTCCCTAGCTCCTGGATGGAGAGAGCACCTCTCTCGAAATCCTGTTGTAACTACCCATCTTCTGGACTCAATGTCCGGCCCCCACGCCCAGGTTCAAGGAGAAGCGTGTCTCCCCAGGACCCAGCCTGGCCCGTGGGAGATGATGAAAGGTGCCGCCAGCACAGTCAGGCAAAGGAACCAATTAACTAATTTATTTTAATCTCAGAAATTTGTCTAATCAGTTTGGAGGCCTCCACTGCCCCTACCTGAGTCCCTACCTAATCTCAGCCTACACTGAAAGAACCTGAGAAACATCTAGGGGTGGGGAATGCCCCTCACAAGCATATTCCAGTGAAATCAGCAGCTTGCTCAGGAGTGTCACTGGGACCATGTTAAGATGGGGAAACAGAAAACTGGCTCAGATCTTAGTAAAGCTCCATGGACTTTGGTTTTTGCCAGGACAGGGCAACCCTGAGTTCAGTCCACAACCCCCAGAAAGTGTGCCCATTCAGTGCATGTGCGCCCATGTGATTCAAGTCCTAGTGGGCAAAGGAAGCCACATACCTGAGGTCCCTTAATTAGCACCACCGGAGCCCCCTGGGGAAGTCCACAGACTTCTCCAGAGACAGGAGAGGGCCACCCCACATGCCTGTGCTGCTTTTGGGGGGTGCCACACAGCTGGGGGGTCCAAGGTGAATCTCAGGGCCTCTGGTAGCTGTGACCCTGGGCAAGTCACTTCCCCCCATGGGTGCTCTCACCCAAAAGATGGGACAACGTATCTAGAATTTGATGGGGAAGACCAAAGAAGAGGGCTTATCCCAGGGGCAGCCTCAGGGGCAAGAGTGTTCCCCATGGGAGGACTCCCCTTCCCCCAGCCAAGCCAGCCCCCCCAACCCAGGAGGTACAAGAGTCCCCTGGGAAAACAGTTTGCCAGGCAAACTGTGCTACAGTGGCAACAGTGCTACTGGCACATGCACTTTGGCCCTTGGCACAAAGGCTTCCAAGATTCTGAGTCATGTCTAAAATTGATTTGTGTCCCTACTTCCCATAATGTTGCTGGTTACAGGGCTTTCTGCTTAAAGCTGCAAATTACTCAACAGCACTAACTAACAGACTCTAGCTGCTTCTAACCTCAGGGTTTAGGGGGCAGCTGATCCGACGCTGGGGAGGGGCCCAGGTCCAGCTCATTAGAGGAGGTGGACGGCAGCGGCCTTTCGGATGAGCCGCTGGGTCAGGGGTGAGTTGGGCTTCAAGGCGTCACGCTCCATCAGAAGGTTCCTGTGGAAACGGACAAGATCTGTGATGGAACCTCCTAGAAGTGAGGGGGCCCTGTGATCCCTGGGCCCCAAGAGAGGACAGGCAACTCGGGCTGGGGCTGAGATGGGAAGAGAGGGGACAGCATCACTGCAGAGGGGAGGGACAGAGACCAACAGCAGAAGACCTGGTCTTGGCAGGGCACTAGGTGGGTGGGGGAGGTCAAGGATGAGAAGGCAGGTCGGGGCATCGGTGTCGGAGAACATGTCGACACTCTCCCCAAGACATAACTGAGTGAGCGCAAGACCATGGCCTCGTCTGCCTTGGGAAGCTGGGGGCCCATCCGCCTGCCAGACAAGAAGGTTGAGCCTGCCCGGAGGGTGGTCGGGAAGCCACGCTGAGGCCGACTCAGAAGGTAAGTGGCAGGAGACCAGGTATGGAGAAATCCACGTGTAAACAAGTTCTTAAGGCAAAGACCCTGAACGATGAGTAACGGTGCTTCTGCGGGGTGAAGGGTGGGGTTAAGGAGGTGCGCTGCACTCAGAGTGGGGACACGACGGGTGCGGCGCAGGGTTTCCATCCTGGAGGGCAGGGGAGTGAGCTGCCCGTCACCCCGGCAGCAGCAGGTTCTCCTCTGTGGCCAGCATCTGCTCTGAGCTGCCGCCGTGGCGTGTTGTCCCCCAACACCCCAGTAGGCAGACCGCCCAGCTCAGAGGAGGCCCTCCACCCCCATGGCATGCCCCCACCCCACACCTGCCCTCAGCCAGCCTGTCCAAGGGGCCCCACCTTTCCTGCCAACCTGAGATGCCAACTTGCACCCTCACGGGGGCCTGGAACTCTAAGCACTGTGACCCCTAAAGAAAGGTGTGTGGCTGTGGCAGACGGCCATGGAGGGGTGAACAGTGAGGGGCGCGTAGGACGCATCAGCGATCCAGCCAATTCCAGCGCGCCCGGAGCGCGCACAGCTGTTTCATTAGTGCTGAGAACACCTGCTCTGCTCAGTGTGGAGACGCTGTTGGGACAATGGGCCTCACGCAGCTTAAACCCTGGGCCTTTCTGCCTGACCTCCAGGGCTCAGCCTAGGGTCATCCCGACTTCACTGGGTCTCCCGACCCCTATTCTACCCACCAGGTACCCCACAGCCCCTCCCTGCCCCCTTTCTCGTTGGTGTTCCAGTGGGGTGCAGGGGACCTACAAGGACACCGGGCTGCCTGTGCAGGGCAAGGCGAGCTGAGGCGTGGGACCTCCCAGGCTGCAGGTGAGGGCTGGGCTTTGCCACGCTTTCTAATTCAGGTGCCCCCGCCCCAACACCCCTAACCCTCCAGCTCCTGCTCCTCCTAGCCTGACCACTGCGCCTGATCAGATCTGCTGGTTTGCCGGCCGCTTCTCAACTGTCTCTTCTTCAGGACACCCTCCCTCCCTGAGTCCCGGCCAGCTCAGCCTCCAGAGCAAGGTGTCCTGGCCCGCACCCATGGCAGGTTGATGTGTGCGTGTGTACATGAGATAGTTGCTAGTGTTCCCACGTGAGACGTACGCTCCACATGCCAGGCCCCGAGTTGGCCTGCCCCTCCCCCACCTTCTGGAACCCAGCAGAGCCCGTGAGAAAGGGCATCCCGGCAGAGTGCGCAGCATGTGCAAAGGCCCAGGCCCCTGAAGGAGCAGGGCATGTTGGGTAACTATAGCTCAGCGTGGCTCGGCTGGGAGGGCTAGGAAGGGCAGGAGGGCCGGCCTGGGGGTGGGTGGACCCCAGTGGTCAAGTCGAGTGTGCCAACAGGGAAAACCAAGCACCCCATAGCCTCACATCCTTGCAACCTCAAAGGTGGGAACCGTCTCCGGCAGAGGGAGGTGGGAGTCTCAGCAGGCTGGAAGCCCCTGGGAAGACCCTCAAGTGAGATAGGCAGCTCAGCTCAGAGATGTCCCCAAGCCTGGCATGGGTGTGAGCGAGGAACTCACCGAGCCACGTTCTTGTGGACACTGGATGTGCAGTTCAAGGCCGCGTGGATCAGCAGCTGGTTGAAGATGTCTCTCTGAGAAGTCAGTGGGGCAGGTTAGGCTGGTGTAACATGGGGTGAGGGCTGGGAGACCCCATCCCACCGCGGGCAGGCCTGTTCTCGGGAACAAACTCCCCGCGTGTGGGAAAGACGAGGACACCCGCGCTCGTGGGCGCTGACCCGGAGAGAGGCCGCCGGCAGCGGTGCAGCCCAAGGCTGGGGGCTCACCTGGGCGTTGCTGCCCCCGATCTGGATGATCCGGTAGCGGATGGGAAGGAGCAGTTCCAGAACACGTCCCGGGTTCCCGTTCTCAGCCTCCACCAGGGCCTGGCACAGGGGCAGCCCCACATCACGGGCCAGGAGGTGCTGGCAGTTCTCCCCGGGGGCCCTGCCAGCCAAGGAGGTGCCCTCGGTTACTGGCAGGACACCTTACACTGCCTGACTTAGGTGTCCTGAGGGAATGGGCCGCTCTTCCTCAGCCCAGCATTCCTGGCTCTGTGCCCGACACAGCAGGTGCTTGGGTCAGGGGTGCTGACAGGGGAGAAGCGGGCGGGAAGGGGGAGAACAGGGTTCTCAACCCTGGCTTGAACAGCCCTTTCCACAGGGTTGGACTGTGCTGTTGGGGGACCTCGGGCAGGTCCCCCAACGTCTGGCCTCAGTTTGCTCATCTGTAAAGTGGGTACAGTGCCAACCTCAGGGCCGTCAGGATTGCACACCGTGCAGATAAAGCCCAGTGCTGAAGTTGGCCCCCACACTGGGGCACACGGCTGTCACGGCCCATGTCTCTGCTGGCCCACAGGTGGGGGTTGAGCTGGGTCATGGGGACAGTGGGCATGGTGGCAGCAGCCTGCTCCAAGCCTGTCTTAAAGAATTAGGGGGGCCTGGTGGCTCAGTCACTAAGCATCTGCCTTCGGCTCAGGTCATGATCCTAGAGCCCCGCATCAGGCTCCCTGCTTGGTGGGAAGCCTGCTTCTCCCTCTTCCACTCCCCCTGCTTGTCTTCTCTCTCTCGCTGGCTCTTTGTGTGTGTGTGTGTGTGTGTCAAATAAATAAATAAAATCTTGAAAAAAAAAATAAAAAGAATCAGATCTTGGAGTGCCCGGTGGGCTCCCCAGTCCTTCCCGGGCTGACATGACCGCCGCTGAGCTGCAGACACCTTGCCTGAAGCTGCCTCCCCAGCGGAGGCCCATGGATCCTGCAGCTCAGCTCTTGGGGGGGGGGGGGGGACGGGCAGGCGGCTGGGTTGGTGGCCAGCTCCAGCACCACCCCCAGGACAGCACCAGGGGTCCCGGCTCCCACAGCTCCAGCCCTCCGGGCGGGGGGGAGACCGAAGGGTGGCTGCTTCCCTGGCCTCTCCTGGGAAGGAAACTGGCTCCCACCCATGGCAGGAACCAGGCCAGGGGGCTGTGTGGCCACACCACCACACCTCCCTCTCTGGCCAGTCTGCCTCAGCAGGCACTGTCCCCAGTTGGCAGATGAGAAGACTGAGGCTCAGAGCAGAGAAGCACTTTGTCCAGGATCTCAGAAGGTATGCAGCAAGGATTTCTGGTTGCAGAGCCTCACCGTGCCCCCTGTGGGAGGGGGCACCCATGGCACTGAGGCTTCCACCCCCAGCGGGGCCATGGAAAGGCAACTCTGGCTCCTAGAAGAATAGCCATGTCCTTGCGTGATATAGCTGGTGGGGGCACACACCTGTGGGTCACACACAGGACAGCCACCCTCCATGGGCATCCCCACGGTGGCGTTCAAGTGGGGCCTCCAACCCCAGCCTCCTGGGCCGATCTGGCCAGGGATGGAGCAGACCTCAGCCCGCCCCCAGCACCCCATGGCCCTCCCAGCGGGTGCCTGGCCCCCTGGCATACTTGCTGGCATCCTGCAGGGTGGTCAGGAGCTCCTGGGTGGTCCTGGAGTCCCGAGCTCCCAGGGATGCCATCAGGAAGTGTGCATCATTGAAGAGCAGGATGTGGTCCCGGCTGTGCTTCTGGGTTATAGGCAGGACCTCCTGCCACCGCTCACCCACAGACACCCCTGAGGGCACAGGGAAGAAACCTGCAGGCCTGGTGTCCCATGTGAGCATGTCCTACGCATGGGCCTCCTGAACCCCCATGGCCCCCAGAGGCCCTTGTGTTCCAGCTGGGGAGGCCGGGCAGGGGAACAGGGTGGCCGGTGGCCTCTGGCCTCACACAGAGACCTTTGGGCCCCGTTATGTTAACCTTGTTTAATTGTAAATGCAGCAGACGCTTGCAATAGAGAAAACTACTGAAGGGTACGAAGTTTCTGGCCCCTTGGACGAAGCCCCAAACCATTTTTGAAATTTGTCCTGGGATTCCCGTTGGCACCTGCTACCTAATAAAAGTCGGCAGTTAAATAACATTCTCTCACATTTGTGTCGGGATTTCTCGGTGCTCCCGGCCCCTTTCCCCGCCTCGCGTGCCTCCTGACTCCTCGAGTTACTACCTCCTTCCTGCCTCTGCTGTGGGTGACCCTATGGTAGAAACATTGCCCTTGAGCTCTGTCTCTGGCAGCAAGTCAGACAGTTCTCTTGAGTGTCCGCCCTGCTCGGTGAGGGAGCAGCGGCCTTTCCCTTCCCTCCACTGTGCTGCCAGCCTCTGTCCCCGCAGGCCTCCCTGGGCATGTGCCCCGGGGCACGAGGCTTCAGGGTCCCCAGGGACCTCCAGGGGGTTTCAGAAAGTGTGGACTTCGGCCTCCCTGAGCTCAGCGCCACGAGGCGGATGGGAATCCTGCCCAGCCCTGCTCTAGAAGGCTCCCTGCAGACCCGGATCAAAGCCAGACTCTTCACCGGTCTTCCTGGTACCTGGGCTCCAGCCGCCCACCTCTCATCCTTGCCCACACTGACCCTGTCTTTGGCCCCTCGCCTGGTAACAGGCAGCTGGTTTCTGTGTCCTGGGGGCCCTGGACAGGCTGCTTTCTGCACATCACATCCTTTCCCACCTCCTGCCAAGCAAAACCCTCCACGAGCCTCATGGCTCACATTTCACTCCCACTGGGAGGCTTTCCTGGAAACAGCTTGCCCTGTGCAGGCCCTCAACCCCACACTGTCCCGCCAGCCCAGGGCCTAGCGTGAGTAGAGCTTTGGCTCTGTTGGGCCTGAGGGAGAGGGGAAACCACCTGGCACCTGCGCTGTTGGCCAGAAGCACCAGAGCTGTGTTCACAGCTATCCAGGCTGCCTGCAGAGCTTGGGGTGACGATGTTGAGAAACCTCTCTGTCTGAAATCCCAGGGAGTTGAGGAAATGTCACCCTCTTCTACTAGGAAAGGAGGCAGCACGCAGAGCCTGCAGCACGCAGAGCACCCGTGCTCTGCCGGGCTGGCGGGCAGGCGGCGGGCACGGCCCGGACCCTGAGCTTGCGCACTCAGAGATGTTGACACTAGGAAGAAAGGGGGGGCAGAGGCTAGAACCCACTGGCTTCGGGCTGGCTGGAAGGTGGCTGCAGAGCCGGGACCCAAAGCCACACAAAGGCAAGCCGCTCGGGTCTGCGACAGGCCCTGGAGGGGCTCAGTAATGAGTTCCTTCCCCTCGCTCTGTGGGAGGGAAGAGAGCAGAGGAGCCCAAGGGGAGGGCGCAGGTCTGTACCTTCCATCTGCAGCCGGTACAGCATGGAACAGCTGTCCACCACGTCCAGCATCGCCCCGCTGGCCTTCAAGCTGGGGAAGACCTGGAGGACAAGGGTGGTGGGCAAGTAAGGGGCCCCAGGGATGGGCCGCGTGTGGGGCCTGCACTGAGCCAGCCCTCAGCCAACGGCATCCACCGCCATCACCCTGCGCCCTCAGCTTCCAGAACCAGCCCGTCGCCCAGGGGTCTGGCCGCGCCAGGTGCCAGACCTGAAGCAAGGCCCCGGCCCTGAGCACAGGCCGGGCGCTGGCACCTGTCCCCTCCCGACCCTGGCCTCAGACCACGCTGGCGGGTTCTGGTTCATCATGTCCCTCACGGCATGGAGGGAGCCGTTCTTCTGTATCACCCCACAATCCTGACAGAACTCAAAGGGAGGAATCCACTGACACTTTGCTGACGGTTTTCCTCGGGGTTAGAGGCCTGGGCCCCACGCATTTTTGTGACACCCCCACAGCCTTCTATTACAAAGCATGCAGGGGGGTTCCCAGGAGCTGCAGTCGGCCTTCTTTTCTCTTAAAAGCCGCCTGGGGAGCTGGAGGAGGGGGCAGGGGGTCGTGCTCACTGGGCCTGGGGCTGCAGTCTATTCCAGAGACGGACTGTGGGGCTGGTGAGTGGCCTCAGTGCCATGGAACCCTCGGGTCAAAAACGGTCTCGGGGCAAATTTTGCGTATGTTTTACTAAAAAGAAAGAAAGAAAGAAAAATTCCTGCGGGCAGATCATTGGTTGTACCAAAGACAAGCCGTGTAAAAGGACTACAGAAAATTCCGGGATTTCGGGAAAGACCAACTTAGCCGTGCCATTGTACCGGCGCCGGCGGGGACCCAGTGAGCGCCTTCACCCTGTCCCAGCGGCGCCACCGCTCGGCAAGCACGAGGAGTTCTCTCTCCAGCTGCGTTTCTGGCAGAGACCGTGCTAGCGGGCTCAACTATGTGCTAGAGACTAAAAGGCCAACGTCTGCCATCCACCGAGTTGGCTGCAGAAGTGGACTTACGTGGTTATCGTAGATGGTCAAAGCGGCCTCGTATTCGCCCTGCAAGGATCAAGTGTGCGTGATCAACATGGGACGAAGGTCAGAGGTAACACCGCGAGAGGGGCTGGAGAGTCCATTCCCCTGCCTGCCACCAGCACCCTGCATGAGGGGATGGGCTGTGCTGCCTCGAGGGTCTGAGGGTCAATGAGCAGAAGCCCCTGTGCTCCGGGAGAGGCAGTGCTGACCTCTGCTACCCAACGGACAGTTTCTGTCGAGGCCTGAATGTCCCCACGGCACTTGTCGACGCTACAAGCTTTCTCATGTACTTCTAGTCTTTTCTTCTCTCTGTTTTCCTTTCAGTACCTTCAGTGGGGACCACTGCTCTCCTCCAGACCCTGAGCACAGCGGGCCCTCACCTCTCTATGATAAGCACCACTGCGAGAAGGTGCTGACTCCCTGGGATCAAGGGTGCTATCCCCGACCCTCACTTCCACTGGGACAAACCCTTTGGAGGCTCTCATGTCTCCTTCGGGTACAATCTGGGGGGTTGGGGTTGGCTGTTCACTCCAGCAGCAGAGGACTCTCGGTCTAGATCGTCTCCATAGATAATATATATAATTTCCATGTCCAGGCAGTGAAAAATGACTAAGGTCATTTAAGCCTGAAAAGCTATTTGAAAACATGAATGCTCCGTTACAATCAGACATTATCTAAATGTGCAAACGCAAAAAATTATCCCTGGGATACACAGCAAGAGGTAGAAAGAGACTGATTTCACTGGACGTCTAGACAGGTAAGAGTGGGCCGTCTTACCTTCTCAATCAGATACAGAGCCCAGTGCCAATAATTGTGACAAGCAAGCATATCGGAGTCCTGGGGAAAGAAGGAGAAAATTCGAGAAGAATCTGACAGCCCGTGGGACCGAAATTACTGGCTGTGGTTTTGTGACGGGGCCGAGCCCCTCCCCACTCTTTGAGCTCAGGAAACGTCTCCTGGGGCCAGGTTGCCTGGGCCCAGCTCGGAGGGACTGGTGACACGTCGGCCCCGCAGCTAGAGTGGCAGGAGCAGGGCTGACATCCCGGCAGGCTTCAAGCCCTCCTTATGCACCGAGTAGAGAAAACGGGCGATAAATCCGTTGCACGAATGGGTGCAGAGCCCCGCTGGGTGTCTAAGTCCCAAGAAAGCCATGAGGATCAATAGGCCCCAGGCTGGACCCCTTCCAAATAAAGGGGGCGGGGTTGACATCTGGACAGTTACTACTGGCACCCCGTTTGGCCCCACCATGGATGCCCGGCTCTTCCTTCTGAAGCCACTGCAGATGCTTCCTCCCCTCCCTGGACACTACCTTCCCTTTCTTGGGAAAAGAAACTGGCCACGCCCCTTCCCTGGCTCACGTCCACCCCGCACCTGTGCTCGAGGACATCCAGATGCCTTCGTCTCTTCTTCTTCCCACGCTGGCCGGCCTTAGCGGCTGTGCTCCATCTGGTCCTGGGCTGGGACACCCTCCATCTCCCCACCCTTTACCTGGCAAACCCCTACCATCCTTCCATACTCAGCTCAGGGTTTGCCTCCTCCAGGAAGTCTTCCCTGACCACTTCCCCCTCAAGTCCAATGGGGTCGAATGCCTCCTCTGAGTTTCCACATCCCTGAGAGTGCCCCCATCATGGTGTGGTTCATGGGCTGCTGGGAAACTGCTCACCCCACTTGACTGGGGCATTGAGGACACAGAAGTCTGGGCTGGACTCTCAGTGAGGTGTCCAGGATGGCATAGTCTGAACTCTAGTCTGGGGCAGGAGCGGGAGGAAAGGGAGCGCCAGGTCACAGTATCAACTGCAGGGCTGTAATGCCAGGCCAGAGGCTGCCCGAAGCCACCACGGGGGACAGATGCAAACATCAGGGGACTAGCCAGCCTGGACTGCCTCATTTTACACATGACTGGAACCAACCCCCATAGGAACTCATATGGGGGCAAGGGCTTCATAGTTGTTACAATAGCAGGTGTACCAAGGGGGAAACAAAGCTCAGAGGGTCACTTTCTTGCCCCAGGGTCCAACCAGACCTCAAAACCTGTAAAATCACAGCATCTGGGGGAGGGACATCTGGGGGAAGGCCCTGGCCAGGCCTTCCCTGGGCTCCCTCGGGTCTGCCTAGGCAAGCCCCTGGCCCTCAGCAGGGAGGGTGGCCACACAGTTGCGCCCCCGACCCCAGACCCACTGCTCTTGTAAGAGCTAGCAGTACCTGCCTGGGGGAGCCTGAGGGCAAGACTGCACCCCACCGCCCTCCTCCCCAAGCCCTGGCTCAGCCTGCGCCAGTGCCTCTCCCGTCCCCAGTGTTTGTGGATCCTCAGAAAGATCTGGGTGTGAACCTCCCGGGATCATCGTTCTGAAAAGCTATCTCACCCCTGTTCACCTGCGCTGCCTAACTCCACTCCCACTTCCCGCTGGGACGTCCCAGGCCAGGGAGCGGCTTGGAGGGATGGAGGGGCTGTGCCAATCCCTGCCTGCTCCCTGCCCGATTCCTGGTCTCTTCCTGGTTCCCTCAGGCACTGAGCACCTGCTGCTCGGTGCCAGACACAGCCGCCCCGCCTTGGCCAGCGGGACCTGGGGAAGCCCACCATGGCACAGAGGAGGGCTGGGCTGCAGACCACACCTGGACAGGTGGCCAGGCTGACCACCAGAGATAACCATGGGGACACACGATGCACACAGAGGAAGGAGAGCTACGTGGCGCTGACCCCCGCCCCAGGAGTCCCTGCTGAGCCAGCTGGTGGGTGGTGGCAGAAGGGGCAGCTCAGGGCCCTCCAGGTTCTCAGTGGGGACAGGCTCTTGTGCCCTGGGAGTTTTCCGCTCCGAGCCTTTACACCAAATGCCCCAACACAAAACGTATTCTAGAATCACCTGCAAAACATTGGCAGGCTTGGCGGGGAGCCATGTGGCTCCAAGGGGGGACACTGTGTCTTGACAGAAACTCCTCTAAGCAGAACACAAGTTTTCCCAGAGCTAAGCTAAGCTGCACCCCGGAACTGCTGTCCATAAAGCCTCAGTTTAACTCAAGGGGCTGCCTGGGGTTTTCCAGGCAGGGGACCCGTGGACAAGAATCGTACCTTCCAGTGGGCTTCTGAGGACTGCATAAACTCTACTCCGTCCTTGATTTCTGCCTTCATCTCGTGAATGTGAGCAATGGTGTGCACTGACCACGCGTCTGTGGGGTTGATAGACAAAGCCTACACGGGGAGGGCATGAAAGACGATTAGAGAGAACATGGATCTGTCGGGCCGCCCAGGGACCTGAGACACCTCCAAGTGACACGGGGACGAGGGGCCCACGCTGGACGGGCACATGTGGGGCTGGCACAAGTGTGGGCACCAGGCTCTGCCTCAGAACGACAATGATCCCCGAGTCCAGCCCCGCTGAGCGTCCGCATGCTGTCACTAGTGAGGGTATCACTGCCCACCTCAAAGCTGAGGGACCGAGCTCGGGGAGGCTGGCCAACTGACGCAGGACCGCAGCTGGCTCTTTCCAAGGCCGGGACTCGGCCCCAGGGCCCCACAGCCTCCTGCACATGGCTGAGTCCCCTGCAACAGGCCAACCAGCCTCTCTGGGCCTGTCCGCCCTGGTGAGAAGCAACAGTGCCGCGGAAGGGAAGTGCCCCGGAAGGTCCGAATGCTGAGCCCACCGCCCCACCCCCAACTCGGGCTCCTGGCTCCCCCTTGCAGACGACCACACGCCTATGAATGGCCTTCTGGGCTCGTTCTGATGTTCTTACTATTCAGAACAGTAGGCCCTCCCATGACCAGTGAGCTTGACGGTGACCGACAAGGCAGGCGGGACACAAAGTGGGATTCCGACCCCACCTTGTCTTCTTCTTTTCCTCCTGGGTTC
The DNA here is from genome assembly GCF_964662115.1 of Mustela nivalis. Classification (NCBI taxonomy): domain Eukaryota; kingdom Metazoa; phylum Chordata; class Mammalia; order Carnivora; family Mustelidae; genus Mustela; species Mustela nivalis. The sequence goes on from NC_139026.1 coordinate 3,165,067, forward strand.
AGCTTCTGTGTCCTGGGCACCTCCCGAGTGCCAGGCCCAGAGGAAGCTGAAGCTTGAAGCAGCAGACCATCCACAGGAGCCCAGGTCTCCTGCACCACACACCAGATCACGACGTCCCCCAACCCCGCTGCCTCGGTGCCCCATGCTTTTCCCAGAGGCAGAGTCCCTGGCCTGGCCCCCTGCTGTGGGGTCTCGGCCGACAGATTGTCCCCAGCAAGCCCAGCCTCTCTGCTCCACCGGCTGCTTGCACAGGCCCGCCCAGGCCACGTGCGGACGCTGTAAGAAAGGGGCGTCCCGAGAAGGGACCCACTGAAGTGCTGCCCTCCTGCAGGGTGGACGCGAGGCCTGCTGCTCAGCGTAGGGAGCGGGGCAGCTCCCAAGGTTAAGGCCCACCCTCTGCGAGGGACTCCAGACCAGTTTCCTCACTGGGTCAGAGTCACAGAGGCTCAGCACCACCCAGGAGGTCCCCCTAGCCTTTGCCCCCAGGGCCTGCCCTGCCCACCTCCCCCGCCCGAAGCCTCAGCCTATCCCTGGGCTCCACACTTCCCGAGCACTGTGCTCCCCTGCCCTCCGCCCTTTGCTCTCCCTGCCCCTAGGGTTTGGCTCACTAGGCCCACACCCCATGCACTACCAGCCTGAGGCCTCTCCAGACCTCAGCGGAGCCGGGTGCACGCGCCTCGCTCTCCTGGAGGTGGGGCGGTCACTGCCACTGTGGGGCCCTGCTCCGTGATCTCTGGCGTACTGGCACTGGGGTCAGAGTGTGCCGCCTGCAGGAGGGGGTGCAGCGGGAGAAAGGGGCATGAGGCCAGCAGAGCAGGGCTCCCCAGGCCACCACCTCCTTATGCCCCAGTGAGGCATAAGCCTGCGCCTTTTGTCTGTCCTCTGGCTTCTGGAAATATCCTGCCAGCCCTTGGCTGCCCAGATGGACATCACCGAAGGAGGGGGTCCAGCTGCCAGGGTCTCCAGGGCACCTTCCTGTGGCTGACCCCGCCGGACAGTGTGGCCTGCTCACCCCAGCCGGGGAGCCCAGAGGCCTTGCAGGGAGCCATCACCCTGCACTCGAGTCTGGGCTCCATCTCGATAACCGGAACACATTTCAGGAACCTCACGGCCTCCTGGGGAGGGCTACTGGGGGCCAACTAGGGCGATATCTGCGGGGAGGAGCACTGGGTGGGATGTGGGAAGCCGGGTCTGGTCCAGGCAGCCGGAAGGACAGCGGTCCGGAGAGGAGGCCTGGCCGAGCACCTGCTGGGCCCTCCCTGAGCTGCATGGAGTGAAGGAGGCTGCAGCCATGGCCCCTCTCTGAGCCGTGACCCCGTCATGGGGACAGTGAGGAAGACAGTGCCTCGTGGTAGACAGGAGCAGGTTAAGCAGCTGTGTATAAAGTGCCTGTATGTGTGACAGCCCCTCTGTGCCTGGCCTCAGTTTCCACTCGCCTGAGGAGAGGGGCTGGAGGACAGGGACTCCAAGGGCCACAGAGGACACCCCGAGCCCCAAGTCCACTGCCACAGCCTGTTGCCTGCTCCTGGGCCCCTGGTGAGGGGTGCCCACCACACGCCCGGGTACCAGCCGGCCCACCAGGAGAGCATGGCGGACGGACCTGGGCTGGCGGGCAGCACACACCCACCCTCCTCTGCACTTTCACCTGGGTTCCCTCCCTCTGGAAGGAGGCAGAGGTTCAGGGAAGGGCTGGCTGGCAGGAGCCCAGCCCCCGGGTCAGGGCCCTTGGGGAAGCAGCTTGCATTTGCAGTCCCAGGACATCTCCCTGAAGCTCTGCTCTGAGACAGACAGAGCTGGGGGAGCCTGGAGCTGCCTCCTGTGGGGCCGCGAGGGTGAGGTGAACACAGCCCTCCTCGGCCTCATCACACCCGGGAAGGCAGTGTGCGGACTGCAGACCGCGGGACGGGAGGCTGTGCTCGCCGTGGCCACGAGTCCTCCCCAGTGTCTCTGAGGAAAGGGAGGCTGGTGTGCTCTGCCCCACCCGACGGCCCTCCCTGAGGGGTCGGCACCTTGGCAAGGGCCCTCTCACCTCTTTGGCCAGCTTCTCTGCCTTGTCATAGAAGTTGGTTTCCATCAATCCAAATGAATAGATGCCTTTCACGTAGCTGAAAACAAAACAAAGTCTTCAGGAAAAGTGGCCTGTTTAGCCCTCAGTATGGGCTGAACCGTGTCTCCGAGAAGGACATCTGAACATGGACCCTAACATGAACATGGACATGGAATTAGGATGTTTTCAGACGGTGCAGTGGTGATGAAGTCCTACGGGTTGAGGGCCAGCCCCGAATCCAATGACCGGTGTCCTTACGAGAGAGAGGAGAGAAGGCTTGGGCACACACACACACACACACACACACACATATGCTGGAACCACAGAACACAGGCAGATGCTGGGGTGGCACAGCTCCAGGCCGAGGAGTGCCAAGGACTGCCAGCTACCTCCAGAAGCTAAGGAGAGGTGAAGAGGTGAGGAGGGTTCTCCCCTGGATCCCTCAGGGGAAGCATGGCCCTGCTCATGCCTTCATTTCTGCCTTGTGGCCTCCAGAACGCTGAGAGCATGGATGTCTGTTGTTTTACGCTGCCCGGCTTGTGGCACGGTTATGCCAGCCCTGGGAGATGGGCCGCCCTCCCCTTCACCAGCCGGGCACCACCCCAAGTCGCTGGATACTCTGGCCCGTGGGGAGCACCATTACCACAACTGTCCGACCCCCAAGCCCTGTCTCTAGAGCAGGCCCCTTGGCAATTCACACCCTACCCCCATCAACTACAGAGTCTCCCCTGAGAATGCCGGGGGCCATTTCCTTCCTGTCCGGTTGGGGGCACTCACTGAGAAGCACAGCCCAGGACGCCTCTCCGGGAAGCACGAGTGAGTGCAGGCTGGTGGTGGCTTCTAGGAGTGCCAGCCCCTGGCCTGGCCTGACCTGCGCTCACTGGGCAGCTCCTCCCCAGACCCCAGCTCCTAGAGGCAGGGACCCTTCTGTCCTGCGCCCTCTTGGCCCAGGGCCAGCCCCGGATGGGCCTGAAGACACTTCCCGGGATACATGGGCACGATGATTTCTCAGCCATAACCGCCAGCAGAGTACTGGGCTGAAAGAAGCATTCTCTCCTGGGGTTTGGAGGGATTATGGGAAAACATGATAGAGTGATGGAGTTCCTATTTGTGACTCAGACATTACGCTTACTGCCGTGCACATAGACAAAGCCTGGCTCTCGTGATTCACAGAAGCCACGTCCTAGCACACTGGCTTTCAGACTTTTCTTTCAAATATTTATTTCTTTCAAACACTCAGGTATTTCTCTTAAATATTTAAGTATTTCTTTAAATATTTAAATATTTCTTTTAAATGTTTATCAGGGTCATTTCACCTGCAACATTTACACATGGACAGAATGCTCATGGTTTACCCTGTCCCGTTGGGCTCTTGTGATGAGGTTATCTCACGGGCCCACTTGGCAGGGCTACAGCACTCAGTTGCTCGGCCAGACAATATCTAGGTGCTTTCGTGAAGGTTTTCTTCAGGTGTGATTAACTTTTAAATCTGTAGACTCTGGGTAAAGCAAATTACCCTCCATAGCACGGGTGGGCCTCATCCAATCCATTGAGGACGTCAGAGAAAGGAGTGAGGTCCCCAGAAGGCATTCTTCTTCCAGATTGCAACACAGAGACCCTGCCTGATCCCGTAGACTGCTGGCCCGGTCTGTGGATTTCAGACTCTCTTGCCAATCCCTGTAACTTCATGACCCAATTCCTTAAAATCAATCAACCAATCTCCATACATACACACACACACACACTCGCACACATACATACGTGTATGTGCGTATAAGTGATACGGCTACAGATATTCATACCCTCTTTGCTCTGTTTCTGTGAAGAACCCGGAGAACACAGCTCTCTAATCCATGAGCCCATCTGTGATGGACACAACCATTGTGTGGTTTTGTTTTTTTTAACTTGTATTTATTTACTTGAGAGAGTGAGAGAGAGAGAGAGAGAGATCATGAGCAGGGGGGAGGGGTAGAAGGAGAAGCAGCCTCCTTGCTAAGTAGGGGGGACCCCAAAGCGAGACTTCATCCCAGGACCCCGAACCATGACCTGCCTGAGCAGAAGGCAGCCGCTTCACCGACTGAGCCACCCAGGCACCCCCATCCTGTGATTAGACATGATAGGGGTCTTTCGGTGTGGTGGTCACTCGGGTGGCTCCGGTACTCAGGGCCTCCCTCTCCTCCTGAGAACGGAACAGAGATGCACATCCTGCCCTCCCCTGGCTGCGTGGCCAGCTCCGGCCGACGACTTGGAAGTGGCAGAGTGTGTCCCTTCCTTTCTGAGCCCTGCCACTGGGAGTCCCCCAGGGGTGCCCTCCTCTCTCCCTCAGTGATCAGCTAGATCCTCTGGGTCACTGATGCAGGAGGGAAACAAGGACAAGGTTGCAGAGCCCTCAGCCCTCCTGTGACAGGTGCGTAGTACGTGCGAGAAATGAGCCTTTGGAGAATCAGATCTAGGAGCTATTTGTTACTGTGGCACAACTACCCTGGGCTGATACATACGGTCCTGCCTCACCCACAGGACAGGTTGGGATGAACAGCGAACAGAGAGACCTTTTCACTTGCAAGGACACGGAGAAGAGCCACAGTAGATTCAGTATTTTTAGGGCAGGGTCATGTTTTCAGGGCAGAGGGAGAAGAAGAAAGACACGACGTGGTTTCTAGCTGGCACGTACCTGCTCAGGGGGATGCCGGGTGTCCAGAAGGGGTAAATTCGGGCCACAGAATCTCGCATCTGCTCCTGGTAGCCCAGGTAAAAATAGGCATCGTGGGAAAATTTTAGGGCTAACATGTCTGTTGGGTGGTCCCAGAGGATCTGTTCCCATAGTTCACAGGCTCTGGAAAAGTTCCTGTGAGACAAAGAGAGATTTCTCCGCAACACTGGACGTACACTTTATCCACAGGAGGCAGAGAAGCCCTCGCTTCTTGCCAGTCCGCACCAGTTCAACAGAAATGCATATAATATATCAGGATTGGAGGGGAGAGGGAAGAAGGTCGCGCAGAGAGGAGAGAGAGAGAGAGAGAGAGAGAGAGAGAGAGAACATACTATATATACACTCACACACAAAAGTTTCTGTGTTAGGTTGTGGCTCAGAAAATTGAAAAACCAGTGGGAAGCTTTACTCTGGAATTCAAACCAACCAAAAACTGGTTTAACAAGTTGCCAAAGCCGGTGAACCAGCTGCAGAAAGTCGGTAGGGCGGGGGGAAGCCCACCTTGGCCGGGCTGGCCACTGGCACTGACCCAACAGAAAAGGCCAGGCACAATTTGCTTACTGCTTTGGAAGCCACATACCATCCACTCAGGTCACCTAGCTGGGCAGAGCGTCAACCCTGCCTGAGCAGATGCACTGCCTATCCCGGGGAGGGGCTCCAGGATCACGACATCCACACACAGGGGGACAGCTGTGGGGACAATGGAGGCAGGGGACAACCTTGAAGCCCACAGCAGACACTCACGAGGGTGTGTATGTAGCATGGATTATGTATGTATATGTATTAAGGATTTTGCCTTGAATGCTAGATCGGAAATCCTAGCCACCCGTCTCCTCATCTGTGGTCAGGTGCAGGCACAGCAGCAGACAGGGAGAGGGCCGCAGGAGGCAGGGTGAGGACCACCCCAAGTCCCCCTTGCCGAGGGTACTGGGTGCCCGTGGCATCGCCTGGCCAGGGAGGCTCTCACCCCTTGGCAAAGGTCTCCACCGCAGACACGTGTAGCCGCTCCCGCTGCGTCAGCGGCTGTGTTTGGGACACCTCCACCATTGTCTTCACGGCCTCATCCAGCTCCCTGTCCAGCCGTACGGAGCTTCCAGTGCCGATCAGCATGAGGCCATTGGCGATGGCGTGACCCATAGCTGGGGAAAGGTTGGAGAGCAACGAGTGACCGTGACGGCCCCGCCCCGCCAGCCTGGCCAGAGTGTGAAATAAACACCCCCCATCCCAGGAGGGCCCGGGCCGGCGGCCAGTGCGCTGCGCGCTGGGCCCCCACCACCGTCGGAGCTCAGCCGGACCCTGAGCGGCACACGGAGGAGCGGCACTGTGGACCAGTGTCTGCTAACAAGGGCGCTGTGGTGCGTGCCAGTGTCTGGGGCGTCTCCCCTCAGCCCTCCACTGGGTGGACCGGTTAGGCGCTGCCCGTGGGCTCCCATGGCCCTCCAGCCCTGCTTTCCCTCCCCTGGCAACACTCACTACCGCCCGCACAGAGACGCCAGGGAAGGGCTCAGCTGATGGTCCAGTGCCAGGGGCTGGTCTCTGGAGCACAGTGGGTCTGAGCCACGCCCCTGCCCGGAGAGCTTGGGGGTGCCGTGGGGGACGGGAGGGTCTGCCTCTGGCCCTTGCAGCAACCTTGCCGGCAGGTCCGCAGACCTCTAGGCCCTCCTTGAGCTTCCTAGCCCTCAGCCTGACAGAGCCAGGGGGTCTGCTGAGAGTTGGAACTCGGTCACTGGCCCAGGCCCGAGACCGAGGACCCGACTATAGTGTAGTGTTGGGATGACCCCGGTGGTCCCGGCTTCTATCCTGGGGCCAGAGGTCTGCTCAGCGTGCCTGAGCACACTCCTGACTCCTGGTCCCCTGTAGGCTGCGCTCAGCTTCCTTCTGCCCCCATTCTGGGCACTCTGTCCTCAGCAGGTTCCAGAATGCACTGGGCTGACCCACCTATGCCCGCGGCACACACGGCTAATGTGGAAGGCAGCTACTGCTCACCACTGTACCACCAACACTCACGTGGCTTATCTGGGATGCCAACTTCTGTCACGAGGTCTCTGTGGCTGAGGCCTCACCAGGGTCCTGAAAGGCTGCCATAGCTGCCTCTCAGGCTCCAGAGACAGGTCCGGGATACAGAAAGCCTTATGTGGTCCCAGCCACCCAACTACCAGCTGGGTCATTTGGGATACATTTCTGGTTCCCTTTCTTCCTCTGAGAAGTGGGATCAGTATCTTTCATGCAGAACTGACCGACAATGAGGGAATAAATTAGGAAGATCCCTTCTGGAGAACCCGGCACCTGTACAAAACCAGCTGTTACTCCAAGCCCGATGGTGGCTGTCGGCTTCCTGCCCTCCCTCCATGCAAATGCCAGCCTGATCACTGCCACCAACCTGCCATCCCCATGCCAGCTGAGTCTCGAAGTGAGGGAACCAGAGAGGCAGGGGACCCACACGAGGGGGCTCAACTCAGGGACGGCATCACTCACCGAAGGTTGGATCCGCGGCTTTGAGCTTCGACAGGCAGCCCTCAATGCCACCAAGACTTCTGTCGTTGGTCCACTTGACATACTGAAACAGAACAGACAGAACAGACCTGTCCCCAGGGAGTCCTTCGTTTGTGTTGACGAAAGCATGTGTCTCCGTCTGCATCTTCTCTCTAGAGAATTCAGGACTTTACAGTCCGAACTCCAAGCGACCACACCTGGGTTGGTGTCATGTGAAAAGACTAAACACCCAGAACTGAAGGCACGTTTTCTAGAAACGATCAGGTCACCATTTTCAGAAAGGAAAACATGTAACGGAAGCTTCGTCCTGACAGGCGACTTGCCCAGAGCAGTGGCTTCTTTAGTCAAAAGATGGGCCTTGAAATCCGGTACCACAGTAGGATTCATTCCTTCCAAAAAAGAACTTTATTAAACATTTAGGACAAAAATTTAGAAAGAGGCATGAAAGCCCAATGATCAAACTTAGTCTCACCCCCATTGGTAGATGTGTTTCTAATCCTTTTTTCCCCCCAAAAATGCTTATTTTGGGGGACACCTGCGTGGTTCCATTGGTGAGGGACAGGACTCTTGATCTCAGCTCAGGTGTTGATTTCAGGGCCATGAGTTTGGGCCCTGCGGTAGGCAAGAGAAAGTAAATAAAATAAAAATGCTCATTAAAAAAAAATCCTAAAACCATAATAGTACACTGGATTTTATTTATTTATTTTTTAAAGATTTGCTTATTTATTTATTTATTTATTCGACAGATCACAAGTAGGCAGAGAGGCAGGCAGAGAGAGAGGGCAGAGCAGGCCCCCCGCTGAGCAGACAGCCCCATGCGGGGCTCGATCCCAGGACCCTGAGATCATGACCCAAGCTGAAGGTAGAGGCCTAACCCACTGAGCCACCCAGGCGCTCCAATACACTGGCATTTAAAACGTGTCTCATCACGTTTGTCTAAATGTCTAGACATCACGATGTCTAACCTACATCTTCACAGAACTAGCCGAGCATGTTTTCCTAAGACACAGAGGAGGCAGTCTAACACAGACTGGCACAGTCTGACCCTGACCCATGGGACAGAATATACACAGGCCATGCGGGGGTCGGGGTAGACCATGCCACATTGAGGACTTGGGCTGTGTAACAAATCAAGGGCTCGATCAAGGCCAAAAGGAGCAGGAAGAGCACAGAGCTCGCAGGCACACAGTGGAGTCCTGTGGCAAGCTAAGGGCATTTCATCGGCTGTGGCTTCTGCTTGGGTTTCTAAAAGCTTTTTCGGTCCTTAAGTCATATGGATGGACTTGGTAGGCAGTGCTCTCTCATTGCTCATGATAAACACCAGGTCTGGGGGTTTCTATTGGCATATACAGACCCAAGTGCATCCTGCTTCTGCCCTACCTGAATGCAGGAGCCAGCTCAGCTCCCTGGGCCTCAGTTTCCCCACCTGTCAGGGTAGTTGGACTGCGCCTCTGAGACCCTCCCAGTTCCAAAACTATAGGCTCCTTCGCTGGTGTTGGAAATGGCTGGGAACATGGTGGACGGGCTCAGAACAGTCAAGCTGAGTGCAATATAGTCGAAGATTTGCTCCAGTCCAAGGCCCCAGGCCCTCAGTGGAGGGGACCCACATCAACCCCCGCAGGACACAGGGGGAGGCCCATGGAGGGCCAGCACCTCCATAAATATCCCACTGCTCTCTGCCCACCCCTGGGGCCACCTCTCAGCTGTGCCATGGGTCGGCAAAGATGCCTCCAACACCAGGCCCCAGAGTACATAAATTTCACTGTCACTGGCACCTAAATTCATCATGAAATGGAAAACAGCATGCACCACTTTCCAAGCTGTGGGCTCTGGGGATTCAAAGCATGATGAAGCATGTTTGTGTCGCCAGGACGCCCTACTGTACCCAAGATGACCAGGAGATTTGGGTGGCCATGGGGCTGATGGGCTTCGCTGCTTATAAAACCAGAGTGCTGATAAAGGTGTTAAGCTGTAGAAGCTTCGAGTCTGGTGCCCGCCGTGGTCATCATTTAGCAGCTTTGCATGAGAGTGCATCGGGCGATAAGTGCGTTGGGCTAGAAATCGAAGTTCCCTGTGTTAGATGGGAACGCGGGGCACAGCTGCTCACTTGCCGCAGGGCCGCTTACTTGCCGGCATAAAAAAGGGGATGCCGGAACATTTAAACATGAAAAATATGTTCCCTAAAAGCCTTCAGTAATTTTCAAACCTGCACGGTGGGCCTTCAGAGGGGAGACCACCACATTGCTCGGGGAGCATACCTGGGTCAGGGTAGCATCGAACAGCTTGCAGGCCTCGTTGCTTGTGGTTGAGAGTGGGAGCCCCGCATCCTTCCACGCCTATACATAGCGAGAAGAGAACACCCCTTTATCCTCCAAATGGAAACCCCCCACACCCAAGCACAGAGGGTCTCCAAATGCAGAAGCTTGTCACCCAGTCTGGGTTTCCAGAAACCCCAGCCTTGAAGGCATGGACTCTCCGATTTCAGAGACAGTGCAGAGCACACGAAGCTGAGCCCTGGGTGGGCGAACCTCATGTAAATTCCAGCGTGCGGGGGACTCTGAGTAGCTGTGTGCCTCCTGGCAACGTCCTCTATCAGATCCTTGGCTGGCCCACATGGGGTTCTAGAGGATACATGGGGCACCCGTGCAGTGTCTGCTCAGAGAGCAAGCACACAGTACATGTAAGTCCCTGATAAGACTGAAGGAAGGTCTGGGAGGCCAGGAAAGGGGTAGAACGCTAGCCTGCTTGGTGGGGACGGTGGTATTTCCATCTGGCCCGCAAGTCTATCGGCCAAACACCAAAAACAACGCCTCCCCTCTCTCAACTTCATCAGACACTCACACCTGTTCACCTTTAGAGCTGCCTTTGGGGCCCTACCAGGGCCTCACAGACCTGCGACTCCCCTGGGAAGAGAAATATCCTGTACCCACCCGTCCCCACCCCCAGGCCAGATTGCCTCTTGCATAACGCCGGGGCAAGGCCCCCGAACTCCACCTTCTTCTGCAAAATGTGTACAGGATTCCCACCCTGGAGGATCCCCAGCAAGCGGACGTCCCTCCTGTGCCATGCCTGGGCTAATGCTTTTTAGGTCCCGGGGCCGAGGGGCCGACACACGCGGCCGGGGTCCCACGGGAGGGTGCTCTGGTCCCTTCCTGCAACCAGGACGCACGCCAGGACCTCACAACCGACTCCCCAGCTGACCTCCGTTCCCACGCTGGTCGATCCCGCCTCCTCCGCGGGCGCCACGCCATCCCCGGGCCGTGGAGCCGGGCCGGGTTCTGCCTCCACTTACCTGGCAGTCACGCAGGGGAGCGGGAGCGGCCATGGAGCGGAGAGGGCGGCGGGGCAGGTATCAGGGTCCAGGCACCCCTGCAGCCTTGCCTATGGGGATGGGGGGAGGGGCCGGCACCGCGGGGCGGAGCGGGCGCGCGCCCGGCTCGCTCACTGGCCAGCGGCGCCGGCGCCGGCCCCGCCCCGGGGCGCCCTAAGGAGGTCCGCGCCTGCCGCGCCGGGGTTGGGCTGGAAGGGTACGCCGCAGTGGGAGCGCCTACCCCTCCATCAGACACCTAGCCTGGGCCACAGGGCCCGAGGGCGCTCCACCCCTGCCAGGGGACTCCTCCCTGCTGGGGGCCCTGTTGGGGACTCAACTGTAGAGTCCCTTGGGAGGCAGGGGAACCCTAGAGCAGCTACCACTTTCAAGCTCTTCAGGGTGCCATCTTAAGCCTTGCCCGGCACACATGCCTGGAGGTCGTTTTTTGGAGTTAAATCAAACTGAATGGCGCTCACTACTAGAGCCTGTAGAAGAAAATCTGCTACATGATCCCATTAGGTAATGCTGATTAATATGCAACTAATATATGCTCAGGAACTGATTCCAATGTAAACGCAAAAGAAACCAGAGACGGGAGGAAAAACGGAATTCAGATCAATGGGTGCCTCCACCCGCAGTACTGAAGATTCTCTTTTCAAGGGTACTGTGAGGCCTTGCACTGCCCCCATAGTGCTGTCCCCTTACTTGTCTGTGAGTACCACGTGGGGGCGCTATTTTAATCTTTTCTGGTTATTTTTCTATCTTTTTGGATATCTAGATCTTTTATAATACTACCATTCCCCTCTGCCTACCGTCTGACTTCCTTGTTCTACCATGTCTGCAAAACTTCCCAGAGTTTTATGTGGTTGTCACCACCAGAACACTGAACTTGCACTTGTCAAGGACAGTAAAGGCCTTCCTACTCCAAACCCCGTGGTTGCCTTGGCCACCTCTAGCACCTCCTCTTCCAATCTTCATCTGCTCTGACCCAGCAGACCAAGCTGCTCCTTTGATGAAATCCCCCTTCCTTTGGCTTTCAAGACACCATACCCTCCTGCTTTCCCTCCCACCCCACTGCCTGTCTCTGTCTGCCTCACCACTAAGTACGGAAGCGGCCAGAGTCTGTCTGTCTTCTACATCTTGGCCTCCTCCCTATATGCCTCCTATGACCCCAATCTGAGTTTTCAGCCCTGACCTTTCCGGATGTCTTAGCTCAGACTGATAAAACAAAATACCACGGAGGGGAGCGGAGTGGGGGCAGTGTCTGAACAGCAAGGACTTATTTCTCACAGTTCTGGAGCCCCACGGCCAAGCTCAGGGTGTCAGCATGATCGCTTCTCAGTAAGGGCCATCTCCCTTCCTTGCAATGGCTGCCTTCTTCTGTCCTGACAATGGCCTATCCTTCGGGGTGGTGCACTCAGAGAGAGAGGATAAGAAAAGAAAACCCTATTACATGTTGCCTTCAGAAGACCACTTTACATATAAAGACATACATAAGCTGAAAAAGAAATGAATGAAAAAAAGATATGGCATGGAGACAGTAAGCATAAGAAGGCTATTTCATTTCATTTTCCAGGTTTATTCAGATACAATCAACATATCATCTGGCATTGAACATCAGGACTTCCAGAGATGATTACTAGGGGTAAACAGAAACATCTCATCATGAGACAAGGACCAATTCACATGGACGGAACACCAATGTGTATCCATCTAATAGAGCCTGAAAAGACATGAAGCAAAGATAGACAGAAAGAAAGGGTCAAAGACACAGTTTCCCAGTCAGCACAGGAGAGAGTAACAGCCTGTCTCCGCGAGTGATAGAAAAACTAGAGAAAACCCAGGGGAGACATAAAAGATGAAACACTCGGGTACCCACTCTCTTGATCTAGTTGATGTCTGTAGGACAACCTACTCAATGGCGGGAGACACACCTTGTTTTTAAGGGCACCAGGACGATACAGCAAGGTAGAACACACTACTGTATGGGCTCTCAAGCAAGTCTCACTCCATGCAAAGGCTCAAAATCAGATGGAATGTATTCTCTGACCACGATAGACTTAAGTTAGAAACCAGCATAATTGTAAGATTTCACACAAGCTCCAAATACTGGGAAATTAAATAAGCCACTTGAACTGATGGTTCATAACCCTATGAGGGGCAAGTAGAAATAGTTTAAACTGAATGATAACAAAACTAGGCAGGCATGCAGGAGGCAGTTAAGCAGTGTTTGGTGGGACATTTACAGCATTAAATGCTTCTAGAGAAATGAAAAAGATCTAAAGACAAGGATTTGGGGTTTCATCTTAAGAAAGCAGGAAAAGCAAATCAAGAAACCCCGACTCAGACCTCCCTAGGCTCTCAGGAAGATCTGTGGTTTTTGCCAGTGGAAGGGGATGCCAGCTAAGGTGGGGCCTTTCCAGGCTGTTGGGAGCCTGGGGCACCTTAATTCCAAGAGCACTCCTGCTTGGAGGCCTACAGGAGCAGGAAAGGGAGGGGGACCCCGGAAGCCCAACCCCATTCCATGCTCCAGGGTGGTGACCCGCAGCCCGCGCCCAGCCCCCAAGCCCGCGACCCCCGCCCCCCCCCTACTCCCCCACCCCCAACACCAAACGGTTAGCCAGATCCCGCGGCTACAGCTGCGGCTCCCAGGTTGCCCTTCAGGCAGCACCATGCGGCCTAGAACACTGCTTCTCCTCCTCCTGGGCCTGAGCCTGGGCCTGGGTCGCAGACGCCTCCCGCGGCCCACCTATCCTGGCAGAGCCCTGGCTGCCATCCCCGACTCCCGGGCGACCGCCACACCAGAGTCCGGACCCCACCCACCGGATCCCGCCTCGACCCGCCGCCCCTCGCCAGCCGCCGGGACTCGCGGCCCAGCCCTCGGAGCCAAGGCCGCGCTGCGCGCTTGGAGGGCCGCCCCGGGCCTCGGGGAGCCGGCCGGCAGCGCCCGCGTCCACCTGCGGCCCCGCGCGGCCCCTGGCGGCGGCGTGATCCTGGCCGGTGGCGGCCGCCTCTGCCTGCCCCGCGGCCCCGCGCGCGCGCTCTGTGTCCTGCTGCGCGTCCTGCTGCGCGCGCGCTTGGCCGCCGCGCCCGCGCTCGTGCACCTGCGGCTGTCTGCGCGCCGCGGCCGGCTGTCCCTGCTGTGGCGCACCGCGCTGCCCCGCGCGCCCGGGCGCCCGGAGTGGACCTTCTGGCTCGTGCCGCTGCGGCCCGCCGGCCCTCGGCGCCCCCGCCGTTCCACCTCCGACCTGCCGGCCGCCGGGCCTCGCCCCTCCGCGGGCTTCGTGGCCCAAACGCAGTGTCCCACGGATGGGCCCACGCCTGTTGTCCTGGAAGCTCTCAGCTCGGATGGGCCTCAAGCCATCCAGTCTTCCGTGTCCTGCCAGGTATCCCCAGACGCGCCGTGTGAGATCACCATGGTGAAGATCAACAGGGACAAAGATGGTGAACCCTTGGTGCTGACCAGGAAGATGGAGGCTACCCTCAGTGTATCCATTAAGCACAACTGCCCTAACACCACCTCAATTGTTCCAGAGTGGGACGTCTTTCCCGTGCGCTCCGGAAACATCCCGGACTGGAGTGCACCTTTGAAAACACGGGACACCAGACTTGGAATATCTCCACTACATTTGGAAATCCGCCCCAAAACCTTATCTTTCGGGTCGTATGCTTTCAGATTCACACTCAACATCTTTGATGCAAAAACAAAGATACTTAAGACAAAAGGTTCAGATTTCATCTATGTCAACATCACTAGAAGTAAACTATTGGCAGTTATTCCCGGCAATCCCGACTTCGTAATCCAATTCACAGACAGGCTGATTCTGCAAGGAAGGGCGTCCTCTGATGCAGATTCGGAAAACCCATCCGAGGGAATGCTTTTTTCTTGGTACTGTACCACTGATCCGAAAAACTACCAGGGACATAAAATCACAGTGATGAGCAACAGCGTCTGCTCCCCAAAGCAGACTGATCTGAACTGGAAGGAGGCCTCTGGCCCTGTCCTCACACTTCAGCCAAAAACACTGAAAGGTGGAGGTGTGTATTTTTTCAGAATGGTGATCCGCAAGGGTGATAGGAGAGGTCATATTGATAGAAAGGTACACGTGCTAAAGGGACCAGTCCCCACAGCAAACATCTCGTGTATTGAAAACTGTGATGCCGTTTTGGGTATTTCAGCCAGATTTTCTTTGTTTCTCAATTGCACAACTGGTTCAACAAGCCAGGATGCGTATAAATGGTCGATTCTGTCATCTCTAGGGGATGAGTTAAACTTTGACTGGGCAAAACACACCACAACAGGAAGGAATGGGGCTCATTTGTCTATAAAACCTTTTGCTTTGAAGGATTTTCCTGAAGCTAAGTTTTGGGCTTCTGTGCATTTAGCAACTTGGAGTGGGCATAACGTGGACTTAAAGCACCCATTTGTTATCAACCATGTCCCTGAAACCGGAGAGTGCAGCATTAATCCAGCTACAGGAGTTGCCTTTGTTACCAAGTTTGTCATCTGTTGCTCTAAATTTTTGGATAAGAACATCCCACTTACGTACAAAATGGTAGTCTCTGATTTGTATGGTTTGGGTCAGATCAGTTCTGTAAAAGAAAACACCTTGGGGGCCATCCTGTATTTGGGGAATGAGTCCACATCGCCCCCTTCATTTCTCCCCGTGGGTGTGTTGGCTAATCGTTATGCGATGAAGATATTTGTTCAGGTGTATGACTCTCTAGGAGCTTTTTCTCAGGTGACTTTGTATGCGACCGTACATGCCCCTACGGATAAAATCTCAGCAAAGGGCGTGCTCGATCGCTTAATCAATTTCACTATGGGACCAAATTCATCGCTATCTACTTTGCTTGACAGCCAGGACTTTCTACCTGCAGGCTACTTAATATATATAGCAGCTTCTGTTTTGAATAACATGAAACCTGAATTAAGTTTGGAAGCTGACAAAGCCAGACTCCGGGAATACCTTGTCAACCAGACTTTCATTCTTCCCAATAGCACTTTGGTGGAAATTAGCCAGGTAGTCATGAGTGTTACTGAGTTAACCCAGACGACCACTGGATTCACTCGAATGGCTCAGAAACTGGCCACAGTGAGGATTTGGTTAGCAAATCGAGCCCTACAACAGTCTCGACAGAATGATGCACAAGTTCACTCTGAACAAATAGAAACTGTGAGCACTGGGATATTAACAACTTTGTCTAATATCTTGAAACTGACTGTTAGCTATGAAGTGGTTGATGAGCCTTTCTATGTGTTGGAATCACTAGCAGACACAGTACTGGCGGGTAAAGTGCCAGGGAGCGAGACCACCGCAATGACGGCCTCCAGCCTTAACGTGTATGTCAGGAAAACTGAAACGTGGGATGTTACCGATATCTTCAGGAATGAGAAAAGCAGTCAACGTTATTTTCGTCCGACGCTAAATATGAACAATATTCCTAGTTTACCTGAAAACGCTCCAATTTCCACCATGTTTTGTGAGTTTGCAGATGATCCCTTTCCTTGGATGAATGATCAGGAAAGCTGTTCGGCAGAGGTGGTTGGATTCAGGATGACAGGAACCACACCTGACGGCGACGTGGTCGAGATCATGCCTGATGTAGCAGAAGTGTACATCGCCAGAAAAAACTTGAGCTTTGCAGCTTTTAACCTCACAGTGGGACCCGAGAGTGAGACCGAGGGAGCTGATGAGTCCTTGAAAAGGACGACAGGCGAGTTTAGGGTTGAGGTGGACAGCAGTGTAGTGAAGGAGTTGCTGGTCCACATTGTGACCGAAGTGACCGTGTTGTTCACGGTGTTGGTGTACGCTGGCAGTGAAATTACCCCCACTGCTCTGGTCGCCACCTTCCTTGTGCCCCATGACTTCCCTCCCATGACCAACCAGAGTGACCTGTTTGACTCAGCCTGTGCCGTTAGGGAGGCCCGCGTGGTTTGCCTTCCAGCGTCCCTGCTGCAAGTCATAGCTCAGCGAGGCGGCTCGCCTGAGTGCACCTTGGTCATAGCTCTGCAGGCACCTCGTTTTGTCCTGGCAGCCAATGATAAGCTCGTGAGAATCGCTCTTTTCAGCGCTCACTGCCTAGACATGTATGGGATCCAGAGCGATTGGAGAGAAGATACCTGTGTTCTCGGAGAGAGGACCACGTGGCGAAGAGTGCACTGCATCTGCCAAAGGACTAGGAGGGTCCGGCGGCAGCTGGATCTAATAAAACAAGCCAGCAGGCACCTGCAAATCCACTTTCTGAAGGCCAATGTGATTGTGCTCCCTAATGCTGTGGATCTAAGGTTGGAGGTCATCAAGAACGTTACCCACAACCCTGTGACGCTCTTCACCGTACTTTTCATTACGATGATGTACATAATCCTAGCTTTCTGGGCTTTGCTGATGGATGGGAGGGATCGGTATCTTCGGCTACAGGTGATAATTCTACTAGATAATGATCCTTATGATAAGGTGTGTTACCTCGTGACTATTTTTACAGGAAGCCGTTTTCGGGCAGGGACCAGGGCTGATGTCTTCATGCAACTTATGGGAACGGAAGGTGCCAGCGATGTGCATTGTCTGAGCCATCCGCATTTTACAACCCTCTACCGGGGAGGCATCAACACTTTTCTCCTAACCACGAAAAGGGACTTGGGGTATATCCATTCCATTCGTGTGTGGCACAACAATGAGGGCAAATCCCCCAGCTGGTATCTAAGCAGAGTCAAGGTAGAAAATCTGTTCAGCCGACACATCTGGCTGTTTCTATGCCGGGAATGGCTTTGTATTGACACCTCTTTGGACAGAACATTTCGTGTTACCGACCCAGACCAGCCTATCAACAGAAAGGACTATTTCCTGATAGAATCAGCTTACAGGATGGGGAGAGATCACACGTGGTTCTCCATTTTCTCCCACAATACTTCTGGGGCATTCAGCAGGCTGCAGAGACTGTCCTGCTGTTTGGCAATGCTGATGGCCTCCCTTCTGTGTAATATTATGTTCTTTAATCTCGACAGACGAGAAAATTTGGATTCAGGAGACGGGAGCTACGTCAGGTCAATGATGATAGGGCTGGAAAGTGTGTTAATTATGCAGCCTCTGAAAATATTGATCATTTTTCTCTTCACCTACTCCCAGAGGGAACCTCGTGTGACTCTAGAAAAGGTATCTCCCCAAAAGGCTTCTCCCATGGAGCTAGAGAATTTATACTGGGAGGAATTTCTGAGAAGATGGTATGCCCGTGAGTCTGGGGACTCACCCACCAAGGCGGCTTTGGAGCCTCCAATTGGGAAAAGGCCTAGTCTTCAAAAGACTGCCCAGGCGCTGTCTGTGACACGGCAGCAGCCTACGAAGATAGAGAGCAGGGACTCAAGCACCCAGGCCACAAACATTAATGCCAGTAACACAAACACAAATAATAATCAAAATGTTCCTTCCGGAGAGCCGCCATCCCATGCGGGTTCCACTCTGGAACTCAAGGAGAAGAACAGTTTCGTTCTGCCTTCGTGGTGCCTTCATATAGCGTGGCTGCTGGTTTTCGCCACGTCCATTATATCTTCGTTCTTCATCATATTTTATGGGCTGACCTATGGCTATGACAAGTCAATGGACTGGCTCTTCGCATCGTTTTGTTCATTCTGTCTGTCCATTTTTCTGGTGAAAACGTCTAGAATTCTACTTCTGTCAGGCTTCAGAACACGTAGGCCCAAGTACTGTAAAAACCTTTCATGGGAAAGTCAGTTCCGCTACACTGAGATCGAGTTAAAGAGCACACTGAGCCCAGAAGAAATGCAGAGGCAACACGAGCAGATCATGGAGCTCCGAAGATCGAGGATGTACCAGCCCCTCACCGAAGACGAAATCCTAATATTCAAGAGGAAGAGGGCAATTAAGAGAAGGGCTTTCCTGTTCCTGTGTTACGTTCTGACTCACTTCATCTTTCTAGCCCTCCTGTTGAGGCTCGTCGCCCTCCTGCGTCACACGGACAGCTTTTACTATAACCAGTTTGTTCGCGATCGGTTCTCTGTGGATCTCGGCTCGGTGACCAAGCTGGAGGACATCTACAGGTGGCTGAACAGCGTGCTGGTGCCCCTGGTCCACAACGACCCGAATCCAGCCTTTCTGCCCGACAGCTCCTCTAAAATCCTGGGGCTTCCACTGCTGAGGCAGGTGAGGGCAAGACCTGGCGATCAACTCTGCCTGCCTGCCAACTTTGCCCAAACCAGCATGGGAAGAGAAATCCATTGTCATCCCAGCTATGGCACTGACCCGGAAGACACCAGAAGCTACTCTGGCCTTTGGAACAAAGTTCTCAAGAGGCCTGAGGATAAGAATACCAATGGGTTTACTTACAAGCCTCCAGGGAAGATCTGGGGGTATGTCTCCCACGGACTCTTACACACCTATGGGTCGGGAGGCTATGCGTTCTATTTTTTCCCAGAGCAGCAGCCTTTTAATTCCACCGTGAGGCTCAGGGAACTCCAGAGCAGCGAGTGGCTTGATGAGAACACGTGGGCCGTGATTCTGGAGCTGACCACCTTCAACCCAGACGTCAGTCTGTTCTGTAGCATTTCTGTCATTTTTGAGGCGTCTCAGTTAGGAGTTGTGAACACGAGCCTATCCGTGCACTCCTTCTCGCTTGCTGATTTCGACAGGGAGACTTCGGCAGAAATCTACTTGTATGTGGCCATTCTCATTTTCTTTTTAGCCTATGTGGTCGATGAGGGTTATATCATCATGCAAGAAAGGGCCTCGTACGTGAAAAGTGTGTACAATCTGCTCAACTTTGCTCTAAAATGCATATTTACTGTGCTGATTGTGCTCTTCTTTAGGAAGCACTTCTTGGCCACTGGCATAATTCGCTTTTACTTGTCGCACCCTGAGGATTTCATTCCGTTTCATGCGGTTTCTCAAGTAGATCACGCCATGAGGATCATTTTGGGTTTCCTGTTAAATCTGACCATTTTGAAGACCCTCAGGTATTCCAGAATCTTCTATGACGTGCGCCTGGCTCAGAGGGCCATTCAAGCGGCCCTTCCCGGCATCTGCCACATGGCCCTGGTGGTGTCCGTGTACTTTTTTGTGTACATGGCATTTGGCTACCTGGTGTTTGGTCAACACGAGTGGAACTACAGTAACCTGATTCATGCTACGCAGACGATATTCTCCTATTGCGTTTCAGCCTTTCAGAACACCGAGTTCTCCAACAACAGGGTTCTGGGGGTCCTGTTCCTCTCATCCTTCATGCTGGTGATGATCTGCATATTGATCAACTTGTTTCAGGCCGTGATTTTGTCTGCCTATGAGGAAATGAAGCAGCCCGTGTATGAGGAACCATCAGACGAAGCGGAAGCAATGACCTATCTGTGTCGCAAGCTAAGAGCAATGTTTAGGTTTCTGACCTTCCAACCCAGGGACAAAGATGAACCAGAGTTCTTTGTCAACATGCTGTATGGGCAGCCAGAGAAGAACAGCCGGCGGTATCTGGGGCTGAAGACCAGAAACATCAAGGGGAAGAAAATGGTTTACCTTGTTGTGTGATGAGTGACAGGGTCAAGACCCACAGGCAAGACCCCCACCCCTGCCCCGGTGCTGGTTCTCTGGATGTAAGGAATGTTCAATGGCTCAGCAGTGCTCTCTTCTCGTGTCCTGCACAATGCACACCCCTACTACATTCAGAAGTGTCTCCCTCCACCTTTGGCCTCTACTCCTGAGTGGTGGGGTATAGGGCAGGTCTCCAGCATGGGGGCCAGGGCCGATGTCATTCTAGAGGGGAACTGGGTGTCCTTGGAGCCCACAGCAGTTTAGTGTAGTAGAGACCCAGAGTTGGGCAGAGAGCTCTAACGCGTCCCCACTCTACTTCCCTAGGGAGGAGCATTCGCTCCTGCGACTTCTCCTCCGTGCTGGGTGTCAGGAGTTTGTGGGTCCCTCAGTTACTTTGGGGAATCCCCTTGCAGAGCAGAGCTGGGAAACCCCTCTCAACCCTTGACTTCCCCTCCACACCAGACCTCTCACCATCCAGCTGGGCCAGGGCTGGAGGGCCAGTGTACCAACCTCAGGATCTCTCTTTCTGTTTACGAATTTAGGGATGGGACCTTTAGGTCAGGAGTCTGAGCTTCCCATCTACGTCTGATGGCTATTGCCAGTTAAATCTGTGAAATATAATACCATTTTTCTGACCATTAGACATGAATTTTGTTCAACAGCAAAAAGGCGTGTTTGTGTGTCTGTTTGTCGGGGGCAGTGGGCTCACACCGAAAGACAGTAAGTGTTCTCTATATTGACTGTAAGAATTTGTCCATCTAGGTCTTGGGCTCTGGGTAATTTACAGCGTGGTGGTTTACTGCAGAATAATAAAGAAAATGTGGTTTATTGTTTAAGAGCAATATGGCTCACAACTCTTAAAGAGTTCTGCTCAGAAGCATGTTCATTTATGTAGATGCCACTTTAAGCTTTATCGGAATTAAATGTGAGATTGCTCCTGTGAGACTTGCCGCGATTTCTGTGTGAGGGGTGTATGTACAGGTGGATCCTGCCTTCTCCAGGGAGAGCCAGTGAAGGGGGACAACCCAAGAAGCTGGGAGACAACTTTGTTCCAAGGCTTTGATATTCACTGGGTGCCCCTGTGGTCCTGAGCTGTGCTGGAATGGCTCACAGACACGCACATGTGCTTTCCATGCCACTCACACAAGAGTGCCTGAAGGTCAGATTTGGATTTTCTTTTCTTTTTTTAGGATATTATTGAGTTGAAAGAGAGAGAGAGAGAAAGGGCAGAGTGAGAAGCAGAATCCCGTTGAGCACGGAGCAGGAAGCAGGCCTAGATCCCAGGATGGATCATGACCTGAGTGGAAGACACAGGCTAACTGACTGAGCCACCCACATGCCCTTCTCTTTTTATCTGTAAATATGAGGTTTCTTTGGGAATCCTCTTTAAAAATACTTTGAGATATTGCTAATCCTTTGGATTGGTTTTCTTCTTATATTACCAATGGTAGGGAGCTCAAATTCAAAATTAACTTTATTTTCTGCCAAAGACCATGATTTGCTCTTTCAGTATTTCCCATAGTTCTTGTAGTCCTTGTCCTAACTTGTGTAGCCTGTCTTAGGGCTTGAACAGTATTCTAGAGACAAGGTCATGTATCTGAGTGGTTACCGGTCGTACATGAAAAGCTTCATCCAGATGGTCCATCTGTGGGCAGACACAGAAAATAAAGTCCGCAGTATATAAACGTGGCTGTGATCCAAGGAATGCTCTTGCTGGAAGCACCCAGAGGTCCTATCTGCTAGTAAGAAAATCTGAGTGTTTCCTGAGCTCCCCTCTGTCCATGACCCGGAACCGGTGTTATTCCCAGGATTACAAAAATGCCTCGTATCTTCCTTAATCCTCAATTGCCCAATGGAAGAAGGCCCAGCCCCAGGCCTTTCGGCTTCAGGGGCAGCACAGTGCTTGGTATACGTAGGGGCAGAGGGGTCTGGAGACGAGCGTGTTGGGGAGGCACAAGGGAAGAGCAGGTCTGACTGGGGCATGGGACCCTGCGGGCCAGAGGGTCCTCTGGAAGCTGGAGCAGGGCAGGCTCCGGAGGGCCGGGTCACTGGGGCTCAGGTCACCAAGGGCGCCATGGATCACAACACCATTGCTCTAAAGTGTCCATGGGGAAGGACAGGGCTCCTTTTGTACCTATCTCGTCTGTTCCTGGGGTGCACACAGACCCTGCTGCCTGTGGCGCTGGCCCAGGCCTGGGGACTCCTGTCCCAAAGTGTGTGTTGTGGGGTAGGGGGTTGCTGAGAGGGGACGGGAGTCAGCAGGCTAGGAGCATGATCTCCGAGTTCCTCTTCCTCATCTTCAGCTTCTCTGACCCATCAGGCCTCACTGTGTCTTTCCTGAATCCCCTCTTTCCTTGGCTTCCAGGACACCACACCCTCCTACTCTCCATCTTGACCCACTGCCTGTCTCTGTCTGCCTCTCCTCTAAGTACCAGAGACAACCAGAGTCTGTCTCCTTCTCCATCTGGGCCTCTACCCTACATGCCTCTGATGACCCAATATGAGTTTTCAGCCCTGACCTTTCCGGATGTCTTAGCTCAGACTGATAAAACAAATTACCTCCGGGGGAGGGGGGAGCGGAGTGGGGGCGGTGTCTGAACAGCAAGGAATTATTTCTCACAGCTCTGGAGCCCCACGGCCAAGCTCAGGGTGTCAGCATGATCGCTTCTCAGTAAGGGCCATCTCCCTTCCTTGCAATGGCTGCCTTCTTCTGTCCTGACAATGGCCTGTCCTTCGGGGTGGTGCACTCAGAGAGAGAGGATAAGAAAAGAAAACCCTATTACATGTTGCCTTCAGAAGACCACTTTACATATAAAGACATACATAAGCTGAAAAAGAAATGAATGAAAAAAAGATATGGCATGGAGACAGTAAGCATAAGAAGGCTAGTGTGGCTATTTCATTTCATTTTCCAGGTTTATTCAGATACAATCAACATATCATCTGGCATTGAACATCACATGAAACGGACTTCCAAACAGAGATGATTACTGAGATAAAGAGAAACATCTCATCATGAGACAAGGACCAATTCACATGGACGGAACACCAATGTGTATCCATCTAATAGAGCCTGAAAAGACATGAAGCAAAGATGGACAGAAAGAAAGGGTCAAAGACACAGTTTCCCAGTCAGCACAGGAGAGAGTAACAGCCTGTCTCAGCGAGTGATAGAAAAACTAGAGAAAACCCAGGGGAGACATAAAAGATGAAACACTCGGGTACCCACTCTCTTGATCTAGTTGATGTCTGGAGGACAACCCACCCAATGATGGGAGACACACCTTGTTTTAAAGGGCACCAGGACGATACAGCAAGGTAGAACACACTACTGTATGGGCTCTCAAGCAAGTCTCAGTCCATGCAAAGGCACACCAATCAGATGGAATGTATTCTCTGACCACAACTGACTTAAGTTAGAAACCAGCATAACTAAGATTTCACACAAACTCCAAATACTGGGAAATTAAATAAGCCACTTGAACTGATGGTTCATAACCCTATGAAGGGCAAGTAGAAATAGTTTAAACTGAATGATAACAAAACTAGGCAAGCATGCAGGAGGCAGTTAAGCAGTGTTTGGTGGGACATTTGCAGCATTAAATGCTTCTAGAGAAATGAAGACGATCTAAAGCCAAGGATTAGGCGTTTCATCCTAAGAAAGTAGGAAAAGCAAATCAAGAAAACCATAGTCACAATCAAATCAGAAATCAGAAAACCTGGGCTCTCAGGGAGGTCACAGCACTGTGGTTTTTTGCCAGGGGAAGGGGATGCCAGCTAAGGGGAGTACTTTCCCGGCTGTTAGGAGCCTTGGCCCCCTTAATTCCATGAGCAGTGCTGCTTGGAGGCCTATCTTGGCAGGCAGGGGGAGGGGACACCGGAAGCCCACCCCATTCCTTGCTCCAGGGTCATGACCCATGGCCCGCGCCACCCCCACCCACCCCAGGCCACGAGGCCCCTGTGGCGGTTAGACAGACCCCACCCTTGAGTTAGCGGCTCCCAGGTACCCAGGCAGGCAGCGCTATGCGGCCCAGAACCCTGCTTCTCCTTCTCCTACTCTTGGGCCTGGGCCAGGGCCTGGCCCTGAGTCAAGGCTTCCTTCCACGGCCCACGTCTCCTGGCAGGGACCTGGCTGCCATCCCCGACTCCCAGGCGACCGCCACACCAGAGTCCGGACCCTGCCGCCCAGATGCAGCCTCGGCCCACGGCCCCCCGCCAGCCGTCCGGACTCGCGGCCCAGCCCTCGGAGCCGCGGCCGCGCTGCGCGCTTGGAGGGCCGCCCCGGGCCTCGGGGAGCCGGCCGGCAGCGCCCGCGTCCACCTGCGGCCCCGCGCGGCCCCTGGCGGCGGCGTGATCCTGGCCGGTGGCGGCCACCTCTGCCTGCCCCGCGGCCCCGCGCGCGCGCTCTGTGTCCTGCTGCGCGTCCTGCTGCGCGCGCGCTTGGCCGCCGCGCCCGCGCTCGTGCACCTGCGGCTGTCTGCGCGCCGCGGCCGGCTGTCCCTGCTGTGGCGCACCGCGCTGCCCCGCGCGCCCGGGCGCCCGGAGTGGACCTTCTGGCTCGTGCCGCTGCGGCCCGCCGGCCCTCGGCGCCCCCGCCGTTCCACCTCCGACCTGCCGGCCGCCGGGCCTCGCCCCTCCGCGGGCTTCGTGGCCCAAACGCAGTGTCCCACGGATGGGCCCACGCCTGTTGTCCTGGAAGCTCTCAGCTCGGATGGGCCTCAAGCCATCCAGTCTTCCGTGTCCTGCCAGGTATCCCCAGACGCGCCGTGTGAGATCACCATGGTGAAGATCAACAGGAACAAAGATGGTGAACCCTTGGTGCTGACCAGGAAGATGGAGGCTACCCTCAATGCCACCTACAAGTACAACTGTGCATACTCCACCTTAGTTGTTTCGTACTGGCAGGTGTTTTCCGTCCACTCGGTAAATGAACTGCCCCAGTGGTACAGACCATTGGACATACCAATCGCGAAATCAGGGAGGGTACCAACATTTCTACATATCCCTCCAAAATCTTTAACTTGGGGGGTGTATGTGATGAGATTCGTAGTCGACCTCTATGCGAATCGAAATTGGCCTCAGGCCTCGGCCTCAGATTTCATGTATGTCAGCATCGTTAGAAGTGACCTAGAAGCAGTTATTCCTGGGGGTCCCAACAGAACAATCAAATTCACAGATCAGTTGGTTCTGGATGGAACGGGGTCGTCGGATCCAGATTCGGACAACCCTTCGCAGGGACTCCGTTTTTCTTGGTACTGTACCACGGATCCAAAAAACTACCAGGGACATAAAATCACAGTGATGAGCAACAGCGTCTGCACCCCACAGCAGACTAATCTGAACTGGAAGGAGGCCTCTGACCCTGTCCTCACACTTCAGCCAGGAACACTGAAAGGTGGAGGTGTGTATTTCATCAGAATGGTGATCCGCAAGGGTGATAGGAGAGCCCATGTTGATAGAAAGGTACACGTGCTCAAAGGACCAGCCCCCGCAGCATACATCTCGTGTATTGAAAATTGTGATGCCGTTTTGGGTATTTCAGCCAGACTTTCTTTGTTTCTCAATTGCACAACTGGTTCAACAAGCCAGGATGCATATAAATGGTCGATTCTGTCATCTCTAGGGGATGAGTTAAACTTTGACTGGGCAAAACACACCACAACAGGAAGGAATGGGGCTCATTTGTCTATAAAACCTTTTGCTTTGAAGGATTTTCCTGAAGCTAAGTTTTGGGCTTCTGTGCATCTAGCAAGTTGGAGTGGGCATAATGTGGACTTGAAGCACCCGTTTGTTATTAACTATGTCCCTGAAACCGGAGAGTGCAGCATTAATCCAGCTACAGGAGTTGCCTTTATTACCAGGTTTGTCATCCGGTGCGATAATTTTAAGGATAAGCACATCCCACTTACATACAAAATGGTAGTCTCTGATTTGTATGGTTTTGGTCAGATCAGTTCTGTGAAAGAGAACACCTTGGGGGCCATCCTGTATTTGGGGAATGAGTCCACATCGCCCCCTTCATTTCTCCCCGTGGGTGTGTTGGCTAATCGTTATGCGATGAAGATATTTGTTCAGGTGTATGACTCTCTAGGAGCTTTTTCTCAGGTGACCTTGTATGCAACCGTACATGCCCCTACGGATAAAATCTCAGCGAAGGGCGTGCTCGATCGCTTATTCAATTTCACCATGGGACCAAATTCATCGCTATCTACTTTGCTTGACAGCCAGGAATTTCTACCTGCAGGCTATTTAATATATATAACAGCCTCTGTTTTGAATAACATGAAACCTGAATTAAGTTTGGAAGCTGACAAAGCCAGACTCCGGGAATACCTTGTCAACCAGACTTTCATTCTTCCCAATAGCACTTTGGTGGAAATTAGCCAGGTAGTCATGAGTGTTACTAAATTAACACAGACATCCGCCGGATTCACTCGATTGGCTCAGAAACTGGCCACAGTGAGGATTTGGTTAGCAAATCGAGCCCTACAACAGTCTCGACAGAATGATGCACACGTTCACTCTGAAGAAGTAGAAATTGTGAGCACTGGGATTTTAACAACTTTGTCTAATATCTTGAAACTGACTGTTAGCTATGAAGTGGTTGATGAGCCTTTCTATGTGTTGGAATCACTAGCAGACACAATACTGGAGGGTAAAGTGCCAGGGAATGAGACCACCGCAATGACGGCCTCCAGCCTTAACGTGTATGTCAGGAAAACTGAAAGGTGGGATGTTACCGATATCTTCAGGAATGAGAAAAGCAGTCGCAATTATTTTCATCCGACGCTAAATGTGAACAATTTTCCTAGTTTATCTGAAAACGCTCCAATTTCCACCATGTTTTGTGAGTTTGCAGATGATCCCTTTCCTTGGATGAATGATCAGGAAAGCTGTTCGGCAGAGGTGGTTGGATTCAGGATGACAGGAACCACACCTGACGGCGACGTGGTCGAGATCATGCCTGATGTAGCAGAAGTGTACATCGCCAGAAAAAACTTGAGCTTTGCAGCTTTTAACCTCACAGTGGGACCCGAGAGTGAGACCGAGGGAGCTGATGAGTCCTTGAAAAGGACGACAGGCGAGTTTAGGGTTGAGGTGGACAGCAGTGTAGTGAAGGAGTTGCTGGTCCACATTGTGACCGAAGTGACCGTGTTGTTCACGGTGTTGGTGTACGCTGGCAGTGAAATTACCCCCACTGCTCTGGTCGCCACCTTCCTTGTGCCCCATGACATCCCTCCCATGACCAACCAGAGTGACCTGTTTGACTCAGCCTGTGCCGTTAGGGAGGCCCGCGTGGTTTGCCTTCCAGCGTCCCTGCTGCAAGTCATAGCTCAGCGAGGCGGCTCGCCCGAGTGCACCTTGGTCATAGCTCTGCAGGCACCTCGTTTTGTCCTGGCAGCCAATGATAAGCTCGTGAGGATCGCTCTTTTCAGCGCTCACTGCCTAGACATGTATGGGATCCAGAGCGATTGGAGAGAAGATACCTGTGTTCTCGGAGAGAGGACCACGTGGCGAAGAGTGCACTGCATCTGCCAAAGGACTAGGAGGGTCCGGCGGCAGCTGGATCTAATAAAACAAGCCAGCAGGCACTTCCAAACCCACTTTTTGACGACCAACGTGATTGTGGTCCCTAATGCTGTAGATCTTCGGTTGGAGGTCATCATTAGTGTTACCCGCAACTATGTGACACTCGTCACTGTACTTTTCATTATGCTGATGTACATAATCCTAGCTTTTTGGGCTTTGCTGAGAGATGAAACAGATCAGTATCTTCGGCTACATGTGATAATTCTACTAGATAATGATCCATATGATAAGGTGTGTTACCTCGTGACTGTTTTTACGGGAGGCCGTTGTCGGGCCGGGACCAAGGCCAATGTCTTCATGCAACTTATGGGAACGGAAGGTGCCAGCGATGTGCATTGTCTGAGCCATCCGCATTTTACAACCCTCTACCGGGGAGGCATCAACACTTTTCTCCTAACCACGAAAAGGGACTTGGGGGACATCCACTCCATTCGTGTGTGGCACAACAATGAGGGCAAATCCCCCAGCTGGTATCTAAGCAGAGTCAAGGTAGAAAATCTGTTCAGCCGACACATCTGGCTGTTTCTATGCCGGGAATGGCTTTGTATTGACACCTCTTTGGACAGAACATTTCGTGTTACCGACCCAGACCAGCCTATCAACAGAAAGGACTATTTCCTGATAGAATCAGCTTACAGGATGGGGAGAGATCACCTGTGGTTCTCCATTTTCTCCACTATCATTGATAGCCCATTCAATCGGCTGCAGAGACTGTCCTGCTGTTTGGCAATGCTGATGGCCTCCCTTCTGTGTAATATTATGTTCTT
Source organism: Mustela nivalis (assembly GCF_964662115.1). Taxonomy (NCBI): domain Eukaryota; kingdom Metazoa; phylum Chordata; class Mammalia; order Carnivora; family Mustelidae; genus Mustela; species Mustela nivalis. The sequence goes on from NC_139026.1 coordinate 3,193,517, forward strand.
TAATCTCGACAGAGCAGACGAAATGGCGTCAGGAGACGGGAGCTACGTCAGGTCAATGATGATAGGCCTGGAAAGTGTGTTAATTACACTCCCTCTGCAAATGTTGATCATTTTTCTCTTCACCTACTCCCAGAGGGAACCTCGTGTGACTCTAGAAACGGTATCTCCCCGGAGTGATTCCTTGGAGCAAGAACATGTACACTGGGAGGAATTTCTGAAAAAGTGGCACGTTGAGGAAAGTGCTCATGCACCTACCAAGGAGGCTTCGGAGCCTCCAACTGGGAAAAGACCTAGAGCTCCGAAGGCTGCCAAGGCGCTCACTACGATAGGGCGCCAGCAAAAGAAAGGACAGAGCACGGTCACACGCACGCAGGCACAAAATAAAAATGCCAGTAACGCAAACACAAATAACAATCAGTTTGTTGCTTCTACAGAGCCTTCTTCCCAAGCAGGTCCTGTCGAACTCAAGGAGAAGAGCAGGGTCGTTCTGCCTCCATGTTGCCTCTATGTAGCGTGGTTCTTGGTTTTCGTCACAGCCAGTATATCTTCATTCTTCATCATATTTTATGGACTGAATTATAGCTATGGAGAGTCAATGGACTGGCTCTTTGCTTCGTTTTGTTCATTCTGTCTGTCTGTTTTGCTGGTGCAGCCATGCAAAATTATACTCTTGTCAGGCTTCAGAGCTGGTAGGCCCAAGTATTGTAAAAACCTTTCATGGACAAGCAAGTACCGCTATATTGAGATCGAGCTTCAGGGCGCGATGAACCGAAAAGAAAGGAAAAGGCGACACCAGCAGATCTTGGAGCTCCGAAGATCGAGGATGTACCAGCCCCTCACCGAAGACGAAATCCTAATATTCAAGAGGAAGAAGGCGATTAAGAGAAGGGCTTTCCTGTTCCTGTGTTACGTTCTGACTCACTTCATCTTTCTAGCCCTCCTGTTGAGGCTCGTCGCCCTCCTGCATCACACGGACAGCTTTTACTATAACCAGTTTGTTCGCGATCGGTTCTCTGTGGATCTCGGCTCGGTGACCAAGCTGGAGGACATCTACAGGTGGCTGAACAGCGTGCTGGTGCCCCAGGTCCACAACGACCCGAATCCAGCCTTTCTGCCCGACAGCTCCTCTAAAATCCTGGGGCTTCCACTGCTGAGGCAGGTGAGGGCAAGACCTGGCGATCAACTCTGCCTGCCTGCCAACTTTGCCCAAACCAGCATGGGAAGAGAAATCCATTGTCATCCCAGCTATGGCACTGACCCGGAAGACACCAGAAGCTACTCTGGCCTTTGGAACAAAGTTCTCAAGAGGCCTGAGGATAAGAATACCAATGGGTTTACTTACAAGCCTCCAGGGAAGATCTGGGGGTATGTCTCCCACGGACTCTTACACACCTATGGGTCGGGAGGCTATGCGTTCTATTTTTTCCCAGAGCAGCAGCCTTTTAATTCCACCGTGAGGCTCAGGGAACTCCAGAGCAGCGAGTGGCTTGATGAGAACACGTGGGCCGTGATTCTGGAGCTGACCACCTTCAACCCAGACGTCAGTCTGTTCTGTAGCATTTCTGTCATTTTTGAGGCGTCTCAGTTAGGAGTTGTGAACACGAGCCTATCCGTGCACTCCTTCTCGCTTGCTGATTTCGACAGGGAGACTTCGGCAGAAATCTACTTGTATGTGGCCATTCTCATTTTCTTTTTAGCCTATGTGGTCGATGAGGGTTATATCATCATGCAAGAAAGGGCCTCGTACGTGAGAAGTGTGTACAATCTGCTCAACTTTGCTCTAAAATGCATATTTACTGTGCTGATTGTGCTCTTCTTTAGGAAGCACTTCTTGGCCACTGGCATAATTCGCTTTTACTTGTCGCACCCTGAGGATTTCATTCCGTTTCATGCGGTTTCTCAAGTAGATCACGCCATGAGGATCATTTTGGGTTTCCTGTTAATTCTGACCATTTTGAAGACCCTCAGGTATTCCAGAATCTTCTATGATGTGCGCCTGGCTCAGAGGGCCATTCAAGCGGCCCTTCCCGGCATCTGCCACATGGCCCTGGTGGTGTCCGTGTACTTTTTTGTGTACATGGCATTTGGCTACCTGGTGTTTGGTCAACACGAGTGGAACTACAGTAACCTGATTCATGCTACGCAGACGATATTCTCCTATTGCGTTTCAGCCTTTCAGAACACCGAGTTCTCCAACAACAGGGTTCTGGGGGTCCTGTTCCTCTCATCCTTCATGCTGGTGATGATCTGCATATTGATCAACTTGTTTCAGGCCGTGATTTTGTCTGCCTATGAGGAAATGAAGCAGCCCGTGTATGAGGAACCATCAGACGAAGCGGAAGCAATGACCTATCTGTGTCGCAAGCTAAGAGCAATGTTTAGGTTTCTGACCTTCCAACCCAGGGACAAAGATGAACCAGAGTTCTTTGTCAACATGCTGTATGGGCAGCCAGAGAAGAACAGCCGGCGGTATCTGGGGCTGAAGACCAGAAACATCAAGGGGAAGAAAATGGTTTACCTTGTTGTGTGATGAGTGACAGGGTCAAGACCCACAGGCAAGAGACCCCCACCCCTGCCCCGGTGCTGGTTCTCTGGATGTAAGGAATGTTCAATGGCTCAGCAGTGCTCTCTTCTCGTGTCCTGCACAATGCACACCCCTACTACATTCAGAAGTGTCTCCCTCCACCTTTGGCCTCTACTCCTGAGTGCTGGGGTGTAGGGCAGGTCTCCAGCATGGGGGCCAGGGCCGATGTCATTCTAGAGGGGAACTGGGTGTCCTTGGAGCCCACAGCAGTTTAGAGTAGTAGAGACCCAGAGTTGGGGGAGAGAGAGGTATAGGGTCCGAACCCTACCCCTCTAGTGTAGAGCATTCTCTTGCTGCGACTGTGTTCCCGGGGCTGGGGAGCCAAGAGTTTGTTGGTCTCATAGTCCCTCTGGGGGTTCCCTTTGCAGACCAGGCCTGGGATACCCCACCCAACACCCATCCTCCCCATCACACCGGCCCCCCACACCCCGGACCATTTAGCTTGGCCAGATCTAGAGGGACCTTGTGCAGAGATCACGATCTGTTTTCCAGCTTTTGAATTTAGGGAGTGGACCTGAAGCTCAGGAGTCTGAGCTTGCCATCTACGCCTGAGGGCTACTGCCAGTTAAATCTGTGAAATGTAATATTTTCTGGCCATTAGACATGAATTTTGTTCAACAACAAAAAGGTGTGTGTGTGTGTTTGTGTGTGTGTGTGTGTCTGTCTGTGGGGCAGTGGGCTCACACCGAAAGATAGTAAGTGTTCTCTATATTGATTGTAAGAATTTGTCCATCTAGGTCTTGGGCTCTGGGTAATTTACAGCGTGGTGGTTTACTGCAGAATAATAAAGAAAATGTGGTTTATTGTATAAGAGCAATATGGCTCACAACTCTTAGAGTTCTGCTCAGAAGCATGTTCATTTATGTAGATGCCACTTTAAGCTTTATCGGAATTAAATGTGAGATTGCTCCTGTGAGACTTGCCGTGATTTCAGCGTGAGGGGTGTATGTACAGGTGGATCCTGCCTTCTCCAGGGAGAGCCAGTGAAGGGGGACAACCCAAGAAGCTGGGGGCCAACTATGTTTCAAGGCTTTGATATTCACTGGGTGCCCCTGTGGTCCTGAGCTGTGCTGGAATGGCTCACAGACACGCACATGTGCTTTCCATGCCACTCACACAAAAGTGCCTGAAGGTCAGATTTGGATTTTCTTTTCTTTTTTTAGGATATTATTGAGTTGAAAGAGAGAGAGAGAGAAAGGGCAGAGGGAGAAGTAGAATCCACTCTGAGCACGGAGCAGGAAGCAGGCCTAGATCCCAGGATGGATCATGACCTGAGTGGAAGACACAGGCTAACTGACTGAGCCACCCACATGTCCTTTTCTTTTTATCTGTGAATATGATGTTTCTTTGGGAATCCTCTTTAAAAATACTTTGAGATATTGCTAATCCTTTGGATTGGTTTTCTTCTTCTATTACCAATGGTAGGGAGCTCAAATTCAAAATTAACTTTATTTTCTGCCAAAGACCATGATTTGCTCTTTCAGTATTTCCCATAGTTCTTGTAGTCCTTGTCCTAACTTGTGTAGCCTGTCTTAGGGCTTGAACAGTATTCTAGAGACAAGGTCATGTATCTGAGTGGTTACCGGTCGTACATGAAAAGCTTCATCCAGATGGTCCATCTGTGGGCAGACACAGAAAATAAAGTCCGCAGTATATAAACGTGGCTGTGATCCAAGGTTTGCTCTTGCTGGAAGCACCCAGAGGTCCTATCTGCTAGTTAGAAAATCAGAGTGTTTCCTCAGCTCCCCTCTGTCCATGACCCGGAACCGGTGTTATTCCCAGGATTACAAAAATGCCTTGTATCTTCCTTAATCCTCAATTGCCCAAAGGAAGAAGGCCCAGCCCCAGGCCTTTTGGCTTCAGGAGCAGCACAGTGCTTGGCATACATAGGGGTCGTGGGTACTCGAGAGGGGCACGTTGGCGAGCCAGGAGGGAAGAGGGTGTCTCAGACTAGGGCATGTGTCCCCGCGGGTGAGAGGGTCTTCTGGAAGCTGGAGCAGGGCAGGCTCCGGAGGGCCGGGTCACTGGGGCTCAGATCACCAAGGGCGCCATGGATCACAACACCATTGCTTTAAAGTGTCCATGGGGAAGGACGGGGCTCCTCTCAACCTATCTCATCTGTTGCCTGGGGTACGCACAGACATTCCTGCCTTTGGCACTGGCCCAGACCTGGGGACTCCTGTGCCATAGTTTGTGTTGTGGGGGTGGTGAGAGGGGACAGGGAGTCAGCAGGCTGGGCTTTTCCTCATCATCAGCTGTTCTGACCCATCAGGCCACACTGTGTCTTTCCTGAATCCTCTCTTTCCTTGGCTTCCAGGACACCACACCCTGCTACTCTCCATCTTGACCCACTGCCTATCTCTGTCCACCTTACCCCTAAGGACAGGAGGCGGCCAGAGTCTGTCTCCTTCTCCATCTGGGCCTCTACCCTACATGCCTCTGATGACCCAATATGGGTTTTCAGCCCCGACATTTCCGGTTGTCTTAGCTCAGACTGATAAAACGAAATACCTCCGGGGGCGGGGGGGAGCGGAGTGGGGGCAGTGTCTGAACAGCAAGGATTTATTTCTCACAGCTCTGGAACCCCACGGCCAAGCTCAGGGTGTCAGCATGATCGCTTCTCAGTAAGGGCCATCTCCCTTCCTTGCAATGGCTGCCTTCTTGTGACCTGACAATGTCCTATCCTTCGAAATGGTGCGCCAGAGAGAGGGGATAAGAAAAAAAAGAAAACCTTATTACAGGGCACCTGGGTGGCTCACTGGGTTAAAGCCTCTGGCTTTGACTCAGCTCATGATCACATAATCCTGGGATCGAGCCCCAAATCGGGCTCTCTGCTCAGCCGGGAGCCTGCTTCCCCCTCTCTCTCTCTGTCTGCTCTCTGCCTACACATGATCTCTGTCTGTCAAATAAATAAATAAATAAATAACCTTAAAAAAAAAAACCCGTATTACATGTTGCCTCAAGAGATCACTTTAAGGGAGGCCTGGGTGGCTCAGTTGTTTGGACGACTGCCTTCGGCTCAGGTCATGATCCCGGAGTTCCGGGATCGAGTCCCGCATCGGGCTCCCAGCTGCATGGGGAGTCTGCTTCTCCCTCTGACCTTCTCCTTGCTCATGCTCTCTCTCACTGTCTCTCTCTCTCAAATAAATAAATATCTTAAAAAATATTAAAAAAAAGATCATTTTAAGTATAAAGACGTACACAAACTGAAAAGGAAATGAATGAAAGAAAGATATGGCATGGAGACAGTAAGCATAAGAAGGCTAGTGTGGCTATTTCATTTCATTTTCCAGGTTTATTCAGATACAATCAACATCTGGCATTCGAACATCAGCTGAAACAGATTTCCAAACAGAGATGATTACTGAGATAAAGAGAAACATCTCATCATGAGATAAGGACCAATTCACATGGACGGAACACCAATGTGTATCCATCTAATAGAGCCTGAAAAGACATGAAGCAAAGATGGACAGAAAGAAAGGGTCAAAGGGGCGCCTGGGTGGCTCAGTGGGTTGAGCCGCTGCCTTCGGCTCGGGTCATGATCTCAGGGTCCTGGGATCGAGTCCCGCATCGGGCTCTCTGCTCAGCGGGGAGCCTGCTTCCTCCTCTCTCTGCCTGCCTCTCTGCCTACTTGAGATCTCTCCCTGTCAAATAAATAAATAAAACCTTAAAAAAAAAAAAAAAGAAAAGAAAGGGTCAAAGACACAGTTTCCCAGTCAGCACAGGAGAGAGTAACGGCCTCTCTCAGCGAGTGATAGAAAAACTAGAGAAAACCCAGGGAAGACACACAAGATGAAACACTCGGGTACCCACTCTCTTGATCTAGTTGATGTCTGGAGGACAACCCACCCAATGATGGGAGACACACCTTGTTTTTAAGGGCATTAGGACCACACAGCAAGGTAGATCACTCTACTGTTTGGGCTCTCAAGCAAGTCTCAGTCCATGCAAAGGCTCAAAATCAGATGGAATGTATTCTCTGACCACGACAGACTTCAGTTAGAAACCAGCATAACTGTAAGATTTCGCACAAACTCCAAATGCTGGGAAATTAAACAACCCATTTGAACTGATGGTTCAAAACCCAATCAAGGGCAAGTAGAAATAGTTTAAATTGAATGATAACAAAAGTAGGCAACATGCAGGAGGCAGTTAAGCAGTGTTTGGTGGGACATTTACAGCATTAAATGATTTTAGAGAAATGAAAAAGATCTAAAGAAAAGGTCTTGGGGTTTCATCCTAGGTAGGAAAAGCAAATGAAGAACCCAAGACTCAGACTTCCCAGGGCTCTTAGGCAGGTCAGAACACTGTGGTTTTTTGCCACGGGAAGGGGATGCCAGCTAAGGCGGGGCCTTTCCAGGCTGTTGGGAGCCTGAGGCACCTTAATTCCATGAGCACTGCTGCTTGGAAGCCTACAGAAGCAGGGAGAGGGAGGGGGACCCCAGAAGTCATTCCCATTCCATGCTCCAGGGTCGTGACCCATGACCTGGTCACTCCTTCTGGCCCGAGACCCCCATGACAGTTAGCCAGACCCCATCGCCAGGGGCTGCCAGTCTGAGGTGACCAGGTAGGTGGCACCATGAGGCCCAGGCCCGAGCTCCTCCTCCTCCTCCTGACTTTGGACATGGGCCTAGATCTCAGCCCCCTCCCGCGGCCCACGTCTCCTCCCAGGGCCCTGACTACCATCCCCATCTCCCGGGAGACCGCCTCACCAGAGTCCGGACCCAGCCGCCCAGATGCAGCCTCGGCCCACGGCCCCCCGCCAGCCGTCCGGACTCGCGGCCCAGCCCTCGGAGCCGCGGCCGCGCTGCGCGCTTGGAGGGCCGCCCCGGGCCTCGGGGAGCCGGCCGGCAGCGCCCACGTCCACCTGCGGCCCCGCGCGGCCCCTGGCGGCGGCGTGATCCTGGCCGGTGGCGGCCGCCTCTGCCTGCCCCGCGGCCCCGCGCGCGCGCTCTGTGTCCTGCTGTGCGTCCTGCTGCGCGCGCGCTTGGCCGCCGCGCCCGCGCTCGTGCACCTGCGGCTGTCTGCGCGCCGCGGCCGGCTGTCCCTGCTGTGGCGCACCGCGCTGCCCCGCGCGCCCGGGCGCCCGGAGTGGACCTTCTGGCTCGTGCCGCTGCGGCCCGCCGGCCCTCGGCGCCCCCGCCGTTCCACCTCCGACCTGCCGGCCGCCGGGCCTCGCCCCTCCGCGGGCTTCGTGGCCCAAACGCAGTGTCCCACGGATGGGCCCACGCCTGTTGTCCTGGAAGCTCTCAGCTCGGATGGGCCTCAAGCCATCCAGTCTTCCGTGTCCTGCCAGGTATCCCCAGAGGCGCCGTGTGAGATCACCATGGTGAAGATCAACAGGAACAAAGATGGTGAACCCTTGGTGCTGACCAGGAAGATGGAGGCTACCCTCAATGCCACCTACAAGTACAACTGTCCGAAGTCCATGTTAATTGTTTCGTACTGGCAGGTCTATTCCGTGCCCTCCGTAAAAGATCTGCCTCTGTGGTACAGACCATTGGACATACCAATCATGAAATCAGGGAGGGTACCAACATTTCTACATATCCCTCCAAAATCTTTAACTTGGGGGGTGTATGTGATGAGATTCGTAGTGGATGTCTACATGAATCCAAATAGGCCTCAGGCCTCGGCCTCAGATTTCATGTATGTCAGCATCGTTAGAAGTGACCTAGAAGCAGTTATTCCTGGGGGTCCCAACAGAACAATCAAATTCACAGATCAGTTGGTTCTGGATGGAACGGGGTCGTCGGATCCAGATTCGGACAACCCTTCGCAGGGACTCCGTTTTTCTTGGTACTGTACCACGGATCCAAAAAACTACCAGGGATATAAAATCACAGTGATGAGCAACAGCGTCTGCACCCCACAGCAGACTAATCTGAACTGGAAGGAGGCCTCTGGCCCTGTCCTCACACTTCAGCCAGGAACACTGAAAGGTGGAGGTGTGTATTTCATCAGAATGGTGATCCGCAAGGGTGATAGGAGAGCCCATGTTGATAGAAAGGTACACGTGCTCAAAGGACCAGCCCCCGCAGCATACATCTCGTGTATTGAAAATTGTGATGCCGTTTTGGGTATTTCAGCCAGACTTTCTTTGTTTCTCAATTGCACAACTGGTTCAACAAGCCAGGATGCATATAAATGGTCGATTCTGTCATCTCTAGGGGATGAGGTAAACTTTGACTGGGTGAAAAACACCACAACAGGGAGGAATGGGGCTCATTTGTCTATAAAACCTTTTGCTTTGAAGGATTTTCCTGAAGCTAAGTTTTGGGCTTCTGTGCATCTAGCAAGTTGGAGTGGGCATAACGTGGACATGAAGCACCCGTTTGTTATCAACCATGTCCCTGAAACCGGAGAGTGCAGCATTAATCCAGCTACAGGAGTTGCCTTTGTTACCAGGTTTGTCATCCGGTGCGATAATTTTAAGGATAAGAACATCCCACTTACATACAAAATGGTAGTCTCTGATTTGTATGGCTTTGGTCAGATCAGTTCTGTAAAAGAGAACACCTTGGGGGCCATCCTGTATTTGGGGAATGAGTCCACATCGCCCCCTTCATTTCTCCCCGTGGGTGTGTTGGCTAATCGTTATGCGATGAAGATATTTGTTCAGGTGTATGACTCTCTAGGAGCTTTTTCTCAGGTTACTTTGTATGCGACCGTACATGCCCCTACGGATAAAATCTCAGCGAAGGGCGTGCTTGATCGCTTATTCAATTTCACCATGGGACCAAATTCATCGCTATCTACTTTGCTTGACAGCCAGGAATTTCTACCTGCAGGCTACTTAATATATATAGGAGCTTCTGTTTTGAATAACATGAAACCCGAATTAAGTTTGGAAGCTGACAAAGCCAGACTCCGGGAATACCTTGTCAACCAGACTTTCATTCTTCCCAATAGCACTTTGGTGGAAATTAGCCAGGTAGTCATGAGTGTTACTAAATTAACACAGACATCCGCCGGATTCACTCAATTGGCTCAGAAACTGGCCACAGTGAGGATTTGGTTAGCAAATCGAGCCCTACAGCAGTCTCGACAGAATGATGCACACATTCACTCTGAAGAAGTAGAAATTGTGAGCACTGGGATATTAACAACTTTGTCTAATATCTTGAAACTGACTGTTAGCTATGAAGTGGTCGATGAGCCTTTCTACGTGTTGGAATCACTAGCAGACACAATACTGGAGGGTAAAGTGCCAGGGAACGAGACCACCACAATGACGGCCTCCAGCCTTAACGTGTATGTCAGGAAAACTGAAAGGTGGGATGTTACTGATATCTTCAGGAATGAGAAAAGCAGTCGCCATTATTTTCATCCGACGCTAAATGTGAGCAATATTCCTAGTTTACCTGAAAGCGCCCCGATTTCCACCATGTTTTGTGAGTTTGCAGATGATCCCTTTCCTTGGATGAATGATCAGGAAGGCTGTTCGGCAGAGGTGGTTGGATTCAGGATGACAGGAACCACACCTGACGGCGACGTGGTCGAGATCATGCCTGATGTAGCAGAAGTGTACATCGCCAGAAAAAACTTGAGCTTTGCAGCTTTTAACCTCACAGTGGGACCCGAGAATGAGACCGAGGGAGCTGATGAGTCCTTGAAAAGGACGACAGGGAAGTTTAGGGTTGAGGTGGACAGCAGTGTAGTGAAGGAGTTGCTGGTCCACATTGTGACCGAAGTGACCGTGTTGTTCACGGTGTTGGTGTACGCTGGCAGTGAAATTACCCCCACTGCTCTAGTCGCCACCTTCCTTGTGCCCCATGACATCCCTCCCATGACCAACCAGAGTGACCTGTTTGACTCAGCCTGTGCCGTTAGGGAGGCCCGCGTGGTTTGCCTTCCAGCGTCCCTGCTGCAAGTCATAGCTCAGCGAGGCGGCTCGCCTGAGTGCACCTTGGTCATAGCTCTGCAGGCACCTCGTTTTGTCCTGGCAGCCAATGATAAGCTCGTGAGGATCGCTCTTTTCAGCGCTCACTGCCTAGACATGTATGGGATCCAGAGCGATTGGAGAGAAGATACCTGTGTTCTCGGAGAGAGGACCACGTGGCGAAGAGTGCACTGCATCTGCCAAAGGACTAGGAGGGTCCGGCGGCAGCTGGATCTAATAAAACAAGCCAGCAGGCACTTCCAAACCCACTTTTTGACGACCAACGTGATTGTGGTCCCTAATGCTGTAGATCTTCGGTTGGAGGTCATCACTAGTGTTACCCGCAACTATGTGACGCTCGTCACTGTACTTTTCATTATGCTGATGTACATAATCCTAGCTTTTTGGGCTTTGCTGAGAGATGAAACAGATCAGTATCTTCGGCTACATGTGATAATTCTACTAGATAATGATCCATATGATAAGGTGTGTTACCTCGTGACTGTTTTTACGGGAGGCCGTTGTCGGGCCGGGACCAAGGCCAATGTCTTCATGCAACTTATGGGAACGGAAGGTGCCAGCGATGTGCATTGTCTGAGCCATCCGCATTTTACAAACCCTCTACCGGGGAGGCATCAACACTTTTCTCCTAACCACGAAAAGGGACTTGGGGGACATCCACTCCATTCGTGTGTGGCACAACAATGAGGGCAAATCCCCAGCTGGTATCTAAGCAGAGTCAAGGTAGAAAATCTGTTCAGCCGACACATCTGGCTGTTTCTATGCCGGGAATGGCTTTGTATTGACACCTCTTTGGACAGAACATTTCGTGTTACCGACCCAGACCAGCCTATCAACAGAAAGGACTATTTCCTGATAGAATCGGCTTACAGGATGGGGAGAGATCACCTGTGGTTCTCCATTTTCTCCACTATCATTGATAGCCCATTCAATCGGCTGCAGAGACTGTCCTGCTGTTTGGCAATGCTGATGGCCTCCCTTCTGTGTAATATTATGTTCTTTAATCTTGACAGAGCAGACGAAATGGCGTCAGGAGACGGGAGCTACGTCAGGTCAATGATGATAGGCCTGGAAAGTGTGTTAATTACACTCCCTCTGCAAATGTTGATCATTTTTCTCTTCACCTACTCCCAGAGGGAACCTCGTGTGACTCTAGAAACGGTATCTCCCCGGAGTGATTCCTTGGAGCAAGAACATGTACACTGGGAGGAATTTCTGAAAAAGTGGCACGTTGAGGAAAGTGCTCATGCACCTACCAAGGAGGCTTCGGAGCCTCCAACTGGGAAAAGACCTAGAGCTCCGAAGGCTGCCAAGGCGCTCACTACGATAGGGCGCCAGCAAAAGAAAGGACAGAGCACGGTCACACGCACGCAGGCACAAAATAAAAATGCCAGTAACGCAAACACAAATAACAATCAGTTTGTTGCTTCTACAGAGCCTTCTTCCCAAGCAGGTCCTGTCGAACTCAAGGAGAAGAGCAGGGTCGTTCTGCCTCCATGTTGCCTCTATGTAGCGTGGTTCTTGGTTTTCGTCACAGCCAGTATATCTTCATTCTTCATCATATTTTATGGACTGAATTATAGCTATGGAGAGTCAATGGACTGGCTCTTTGCTTCGTTTTGTTCATTCTGTCTGTCTGTTTTGCTGGTGCAGCCATGCAAAATTATACTCTTGTCAGGCTTCAGAGCTGGTAGGCCCAAGTATTGTAAAAACCTTTCATGGACAAGCAAGTACCGCTATATTGAGATCGAGCTTCAGGGCGCGATGAACCGAAAAGAAAGGAAAAGGCGACACCAGCAGATCTTGGAGCTCCGAAGATCGAGGATGTACCAGCCCCTCACCGAAGACGAAATCCTAATATTCAAGAGGAAGAAGGCGATTAAGAGAAGGGCTTTCCTGTTCCTGTGTTACGTTCTGACTCACTTCATCTTTCTAGCCCTCCTGTTGAGGCTCGTCGCCCTCCTGCATCACACGGACAGCTTTTACTATAACCAGTTTGTTCGCGATCGGTTCTCTGTGGATCTCGGCTCGGTGACCAAGCTGGAGGACATCTACAGGTGGCTGAACAGCGTGCTGGTGCCCCAGGTCCACAACGACCCGAATCCAGCCTTTCTGCCCGACAGCTCCTCTAAAATCCTGGGGCTTCCACTGCTGAGGCAGGTGAGGGCAAGACCTGGCGATCAACTCTGCCTGCCTGCCAACTTTGCCCAAACCAGCATGGGAAGAGAAATCCATTGTCATCCCAGCTATGGCACTGACCCGGAAGACACCAGAAGCTACTCTGGCCTTTGGAACAAAGTTCTCAAGAGGCCTGAGGATAAGAATACCAATGGGTTTACTTACAAGCCTCCAGGGAAGATCTGGGGGTATGTCTCCCACGGACTCTTACACACCTATGGGTCGGGAGGCTATGCGTTCTATTTTTTCCCAGAGCAGCAGCCTTTTAATTCCACCGTGAGGCTCAGGGAACTCCAGAGCAGCGAGTGGCTTGATGAGAACACGTGGGCCGTGATTCTGGAGCTGACCACCTTCAACCCAGACGTCAGTCTGTTCTGTAGCATTTCTGTCATTTTTGAGGCGTCTCAGTTAGGAGTTGTGAACACGAGCCTATCCGTGCACTCCTTCTCGCTTGCTGATTTCGACAGGGAGACTTCGGCAGAAATCTACTTGTATGTGGCCATTCTCATTTTCTTTTTAGCCTATGTGGTCGATGAGGGTTATATCATCATGCAAGAAAGGGCCTCGTACGTGAGAAGTGTGTACAATCTGCTCAACTTTGCTCTAAAATGCATATTTACTGTGCTGATTGTGCTCTTCTTTAGGAAGCACTTCTTGGCCACTGGCATAATTCGCTTTTACTTGTCGCACCCTGAGGATTTCATTCCGTTTCATGCGGTTTCTCAAGTAGATCACGCCATGAGGATCATTTTGGGTTTCCTGTTAATTCTGACCATTTTGAAGACCCTCAGGTATTCCAGAATCTTCTATGATGTGCGCCTGGCTCAGAGGGCCATTCAAGCGGCCCTTCCCGGCATCTGCCACATGGCCCTGGTGGTGTCCGTGTACTTTTTTGTGTACATGGCATTTGGCTACCTGGTGTTTGGTCAACACGAGTGGAACTACAGTAACCTGATTCATGCTACGCAGACGATATTCTCCTATTGCGTTTCAGCCTTTCAGAACACCGAGTTCTCCAACAACAGGGTTCTGGGGGTCCTGTTCCTCTCATCCTTCATGCTGGTGATGATCTGCATATTGATCAACTTGTTTCAGGCCGTGATTTTGTCTGCCTATGAGGAAATGAAGCAGCCCGTGTATGAGGAACCATCAGACGAAGCGGAAGCAATGACCTATCTGTGTCGCAAGCTAAGAGCAATGTTTAGGTTTCTGACCTTCCAACCCAGGGACAAAGATGAACCAGAGTTCTTTGTCAACATGCTGTATGGGCAGCCAGAGAAGAACAGCCGGCGGTATCTGGGGCTGAAGACCAGAAACATCAAGGGGAAGAAAATGGTTTACCTTGTTGTGTGATGAGTGACAGGGTCAAGACCCACAGGCAAGAGACCCCCACCCCTGCCCCGGTGCTGGTTCTCTGGATGTAAGGAATGTTCAATGGCTCAGCAGTGCTCTCTTCTCGTGTCCTGCACAATGCACACCCCTACTACATTCAGAAGTGTCTCCCTCCACCTTTGGCCTCTACTCCTGAGTGCTGGGGTGTAGGGCAGGTCTCCAGCATGGGGGCCAGGGCCGATGTCATTCTAGAGGGGAACTGGGTGTCCTTGGAGCCCACAGCAGTTTAGAGTAGTAGAGACCCAGAGTTGGGGGAGAGAGAGGTATAGGGTCCGAACCCTACCCCTCTAGTGTAGAGCATTCTCTTGCTGCGACTGTGTTCCCGGGGCTGGGGAGCCAAGAGTTTGTTGGTCTCATAGTCCCTCTGGGGGTTCCCTTTGCAGACCAGGCCTGGGATACCCCACCCAACACCCATCCTCCCCATCACACCGGCCCCCCACACCCCGGACCATTTAGCTTGGCCAGATCTAGAGGGACCTTGTGCAGAGATCACGATCTGTTTTCCAGCTTTTGAATTTAGGGAGTGGACCTGAAGCTCAGGAGTCTGAGCTTGCCATCTACGCCTGAGGGCTACTGCCAGTTAAATCTGTGAAATGTAATATTTTCTGGCCATTAGACATGAATTTTGTTCAACAACAAAAAGGTGTGTGTGTGTGTTTGTGTGTGTGTGTGTGTCTGTCTGTGGGGCAGTGGGCTCACACCGAAAGATAGTAAGTGTTCTCTATATTGATTGTAAGAATTTGTCCATCTAGGTCTTGGGCTCTGGGTAATTTACAGCGTGGTGGTTTACTGCAGAATAATAAAGAAAATGTGGTTTATTGTATAAGAGCAATATGGCTCACAACTCTTAGAGTTCTGCTCAGAAGCATGTTCATTTATGTAGATGCCACTTTAAGCTTTATCGGAATTAAATGTGAGATTGCTCCTGTGAGACTTGCCGTGATTTCAGCGTGAGGGGTGTATGTACAGGTGGATCCTGCCTTCTCCAGGGAGAGCCAGTGAAGGGGGACAACCCAAGAAGCTGGGGGCCAACTATGTTTCAAGGCTTTGATATTCACTGGGTGCCCCTGTGGTCCTGAGCTGTGCTGGAATGGCTCACAGACACGCACATGTGCTTTCCATGCCACTCACACAAAAGTGCCTGAAGGTCAGATTTGGATTTTCTTTTCTTTTTTTAGGATATTATTGAGTTGAAAGAGAGAGAGAGAGAAAGGGCAGAGGGAGAAGTAGAATCCACTCTGAGCACGGAGCAGGAAGCAGGCCTAGATCCCAGGATGGATCATGACCTGAGTGGAAGACACAGGCTAACTGACTGAGCCACCCACATGTCCTTTTCTTTTTATCTGTGAATATGATGTTTCTTTGGGAATCCTCTTTAAAAATACTTTGAGATATTGCTAATCCTTTGGATTGGTTTTCTTCTTCTATTACCAATGGTAGGGAGCTCAAATTCAAAATTAACTTTATTTTCTGCCAAAGACCATGATTTGCTCTTTCAGTATTTCCCATAGTTCTTGTAGTCCTTGTCCTAACTTGTGTAGCCTGTCTTAGGGCTTGAACAGTATTCTAGAGACAAGGTCATGTATCTGAGTGGTTACCGGTCGTACATGAAAAGCTTCATCCAGATGGTCCATCTGTGGGCAGACACAGAAAATAAAGTCCGCAGTATATAAACGTGGCTGTGATCCAAGGTTTGCTCTTGCTGGAAGCACCCAGAGGTCCTATCTGCTAGTTAGAAAATCAGAGTGTTTCCTCAGCTCCCCTCTGTCCATGACCCGGAACCGGTGTTATTCCCAGGATTACAAAAATGCCTTGTATCTTCCTTAATCCTCAATTGCCCAAAGGAAGAAGGCCCAGCCCCAGGCCTTTTGGCTTCAGGAGCAGCACAGTGCTTGGCATACATAGGGGTCGTGGGTACTCGAGAGGGGCACGTTGGCGAGCCAGGAGGGAAGAGGGTGTCTCAGACTAGGGCATGTGTCCCCGCGGGTGAGAGGGTCTTCTGGAAGCTGGAGCAGGGCAGGCTCCGGAGGGCCGGGTCACTGGGGCTCAGATCACCAAGGGCGCCATGGATCACAACACCATTGCTTTAAAGTGTCCATGGGGAAGGACGGGGCTCCTCTCAACCTATCTCATCTGTTGCCTGGGGTACGCACAGACATTCCTGCCTTTGGCACTGGCCCAGACCTGGGGACTCCTGTGCCATAGTTTGTGTTGTGGGGGTGGTGAGAGGGGACAGGGAGTCAGCAGGCTGGGCTTTTCCTCATCATCAGCTGTTCTGACCCATCAGGCCACACTGTGTCTTTCCTGAATCCTCTCTTTCCTTGGCTTCCAGGACACCACACCCTGCTACTCTCCATCTTGACCCACTGCCTATCTCTGTCCACCTTACCCCTAAGGACAGGAGGCGGCCAGAGTCTGTCTCCTTCTCCATCTGGGCCTCTACCCTACATGCCTCTGATGACCCAATATGGGTTTTCAGCCCCGACATTTCCGGTTGTCTTAGCTCAGACTGATAAAACGAAATACCTCCGGGGGCGGGGGGGAGCGGAGTGGGGGCAGTGTCTGAACAGCAAGGATTTATTTCTCACAGCTCTGGAACCCCACGGCCAAGCTCAGGGTGTCAGCATGATCGCTTCTCAGTAAGGGCCATCTCCCTTCCTTGCAATGGCTGCCTTCTTGTGACCTGACAATGTCCTATCCTTCGAAATGGTGCGCCAGAGAGAGGGGATAAGAAAAAAAAGAAAACCTTATTACAGGGCACCTGGGTGGCTCACTGGGTTAAAGCCTCTGGCTTTGACTCAGCTCATGATCACATAATCCTGGGATCGAGCCCCAAATCGGGCTCTCTGCTCAGCCGGGAGCCTGCTTCCCCCTCTCTCTCTCTGTCTGCTCTCTGCCTACACATGATCTCTGTCTGTCAAATAAATAAATAAATAAATAACCTTTAAAAAAAAAACCCGTATTACATGTTGCCTCAAGAGATCACTTTAAGGGAGGCCTGGGTGGCTCAGTTGTTTGGACGACTGCCTTCGGCTCAGGTCATGATCCCGGAGTTCCGGGATCGAGTCCCGCATCGGGCTCCCAGCTGCATGGGGAGTCTGCTTCTCCCTCTGACCTTCTCCTTGCTCATGCTCTCTCTCACTGTCTCTCTCTCTCAAATAAATAAATATCTTAAAAAATATTAAAAAAAAGATCATTTTAAGTATAAAGACGTACACAAACTGAAAAGGAAATGAATGAAAGAAAGATATGGCATGGAGACAGTAAGCATAAGAAGGCTAGTGTGGCTATTTCATTTCATTTTCCAGGTTTATTCAGATACAATCAACATCTGGCATTCGAACATCAGCTGAAACAGATTTCCAAACAGAGATGATTACTGAGATAAAGAGAAACATCTCATCATGAGATAAGGACCAATTCACATGGACGGAACACCAATGTGTATCCATCTAATAGAGCCTGAAAAGACATGAAGCAAAGATGGACAGAAAGAAAGGGTCAAAGGGGCGCCTGGGTGGCTCAGTGGGTTGAGCCGCTGCCTTCGGCTCGGGTCATGATCTCAGGGTCCTGGGATCGAGTCCCGCATCGGGCTCTCTGCTCAGCGGGGAGCCTGCTTCCTCCTCTCTCTGCCTGCCTCTCTGCCTACTTGAGATCTCTCCCTGTCAAATAAATAAATAAAACCTTAAAAAAAAAAAAAAAGAAAAGAAAGGGTCAAAGACACAGTTTCCCAGTCAGCACAGGAGAGAGTAACGGCCTCTCTCAGCGAGTGATAGAAAAACTAGAGAAAACCCAGGGAAGACACACAAGATGAAACACTCGGGTACCCACTCTCTTGATCTAGTTGATGTCTGGAGGACAACCCACCCAATGATGGGAGACACACCTTGTTTTTAAGGGCATTAGGACCACACAGCAAGGTAGATCACTCTACTGTTTGGGCTCTCAAGCAAGTCTCAGTCCATGCAAAGGCTCAAAATCAGATGGAATGTATTCTCTGACCACGACAGACTTCAGTTAGAAACCAGCATAACTGTAAGATTTCGCACAAACTCCAAATGCTGGGAAATTAAACAACCCATTTGAACTGATGGTTCAAAACCCAATCAAGGGCAAGTAGAAATAGTTTAAATTGAATGATAACAAAAGTAGGCAACATGCAGGAGGCAGTTAAGCAGTGTTTGGTGGGACATTTACAGCATTAAATGATTTTAGAGAAATGAAAAAGATCTAAAGAAAAGGTCTTGGGGTTTCATCCTAGGTAGGAAAAGCAAATGAAGAACCCAAGACTCAGACTTCCCAGGGCTCTTAGGCAGGTCAGAACACTGTGGTTTTTTGCCACGGGAAGGGGATGCCAGCTAAGGCGGGGCCTTTCCAGGCTGTTGGGAGCCTGAGGCACCTTAATTCCATGAGCACTGCTGCTTGGAAGCCTACAGAAGCAGGGAGAGGGAGGGGGACCCCAGAAGTCATTCCCATTCCATGCTCCAGGGTCGTGACCCATGACCTGGTCACTCCTTCTGGCCCGAGACCCCCATGACAGTTAGCCAGACCCCATCGCCAGGGGCTGCCAGTCTGAGGTGACCAGGTAGGTGGCACCATGAGGCCCAGGCCCGAGCTCCTCCTCCTCCTCCTGACTTTGGACATGGGCCTAGATCTCAGCCCCCTCCCGCGGCCCACGTCTCCTCCCAGGGCCCTGACTACCATCCCCATCTCCCGGGAGACCGCCTCACCAGAGTCCGGACCCAGCCGCCCAGATGCAGCCTCGGCCCACGGCCCCCCGCCAGCCGTCCGGACTCGCGGCCCAGCCCTCGGAGCCGCGGCCGCGCTGCGCGCTTGGAGGGCCGCCCCGGGCCTCGGGGAGCCGGCCGGCAGCGCCCACGTCCACCTGCGGCCCCGCGCGGCCCCTGGCGGCGGCGTGATCCTGGCCGGTGGCGGCCGCCTCTGCCTGCCCCGCGGCCCCGCGCGCGCGCTCTGTGTCCTGCTGTGCGTCCTGCTGCGCGCGCGCTTGGCCGCCGCGCCCGCGCTCGTGCACCTGCGGCTGTCTGCGCGCCGCGGCCGGCTGTCCCTGCTGTGGCGCACCGCGCTGCCCCGCGCGCCCGGGCGCCCGGAGTGGACCTTCTGGCTCGTGCCGCTGCGGCCCGCCGGCCCTCGGCGCCCCCGCCGTTCCACCTCCGACCTGCCGGCCGCCGGGCCTCGCCCCTCCGCGGGCTTCGTGGCCCAAACGCAGTGTCCCACGGATGGGCCCACGCCTGTTGTCCTGGAAGCTCTCAGCTCGGATGGGCCTCAAGCCATCCAGTCTTCCGTGTCCTGCCAGGTATCCCCAGAGGCGCCGTGTGAGATCACCATGGTGAAGATCAACAGGAACAAAGATGGTGAACCCTTGGTGCTGACCAGGAAGATGGAGGCTACCCTCAATGCCACCTACAAGTACAACTGTCCGAAGTCCATGTTAATTGTTTCGTACTGGCAGGTCTATTCCGTGCCCTCCGTAAAAGATCTGCCTCTGTGGTACAGACCATTGGACATACCAATCATGAAATCAGGGAGGGTACCAACATTTCTACATATCCCTCCAAAATCTTTAACTTGGGGGGTGTATGTGATGAGATTCGTAGTGGATGTCTACATGAATCCAAATAGGCCTCAGGCCTCGGCCTCAGATTTCATGTATGTCAGCATCGTTAGAAGTGACCTAGAAGCAGTTATTCCTGGGGGTCCCAACAGAACAATCAAATTCACAGATCAGTTGGTTCTGGATGGAACGGGGTCGTCGGATCCAGATTCGGACAACCCTTCGCAGGGACTCCGTTTTTCTTGGTACTGTACCACGGATCCAAAAAACTACCAGGGATATAAAATCACAGTGATGAGCAACAGCGTCTGCACCCCACAGCAGACTAATCTGAACTGGAAGGAGGCCTCTGGCCCTGTCCTCACACTTCAGCCAGGAACACTGAAAGGTGGAGGTGTGTATTTCATCAGAATGGTGATCCGCAAGGGTGATAGGAGAGCCCATGTTGATAGAAAGGTACACGTGCTCAAAGGACCAGCCCCCGCAGCATACATCTCGTGTATTGAAAATTGTGATGCCGTTTTGGGTATTTCAGCCAGACTTTCTTTGTTTCTCAATTGCACAACTGGTTCAACAAGCCAGGATGCATATAAATGGTCGATTCTGTCATCTCTAGGGGATGAGGTAAACTTTGACTGGGTGAAAAACACCACAACAGGGAGGAATGGGGCTCATTTGTCTATAAAACCTTTTGCTTTGAAGGATTTTCCTGAAGCTAAGTTTTGGGCTTCTGTGCATCTAGCAAGTTGGAGTGGGCATAACGTGGACATGAAGCACCCGTTTGTTATCAACCATGTCCCTGAAACCGGAGAGTGCAGCATTAATCCAGCTACAGGAGTTGCCTTTGTTACCAGGTTTGTCATCCGGTGCGATAATTTTAAGGATAAGAACATCCCACTTACATACAAAATGGTAGTCTCTGATTTGTATGGCTTTGGTCAGATCAGTTCTGTAAAAGAGAACACCTTGGGGGCCATCCTGTATTTGGGGAATGAGTCCACATCGCCCCCTTCATTTCTCCCCGTGGGTGTGTTGGCTAATCGTTATGCGATGAAGATATTTGTTCAGGTGTATGACTCTCTAGGAGCTTTTTCTCAGGTTACTTTGTATGCGACCGTACATGCCCCTACGGATAAAATCTCAGCGAAGGGCGTGCTCGATCGCTTATTCAATTTCACCATGGGACCAAATTCATCGCTATCTACTTTGCTTGACAGCCAGGAATTTCTACCTGCAGGCTACTTAATATATATAGGAGCTTCTGTTTTGAATAACATGAAACCCGAATTAAGTTTGGAAGCTGACAAAGCCAGACTCCGGGAATACCTTGTCAACCAGACTTTCATTCTTCCCAATAGCACTTTGGTGGAAATTAGCCAGGTAGTCATGAGTGTTACTAAATTAACACAGACATCCGCCGGATTCACTCAATTGGCTCAGAAACTGGCCACAGTGAGGATTTGGTTAGCAAATCGAGCCCTACAGCAGTCTCGACAGAATGATGCACACATTCACTCTGAAGAAGTAGAAATTGTGAGCACTGGGATATTAACAACTTTGTCTAATATCTTGAAACTGACTGTTAGCTATGAAGTGGTCGATGAGCCTTTCTACGTGTTGGAATCACTAGCAGACACAATACTGGAGGGTAAAGTGCCAGGGAACGAGACCACCACAATGACGGCCTCCAGCCTTAACGTGTATGTCAGGAAAACTGAAAGGTGGGATGTTACTGATATCTTCAGGAATGAGAAAAGCAGTCGCCATTATTTTCATCCGACGCTAAATGTGAGCAATATTCCTAGTTTACCTGAAAGCGCCCCGATTTCCACCATGTTTTGTGAGTTTGCAGATGATCCCTTTCCTTGGATGAATGATCAGGAAGGCTGTTCGGCAGAGGTGGTTGGATTCAGGATGACAGGAACCACACCTGACGGCGACGTGGTCGAGATCATGCCTGATGTAGCAGAAGTGTACATCGCCAGAAAAAACTTGAGCTTTGCAGCTTTTAACCTCACAGTGGGACCCGAGAATGAGACCGAGGGAGCTGATGAGTCCTTGAAAAGGACGACAGGGAAGTTTAGGGTTGAGGTGGACAGCAGTGTAGTGAAGGAGTTGCTGGTCCACATTGTGACCGAAGTGACCGTGTTGTTCACGGTGTTGGTGTACGCTGGCAGTGAAATTACCCCCACTGCTCTAGTCGCCACCTTCCTTGTGCCCCATGACATCCCTCCCATGACCAACCAGAGTGACCTGTTTGACTCAGCCTGTGCCGTTAGGGAGGCCCGCGTGGTTTGCCTTCCAGCGTCCCTGCTGCAAGTCATAGCTCAGCGAGGCGGCTCGCCTGAGTGCACCTTGGTCATAGCTCTGCAGGCACCTCGTTTTGTCCTGGCAGCCAATGATAAGCTCGTGAGGATCGCTCTTTTCAGCGCTCACTGCCTAGACATGTATGGGATCCAGAGCGATTGGAGAGAAGATACCTGTGTTCTCGGAGAGAGGACCACGTGGCGAAGAGTGCACTGCATCTGCCAAAGGACTAGGAGGGTCCGGCGGCAGCTGGATCTAATAAAACAAGCCAGCAGGCACTTCCAAACCCACTTTTTGACGACCAACGTGATTGTGGTCCCTAATGCTGTAGATCTTCGGTTGGAGGTCATCACTAGTGTTACCCGCAACTATGTGACGCTCGTCACTGTACTTTTCATTATGCTGATGTACATAATCCTAGCTTTTTGGGCTTTGCTGAGAGATGAAACAGATCAGTATCTTCGGCTACATGTGATAATTCTACTAGATAATGATCCATATGATAAGGTGTGTTACCTCGTGACTGTTTTTACGGGAGGCCGTTGTCGGGCCGGGACCAAGGCCAATGTCTTCATGCAACTTATGGGAACGGAAGGTGCCAGCGATGTGCATTGTCTGAGCCATCCGCATTTTACAACCCTCTACCGGGGAGGCATCAACACTTTTCTCCTAACCACGAAAAGGGACTTGGGGGACATCCACTCCATTCGTGTGTGGCACAACAATGAGGGCAAATCCCCCAGCTGGTATCTAAGCAGAGTCAAGGTAGAAAATCTGTTCAGCCGACACATCTGGCTGTTTCTATGCCGGGAATGGCTTTGTATTGACACCTCTTTGGACAGAACATTTCGTGTTACCGACCCAGACCAGCCTATCAACAGAAAGGACTATTTCCTGATAGAATCGGCTTACAGGATGGGGAGAGATCACCTGTGGTTCTCCATTTTCTCCACTATCATTGATAGCCCATTCAATCGGCTGCAGAGACTGTCCTGCTGTTTGGCAATGCTGATGGCCTCCCTTCTGTGTAATATTATGTTCTTTAATCTTGACAGAGCAGACGAAATGGCGTCAGGAGACGGGAGCTACGTCAGGTCAATGATGATAGGCCTGGAAAGTGTGTTAATTACACTCCCTCTGCAAATGTTGATCATTTTTCTCTTCACCTACTCCCAGAGGGAACCTCGTGTGACTCTAGAAACGGTATCTCCCCGGAGTGATTCCTTGGAGCAAGAACATGTACACTGGGAGGAATTTCTGAAAAAGTGGCACGTTGAGGAAAGTGCTCATGCACCTACCAAGGAGGCTTCGGAGCCTCCAACTGGGAAAAGACCTAGAGCTCCGAAGGCTGCCAAGGCGCTCACTACGATAGGGCGCCAGCAAAAGAAAGGACAGAGCACGGTCACACGCACGCAGGCACAAAATAAAAATGCCAGTAACGCAAACACAAATAACAATCAGTTTGTTGCTTCTACAGAGCCTTCTTCCCAAGCAGGTCCTGTCGAACTCAAGGAGAAGAGCAGGGTCGTTCTGCCTCCATGTTGCCTCTATGTAGCGTGGTTCTTGGTTTTCGTCACAGCCAGTATATCTTCATTCTTCATCATATTTTATGGACTGAATTATAGCTATGGAGAGTCAATGGACTGGCTCTTTGCTTCGTTTTGTTCATTCTGTCTGTCTGTTTTGCTGGTGCAGCCATGCAAAATTATACTCTTGTCAGGCTTCAGAGCTGGTAGGCCCAAGTATTGTAAAAACCTTTCATGGACAAGCAAGTACCGCTATATTGAGATCGAGCTTCAGGGCGCGATGAACCGAAAAGAAAGGAAAAGGCGACACCAGCAGATCTTGGAGCTCCGAAGATCGAGGATGTACCAGCCCCTCACCGAAGACGAAATCCTAATATTCAAGAGGAAGAAGGCGATTAAGAGAAGGGCTTTCCTGTTCCTGTGTTACGTTCTGACTCACTTCATCTTTCTAGCCCTCCTGTTGAGGCTCGTCGCCCTCCTGCGTCACACGGACAGCTTTTACTATAACCAGTTTGTTCGTGATCGGTTCTCTGTGGATCTCGGCTCGGTGACCAAGCTGGAGGACATCTACAGGTGGCTGAACAGCGTGCTGGTGCCCCTGGTCCACAACGACCCGAATCCAGCCTTTCTGCCCGACAGCTCCTCTAAAATCCTGGGGCTTCCACTGCTGAGGCAGGTGAGGGCAAGACCTGGCGATCAACTCTGCCTGCCTGCCAACTTTGCCCAAACCAGCATGGGAAGAGAAATCCATTGTCATCCCAGCTATGGCACTGACCCGGAAGACACCAGAAGCTACTCTGGCCTTTGGAACAAAGTTCTCAAGAGGCCTGAGGATAAGAATACCAATGGGTTTACTTACAAGCCTCCAGGGAAGATCTGGGGGTATGTCTCCCACGGACTCTTACACACCTATGGGTCGGGAGGCTATGCGTTCTATTTTTTCCCAGAGCAGCAGCCTTTTAATTCCACCGTGAGGCTCAGGGAACTCCAGAGCAGCGAGTGGCTTGATGAGAACACGTGGGCCGTGATTCTGGAGCTGACCACCTTCAACCCAGACGTCAGTCTGTTCTGTAGCATTTCTGTCATTTTTGAGGCGTCTCAGTTAGGAGTTGTGAACACGAGCCTATCCGTGCACTCCTTCTCGCTTGCTGATTTCGACAGGGAGACTTCGGCAGAAATCTACTTGTATGTGGCCATTCTCATTTTCTTTTTAGCCTATGTGGTCGATGAGGGTTATATCATCATGCAAGAAAGGGCCTCGTACGTGAGAAGTGTGTACAATCTGCTCAACTTTGCTCTAAAATGCATATTTACTGTGCTGATTGTGCTCTTCTTTAGGAAGCACTTCTTGGCCACTGGCATAATTCGCTTTTACTTGTCGCACCCTGAGGATTTCATTCCATTTCATGCGGTTTCTCAAGTAGATCACGCCATGAGGATCATTTTGGGTTTCCTGTTAATTCTGACCATTTTGAAGACCCTCAGGTATTCCAGAATCTTCTATGACGTGCGCCTGGCTCAGAGGGCCATTCAAGCGGCCCTTCCCGGCATCTGCCACATGGCCCTGGTGGTGTCCGTGTACTTTTTTGTGTACATGGCATTTGGCTACCTGGTGTTTGGTCAACACGAGTGGAACTACAGTAACCTGATTCATGCTACTCAGACGATATTCTCCTATTGCGTTTCAGCCTTTCAGAACACCGAGTTCTCCAACAACAGGGTTCTGGGGGTCCTGTTCCTCTCATCCTTCATGCTGGTGATGATCTGCATATTGATCAACTTGTTTCAGGCCGTGATTTTGTCTGCCTATGAGGAAATGAAGCAGCCCGTGTATGAGGAACCATCAGACGAAGCGGAAGCAATGACCTATCTGTGTCGCAAGCTAAGAGCAATGTTTAGGTTTCTGACCTTCCAACCCAGGGACAAAGATGAACCAGAGTTCTTTGTCAACATGCTGTATGGGCAGCCAGAGAAGAACAGCCGGCGGTATCTGGGGCTGAAGACCAGAAACATCAAGGGGAAGAAAATGGTTTATCTTGTTGTGTGATGAGTGACAGGGTCAAGACCCACAGGCAAGAGACCCCCACCCCTGCCCCGGTGCTGGTTCTCTGGATGTAAGGAATGTTCAATGGCTCAGCAGTGCTCTCTTCTCGTGTCCTGCACAATGCACACCCCTACTACATTCAGAAGTGTCTCCCTCCACCTTTGGCCTCTACTCCTGAGTGCTGGGGTGTAGGGCAGGTCTCCAGCATGGGGGCCAGGGCCGATGTCATTCTAGAGGGGAACTGGGTGTCCTTGGAGCCCACAGCAGTTTAGAGTAGTAGAGACCCGGAGTTGGGGGAGAGAGAGGTATAGGGTCCGAACCCTACCCCTCTAGTGTAGAGCATTCTCTTGCTGCGACTGTGTTCCCGGGGCTGGGGAGCCAAGAGTTTGTTGGTCTCATAGTCCCTCTGGGGGTTCCCTTTGCAGACCAGGCCTGGGATACCCCACCCAACACCCATCCTCCCCATCACACCGGCCCCCCTATCATTTAGTTTGGCCAGTTCTAGAGGGACCTTGTGCCGAGATCACGATCTGTTTTCCAGCTTTTGAATTTAGGGAGTGGACCTGAAGCTCAGGAGTCTGAGCTTGCCATCTACGCCTGAGGGCTACTGCCAGTTAAATCTGTGAAATGTAATATTTTCTGGCCATTAGACATGAATTTTGTTCCACAACACAAAGGTGTGTATGTTGTGTGTGTGTGTGTGTGTGTGTGTGTGTGTTTCTGGGGCGGTGGGTTCACACCGAAAGATAGTAAGTGTTCTCTATATTGAGTGTAAGAATTTGTCCATCTAGGTCTTGGGCTCTGGGTAATTTACAGCGTGGTGGTTTACTGCAGAATAATAAAGAAAATGTGGTTTATTGTATAAGAGCAATATGGCTCACAACTCTTAGAGTTCTGCTCAGAAGCATGTTCATTTATGTAGATGCCACTTTAAGCTTTATCGGAATTAAATGTGAGATTGCTCCTGTGAGACTTGCCGTGATTTCAGCATGAGGGGTGTATGTACAGGTGGATCCTGCCTTCTCCAGGGAGAGCCAGTGAAGGGGGACAACCCAAACAGCTGGGAGACAACTTTGTCCTCAGGCTTTGATATTCACTGGGTGTCCCTGTGGTCCTGAGCTGTGCTGGAATGGCTCACAGGCACGCACATGTGCTTTCCATGCCACTCACACAAGAGTGCCTGAAGGTCAGATTTGGATTTTCTTTTCTTTTTTAGGATATTATTGAGTTGAAAGAGAGAGAGAGAGAAAGGGCAGAGTGAGAAGCAGAATCCACTCTGAGCACGGAGCAGGAAGCAGGCTAGATCCCAGGATGGATCATGACCTGAGTGGAAGACAGAGGCTAACTGACTGAGCCACCCACATGCCCTTCTCTTTTTATCTGTAAATATGTGGTTTCTTGGGAATCCACTTAAAAAATACTTTGAGATATTGCTAATCCTTTGGATTGGTTTTCTTCTTATATTACAAATGGTAGGGAGCTCAAATTCAAAATTAACTTTATTTTCTGCCAAAGGACTCGATTTGTTCTTTTAGTATTTCCTTTTTCTTATTTTTTTTAAAATAAACATATAATGTATTATTGGCTCCAGGGTTACAGGTCTGTGAATTGCCAGGTTTACACACTTCACAGCACTCACCATAGCACATAGCCTCCCTATTGTCCATAACCCCATCACAGTCTCCTGACCCCCTTACCCCCAGCAACCCTGTTTATTTTGTGAGATTAAGAGTCTCTCATGGTTTGTTTCCCTCCTGATATCATCTTGTTTCATTTATTCTTTTCCTACCCCCAACCCTCCTGCACATTGCATCTCTACTTCCTCATATCAGGGAGGTCATATGATAGTTGTTTTTCTCCGATTGACTTATTATGCTAAGCATAACACGCTCTAGTTACATCACGAATGGCAAGATTTCATTTTTGATGGCTGCATAGTATTCCGTTGTGTGTGTGTGTGTGTGTGTGTGTGTGTGTGTGTGTATACATATACCACATCTTCTTTATCCATTCATCTGTTGATGGACATATAAGTTCTTTCCATAGTTTGGCTATTGTGGACATTGTTGCTATAAACATTCAGGAGCATGTGCCCCTTCAGAGCACTACATTTTTATCTTTAGGGTAAATACCCAGTAGTGCAATTGCTGGGTTATAGGGTAGCTCTATTTTCCAACTTTTAGGAACCTCCATGCTGTTTTCCAGAGTTGTTGCACCAGCTAATGCAGCAGGGTTCCCCTTTCTCCGCATCCTCGTCAGCATCTGTCATTTCCTGACTTGTTAATTTTAGCCATTCTGACTAGTGTGTTTAGATTTGTATTGCAGTTTAGATTTGTATTTCCCTGATGCAGAGTGATGTGGAGCATTTTTTCATGTGTCTGTTGGCCATCTGGATGTCTTCTTTGCAGAAATGTCTGTTCTTGTCCTCTGCCCATTTCTTGATTGGTTATTTGTTCTTTGGGTGTTGAGTTTGCCAAGCTCTTTATAGATTTTGGATACTAGCCCTTTATCTGATATGTCATTTGAAATTATCTTCTCCCATTCTGTCGGTTGTCTTTTGGTTTTGTTAACTGTTTCCTTTACTGAGAAAAAGCTTTTGATTTTGAGGAAATCCCAATAGTTCATTTTTGCCCTTGCTTCCCTTGCCTTTGGCAGTGTTCCTAGGAAGAAGTTGCTGTGGCTGAGGTTGAAGAGGTTGCTGCCTGTGTTCTCCTCAAGGATTTTGATGGATTCCTTTCTCACATTGAGGTCCTTCATCCATTTTGAGTCTATTTTCATGTGTGGTGTAAGGAAATGGTCCAGTTTCATTTTTCTGCATGTGGCTGTCCAATTTTACCAACATGATTTGTTGAAGAGGCTCTCTTTTTCCCATTGGACATTCTTTCCTGCTTTGTCAAAGATTAGTTGACCATAGAGTTGAGGGTCTATCTCTGGGATCTCTATTCTGTTCCATTCATCTATGTGTCTGTTTTTGTGCCAGTACCCTTCTTTCTTGATGATGACAGCTTTGTAATAGAGCTTGAAGTCTGGAATTGTGATGCCACCAACTTTGGATTTCTTTTTTAATATTCCTTTGGCTATACAAGGTCTTTTCTGGTTCCATATAAATTTTAGGATTGTTTGTTCCATTTCTTTGAAAAAAAAAAAAAAAAGGATGGGATTTTGAATAGGAATAGCATTAAATGTGCTTTGGGTAGCAGAGACATTTTCACAATATTTTTTTCTTCCAATCCAGGAACATGGAACATTTTTCCATTTCTTTGTGTCTTCCTCAATTTCTTTCATGAGTACTTTATAGTTTTCTGAGTATAGATTCTGTGCCTCTTTGGTTAGGTTTATCTGTATGTATCTTATGGTTTTGGGTGCAATTGTAAATGGGATTGACCCCTTAATTTCTCTTTCTTTTGTCTTGTTGTTGGTGTAAAGAAATGCAACTGATTTTTGTGCATTGATTTTATATCCTGACACTTTACTGAATTCCTATACAAGTTCTAGCAGTTTTGGAGTAGAGTCTTTTTGGTTTTCCACATATAGTGTCATATCATGTGCAAAGAGTTATAGTTTGACTTCATCTTCGATGATTTGGATGCCTTTAGTTTCCTTTTGTTGTCTGATTGCTGAGGCTAGGACTTCTAGTACTATGTTGAATAGCAGTGGTGATAATGGACATCCCTGCCATGTTCCTGATCTTAACAGAAAAGATTTCAGTTTTTCTCCATTGAGAATATATCTGTGGTGGGTTTTATATAAATGGCTTTGATAATATTGAGGTATGTGCCCTCTATCCCTATACTTCGAAGAGTTTTGATCAGGAAGGGATGCTGTTCTTTGTCAAATACTTTTTCAGCATCTATTGAGAGTATCATGTGGATCTTGTTCTTTCTTTTATTAATGTATTGTATCACACTGATTGATTTGCAGATATTGAACCAACCTTGCAGCCCTGGAATAAATCCCACTTGGTCATGGTGAATAATCCTTTTAATGTACTGTTGGATCCTCTTGGCTAGTATTTTGGTGAGAATTTTTGCATCTGTGTTCATCAAGTATATTGGTCTGTAATTCTCTTTTTTGGGGGATCAAGGTAATGCTGTCCTCATAAAATGAGTTTGGAAGTTTTCCTTCCATTTCTATTTTTTTGGAACAGTTTCAGGAGAATAGAAATGAATTCTTCTTTAAATGCTTGGTAGGATTCCCCTGGGAAGCTGTCTAGCCCTGGGCTTTTGTTTGTTTGGAGATTTCTGATGACTGTTTCAATCTCCTTACTGGTTATGGATTTGTTCAGGTTTTCTATTTCTTCCTGGTTCAGTTGTGGTCATTTATATGTCTCCAGGAATGCATCTATTTCTTCCAGATTGTCAAATTTGTTAGCATAAATTTGCTCATAGTATGTTCTTATAATTGTTTGTATTTCTTTGGTGTTGGTTGTGATCTTTCCTCTTTCATTCATGATTTTATTTATTTGGGTTCTTTCTCTTTTCTTTTTGATAAGTCTAGCCAGTGGTTTATCAATCTTATTAATTCTTTCAAAGAATAAGCTCCTAGTTTCCTTGATTTGTTTTTTGTTTTTTTGGGGTTTTTTTTTTGGATTCTATTTCATTGATTTATGCTCTGATCTTTATTATTGCTCTTCTCCTGCTGGGTTTAGGCTTTCTTTGTTGTTCTTTCTCCAGCTCCTTTAGGTATAGGGTTAGGTTGTGTATTTGGGACCTTTCTTGTTTCTTGAGAAATGCTTGTATCGCTATATATTTTCCTCCCAGGACTGCCTTTGCTTTGTCCCACAGATTTTGAACTGTTGTGTTTTCATTATCATTTGTTTCCATGAATTTTTTCAATTCTTCTTTAATTTCCTGGTTGACCCATTCATTCTTTAGAAGGATGCTGTTTAGTCTCCATGTGATTGGGTTCTTTCCAAATTTCTTTTTGTGATTGAATTCTAGCTTCAGAGCATTGTGGTCTGAAAATATGCAGGGAATGATCCCAATCTTTGATACCAGTTGAGACCTGATTTATGACCCAGGATGTGATCTATTCTGGAGAATGTTCCATGTGCACTAGAGAAGAATGTATATTCTATTGCTTTGGGATGGAGTGTTCTGAATAGATCTGTGATGTCCATTTGGTCCAGTGTGACATTTAAGGTCTTTATTTCCTTGTTGATCTTTTGTTTGGATGATCTGTCCATTTCAGTGAGGGGAGTGTTAAAGTCCCCTACTATTTTTGTATTATTGTCGATGTGTTTCTTTGATTTTATTATTAATTGGTTTATATATTTGGCTGCTCCCATGTTAGGGGCATAGATATTTAAAATTGTTAGATCTCCCTGTTGGACAGACCTTTTGAGTATGATGTAGTGTTCTTCCTCATCTCTTATTATAGTCTTTGGCTTAGAATCTAATTGATCTGATATAAGGATTGCCACCCCAGCTTTCTTCAGATGTCCATTAGCATGGTAAATTGTTTTCCACTCCCTCACTTTAAATCTGGAGGTGTCTTTGGGTCTAAAATGAGTTTCTTGTAGGCAACATATTGATGGGTTTTGTTTTTTTATCCATTCTGATACCCTGTGTCTTTTGATTGGGGCATTTAGCCCATTTACATTCAGGGTAACTATTGACAGATATGAATTTAGTGTTATTGTATTGCCTGTATGGTGACTGTTACTATATATTGTCTCTATTCCTTTCTGATCTACTACTTTTAGGGTCTCTCTTTGCTTAAAGGATCCCTTTCAATATTTCCTATAGAGCTGGTTTGGGTTTTTGTTTGTCCTGGAAGCTTTTTATCTCTCCCATTTTCAATGATAGCTTAGCTGGATATAGTATTCTTGGCTGCTTGTTTTTCTCACTTCGTTCTCTGAATATATCATGCCAGTTCTTTCTGGCCTGCCTGGTCTATGTGGATAAGTCCACTGCCAATCTAATATTTTTACCATGGTATGCTATAGACTACTTTTCCCGGGCTGCTTTCTGGATTTTCCCTTTGTTGCTAAGACTTGTAAATTTTACTATTAGGTGACGGGGTGTAGGCCTATTCTTATTGATTTTGAGGGGGCGGGTTCTCTGCACCTCCTGGATTTTGATGCTTGTTCCCTTTGCCATATTAGGGAAATTCTCTACAATAATTCTCTCCAGTATACCTTCTGCTCCCCTCTCTCTTTCTTCTTCTTCTGAAATCCCAATTATTCTAATTGTTTCATCTTATGATGTCACTTATCTCTTGAATTCTCCCCTCGTGATCCAGTATTTGTTTGTCTCTCTTTTACTCAGCTTCTTTATTCTCTGTCATTTGATCTTCTATATCACTAATTGTCTCTTCTGCCTCATTTATCCTAGCAATAAGAGCCTCCATTTTTTATTGCACCTCATTAATAGCTTTTTTTATTTCAACTTGGTTAGATTTTAGTTCTTTTATTTCTCCAGAAAGTGCTTTTATTTCTCTGGAGAGGGTTTCTCTAATATCTTCTATGCCCTTTTCAAGCCCAGCTACAACCTTGAGAATCATCATTATGAACTCTAGATCTGACATATTATGTATATCCATATTGATTAGGCCCCTAGCATTTGGTACCACCTCCTGTTCTTTTTTGGGGGGGTGAGTTTTTCTGCCTTGTCATTTTGTTCAGATAAGAATATACGAAGGAGCAAATAAAATTCTAAAAGGGTGGCAAAGACCCCAGGAAAATGTGCTTTAACCAAATCAGAAGAAACCCTAAATTGTGGGGGGGGGGGGAATAAAAAGAAGTTCATAAAAAATTTTTTAAAAAAGAAAACAAATAAAGAAAAAATATAAAAAGGAAAAAATATATATATAGACTGGTGACTCGAACAGGGTCACCCACTTAATTTGGGGAGTATTTTGGTCTCTTAGAAGAAATTACTTCCCCAAATTTTAAAGAATGAAAAATATATATAAGGGTAAACACAATGAAGGGATGGAATACACCTATAAAGAAAAAAAAATTTTTTTTAAATTTCTAAAAAAGGAGTTGATAAAGTAAGTTGGCTGGGAGAATAAAGAAAAAGAAAGTGGAGAGAATTTGCTTGGGCTGGAGACCAGAACAAGCCCAGAGCTAGATTTAGGGTATATTTTGATCTTTTTGAAGAAGTTGTACCCCAAAATTTTTAGAAGAAAAAACCCTATGTGTATACAAAAAATAAAGTTAGATACAATGAAGGATAGAATATGACTATAATAATAAAGGTTCAAAAAAGATTTTTTTTAATGAAAGGTATTGTTAATATAAACTAGGTAAAAAACGTTAAACAAGGAAAGGGTAAAAGTTAAAAAAATTAGCAGAAGGAAAACTATAAAATTAAAAAAAAAATTAATTAACTGCAAGACTAAAGAATCATGGGGAGAAAGCCATGAATTCCATGCCTTGCTTTTTCCTTTTCTGGAATTCCATTGTTCTCCTTGGTAAGTGAACTTGGTCTTGGCTGGGTTTCTTGCTGACCTTCTGGGGGAGTAGCCTGTTGTAGAGATTCTCAAGTGTCTTTGCCCCAGGCAGAATTGCACCGCCTTTACCAGGGGCCGGGCTAAGTAATCCTTTGGGTTCACTTTCAGGAGCTTTTGTTCCCTGAATGCTTTCTGTCGAGTTCTGGAGGACGAGAATGAGAATGGTGGCATCCCAGTCTCCGGTCCGGTCCGGAGGAGCCGAGAGCTTGAGGCCACACTCCTCCATGTGTCCTCGGAGAAAAGCGCTCATCACTCCCGTCTCCCTGGCCTCCGGCCATTTTCCGAGCTCACCCAGCCTGCGATCAAGCTTCTTTGTCTCTGGCACATAGCCCTGCCTGGAGTCTCTGATCCCCGCAGATCCCTGAGCTCTTCTGGAGGTGTCTCCCTGGATCTTGTGGGGACCCCGCTCACAGAGCAGTGGCCTGTGCCACAGACCATGGTTCAAGGTAACCCCAAGTTTAGAACTCGCTCCTCAGCTCCATCTCTGCAGCAGGCTTTACTGCTCTAATACCTACGAGCTCTGCCACACTCAGACACCCCTGATCCTTTTGTGACCCGTGGGACCTGAGACCACACTATCCCCGTGTGGGCGTTACCCCTGTTTAGCCTCTGGAGTGATGTCCCTTACTGGAGCAGACTTTTAAAAGTCCTGATTTTGTGCTCCATGTTCTGCTGCTTGCCAGGAGCCGGCCCCAGCCCCCATTGTCTATCTTCCCGTCGCTTTAGATTCACTTCTCCACCAGTCCTACCTTTCAGAAAGTTGTTGATTTTCTGTTTCTAGAACTGTTGCTCTTCTTCTGTTCGATCTCCTGTTGATTTGTAGTTGTTCTCAATGGTTTGATAAGCTATCTAGCTGATGGCCTGCACCTGATGTCCTCTACGCCAGCCACTTCTCCTGCCATCTTGACTCCTCCCCCCTCTTTCAACATTTCCCGTAGCTCTTGCAGTCCATCTCCTAACTTGTGTAGCCTGTCTTAGGGCTTGAACAGTATTCTAGAGACAAGGTCATGTATCTGAGTGGTTACCGGTCGTACATGAAAAGCTTCATCCAGATGGTCCATCTGTGGGCAGACACAGAAAATAAAGTCCGCAGTATATAATCGTGGCTGTGATCCAAGGAATGCTCTTGCTGGAAACACCCAGAGGTCCTATCTGTTAGTAAGAAAATCAGAGTGTTTCCTCAGCTCCCCTCTGTTCATGTCCCAGGACCGGTGTTATTCCCAGGATTACAAAAATGCCTTGTATCTTCCTTAATCCTCAATTGCCCAAAGGAAGAAGGCCCAGCCCCAGGCCTTTTGGCTTCAGGAGCAGCACAGTGCTTGGCATATGTAGGGGCAGAGGGAACTCGAGAGGGGCACGTTGGGGAGGCACGAGAGAATGGGGCATGGGACCCTGCGGGCCAGAGGGTCCTCTGGAAGCTGGAGCAGGGCAGGCTCCGGAGGGCCGGGTCATTGGGGCTCAGGTCACCAAGGGCGCCATGGATCACAACACCATTGCTCTAAAGTGTCCATGGGGAAGGACAGGGCTCCTTTTGTACCTATCTCGTCTGTTCCTGGGGTGCACACAGACCCTGCTGCCTGTGGCGCTGGCCCAGGCCTGGGGACTCCTGTCCCAAAGTGTGTGTTGTGGGGTAGGGGGTTGCTGAGAGGGGACGGGAGTCAGCAGGCTAGGAGCATGATCTCCGAGTTCCTCTTCCTCATCTTCAGCTTCTCTGACCCATCAGGCCTCACTGTGTCTTTCCTGAATCCCCTCTTTCCTTGGCTTCCAGGACACCACACCCTCCTACTCTCCATCTTGACCCACTGCCTGTGTCTGTCTGCCTCTCCTCTAAGTACCAGAGACAACCAGAGTCTGTCTCCTTCTCCATCTGGGCCTCTACCCTACATGCCTCTGATGACCCAATATGAGTTTTCAGCCCTGACCTTTCCGGATGTCTTAGCTCAGACTGATAAAACAAATTACCTCCGGGGGAGAGGGGAGCGGAGTGGGAGCCGTGTCTGAACAGCAAGGATTTATTTCTCACAGCTCTGGAGCCCCACGGCCAAGCTCAGGGTGTCAGCATGATCGCTTCTCAGTAAGGGCCATCTCCCTTCCTTGCAATGGCTGCCTTCTTCTGTCCTGACAATGGCCTATCCTTCGGGGTGGTGCACTCAGAGAGAGAGGATAAGAAAAGAAAACCCTATTGCATGTTGCCTTCAGAAGACCACTTTACATATAAGACATACATAAGCTGAAAAAGAAATGAATGAAAAAATGATATGGCATGGAGACAGTAAGCATAAGAAGGCTAGTGTGGCTATTTCATTTCATTTTCCAGGTTTATTCAGATACAATCAGCATATCATCTGGCATTGAACATCACATGAAACGGACTTCCAAACAGAGATGATTACTGAGATAAAGAGAAACATCTCATCATGAGACAAGGACCAATTCACATGGACGGAACACCAATGTGTATCCATCTAATAGAGCCTGAAAAGACATGAAGCAAAGATGGACAGAAAGAAAGGGTCAAAGACACAGTTTCCCAGTCAGCACAGGAGAGAGTAACAGCCTGTCTCAGCGAGTGATAGAAAAACTAGAGAAAACCCAGGGGAGACATAAAAGATGAAACACTCGGGTACCCACTCTCTTGATCTAGTTGATGTCTGTAGGACAACCTACTCAATGGCGGGAGACACACCTTGTTTTTAAGGGCACCAGGACCATACAGCAAGGTAGAACACACTACTGTATTCACGACAGACTTAAGTTAGAAACCAGCATATCTTAGATTTCGAACAAGCTCCAAATACTGGGAAATTAAACAACCCATTTGAACTGATGGTTCCAAACCCAAACAGGGGCAAGTAGAAATAGTTTAAATTGAATGATAACAAAACTAGGCAAGCATGCAGGAGGCAGTTAAGCAGTGTTTGGTGGGACATTTGCAGCATTAAATGCTTCTAGAGAAATGAAGATCTAAAGCCAAGGATTAGGGGTTTCATCCTAAGAAAGTCGGGAAAGCAAATCAAGAAACCCAGAGTCAGACCTCCCTGGGCTCTCAGCGAGTTCACATCCCTGTGGTTTTGGCCAGGTAAAGGTGAGGGCTATTTGCAGGCTTTTGGGAGCCTTGTGCTGCCTTAATTAGATGAGCAGTCATGCGGCCAGGCAGGGGTCAGGGTACCACGGGGCCCACCCATTATTACCCACTGAGTTCTGACCCGCAGCCCACGAATCAGCCCTCCGCCAGACACGGAGGTAGTCTGGACCCTGGGGCCCACCTCCCCTCCCCCTCGCCCCCTTCCAGGCCCGCGCCCTCCACGGCGGTTTGCCAGACCCTGCGGTTGCGGCAGCGGCTCCCAGGTTCCCAGGCAGGTGGCGCTATGGGGCGCAGAGCCCAGCTTCTCCTCCTCCTCTTGGGCCTGGGCTTGGGCCTAGGTCGCGGGCGCCTCCCGCGGCCCACCACTCCCCACAGGGACCTGGCTGCCATCCGCGACTCCCAGGCGACCGCCTCATCAGAGTCAGGACCCAGCAGCACGGATGCAGCCTCGGCCCACGGCCCCCCGCCAGCCGTCCGGACTCGCGGCCCAGCCCTCGGAGCCGCGGCCGCGCTGCGCGCTTGGAGGGCCGCCCCGGGCCTCGGGGAGCCGGCCGGCAGCGCCCGCGTCCACCTGCGGCCCCGCGCGGCCCCTGGCGGCGGCGTGATCCTGGCCGGTGGCGGCCGCCTCTGCCTGCCCCGCGGCCCCGCGCGCGCGCTCTGTGTCCTGCTGCGCGTCCTGCTGCGCGCGCGCTTGGCCGCCGCGCCCGCGCTCGTGCACCTGCGGCTGTCTGCGCGCCGCGGCCGGCTGTCCCTGCTGTGGCGCACCGCGCTGCCCCGCGCGCCCGGGCGCCCGGAGTGGACCTTCTGGCTCGTGCCGCTGCGGCCCGCCGGCCCTCGGCGCCCCCGCCGTTCCACCTCCGACCTGCCGGCCGCCGGGCCTCGCCCCTCCGCGGGCTTCGTGGCCCAAACGCAGTGTCCCACGGATGGGCCCACGCCTGTTGTCCTGGAAGCTCTCAGCTCGGATGGGCCTCAAGCCATCCAGTCTTCCGTGTCCTGCCAGGTATCCCCAGAGGCGCCGTGTGAGATCACCATGGTGAAGATCAACAGGAACAAAGATGGTGAACCCTTGGTGCTGACCAGGAAGATGGAGGCTACCCTCAATGCCACCTACAAGTACAACTGTGCATACTCCACCTTAGTTGTTTCGTACTGGCAGGTGTTTTCTGTCCACTCGGTAAATGAACTGCCCCAGTGGTACAGACCATTGGACATACCAATCGCGAAATCAGGGAGGGTACCAACATTTCTACATATCCCTCCAAAATCTTTAACTTGGGGGGTGTATGTGATGAGATTCGTAGTCGACCTCTATGCGAATCGAAATTGGCCTCAGGCCTCGGCCTCAGATTTCATGTATGTCAGCATCGTTAGAAGTGACCTAGAAGCAGTTATTCCTGGGGGTCCCAACAGAACAATCAAATTCACAGATCAGTTGGTTCTGGATGGAACGGGGTCGTCGGATCCAGATTCGGACAACCCTTTGCAGGGACTCCGTTTTTCTTGGTACTGTACCACGGATCCAAAAAACTACCAGGGACATAAAATCACAGTGATGAGCAACAGCGTCTGCTCCCCAAAGCAGACTGATCTGAACTGGAAAGAGACCTCTGGCCCTGTCCTCACACTTCAGCCAGGAACACTGAAAGGTGGAGGTGTGTATTTCATCAGAATGGTGATCCGCAAGGGTGATAGGAGAGCCCATGTTGATAGAAAGGTACATGTGATCAAAGGACCAGCCCCCGCAGCATACATCTCGTGTATTGAAAATTGTGATGCCGTTTTGGGTATTTCAGCCAGATTTTCTTTGTTTCTCCATTGCACAACTGGTTCAACAAGCCAGGATGCATATAAATGGTCG
Organism: Mustela nivalis; assembly: GCF_964662115.1. Taxonomy (NCBI): domain Eukaryota; kingdom Metazoa; phylum Chordata; class Mammalia; order Carnivora; family Mustelidae; genus Mustela; species Mustela nivalis. The sequence goes on from NC_139026.1 coordinate 3,231,427, forward strand.
ATTCTGTCATCTCTAGGGGATGAGTTAAACTTTGACTGGGTGAAACACACCACAACAGGGAGGAATGGGGCTTATTTGTCTATAACAGCTTTTGCTTTGAAGGATTTTCCTGAAGCTAAGTTTTGGGCTTCTGTGCATCTAGCAAGTTGGAGTGGGCATAACGTAGACTTGAAGCACCCGTTTGTTATTAACTATGTCCCTGAAACCGGAGAGTGCAGCATTAATCCAGCTACAGGAGTTGCCTTTGTTACCAGGTTTGTCATCCGGTGCGATAATTTTAAGGATAAGAACATCCCACTTACATACAAAATGGTAGTCTCTGATTTGTATGGTTTGGGTCAGATCAGTTCTGTAAAAGAGAACACCTTGGGGGCCATCCTGTATTTGGGGAATGAGTCCACATCACCCCCTTCATTTCTCCCCGTGGGTGTGTTGGCTAATCGTTATGCGATGAAGATATTTGTTCAGGTGTATGACTCTCTAGGAGCTTTTTCTCAGGTGACTTTGTATGCGACCGTACATGCCCCTACGGATAAAATCTCAGCGAAGGGTGTGCTCGATCGCTTATTCAATTTCACCATGGGACCAAATTCATCGCTATCTACTTTGCTTGACAGCCAGGAATTTCTACCTGCAGGCTACTTAATATATATAGCAGCTTCTGTTTTGAATAACATGAAACCTGAATTAAGTTTGGAAGCTGACAAAGCCAGACTCCGGGAATACCTTGTCAACCAGACTTTCATTCTTCCCAATAGCACTTTGGTGGAAATTAGCCAGGTAGTCATGAGTGTTACTGAGTTAACGCAGACGACCACTGGATTCACTCGAATGGCTCAGAAACTGGCCACAGTGAGGATTTGGCTAGCAAATCGAGCCCTACAACAGTCTCGACAGAAGGATTCACACGTTTACTCTGAACAAATAGAAACAGTGAGCACTGGGATATTAACAACTTTGTCTAATATTTTGAAACTCACCGTTAGCTATGAAGTGGTCGATGAGCCTTTCTACGTATTGGAATCGCTGGCAGACACAGTATTGGTGGGTAAAGTACCAGGGAACGAGACCACTGCAATGACAGCCTCTAGCTTTAAGGTGTACCTCAGGAAAACTGAAAGGTGGGATGTTGCCAATATCTTTAGGAATGAGAAAAGCAGTCAATATTATTTTCGTCCGACGCTAAATGTGAGTATTATTCCTAGCTTCCCGGAAAATTCCCTTATTTCCACCATGTTTTGTGAGTTTGCTGATGATCCCTTTCCTTGGATGAATGATCAGGAAGGCTGTTCGGCAGAGGTGGTTGGATTCAGGATGACAGGAACCACACCTGATGGCGACGTGGTCGAGATCATGCCTGATGTAGCAGAAGTGTACATCGCCAGAAAAAACTTGAGCTTTGCAGCTTTTAACCTCACAGTGGGACCCGAGAGTGAGACCGAGGGAGCTGATGAGTCCTTGAAAAGGACGACAGGCGAGTTTAGGGTTGAGGTGGACAGCAGTGTAGTGAAGGAGTTGCTGGTCCACATTGTGACCGAAGTGACCGTGTTGTTCACGGTGTTGGTGTACGCTGGCAGTGAAATTACCCCCACTGCTCTGGTCGCCACCTTCCTTGTGCCCCATGACATCCCTCCCATGACCAACCAGAGTGACCTGTTTGACTCAGCCTGTGCCGTTAGGGAGGCCCGCGTGGTTTGCCTTCCAGCGTCCCTGCTGCAAGTCATAGCTCAGCGAGGCGGCTCGCCCGAGTGCACCTTGGTCATAGCTCTGCAGGCACCTCGTTTTGTCCTGGCAGCCAATGATAAGCTCGTGAGAATCGCTCTTTTCAGCGCTCACTGCCTAGACATGTATGGGATCCAGAGCGATTGGAGAGAAGATACCTGTGTTCTCGGAGAGAGGACCACGTGGCGAAGAGTGCACTGCATCTGCCAAAGGACTAGGAGGGTCCGGCGGCAGCTGGATCTAATAAAACAAGCCAGCAGGCACTTGCAAACCCACTTCTTGACGGCCACTGTGATTGTGATCCCCAATGCTGTGGACCTACGTTTGGAGGTCATCAAGAACGTCACCCACAACCCTGTGACGCTATTCACTGTGCTTTGCATTATGCTGATGTACATAATCCTAGCTTTCTGGGCCTTACACAGGGATGACATGGATCAGTATCTTCGGCAACACGTGATAATTCTACTAGATAATGATCCATATGATAAGGTGTGTTACCTCGTGACGATTTTTACTGGAAGCCGTTATCGGGCCCGGACAAGGGCTGATGTCTTCATGCAACTTATGGGAACGGATGGTGCCAGCGATGTGCATTGTCTGAGCCATCCGCATTTTACAACCCTCTACCGGGGAGGCATCAACACTTTTCTCCTAACCACGAAAAGGGACTTGGGGGACATCCACTCCATTCGTGTGTGGCACAACAATGAGGGCAAATCCCCCAGCTGGTATCTAAGCAGAGTCAAGGTAGAAAATCTGTTCAGCCGACACATCTGGCTGTTTCTATGCCGGGAATGGCTTTGTATTGACACCTCCTTGGACAGAACATTTCGTGTTACCGACCCAGACCAGCCTATCAACAGAAAGGACTATTTCTTGATTGATTCAACTTACAAGCTGGGGAGAGATCACATGTGGTTCTCTATTTTCTCTGGCATCATTGCTAAACCATTCAGCAGGCTGCAGAGACTGTCCTGCTGTTTGGCAATGCTGATGGCCTCCCTTCTGTGTAATATTATGTTCTTTAATCTTGACAGAGCAGAAGAAATGGTTTCAAAGGAGGGGCGTTATGTCAGGTCATTGATGATAGGACTGGAAAGTGTCTTAATTATGATCCCTCTGCAAATACTAATAATTTTTGTCTTCACCTACTCTCAGAGGGAACCTCTTGTGACTCTAGAAAGGGTATCTCCCAGGAAGCATTATGTGGTACCCGAAAGTGTATACTGGGAGGAATATCTGGAAAAGTGGCATGCTCAGGAGACTGTGCATGAACCCATCATGGAAACTTCCAGGTCTCCACCTCAGAAAAGACGGAGAGATCACAAGTATTTAGCCAAAGAGCCTTCCATTGCATGGCACATGCATACGAAAGGAGCAAGCAAGGCCACAGGTGCCAAGGAAAAAAATATAAATGCTAGTAACACAAACATAAATAACAATCAAGATGTTGCTGGTGGAAAAGACCATGCAGGTCCTGTAGAACTCAAAAGGAAGAGCAGGATCGTTCTGCCCTGGTTTTGCATTTATATAGCTTGGTTCTTGGTTTTTGCCGCATCTAGTATATCTTCGTTCTTCATTGTATTTTATGGTCTGACCTATGGCTATGAAAAGTCAATGGAATGGCTCTTTGCATCATTTTGTTCATTCTGTCTGTCGATTTTTCTGGTGCAGCCATGTAAAATTATACTCTTGTCAGGCTTCAGAGCAAGTAGGGCCAAGTATTGTAAAAATCTTTCTTGGGCAGGCAGGTTCGGCCTTACTGAGATCTCTCTGCGCAGCAAACTGAGCCAAGAAGAAATGGGAAGGCGACACGAGCAGATCATGAAGCTCCGAAGATCGAGGATGTACCAGCCCCTCACCGAAGATGAAATCCTAATATTCAAGAGGAAGAGGGCAATTAAGAGAAGGGCTTTCCTGTTCCTGTGTTACGTTCTGACTCACTTCATCTTTCTAGCCCTCCTGTTGAGGCTCGTCGCCCTCCTGCATCACACGGACAGCTTTTACTATAACCAGTTTGTTCGCGATCGGTTCTCTGTGGATCTCGGCTCGGTGACCAAGCTGGAGGACATCTACAGGTGGCTGAACAGCGTGCTGGTGCCCCTGGTCCACAACGACCCGAATCCAGCCTTTCTGCCCGACAGCTCCTCTAAAATCCTGGGGCTTCCACTGCTGAGGCAGGTGAGGGCAAGACCTGGCGATCAACTCTGCCTGCCTGCCAACTTTGCCCAAACCAGCATGGGAAGAGAAATCCATTGTCATCCCAGCTATGGCACTGACCCGGAAGACACCAGAAGCTACTCTGGCCTTTGGAACAAAGTTCTCAAGAGGCCTGAGGATAAGAATACCAATGGGTTTACTTACAAGCCTCCAGGGAAGATCTGGGGGTATGTCTCCCACGGACTCTTACACACCTATGGGTCGGGAGGCTATGCGTTCTATTTTTTCCCAGAGCAGCAGCCTTTTAATTCCACCATGAGGCTCAGGGAACTCCAGAGCAGCGAGTGGCTTGATGAGAACACGTGGGCCGTGATTCTGGAGCTGACCACCTTCAACCCAGACGTCAGTCTGTTCTGTAGCATTTCTGTCATTTTTGAGGCGTCTCAGTTAGGAGTTGTGAACACGAGCCTATCCGTGCACTCCTTCTCGCTTGCTGATTTCGACAGGGAGACTTCGGCAGAAATCTACTTGTATGTGGCCATTCTCATTTTCTTTTTAGCCTATGTGGTCGATGAGGGTTATATCATCATGCAAGAAAGGGCCTCGTACGTGAGAAGTGTGTACAATCTGCTCAACTTTGCTCTAAAATGCATATTTACTGTGCTGATTGTGCTCTTCTTTAGGAAGCACTTCTTGGCCACTGGCATAATTCGCTTTTACTTGTCGCACCCTGAGGATTTCATTCCGTTTCATGCGGTTTCTCAAGTAGATCACGCCATGAGGATCATTTTGGGTTTCCTGTTAATTCTGACCATTTTGAAGACCCTCAGGTATTCCAGAATCTTCTATGACGTGCGCCTGGCTCAGAGGGCCATTCAAGCGGCCCTTCCCGGCATCTGCCACATGGCCCTGGTGGTGTCCGTGTACTTTTTTGTGTACATGGCATTTGGCTACCTGGTGTTTGGTCAACACGAGTGGAACTACAGTAACCTGATTCATGCTACGCAAACGATATTCTCCTATTGCGTTTCAGCCTTTCAGAACACCGAGTTCTCCAACAACAGGGTTTTGGGGGTCCTCTTCCTCTCTTCTTTCGTGCTGGTGATGATCTGCATATTGATCAACTTATTTCAGGCCGTGATTTTGTCTACCTATAAGAAAATGAAGCAGCCCGTGTATGAGGAACCATCAGACGAAGCAGAAGCAATGACCTATCTGTGTTGGAAGCTAAGAGCAATGTTTAGGTTTCTGACCTTCCAAACTAGGGACAGAGATGATCCAGAGTTCTTTGTCAACATGGTATATGGGCAGCCAGAGAAGAAGAGCCAGCGGTATCTGGGGCTGAAAACCAGAAACATCAATGGGAAGAAAATGGTTTATCTTGTTGTGTGATGAGTGACAGGGTCAAGACCCACAGGCAAGAGTTCCCCTACGTGCTGGTTCTCTGAATGTTAGGAATGTTCAATGGCTCAGCAGTGCTCTCTTCCCATGTCCTGCACAAGGCACACCCCTACATTATGAAGTGTCTCCACCTTTGGCCTCTACTCCTGAGTGTTGGGATTCAGGGCATGTCTGCAACATGGGAACCCAGGGCCTATTTCCCTCTAGAGTGATACTCATTGTACGTGGAGCCCATCGAAAGATAATAAGTGTTCTGTATATTGACTGTAAGAATTTGTGCATCCAGGTGTTGGGCTTTGGGCAATTTACAGCATGGTGGAATACTACAAAATAATAAAGAACATGTGGTTCATTGTATAAGAGCAATATGGCTCGCAACTCTTACAGTTCTGCTCAGAAGCATGTTCACTTATGTAGATGCCACTTTAAGCTTTATCGGAATTAAATGTGAGAATCCTCCTGTGAGACTTGCTGTGATTTTTGCGTGAGGGGTGTATGTACAGGTGGATCCTGCCTTCCCCATGGAGAGCCAGTGAAGGCGGACAACTCAAGCAGCTGGGAACAACTTTGTCCCAAAATGTGAGATTTCTCCTGTGAGACTTGCCGTGATTTCTGTGAGAGGGGTGTATGTAAAAATGGATCCTGCCTTCCCTATGGAGAGCCAGTGAAGGGGCCAACGCAAGCAGCTGGGAACAACTTTATCCCAAGCCCTTGTTACTCACTCAGTGGCCCTGTGGTCCTGAGCTATGCTGGAATGGCTCACAGACACGCACATGTGCTTTCCATGCCACTCACACAAGAGTGCCTGAAGGTCAGATTTGGATTTTCTTTTCTTTTTTAGGATATTATTGAGTTGAAAGAGAGAGAGAGAGAGAGAGAGAAAGGACAGAGGGAGAAGCAGAATCCCCGTTGAGCACAGAGCAGGAAGCAGGCCTAGATCCCAGGATTGATCATGACCTGAATGGAAGACAGAGATTAACTGACTGAGCCACCCACATGTCCTTCTCTTTTTATCTGTAAATATGTGGTTTCTTGGGAAACCATTTAGAAAATATTTTGAGGGGGCACCTGGGTGGCTCAGTGGATTAAAAAATATTTTGAGATACCGCCAATCCTTTGGATTGGTTTTCTTCTTACATTACAAATGGTAGAGAGCTCAAATTCAAAATTAACTTTATTTTCTACCAAAGAGAGTGATTTGCTCTTTTAGTATTTCCCGTAGCTCTTGCAGTCCATCTTCTAACTTGTGTAGCCTGTCTTAGGGCTTGAACAGTATTCTAGAGACAAGGTCATATATCTGAGTGGTTACCGGTCCTACATGAAAAGCTTCATCCAGATGGTCCATCTGTGGGCAGACACAGAAAATAAAGTCCGCAGTATATAAACGTGGCTGTGATCCAAGGAATGCTCTTGCTGGAAGCACCCAGAGGTCCTATCTGCTAGTAAGAAAATCTGAGTATTTCCTCAGCGCTCCCCGTGGTTCACATCCCGGAATTGGTGTTATTCCCAGAAATGTCTTGTATCTTCCTTAATTCTCAATTGCCCAAAGGAAGAAGGCCCAGCCCCAGGCCTGGTGGCTTCAGGGGTCGCACAGTGCTTGGCATACCTAGCAGCAGAGGGGCCTGGAGACGGGCACGTTGGGGAGGCACGAGGGAAGAGCGGGTCTGAGGCTGGGGCATGGGACCCCGTGGGCCCGAGGGCCCTATGGAAGCTGAAGCTGGGCAGGCTCCGGAGGGCCGGGTCGTTGGGGCTCAGATCACCACCGGCATCACTGGCCACACTTGGGGTAGCTCATGGACATGTCCGAAGTGCGCACTGCTTTACCGTGTCCACGGGGAAGAACAGGGCTCCCTTTGATCCTGTCTTGTCTGCTGCCTGGGGCGGACACTGACAGTCTTGACCGTGGCGCAAGCCCAGGCCTGGGGGACCGGGACTCACATTTTAAAGGGGGTGTGGGGACAGGGAGTTAGGGATCTAGGTTCAGGGCGCTCCCGTCCAGGCAAGTGAATAGCGAGATGATGCTGGACGCGCTCCGGCCGCCTGGATTCTTCGGAGGCGGGTGGAAAATCCAAGAAGCACCGGAGAGCCTCCGAACAGTCATCAGCGCCGGTCCAGGGGCACTGCTCAGTCAGGAGCAGGGCGTGACCTTCCCTTTCCCACCCAGAGTCGCAGAGGCGGAAGTTCTCCAGAAAGCCCCAGGGCGGGTTGGGGGCGGGCTCGCGCCTGCGCTGTACGTAGCCGCCGGGAGGCGGAGTCGCGCAGGCGCCGCGGGTCGTACGTCGTGTCGTTCCCGGCGGCGCGTCCAGCTGGCCTTGCGGGGCGGTGTTGCCCGCGGTTGGGCGGTAGATGCTGAGGAGCCCCGGTTGCCAAGGTCCTGGGGCAGCCCGGGAGGTGCGCGGCCGTCCGGCGAACTGAGGCTCCGGTGGAGGTCGCGGGTGACACCGCGGTGGGAGAGGGCCGCTGCCGGCCAGAAGCCCCGGGAGAGGGCGAGGGAGAGCGGCGGAGCCCGGAGCGGGCCCAGGGGACGGCCTGCGCGTGCGCGCTCGCGGCCGGAAGCCCCGCTGCCGCCGGGGTGGAGCCGGGGAGCGGCGGGCCGCGCGCGCCGTCAGGCCTTGCCCCGAACGTCGTGAGCGCCCGGCGCGGTCAGGCGCTTCGCGGACGGCGGCCCGGCGGGCGGCGGGGGGGCGCTGCGCACAGACGCGCTCACAGACCCTCGGCCTCCTCAGGGCGCCCCGTCAGAGACGCCGCCGCGGGCCGCTTCCGGCTCGGGCCGTGGGCAGCGCCGCAGCGGGAGCGAAAGCGCGGCGGTGGCCCGTCGGGCAGCGCGGAGGAGCGAGAGGAGCCGGCCGGGCTGTCGCGGCGAGCGAGCGGCGGCGGCCGCGGTCGGGCGCGGGTGGCCGGGAAGGGGCCCGCTGGTTCGAGGCCCCGGCCGGCCCGGCCTCGGCGCCGCTGCTGTGGGAGTCGGCCGCGCCCGCCGTGACCTTGACGGGCCTGGTGGGCGGCTCGGGGCCCGGCCCCTCTCCGGAGCCCGCAGATGGAGGCGGAGGCGGGGCGCCGCGCCCCGGGCGTGTTCTCGTGCGCGCTCTGCGCGCTGACCGCTCCCTACAGCTACGTGGGGCCGGCGCCCCCCGACGCCCGCGCCGTCGTGTGAGTCCGGCTTCCCGCGCGCTGGGCCGGCCTTGGGGGGGGCGGGGCGCCCCGGTGTGGCGGTGGCTGCGGTGTCGCGTCGTCGCCCCACCGCGCCTGGGCTCTGGACGCTGCAGGCGTGACCTGCCGAGGCGCGGGGCAAGGCTCCTCCAGAAGCTCGGGGCCCCGCGGTCCGCGCCCTCGCGGGGAGCAGCACGTGCTGCGGCGGCCGGCGGGGAGCGTCGTGCTTCCGGCCGGGGCGGGGTCCGCCGCGGCCTCTTCCGTGGGGCTGGGCCGGGTCGCCGCTCGTCCTGCTCCCTCGCGGACCTTGTCAGTGGGGAGCCTTCCTGCCCTCTCATTCTGAGGCGCCTGGTCCAGGTCCAGCTGCCCGTGGATCTGCCCGGAGTCAGCCTGGCGCCAGCCGCTGGGTCCTGGGGCTTGGTCTTGACCTCGGACGTGCCCTCCTGGGAGGCCGCGCTGTGGGGCGGGCGGCCGGCACGCTGCCCACCCGGCGCGCCGCTGCCACGGGCCTGGTGTTAGGCGCCTCTGCTGACCCGGACCGGGTGTCCTCGCAGACAATGTGCGCCTCCGCTGTGCGGGCGCGGCCAGCGCCGCGGGCAGGGAGTAAGGCGCCCGGTTCTCCCTGCGTGTACGGCAGGGCCCCGAGAGCGGAGCCGGAGGCGGCGCTCCCTGCGCGTCCAAGCGGGTGGAGAGGGCTCGGGGCCCTGCGCGGCCGCAGCCGGTCTGCCCGCGGCCAGGAGCGGCTCCCCACGCCGCGGCTGTTGCTCGGGTTCCAGCCCGCCCCCCGCGGCTTGCCTTTCTGCTGCTCCCTCTCGGGGGCACGGGGGGACTCGCCCTCTGCTCGTGACCCCCTCCAGGGGTGCGGGCTCTGGGGAGGTCCATTCCGTGCCGCTGCCGGGCTTCCCTCGGCGGAGGTGCGGCGGGTCTGACCTCGGCGCCCGCACTGTCCCGCAGCCTCCTGGAGGAGAGTTACGTCATGAAGGACCCGTTCGCCTCAGACAAGCACAGGTTCCTGGTGCTCGGCTCCAAGTGCAGTGTGTGCAGCCGGCTGGTGTGCGTGGGCCCGGTGGGTACGCGGTGTGGGCTGCGGGGCTGCGGCTGCCTCTCCTTCCCTCCCTCCCTCTCCGCGTGGCTGGGACCCCGCCCTTGATCGTGGGAAAGGTGACGGGGGAGCCTTCCCCGAGGACAGCGTGAGCGGCAGCCTCCCCTTGTGGCCGTGATCCTGGGAGCCCTGCCCCGTCGTGGTGGGAGGCGGGGGGTCTTGGAGGCCAGCTGGCCCGGCTCATGATGGAGGAGTCCTGCGGCCAGCCGAGGTGCGCAGACAGGCAGAGGGGTGGGCGGCAGCTGCGCAGACGGTCGGTGTTGGCTAAGCAGTGGCTGCTGACGCTTCTCCCTCTCCCAGCTATGCCAGTGGCCATTGTGCTTCTCTCCTTGGGAGGGTGACCTTCTTCCTACTTGTCCAGAGGACGGAACTGTGCTTACGTGAGCAGTTGTGGGTCAGGGCCTGTGCTTGGGGCCCGTTTTCCCAGGGCAGATTCCTTCGGTCCTGCCCCAAACCCTTCTGTGCAAGGCAGCATTGCTCCCCTCTCATAGGTGGGGACGCGGAGGTTTGATTGGCCAAGTAGGCCCAGGACACCAGGGTAGTGAGCCTGTCATTGGACAGCCCAGGGGCGGGTGGAGGCGGAGCCCTGGGGCTGAGTGCTGTGGCCCCTGTAACCCGGGTGACAGGGCAGCGGTGGTCCCTGGGCACTCCCCTGGGGGGCAGAGTGTGGACAAGGCTGCTGCCTCACAGACCAGGCTGAAACACCCGCCTCTGTCCCTGAAGGGTCGGGGGGATGCGATTTGATGGGGTGAGACGAAGCCTTGGCAAGGCAGAGGCCTGCGTGTTCGAGGACACGGGGTGGCATGTGAGGACTCAGCCGGAGAGAAGCAGCTGGGAAATGAAGACTGGAAAGGGGAGTTGTCCCAGAGTGGGCGAAGCCTTGAACGCCACACTCACACATTTGGGCTGCACTTGGTGAGCAGAGGAGAGGGTGCCCTGTGTGGTATCCGAGGTCCCCTGTGTTCTTGGAACAAGTGCTTGGTTGGTGGCGAAGTCCCCTCTCTCACGTGGGAACAGCTTTCCTCGGTACTACAGGGAGAACAGCCTTGTCTTAGCTGAGGCACACCCTGGGCTGCTGCAGCAAAGAGACCCCCAAAGTACGTGGCTTGGCTATGACAGTCTTCACTTACTTTTCGTATGTGTAAGCGTCCAGAGCAGGTACCACTGCCTTTCTCAAAACACAGCACAGCCAGGTGCAGAAGGGGCCGGGAAGGCAGTCTTTGGACGGGGCCCTGGGCGGTGAATCCTAGGGGTTGCGTGGCAGAGGGTGGGTGCAGGGGACAGTGGCCGCGGTTGGACAGATCCAGCCTCCGGCCGTTTTGGTTTATGGAGCTGCGCCCAGCACCGGTGGTCACCAAGCACCTGTCGCACTGCTGGGATAACCAGGAGAGGGAAGGATCTAGGATCTCTGACAGGTTAGGTGTGGCCCGGGTTCCATCTTCTCATTGTTTCCACGTCACCTGTGGTGGAGTACGGTAGTCCCCAGAGTGTGTCTGCGCCATCCAGGCCCTCCCACCTGGGTTGACCCAGGCCTGCTTGCCTTGTTCTTCCCCACATCTTCACCAGTCTCACTGGGTGATTCCCACATGCTCAGGACCCCCCCCATCCCCCACTGCTTGCAGGGGCTGGTGGGGATGCCTTACCTGCTTCCTCCTCCCTGGAGGCCCTCCATTGTCTCTTTTAGTCTTAGGTGATGACTGCATTCTTGGAGGTGGCTGGCTAGTCCCCGGGCCCTGCTCTCCCTCCTGCTGTTCTGGCCTTGGCCGCCACCTCCCTGATAGAGCTGCCCCTGCCCTGCGCCCCCTGCCCCCAATACGTGGTGAAGGACTGGCCTCTGGGAGAAGTCGCACACCCCCCCCCCACCCCGCTCTGTGGTGCTTAGTCCCTGTCCTTCCCCTGTCCTCTTTCAGGAATGCAGCTTATTCTACTCCAAGAGGTTTTGCCTCCCCTGTGTCCAGGAGAACATGGACGCCTTCCCTCAGGAAATCCGGCAAGACTTGGAGAAAAGGAAAGCTCCATCAAAGAGGCCGGTCAGCCAGCCTGGCTCTCGGACATGAGTGCGCCGGATGCCGGGTTGGCAAGAGCACCTTGCACAGAGCTCTGGGGCTGAGCTGGGAGCCGCCGTGCCCAGCCTTGTTCTGGGACAGGCAGGAGCAGTGTGTGCAACTGAGTGAGCTGGGGCCCAGCCTGCCCCAGGAAGGTGACTGGGAGACGCAGAGAAGGCACTCAAAAGGCAGACCTTGGACCAGACATCCCACAGACCCAACCCCATACAGAGCCCTCTCCAAGCTGAGACTGCAGGGCAGGAACTGAGGAATGGTTCAGAACTGGCACAAAGGGAGGCCAGGGCTAGGCCTGCTGGCCCTTTGGCTCTCCTCCCAGACCTGAGGGCTCTAGGCCTTCCCGCAGGGTCATCCCCTGGCTCCTGCTTACAGGCGACAGACCTGGAGGGGCCTTTATGCCCTTCGCATGATTTTGTCAGATCCAGGAGCTGCCTCCAGGTAACATGCTGCTCTGCCTGGCCCTGAGGACACTGGAGTGAAGGGACAAAGCCCACTGCCATGGTCCAGTATGGGGAGGCCCTCTGGTCACGCTGGGGGGTTGTGCTGTCCGTGCTCATGCAGAGGCAGAACAGCTGGATGGGGACTCTTGCTTTCTCCATCTAAGGAAGTGAGTGGTCATGCAGGGAAGACCTCACTCAGTGGGATGGTTCACAGCGAAGTGACCTGTGGGAAGGTGCCTGAGGTGTGTGGGGGAGCTGCAGATGCAACCGGGGGCCCGGGGGCAGTGGAGTTTTACTTCACATCCTCGTGGTGCTTGGAAAACGTTTTAAATCTTGACCATGCGTTCGATCCGTAATTTAAAACCCAGAGAGCCAGTTAATGTTTTGAAAAGTAATCCTTCCCCAGATACATTTGTGAGGCAGATGTTCTCCTTGGCACTCCGGATCTGGCGTGGGTCGGGGGCTGGGGTGTTGCCACATGAAGCCTCTTCTGTCCTGTCTGTCCCGCAGGCTCTGGCTCCGGCCCCAGGCCCAGTCCCATTCCAAGGCAGAGCAGTGCCTCCCCTGCCTTCCCTTCACACACACAGAGGCTCACGACTTGAGGTGCTGGCTTGCCCTTCTCCACAGGGAACTCCGCACGGCTCTGCAGGCTCCTGTAGGTGGCCCCAGGGCACTCGTCCCTCCACGGGCACCCCTGCCCCGTGGCCCCCACCTTCGCCATGGGGAACACACTAAAGGGTGCGTTTGGCTCTGCTGGTTCTCAGAGGGCCGGAGCTGTTCTATCTTCGCCCCTGTTCTATCTGTAACTACCTGAAGGCCCGCTGACACTGTCCTGGGGGATGCCAGACAGTGGGTTTGAGAAGAGAATGAATAAAGAGCTTTTATTGGCTGATGGGTGCACTGGGTTTTATTTTCAGATGCTTCCCCTGCGTCACATTACTTGAGACGAATGGCTGTCATCCTGGGGCCACACTGTCCTAGGTCTGTTCTGTGCGCCAGAGGATAAAAGGACTAGAGGTGAAGACCCATGGGGGAGTGGGGTGCGGGCTGCTCTGGGCTGACGGCAGATGCTACAGCCGGGGACTTTCAAACTAAACATCTCATGACATCACTCAGAACTCACCAACTAATTTTAAAAAATAGTTTTATTTTTTAAAACCATTAAGGCAACGCTGTACCCTGAAATTAAATCCTTACATTCATCAGTCTTACAGTAGGACATTCCAAACCTGTACATTCCCATAAATTCAGTATATAAATCAGCATACGTGATCAGCCCAATCTCCTAGCAGGAAACAGAATAAGACTGAAGATTTTTTTAAAAATTAAAAAGTTACAGTCATTTTCTAATTGCTTGGAACCGCTATTGGTTAATGTGACTTGGAAGATTCCATTTGCTCTTCTGTGCACATGGAGGCCCTGGATGCCCTCTCTGCCCAGACCCAGAGAGGCCCCCAGAACCTGCTCTAAAAGATCTCCTTTGGAACTGCTCCTGTTAATACGAAGACAGGGGGTCTACCAGCCCCTGAAGACTTGGAGAGTATAAAGTACCAAAGAATGGTAACGATAAACACACCAAGAAACCAAGTTCAGTCTTGCTTTGGAAATCTGTACCCATCTAATGTTTTGACGTGTTAGTCAGTTGCTCTCAGCACCACGACCCTGTGGACCTCAAGAAGTTCTGCTGAGGGGCGCCTGGGTGGCTCAGTGGGTTAAGCCTCTACCTTCGGCTCAGGTCATGATCCCAGGGGCCTGGGATCGAGTCCCGCATGGGGCTCTCTGCTCAGCAGGGAGCAGGGAGCCTGCTTCTCCTCATCTCTCTCTCTGTCTGTCTCTCTGCCTATTTGTGATTTCTCTCTGTCAAATAAATAAATAAAATCTTTAAAAAAAAAAAAAAAGTTCTGCTGAGATACTAAGAATGACCCAGGGGGACTCATGGGGTCTGTGGTTTCTATTATATGCTTTAGGCTGGGCCATCTGGGTGTTGCCAGAGAACCAGTAGTGCAGATATCCCATTCAGAGATTTTGGATTGCCCGAGTACTTTGGTAATAACCCACAGGTAGTAGTAATTCCCTGAAGAGCAGACTGCAACCCACGCCCAGGAATAGTTCAGGTCTTCATCAGGATACTGCTGGGGGCAGTAAGTGACTCTGGACCTGGGTCTCTGGCCCCCTTGCCGGGAGAGACAGTGAGGACAGACTCGCTTGTGCTTGCATGTGGGCATGATGAGGGGAACAGATTTATACAGGGAAATAAACTGCATGGCTTGGGAGAGACAAAAAGCTGTGTGTGCCTGTGTGTGTGTGTGCGCGCGCGCGCGCTCGTATGTCAGTTATATTCCAGCATCCTTTGTGTTTCTGGTAGGTTCCAAGAGCTAGGCTACTAAGAGTATATGTCAACTAATACTGATTTCAAAAGAATCCAAATCTTTGTTACTAGATGCATGATTATAAGTAAAATATTTATATTAAACTTTTACTTAAACTTGAATCCTAGTATTTAAGATAAAGCTACAAATAGTACTATGTACCATACAGTGTAGGAAAAATAGTGCTCAAACGCAAATACTGTGACCTTACTGGAAAGGGTACTGAGTGGCACTCATCTATTGTGAGGTAATTTTTTAATTTTTTGTTAGTTTGTTTTTAGGCCTGAAAAAAGGCAGACTGTGCTTTTTAAGAGAAGATAGTTTCCAAAAGTGAATGATTTTACTTTGGAAAGATTGGTCACTCGCTTATCTTCAAGGCCTGAAGCTTGACCTCCCTGCCCTGAGAAGGCCATGCTGAGGCTGGAGGACCCCTCCAGGCCCAGAGCCCTCCCCTCGGGGCTCACCTGGGTGGGTGGCTCACGGAGGGGGGCGGGTCCCTGTGCTGGTCTGCACAATGCTGCAGTCTGTTGAATTAACGAATTAAGGAAGTTTGGATGTTGGGTGTGGGGAGAAGGGTACGGGAGGAGGAGGCTAGTATATTCCCTTCTCTGGAGAAGCACTTGGGGAAGTTCTTTACACCTGACCCGAACTAGAAAACAAATTAAAAAACCTGATCCAGGTCTTAACCCTATCTCTGACATTTAAAAAAAAAAAAAAAATTAGTTTTTTTTCTTTTATTTTGGCAGAAATACACTGAACAGCTAGTGGGCCACTGGAGTCCTTGATGTTCCTGATTGCTTCAATCAAGATGTGACTTTGAACGTGGGTGCAGGTTAGTCTGTTCTGTTTGGCAAGGAATTCCAGAAGGATGTGGCTGTATGTATTTCAGCTGGGCCACATTACATGGTCCCCCCCACTTTCCTGAGGTAGGGTAGTACACGGTGACACTTGTCCTTATCTCAGACTGAAATGTCAAGAAGCAAATGGTCCGCTGAGAGCCCCACACGAGAGCTGAGAAGGTGTCCCAGGCCTCATGCTGTAAGGGCAGCTCAGACCGCACCCTGCCCGCCAGCCTCTCTCTGAGAAGGTGTCCCAGGCCTCATGCTGTAAGGGCAGCTCAGACCGCACCCTGCCCGCCAGCCTCTCTCTGAGAAGGTGTCCCAGGCCTCATGCTGTAAGGGCAGCTCAGACCGCACCCTGCCCGCCAGCCTCTCTCTTGCTGTCCTGATACGTGGGCCACCCCCACAGCCTTTACAAGCCTCAGCCCACTCCATGGAAGTATTAAGACACCGAGCTGCACTGCACAAAAACAGCATAACGGAGAGAACTCTCTAATTCCTTAAACTGACACTTGAAGGTTCATTGTCTTTTTTTTTCTTCTTCTAAAACTGTCAAAATCACCTCTAATTTGCATTGTGGTTTCCAGAGAAATTAATAGATCTCGTCTCCTGAGTCAGACTAAAGTTCCCTGCCTTTGTTCTTACTCCGGTGCGTGTCACAGGCTGGAGGTCAATGACCATTTTCCTGAATTCTATTAAAATGGCACCTAAATATATATAATATATGTATATATATTGACATCCCAGCAAAAAAACATAGGCTGCAACCTTTGGAGCCTGGCAAGAATCCTTAATCCCAGGGGAACCCTATAAATCAGCTTGGACCAAGAGTTCCAAGAAGCAGGGCCACATTTAAGGGGAGAACAAGCACAAGGGGCCTGGCTCTGGAGCCACCTGGTGCCGGGCTGTGCCAACGCTGTGAAGACTCGGTACATGGGAAAAAGCTTCCACGGACACCTGTTAATAATCAGTAAGCTCTCAGTGGGTCGCACTGATCGTAGCTGGCGACTTCCACAGTGGGATGTCCTTGCCCTCCTGAATGGAACCACAGCTGTGAACTTAAAGGCTTTAAGCAAGTCACCCCTCCAGGAACACCTGCAGTGCAGGTTGGTTGAAACAGCGCACCCCTCTCTAAACGGGCTTTTGTCAGACATTCCGGAGACGGGTGTGGCCACTGGGTAGAGACAAAAAAACAAAAAACTACAACCATCAGTATGCAGTGGCTAGGTATCTAAGGTATCTAAGGTGTTTGGTGGTTTGAAGAATCGAGGAGGAGGCAGGAAGTGCCCAGAGCAGCACAGAGGCCCAGGTGCACCTTGGACAGTCACTCCCAGTTAAGTCCGCCCAGAGGCATCTGCTTCCAGCCTCATCCGGCAGGGTCTTTCCCTGAGCCAGCTGCCGGGCCAGCAGCTACAACTGAGGAGCAGGGCGGGTCACTGTGGCCAGTGACTGTTCCCACTTCTTGACCCAGGTCATGCTCCACCTCAGGGCCACCAAACTGGGGCAGCAGCTTCTGCACGTGTGTATCTTGGAGGCACTCTTTAAACCATCAAAGTGCCTTTAAGGAGTCACATGACCTTCCACCTCTCAGTGTGCAATCAAGCAAAGGTGAGTAACTTTGGAATCTTACTCATAAATGATCTGACTATAGGTGCTGCAAAAGGACCCCGAGTGTTTCATGTACCTTAATTTTAACTGTGCCTTTAGATATACTGTATTGAGGTAGCTGTTATGCTATAGATTTGGGGAAACAGTAGTTGCTAAATTAATAGTTTACTTATCATCACACATTAAACAAAGGATTCTACTTGTGCCTTGCTTGAGCTTCTGCCCAGATCTTAGGATGCTGCCCTGTCTCTGGAACCCCCACACGATCCTTGAGGCTGTTTGTTTCCTTAGAGTTTCAGCTGGCCCAGTATAAGAAACGCATCCAAAATGCAGAAAGATATATTCTTGTTCTTAAAATGAAGAGTCTCTTTAAAATAGCTCTTGCAGGCATTCCTGAATGCACTGTGCACCACGGTTCTTCTCTTGGACTTCACATTCTGTTTGATATACGTACACCTGCTGTTCAGGGAGATGCCTGGAGTGCATCTCATCTGAGAGTTACAAGGCCACACGGAAACTCGAGAGCAATGTGGGAAGAAAGCAGCAGCTCACTGGTACTCTGAAGATTCCCAGACTGTCCCTGCCTCCTGCTCGTGCTGGTACATTCGCTTGCATCCTGATTTTGGAAGATGCTGGGCTTCCCCCAAACGGCCACTGGCGTGCACAGCCCTCGGCATGGCAGGGGCAGGATTCTGTGTGTGGGACACCCAGCTGGAAGTGCCCAGGAGGACAAAGGGGAGGGACGCTGTGGGACTAGGGAGAGAGGGCCAGGCCGGCTCCCAAGCTGGAGCTGGCTGCTGGGTTCAGGAATTGTCCTTGTCAGGCCTACAGACAAAGGGTGTTGGTAATTTTGTGGTTTCTGAGGCATTTGGCACTTGTGGCTACAGACAGTGACTTGTCTAAGGGTGTCAAGGTGGTGGCACGGGGAGCTGCATCGTGTGCCGAGTTCCCCAGCAGAGGAGGGGCTCCGTGCCCTGGTCTGAGGCTTCTCAAACCTGTTCTGTCAGATCTACCCCACTTCATGCTGACGTCTGCTGAAACCCAGCAGACAATAAATGTGCTTTAACGAGCCCCTACTGGAAATGCGACAGTATTTTGAATTGGTGAATAATCTGTCCATATCTGACAAATCTGGTCTGAGAAATCTTTGATTAGGTGGCCTGAACATTCTGCATGGCAATCCGTGACTGTTACTTAAAATGAAGAGGAATCTGTGATTTTCTTCCTATCTGTACCAGTGAACAAATTTAAGTGACTTTCGAGCCGCAGTCTCTGCAGCCTCCTTTGTGGCCTCACCGGGAGTTTCTCTGGGTGTCTAGCTGGGCCCCAAGAGAGCCAAATGCTGACACTAGGAACGCAGAACCCATGCCTTCGGTAGCAGAATGCACGAAATAAGAAGCTTTTTTAAAAGTAAGTTTTATGAAAACAGAACCATGAGTGAGTGACTTTCATGAAAGCCTGAATCTCGAGGGCCCCTTTCTGAGGCCATGTCTATGAATGGCCTCCACGTGGGGCATGTGAGAAGAAAGGCCAGTGGACGATGGAGGCGACACAGATGCAGCAACAGCCCAGGGGGCCTTGTCTTACGGAGGAACGCCCGCACAGCCCTGCCCTCTGACTTTGGGTGACCTCTTGACGGGTGTCATGTATACGTGGAAATACTTCTATTTGCTTCCAACGGATCCTCTGAGTGGGCCTCTCAGCAAAATAAAGATGAAAACTACCACTAAGGTTTAATTTTAAGAAGGATGTGCCTGTTGTCACATTTGCCTTTCCTAGTTGAAACCTCACAGTTTTATCATTTTCACTCCTCTCGCATTTCCAGGATGCTGACCTTGGGATCTTGATCAATCTCAATCCTAATCATTCCTCGACAGCAAGTAGTAGAGTGACCTTACAAAGATGAGTTTTCTAGAGATGGAGGGGGAGGGGCGCCACGGGCACCAGCAGGTCCTAAGAGCTGCCAGGAGGCAGGGGGTCAGAGGCAGGTGGCCAGGGGGGTCCCCCGCACCCCTCCTCTCCAGCTTCCACTTCAAGCTCTGGCAGGCTCAGGCCTGGCTGGCCTGGAGGGCAGGGCAGCTGCAGATCCCCTCACAGAACATTTATGTACTATGGTGGACAAAAAGAGAGAGTCTTTCTAGATCCATATGCTCTGGACGAGAACCACGAAGAACATTGCTTTCATAACCATACCGGGGTTTAGGTTGAAACAAGTATTTCGGATGTTGGAAAGCTGCCTTCCATATGTAATCAGAAAACTGCCCCATGAAGGACGCTGTGTCTGCCCCCTCATTCTCCACATGGTTCCCCCAGGGCCCATGCTCTAAAGTCCTGTTTGCCTCACCTTCTACGCTTGGGCGCAGCTACTGCCACCAAGAGTTAAAAAAATAAAGCTGCATACTTTAGAAAGCAACACATGAAAAGACCAAGGAGCTGCCTTGACACACGGGGCCCAGAGGAACACTGACAAGCAAGTTGTCAGTTTGCCCCCCAAAATGCTATCATGGCCCCCAAACAACCTGACTCGGTTGGTTCCCATTTGATAGGGAACAGGTCAGAGGGACGGAGAGCTGACACACTTCCCGTTTGTCTTGCTCCTGCTGCCCCGACGCCAGCTCAAAGCAGGCAGAGAATCGGTTCCAGGGGGAGTCTCGAGATGTGGCTTTCTGGGATCGTCTACATACACCTGCAAACAGGCCCTTCCACCTAAGTCACAACCATGAACACAGTGAAAACCAACTGACTGCAGTGTTTGGATAGCTTATCAAATGATCCTTTGAAATTTTAAATCCTATGATTAAGAAACAGCATGTTGTCTGTCTTCAAATTCAGGAAGCAGAATTAAGGCCTTTCCAATAAATATTTTGCTGCTTTAAAAAAAAAAAAAAACTTAACCTTTGGATTCATCTAGATTTATAGGATTATAAAAGTTAAAAAGTGCTGATTAGTTTAAAAATGATAAGGGAGCATAACAGCCAAAGGTGGCAAAAGGAGAAGACAGACCACATATTTCGAGATCACCAGTTAATTCAGCGCTACGTTATTCACGTGATATCAAGAAATCTGCATTGATTAACATCAGGTGAGTCAAAATCAAACCACTGGGCACTATTCCCCTTAATTTTCTAAGAACTGCTTATAGCTACCTGTCCCCACCATTTTAATACTTTGCACACTTTCAGAAGTACTGGTGTGAAAAAGAAAGAAATGTGGTCTAGGGTTCCGGTTACCTAAGGCTCATCCGTCCCATTCTCTAAGGTGAAAATGGTGGAATTTGTGCAAATCGGATGTTGCTCCCGTTTCCCATCTGTAGTGCTGTTGACTTTAGAAGTCCTTGGCACGTGGCCTGGGTGTTTTACCTTCAATCCATCAGTACATGTCCCTGTAGATTTCTTGCAGCAGTGGGTGCAGGGCGGCGTCAGCCTCGGTCTTTTTGATGACCTGCACGAGCTGCGCGTGCTCAGTGACAAGCTGCCGGAGGTCTGCCATTTTCTGAAGGAGTTTTGGGAAGAGAAAGATGTTGTCCGGGTGGTTGGTCTGCAAGTGAAGCTTGAGCACGTGCACAATGCCCTCCTGCATTTTCTCAATGTGTCCCACGTTTAGAAGGCCGGGACGATCTATTCCCAAAAGAAAGAAGAGATGACCGTGATAATCACCCCACTGATGACTCATAACTGTTTATCGGTCGTGGAAACCCAACGTTCCTATTTATGTGGCCTTTCATTGTTATTCCAACCTTTCGGTAATGTCGGCTCTGCTGGAAGACAGAACTTGATTCTATAAAAGTCACTGGGACTGTTGGGTAGATGGGACAAAATACTTGGTCCTAAATATTTGTATACTGCCTTAAATCGACCAACTACTCTACAGTATGGCCCTTTCATTTTGGGTTTATCTCATTACCACTGGTACGGGGAAAACCCTAAAACATTGGGAGTGACCATATATTACAATGATGATTAAAACAACCAGTTTTTGCATAATATGAAGTGAAATACTTCTTCTTTAGTGAAAACTAAATATTCGGTTTCAAGTTTTCCATAACCGTGTGAAGGAGTGTGATTGTGTTGGACTGGGTTTTGTGGTGCAGCGCACTGTAAGGGGCAGGCATGCTATGAGTCTTCCGATATGAGTCACCTGCATAGACGGAGGAGTAACATGTGAGTGGCAGATGCCAGCTGTACCAGATGCTGCTGAGCCCCAGGGAGGCCTGAGATCTGGGGCCAGCAGGTCAGTGAGCACACCACATGCCCTCCCTGCGGACACTCAACCGCAGGCACTGGACCTCTCGGGACAGCCCGAGAACACGTGTCCTACCTTGGGTCCAGAACCCACCTTGTCCCTGTCCCTGTCGCCATCCCTGTCCCTCTGTCCAAGAGGCAGTGCTCTCTTTAAAGCCTCAGTCCTTACTAGGATCATTAAAAGCGTTGCCAAGGACGTGGATTTTTTTCGTTGCGCTTTTTGGTTGTGAAATGAATCTAATTACTCACTTTTTAAACAGACTAAAAGAAACAGAAAGTGAATCCCCCTCGTAAGGTTTAATGTGTATCACACTTGATCCTTTTCTATAAATAGGATTGATCCATGATTTTTTTTGAGTGAGAGAAAGAGCGCACGTGGCAGGAAGGGGCTGAGGGAGAGGGAGAATCTGAAGCAGGTTCCCACCTCAGCGCAGGGCCTGATGCAGGGCTCGACCCACTACCCTGAGTTCATGATCTGAGCCAAAATCAAGAGTTGGACGCTGAGCCACCCAGGCATCCCAGGACTGATACAGGATTATAATTTCTTCTAGAGAACTGTGCCCTACTCCTATAAAGGTTTGTGCCGTTGCTTTTTACCCACAGCACTACATCTTGAGCATACAGAGGACAAGAGTAGCTGACATCAAACTGCCCTACAGTTTCCATTGCTTGCCAGGGCACAAGGGTGCCAGCTGACCACGCGCAGCTGGATAGTAGCAGGGACAGGCCTTGTGGAGCTTCCGCAGTCCGGGCAGCTGTGGCTGGCCTCAGCTCTGCACGTCAAGCCACCTGCGGGGCACAGCACGGTTTCTCGCAGTGGGTGGTGGTCGCCCCATCAGTCTCCCCCAGACTGGGTAAGGTCAGCTGAGTTTACAGTACAGGGATGACCTTCTTATATCAGGACAGGGTTATTTAAAGGAACAGGACATTGAGCCAAAATTCTGGGAGCTGCAGAGCCAGCTTCCCTGCAGAGAGGCCCAGATTCTCCTTCACTGGGATCCATTTCCTTTGGCAAAGCAAACTGCAAACACTGCCAGTTAGCGACTGACATTTTTCATTATGAAACAGAATATACCAATAGTGAGATAAACTGTACTAACATCTGCCTGGCACGTCACATAATACTGTCTGTAATATGGATAGAATACTATAATAGTAGAATTACATAACAATAATAATATACAGCATATATTATGATCTTATCTAATATGTATTAGATATTAGATATATATTAGATAAAAATTGTGTTACCATTATACCTAGTAAATTATATTTGATGATTATATTATAATCAGAAATAGAATATTATGTATATAACATAGTTATGAATGGAACGCATTTCTATAATGTACAAATAGGTATTTAACTATAGTAACGTATGCTAGAATATGATACGGTATGATATAATTCTCACTTAATTCTCCTTGGTGGTGACGCAGGGGCTCTCAGATGCCCTCCCGCCTGCTGGTGCGTGCCTCACCGTGTGCCACTCACGCACAGACAGATGTACTGCCATCCTTTGGGAGAGGAGGCTGCAGGGGACACCAGATTTGGTCAGTGACTTACCTCCACAGCAAATTATAGCAGCCACAAAAAGGGAGATATCACTGTCATCCAGCTCCAGCGCGTTGAACTTCATTGCAAAATCAAACTTAGGTTCCATGATATCACAAAACGGTTTCCTTAGGCTCTTCAGGAATTCACGCGTTATAAAACCATTTCCATATGCTACCAGCATCCCATCTTTATTCATCACAGAAGACAGCATGGCAAATATGGCCTCATAAACTCCGTATTTCAGCAAAGTGACCTGATCGTTTAAGTCCAAGTTGGCAAAGCCTGGGATGGACTTGGCAAACTCGGTGAGCTCGGTGACGGTCTCCACAGACGTGCACTGGCAGCAGTGGAAGATGCGGACTTCCGCCTCCTTGTTCTGGATGCCGTTGGCCACCAACTTGGCCACCAGAGTCTTCTCGGCCATACACAATGTCTCCATGTCGTGTATGACAAAGGGCTGCAACGAAAGACACGGAAATGAGCCAGGTCGCCGGGGACAGGCTGTCCTCTTAATTATCAAAGAACCGATGAGCAGCCAGTGTCTGCAGATCACCTGCGGAGAAGCGCGATATGAACAAAATGCTGTCTTCGTCCTTAAATAACCTCAAAGTTGGCTGGGGACACAAAGACATTTATGGAGAACTAGCGATATAAATCTGTAAGGTAAGATCATCACTGCCTGACACCAGGTGGGGAGTTCATTGCTATGAAAGGGAAGTCCTGATTTTGGCAATAAAGCTAACAAGAGTGTATTTTCAAAGCACTTTTAATACTTTATAAGATTTTCTGAACTCCTGACTACTATTGCAGTGGCCCTAACTACAGTAATTTAAAATTTTTTATCACCAAAGAACAGCTGACATACAATGGTATATGAGTTTGAGGTGCACAGTGTAGCGATTCAAGACATCTACACCTTAGGCAGTGCCCACCCCTTGAGTGGGGTCACCAGGAAACCTAACTACAGTATTACTGACCACCGTCCTCATGCTGTCCTTTTCATCCCCGGCCTATTAATTTTATAACTAAAAGTGTGTGCCTTCACCTCTTCCGCTCACGCTACAGTAATTCTTAATTTTACCATTTTATGAACTTCAGAGATAACCGTTGTTACCTGACCCTGACTACAGCATGAGTGAATTTGGTACATAAATAGATAGAACTCTGAAAGCTGGTGTTTGCATAGCAATAAGCAAGAGAGCATTGTTAAGCCCTTGCTCTCAGGGGCCACCTGGGAAAATCTTAAAGAACCCTCACTTCCTCACTTCAGTGCTCCGTGTTCTGGAACAAGCACAAACCCTTAGGCCAGCAGTCCACACTTTGATATATACCATTTGCTTCTAAGACCATGGGTCCTGCCATTTTCCAAGTATCTAGTGGAGGAGCGGAGGTGGCTGGCCCTGTTATTTGAGGCCAGCATGCCCAGAAGGCATTATATATCTGGTGGGGCACAGGGAAATGGATGTAAATATTTTGTGCTGCTGGCCAGAATGTACACCAGGTCTGTGTGCAGAGCAGAAGAAATGACAGTCTCTAGGGGATCTCTGATTTATAATGTGTTCTACAGATCAGTAATGAGGTGGGCTGAAGCATTATTTTCAGTTCCTACCAGAATACATAAATGTAGAATGGCATAAGCAGCTCATGATTTTAAGACTCACTCTGCCTGTGCGCAAAGCGTGTCACTGACACTCTATCTGGCCCCAGAGCACGATGTGGCCCCTATTCCTGGGCCCCCAAGATCATCTGGAGGAACCACAGCATGAAGCCATCTCCGGTGCACCTGGAGAGTGTCCTTGTCTCAGAAACAAGGCAGGCACATTGGAACAATACAAGGCATTGTCTTAGAAATGTTTGAATAAAATTCGAATTTGCAGCACAGCATTGGACCACCCCCCCCCAAAAAAAACCCCACAACAGTAATTTGATTCTACATCTGAAGAAAGGGAATACTCAAAAAATTACCTGTGTGTGAGTGAAAATATTCTGAATACAAAATTCAAAGCCAAAGTCCCGACTATCTCAAGTCTGGTTAAGGAATACTTAACCAGTCCCTTCAAAGTCCCTTCAAAGACTGTAAAAGCAGGCCTGATTACTGTTGTTTAGGGAAAGTTTGGGGGCAGTTCTGTGTCTTGGGAAGTTGCTCAGAGTAAAGGAATTAACATTTTCGGGTGAGCTGGAAGGATGCTTTTGAAGGATACACAGCACTATCCCTTCAATTTCCAGAAAATACACTAGTAGGCCGCCTTGGCTGTATCACTGGCTTTGTAATCTTCAGCAGAAATAAAAACAAAAGTTGTGTGGCCCAAACAAATTTGGGAAACGCTGAGTTAAATAAAATTCGGTCCTTCCAGAGTCTCTACTGTGGGGTGTGTGGTGGGAAGCTTCAGGAACAGGGATGGGCTGGGCAGCAGTTCCCCAAGTGTGTGATCCCAGAGCACCTGCATCCTTTGCTGGAGCATCTCACATGACTGGCACGGTACTGGCCACGGAATTTGCAGGACTCCAGGCGAGATGAAAATGCGGGGCCCCTCTTTCAATTAGCAATAATCGCGCCTCAGATAAACCTCATTGGCTACGATACTGCCACTGCGCAAAGCTGGGGGCCCCTCTTTCAAAAATGATGAAGAATTTCAGGACAGTGACAGCAGGGCATGAAATCCCAACCCCGGGCCCTTCCAGGCAAAGCTCCTTGTGAAACAGGACACAGGCCCATGAAACCCTCCTGGGACAAGTTTTATGTAAAACATACTCTCGTAAATGGGGAAGTAACTGGTACAAATACTTCATTTCATTTTTATAAAATTTTCACTTAGATTTTAAGAAGGCAGGGCCTCATTAACAGACAAAATTAGAAACCATCTGAATTCAAAACCAGTGCTAACATTTAGAAACCAATGTTTATGGAAGCTTAAGAGAGAATGCATATACTAACACACTTGATAAACACTGTTGATAGGACTATTTTAAAAAAAAATCCATGCTGCTTATATTTAATTATGGAATGCGCCTTTTATACTTAAGTTTGAATATGAATGTATCTGACATCACAGGTGGTCATTTCAGATAAATAAAGGATGTTGTCACAAGTTTAAATAGCAGGAGGCAGAAAGCTGCCCAGCACCCCCACCCATCACTTCCCACCAAGACCAGAAGGTTCTCCTAACTGACATCTACCACTTGTGCACACGCCTGACGGTGTTCTGTGTGTGTTAATGATACTCCTGACAAAGCTCATCTTTACATACATCTAAATAGCATTTTCTACATAAAGTGCAGGCAGCACCATCTTTTAGGAAAAAATTGTGATTTCTTGGTAGAATTGTTTTGGATGAAACCATTTAATAAGCTTTTGGTTAGGTTTTACTACACATTTCAAGAAATGGTATAAAATATTAAGTATGTTTTTTAAATCTTAAGACACCTTAAGTTGTCGGTGTAATCTTTCAATGTAACACCGCGGGCAAAACCCCACCACGGGGTTTATCATCCCCCAAAGCCATTTCAGGCTGGCACCTGGGGGGGGGTCCCTCGTCTCAAAGATCTCAAAGCACTAAGAATAATGTTGGAAGCCCTTTTCAAAACGCACATTAGAATCTATTCTCAGTCACGTGCCCAAAATTTATCCCCTTGCTTGGTTCATTCTTCTCTGACAAGATACCTGACTTTGTTACTGACTGGCTACAAAGGACCCATGATTTTGTCTAAAATTCCTTAATCTTCTCAGGGGACACAGACTGTCCATAACTGAAAACATTCAAACACTCTAAAGACTATTCCCAACAATTCCGAGCTATATAGGAACCTTTGAGATAAACATATGCGGTGTCCTTCATTTGAATGAAGAAAGTCACGATGGTCTGTGACATGAGACCAGTGCTACTGCATGACCGTCGCCTGGCACAGTCAGTGCTGAAAAACTGTTTGTCCGTTTGAACCGAACACCCTCCCGTAGTTTCCAGAGGTACAACGAGCTTCTAGCGCCAGCAGTGGCTGGGGCAGTGTGGGTAGGCCGTGCGCATTCATGGGGCAGGCCCGAGCCCCTGGTTGCAAACCTCACAGAAGAGGCACAGACTTGAACGCTCCTCACCGTCTCACTGCATGTGGCCTTCCAGAGTCTTGTGATATTAACACCTCACATGTCAACACACCAACTTTTTAAGACGTTGAAAAGCATGTCTTTTGGAAGCCGAGTTCAGATGGGACCGATGTGTCCTCTGTGCCTCGGCTCTGCTTCCGTTCCTGTCGCCCTCGAATCACAGGGCAGCAAGGGCCCTGATAAGCCCTGGCCAGCTAGCTCACTCAGGGCCCTGGCGGTTTTCTGGCCTCCGGTTCTGAAATCTGAGTGGCTCAAACCAACCGCATGTCCAGACATAAACAAACACTATCCCTCCCATCAGCCCCTGCCCTCAGCTAACAGCCGCCCTTCCCAAAACAATGGGATCCACACGCTTCCTGCAGCTTCCTTCCTCCTCCCAAGACCCTCCCTCCACCGTTTTCCCACCAGCCTCCCACAGCACCCCTCTCCTGGCCCACCCAGCCCCTAATCGGTTCTAGCCAAGCTGTAGGTCTTCGTGTTATGTGATCTACAGGCCACGGGAAATAGAAAAGCAGACCCTGTGTCCTGCATGGGGAGCTCCAAGCTCTGGCCGACGAGGACAGGGCTCCCTCCAAAAGCGTTAGGATCTCAGTGGTATATGCAGAAAGATACTCTGTGGGAATGAAACTAATGTTAAACAAGAGTGTTTGGTTCAGAGTCAAGTTAACTTTTAAGTTCCCCTTTAAAAACCCAAGAGAGAAACAGAAGATCTCAAAGAGATCAGAAGCTTTGGTTTCTCTAATATGGGGCTCTCCTAACCATTTCCAGGAGAGAAATTCCAAATTAAAAGGTTACTTTGCTGTCAGCCTCATGGTCCAGAAAGGGTCTAATTTATATAAGCCCCTGGGGCCTTGCAGCATGGGTACGGCTTTACCAATGTCCTAGGGTTCGCCTGAGCCATTCCGAAACGTCCCCACCCATTTAATTGGAGAATTTTACTGAAGAATTAAAGACTCAGTAAAAGAGAGGTTTGCTTTGTTCATGAGAGTAAGTAGCTTGTGAAATACTTCATTTTCCTGTGACTAAAAATTCCAGCTTGTAATTCCCAATCAGGATTGCTTTAAGCTACTCATTAGTACGAATTAAACCTGTTTTGCCATGTCATAGGAAAAAAGCAAACTATTTCATTAGCCAACCCTGGGCTGGCCCTTCTTTGAATTAGCTGTGAGATCAGTTCAGCAATGGACATAGAGACTGAGCAGACCACAGGGTCGGGGGCAGGTAGCAGTGCACTTCGGAAAAGGCCCAGAGCTATCCAGAGAAGACAAAGTTTCTGTAAACGAACAGCCCTTTCTAAACCCAGAGATGCCCTTGCCTTTTCACTGAAAAAACAGGATTGGGGGGGTGGACTGCAGGGCGGGGGATGAGGGAGGAGATTAGGGGAGGCGCCAGAACATGTGTTGCGTGAAAGAAAATGCTTTCATTTTCTGGCATTAAAATAGAGATTTAGGGGCACCTGGGGGGCTTAGTGGGTTGAAGCCTCCGCCTTTGGCTCAGGTCATGATCCCAGGGTCCTGGGATCGAGCTCCACATCGGGCTCTCTGATCAGCGGGGAGCCTGCTTCTTCCTCTCTCTCTGCCTGCCTCTCTGCCTACTTGTGGTCTCTGCCTGTCAAATAAATAAATAAAATCTTAACAATAAAATAAAATAGAGACTTAAGTAAAAAAATAGAGGATTTAAAAAAAATGCACTTAAGAAATGACCCTAAGCTATTGATCAGACTTTGGCTTTTCTTTTTTTCTTTCTTTTTTTTTTTTTTCATGTATTAATTACAGAGTCATTATGATGCCTGGTTGCTAGGAGCTCTGAGGTAGAGCGAGCCCAGAAGATAGGAGTTGCCGACACGCTGCCTCCATCCGCTGTCTCTGGGACTGACACCGTCTTCCCAACACCCAACCTTGGTCCCCTCAGCCCCTCCCTGCGGCCAGGGGCCGCCTCAGGCGGGAGAGCAAGCAGCAGCCAGGCCACCTACCGGGTTGTTGCTGGCCTTCCCTGCCAGGATGACCCGGGCCTTGACCTTGTTCATGTTGAAGTTCTTGAGGTAGGCCTCATAAATTCTCTTGGCGAGGGACTTCAGATCTGCCGTTTCTGCATCTTCTGGGTCGTGTTCGCAGGTGAGAATTTCCGCTTTCAGTTTTGCTTTTTCAGATCTTGGCATTCGTCCAAAGCGAATTGCTGGGGGGCAGGGAGGGGGGCCACGGGAGAGAAGGGGAAGCGAGCAGAGGTGAGCATCAGGGTGCACGATAGGGGGACGGGCCTCTGGGCAGAGAATGTGTGTCGAGAATTCAACCGCGAACCAAAGCCGCCCCGTCAGGACTAGTCAACATTGTACTGCTCTCTCTATTCTGGAGAGAGGAAAATGAAACACAACCCTCCATAAACTCTGGACTTCTTCAAGAGGCTAAAAGACAAGGTGACACCCTCACTTGTTTCGTCAGTAGGATCAGCCGAAGATTCAAAATTGTCCTTTAGGACAATTGTCCTAATTGACCTAATTATCATGAGGTCCAAACTTGAACCGAGTTTGAGGAGATGGCAGTGACCCCTAGGGTGACTTCATGTGACACCTTTTTCTTTGTCCAGAAGGTAGACCTGCGACCACTGGGAACTAGTCATTTTAGATCTACTGGCACGTTCTAAAATGACAGCAGGGTTCAGAATAACAATATTCGCCGCACAAGTGCTTTGTGGGGATGCTGCTTCCACGCTGGTGTCCCAGAGGGATTTCCATTCGGTCTGAAAACCTTCAGTCAAAGGCTTACCGTGCGAAGTGTCTAAGAGGAATTCCGGGAGCTCTGTTGCGTCTCAGCTACGTGACACTTCCCCCTTCTTAGGCTATCTGAGTTGCAAAACGATCTGGGCACTACGTGCATTCATTCAAAACACAGTCCGTGGCGACCAGACAAGGGAGGTGGGCTGAGGCACGGGCTGCAGAAGCGCACTAGACAACCTTACCTACCGTTATGGGACATCCCGACCGAAAGGCACTTGTGGAAACGACAGTATTGGCACTTATTCCGGTTCTTTTTCTGAATCTTGCAGCTGCGGTCACATCTGTCATAGGCCAGCTTCAGCCGAATGGTTCGCCGGAAGAAACCCTGTGGGATGGACGCAAGGTTGGGGAGGGGTGTTTCTGGCCATTCATTTACTGTACTTTTCAAATGAACTGAAATTAGTAAAATTGTTCTAAGAAGTCTGACTTAATTGGGACAAACTGAAAAATTTAAATTTCATTACACGTAAGACGAAAAACCAACAAAGTGAGGCAAAATTCAAAGCCGTTTCAAGACGTCCTTGTCTGGCTTGGGAAGACAATGGTTACCGTCTCCCAGAGTCACTTAGTCTTAATTTGTCCAAGTGTCGCTTTCCCTCCCCGACTCACATCCCGATCTGTGACTGCACGGATCTCTGTGTAAGAGAATACTAGCCCCTTCCAGACAAAAATCACAATGAACTCATAAAAGGCAGCCACCTGGTGGTAAAGAACAGTCACACTTCACAAAAGCTTGTCTTAAACTCTACCCAGTAAGAACCTTTAGTATTTAGTCCATGAGAAACAAAATGTAACAACAGGAACTCAGGCACAGCCCTGGGGTAAAAGTTACTGTGCAAGTAACTTCTTTCACAAGTTCATGGTCAGAAGGCTTGCGAAGCGTCTGTATTTGCTTTGGTGCTGCCTCTGTTTGCTTCCCACTTCCCACTGCCTGTTTCACACCGGGCAGGTCTGGAACGCCTGCGGGAGCAGGGACAGCAATTTCTTGGGGGACAGGAGGGAGGTTGGCGCCTTCCCTCAGCTGGATCCCTAAGTCTGTAAAGTGGGGAGGGCCAGAGCAGGCCAGGAGCATGAGGAGGCTGAAGAGAGAATTCTGCCCGTCGGAAGGCAGCGTGGCCCTTTCTCCCCACAGCCCCGGCCTCCAAGGCCAGCCCGGGCTCCGGTGCGGCGCTGCTGTCAAGGACGTGGGTTGTGCCCGCACCAGGAAGGGCTGGGGTGTCTTCCAGAGTCAGCAAACCGTCTCAGCATGCACAGGGAGGAGTTCCAACTTTAACTGAACACGAGATGACGAGACCCTGCGCGTATCAGGTACATGAAATACCGAAGCTGAGAGTGCACACACAGTCCTAAAAGCACGATGTGGGGGCCTGGCACCGCTGACTGACAGATCCTTTTAGTGATGATCAAAATCTGTGCTTAAAAAGAAGCAGCCATTGTCCCAAGCAGGGACACTCTCCCCTGCTGGGGTCCACCGTACCTTACAGCCTTCACACGCGTGAACTCCGTAATGGTAGCCTGAAGCTTTGTCCCCACAGATCCTACATTCAATGTTCAAGGCTATGCTGGAAGGTTCATCAGCACTACCGGCCGCCACTGGGTACGTGACCGACGAGGGGCTTGAGGCTGGTGAGAGGGTGTCTGAGAACAGAGGAGAAAGACCGATGAGCGCTCCAGACAACGTTGCCGTCGATGTCTATGCCAGGTTCAAGAGGACACGACTGCATGTGAGGAGGCGCCGGCTAGTAGGCAGAGCTCCCGGCCTGGGCTGGCCCCTGTCCTGGGCTGTCCCACCCCCACCCTGTGTGCCTCCAGTTACTGCGGTTACATCCGCAAAGCGGCTGGGAGGCCCCTGGGTTCTGGACCCACAACCCCAGCTGTCTCCCCCTCACCCCCGACCTTGGCGCGGCCTACACACAATTTTTACTTTGCTGCCCTCCACTCTTCTGCAAATGTTAACTCCATAAATCACACCAGAATACAGGATGAAAATCCACGTGGGCAACATCGGAAGCAGCCATCCATGAAAGATTAAAAAAAAATTAAGCTGACTTCCTTAAAATTAAAAACTTCTTTCTGCTCTGCAGAAGACACTGCCAAGAGAATAAAAAAGACAAGCCACGGGCAGGGAGACAATGTTCGCAACACACACATCTCATAAAAGACTTGTCTCCAAAATACACAGAAAAGTCTTAAAACTCAACAATAAAACAAACCGCTCAATTAAAAAAGTGGGCAGAAGATCTGAACTGACGCCTCACTGAAGAATGGTAGCAAATCAGTATCACTTGCCATTGGGAAACTGTGAATTAGAATTAGACGTCCCTATGCACCTATTAGACTGGTGAAAACAAACAGACAAGCACTGGGGCGCCTGGGGGACTCAGCGGGCTGAGCGTCCGCCTTCAGCTCAGGTCATGATCTCAGGGTCCCAGGATCGAGTCCTGTGTTGGGCTCTCTGCTCAGCAGGGAGCCTGCTTCTCCTTCTCCCTCTACCTCTCCCCCTGCTTGTGCACGTGCATGCGCTTGCTCTCTTAAATAAATAAGTAAACCTTTTTAAAAAATTAAATTAAACAAACAGACAAAGCTCTGACAACACCGCCTGTTGGTGAGGACACGTGGCGACAGGAAGGCTCGCCCATGGCTCGTGGGAATGCAGAATGGTACAGCCACGCTGGAAGACAGTTTGGCAGAACAGTCTTAAAGGAATCACACTCTGAGGTATTTAGCCATTCGTGATCTGAGGACTAAGTTCACACAAACACTTACACACGAATGTCTCTATCAGCTTTAGTGTTAATCTCCCCAAATCGGAAGCAACCAAGATGCCCTTCGGTAGATGAGAGGACAAGAGGGCAAAGCCGGTCTGAAAGGTCAGAAACTGTGCGACCCGAACATCTGATGCTTTGGGGAAGCGGAATCATAGGTCTGGCCCAAAGGTGAGTTGCTGGGGGCGGGTGGGAGGCAGATGAACGGGTAAAACAGATTTTGGAGATGGTGAAACGACCATGCGAAGACGTCACGGTGAAGACACGACATGTGATGCCTTTGTCAGGACCCACAGAACTTTACAGTACAGAGCGAGCCTTCATGTGCTCAAATAAAAATTTAGGAGGTTGGGGAACTATGCTGGGGGAATGACTGACTGTGTCACACATGCACAGAATGGCTTCCCTGAAGGAGGTGTGGAGAAGACCCTAGCGAAGGCAACTTGGAAATGAGTGGCATCTATGAGACCAAAGGCAAAGGAGCTACGTGTCCACTTGGGGTGTCCGTGGAGAAAGCAGCTCCCACAGGGTACCGGTTAGCCACCCTGATGCAACCACTGTGTAGACTGGAGACAGACCATGAATGGAAGGAACGGTGGCGTGGGAGCCGGGCCTCTCACTGTGGGAGCAGGAGCTAGCAGATTGGCTGGGAGAGGTGAGAATGACCCATGTGATGGCAGGTTAGTGCCGCAGGCACCACGCAACAAACAGAGATACAAGTGGTGACATATGGAAATGTTTGTGGACCTATGCGTATACATGGGTTAGAACATACCCATATCTCTTTGCTCCATCAGCTAAGAGAGCCTGAAAGAAAAGACACTCCAGCAGCAACCTGCAAGGACAGGGGAGCAGCAGCCAGGACTCTGACAAGGCTGGATGTAGTTCTGTGACCACCTCTCACGGTGAAAGCCTCATAATCCACAGGCCATCAGGTAAGGGACTCAGAAGGATTTTGCCTCAGTATTGGGGCAGACTTAACACTGTTATCGTTCCATCTAACACAGAACCCAAAAGGTCAAACATTTTCCAAG
This sequence comes from Mustela nivalis, assembly GCF_964662115.1. Lineage (NCBI taxonomy): Eukaryota > Metazoa > Chordata > Mammalia > Carnivora > Mustelidae > Mustela > Mustela nivalis. Next base: position 3,264,750 of record NC_139026.1, read on the forward strand.
TAACTAACTGCGTCCCAGAACAGAACTCAGAAGTATTTATGGGAATACAAAAATATCCACCATGAACAAAGTTCACAATGCATGGCATCCGATAAAAAAAATTACAGGGGCACCCGGGTGACTTAGTTGGCTAAGCGCCCAACTCTTGATTTCCGCTCAGGTCATGATTTCAGGGTTAGGCTACACCTGAACAAACACAGATGATTAACGTTATGACTGTATCCTAATGCGTTCAAGGAGCAGGATGAAAGACTAGAGACTGGGTGGAAAAGCACCACATTGCACTTCTAGTGAGTAAGACTACACCACCTAGTGTGAGAAATAAACTGGTTGGGATCAGAGCCGGCTCAGACACTGCGGAAGAAAAGATTAGTAAATGTGAAGACACAGAAAACAAAGAAACAAAAAAAACAAACAAAAAAACCCACTATCCAAAATGGAACACTGAGAGAAATGAGATGAAAAAAAAAAAAAAAAGCTTCATAAGTGAAATTTACCAACCATTTAAGGAAGAACTAGTATCAATTCCACAGAAATACAGAAAACTGTAGAGGAGGGGCTGTTTCCTAATTCATGCCACGAGACCAGCATTAATCTGATACCAAAACCAGATAAAGATTTTAGAGGAAAACTAGAACCAATATCCTTCATGAACAAAGACACAAAATTCTTAACAAAATTTTAACAAGTCCACCATGTACAGAAAGGACAATCCATTATGACCAAATAGGATTTATTCTGGGAATACAAAGTTGACCTAATCTTTGAAAATCAAATAGTATAATTTGTTGTATCAACCACATAAAAAAAGAGAAGTCACATGATCATCCTACTAGATGAAGGAATTGTATTTGACAAAATCCAACATTAATTTCTGATAAAAACTCACAGAAAACTGGGAAGGAGAACTTCTTCAATCTAGGAAAGGGTATCTATGAAAAACGGTTATTGTCATACTTAGGGATGAAAGACTGAGATCAGGAATAAGGCAAGGGTGTCTCCTTATTCAACATTATACTGGAGATTTCCAACCAGTGTAATAAGGCAAGAAAAAGAAATAAAGGCATCCAGCTTAAAAAGGAAGAAGTAAAACTTCTTTATGTACAGATGACATAATTACCTATGCAGAAAATTCTAAAGAATCTATAAAATATGAAACACTTGGCAATAAATCTGACCCAAAAAATATAAAAGATGTGTACACTAAAAACTAGAAAACATTGCAAAGATAAAATTTTTTTGAAGATTTTATTTATTTGACAGAGAGAGCACATACAAGCCAGTGGTGGGGAGAGACAGAGGCAGAAGCAGACTCCCTGCCAAGCAGGATCCCAGGACTCTGGGATCATGACCTGAGCTGAAGGCAGACGCTTAACTGACTGAGCCACCCAGGCGCCCCCTCAGAGAGAAATTAATGAAGAGCTATCTAAGAGGGGAAATAAGTTCATGGCTCAGAAGGCTTGGTGTTGGTAAGATGTCAATTCTCCTCACATTGATCTTTTGACTTAACGCAATCCCAATCAGACTCAGCAGACTTTTTTGGTAGAAATTTAAAAACTGATTCTAAAACTACCAGCACACCCAAAACATCTTCAGGAAAGAAGAATAAAGTTGGAGAATTTAGTGAAACTTGCCTTCAGGCCTTACAGTAAACAGAAATTAGTGGCACTGGTGTCAAATGAGACAAACCAATGGAACTGAAATAGACCCAGGCAGGTAAAGCCTATTGATTTTTGACAAAGATATAAAGGCTGTATAGTGGAGATAAGAGTCTTTTTTTTCTTTTTTGAGATAAGAGTCTTTTTAATAAAGTCTGTGAGAACAATTACAAATGCAAAAGAGAGAGAAAAGAAATGAGTTTTGAGGCATATATGAAAATTAATTCAATAGATCTAGACAAATTCCGTAGAGCTAGGGCAAAAATGTAAAACCTAAAAAATGTCAAACTTACAGAATAAAGTGACTTTGGGTGAGGCAAATATTTCTTAACTATGACACAGAAAGCAGGATCCATGGGGGGAAAAAACCACTGACCAATTCACTTCTTCAAAATTAAGGACTTCTGTGTCTTGAAAACCACTGTTAACGGAAGGAAAAGACAAGCCACAGACGAGGAGAAGCTATCCAGAAATCACACATCTGATAAAATACTCGTATCCAGAATATATGAACACCTCTCAACAGTCAAAAGCAAGGAAACCACTCAATTTAAAAATGGGCAAAAGGTTTGAGCAGAAATGTCACCCAAGAAGATGTGTACACATGAGGCACAAGCTTGGAGTTATCACATAAACAAGTCACGGGGCAGAGACGTACAGCATTGCAAGTACAGTCTGAACTCTCGTGATGACATTGTACGGCGACAGACGGTGATGGCGCGTGGCGGAGAGCACTGTGCCACGCACGCAACTGTGAAATCACCATGTTGTATACCAGAAGCTGATGTAACACTGTGTGTCAACTATGCTTCACTGAAAATGTTTACAGGGGCCCCTGGGTGGCTCAGCCAGTTAAGCGTCTGCCTTTGGCTCATGTCATGATCCTGGAGTCCTGGGATCGAGCCCCACATCACGCTCCCTGCTTGGTGGGAAGTCGGCTTCTCCCTCTCCCCTCCTGCTTCTCTCTCTGCTTGTGCGCTCGCGCTCTCTCTCCGTCAAATAAATAATTAAAATCTTAAAAAAAAAAGTGATATACGATATACTGTTCTGGAAAAGACTTTGGCAGTTTCTGAAAAGTCACATATACGTCTACCTTACGTCCCAGCCATTCGCTCCTAGGTATTCAGCAGAGAGAAGCGAAAGCACACGTCCACAGAGAGACTTGGACGTGAATGTTCTCAGCAGCATCGTTAGCAACAGCTGATACACAGAAGCAACTGAAATGTTCACCGACAGGTGTATGGGTAAAGAAACAGTGCGTATCCACACAACACATAAAAAACCTGAGCTTCTGGTATGTGCTTTGATGCAAATGAATCTCAAAAGAATTTTTGTTTTTTTAAAGATTTTATTTATTTATTTGACAGAGAGAAATCACAAGTAGGCAGAGAGGCAGGCAGAGAGAGAGGAAGGGAAGCAGGCTCCCCGCTGAGCAGAGAGCCCGATGCAGGACTCAATCCCAGGACCCCGAGATCATGACCCGAGCCGAAGGCAGCGGCTTAACCCACTGAGCCACCCAGGCGCCCTCAAAAGAATTTTGAAGAGTGGAAGAAGCCAGCCGAAAAGAACACCTACGACATTATTCTTTTTATATGAAACTCTAGGAGCTACAGACAGATCTATAAGGAGAGAGAAAGATTGGTGTTGCTCAGGGGAGGGAGGGAGACCAAGGGGTGGGGAAGAGGGTTTATACAAGAGCACAAATAAATTTGAAGGTGATGGCTTTGGTCACTGTTTTCATTGTGGTGATGGTTTCACACTCAAAATGTGTGTGTACTCATCAAATTGTGCACGTTAACTATGTGCAGTTTACTGTATGCCGTAAAGTTGCAAAGGAAAATCGGGGGAGAAAGATAGATGGGCCTCGCAAGCAGCCTCGCCCATCTGTTCTCCTGGGTGTAAAGTTTAACGTGAATACACTTTATAGACGGCCCTTCCAGAGCAATTTGCATAATGCAGAAATACCACCGAGGGATGGAAAAATCTAATTTACAAAGAAGTGGTAATCTTATCTCAAATTAGCTAGTCCCACCAGCCCTGGAGAACCTGGGAAGGAAGCAGAGCAAGATTTTAAGAAGCAACAGATGATGCCAAATGATGAAAAGGATCAACCACAACAGTTCGGGGAAGCTGACGCACACCCCAGGGCCTGGAGGGCCAAGGGCCGCGGGTCAGGGGTGTCTGTGGCACACGTTTCAATATGATCAGTTTTTGTTAAGTTTTTGTTAAGTTTCCCCTCTTCTGTTTTTGACACAAAGTTCCTTGGAATTGGTTGAAGACCAGGATGGAACTCTCTCCCCACAAACCCTTGCTCTTACTTTATTTAGATGCAAAGCGTATGTCTGCCCAAGGACTTGGGTCCGGTGTGGCTTTTGATGGGAGCACATGGACCACGAGGCTAGTTTATACGACATTTCCAGGTCTTATATGTCAGAGCTTTCAGATGGCTTAGGAATATATTTTACATTATCATTCATGACAACGACCTAAAACACAACCTTGAAACAAATGGAAGAATGTAATTTCGGATCCCTCCTGTTTGAGGGTGAGGACTTGGGAAAGAGAAAATCCAGGCAGAGTGGCCGCTGTGGACTCTGTCTTCCCGGAGAAGGTGGGTGTCTGCACACTCTTTCCATCCATGGCTGGAACAGCGCTTTCCAGGGGTTTTACAACTACACACCCACCCTGCTCGCACAAGCTCCTTATTTGAGAGCAAGCTCAAGAGCATGTGTGACCTAAAGGAAAGCCTATCCCCAAATCTTTCGTTATAAAATGAACAACTTGTTTTCCAAAGGGGGGGATCTGCCTTCTTTTAATAATAAAAAAGGAAACATGGACACAAATAAATCTCAAATCCTGAAGAAGAAAAATTTCTGATCGTCCGTATAACCACAAATAGTATGTGAAAACAACTGGCCAGTAGGCTCCATGCCTACAGTGTGGTGACCCAAAGATGCATTTGGAGGGGTTGAGAGCTGGGTTTGACCCTGGGCTTCTCATCTTCAGCATGTCCCAGTGTCCTGGGGTCTGTCTCTCTTCCTCTTTCCTCAAATAAACAGAACAATGAGCTCAAACATTGTTCTTGGGATTCAGGTAGACAAGGCACATGCACTGGCTACCATGGTGCCCAGTAGCCTAGGCTGTCACTGTCCCAGGCACTAGCACAGGTCAGCCATGCGGTGACCTACTGAGGCACTGAAGGTGATCCCGCACCCCAGAGGCTTTTCCTTGCTTGCCTCCCTTGCTGTTTCTGGAAGCTCCCATCACCCTGGACGCTGGCTCCTTTTCCTCAAAGCTCACTCCCTCAATAACAAGTCATGAAAAAGACAGTCAAAATGCAAAACCATTGGGGCGCCTTGGTGGCTCAGATGGTTAAGCCTCTGCCTTCAATTCAGCTCAGTTCATGATCTACAGGTCCTGGAATCGAGCCCCGCGTTGGGCTCTCAACTCAGCTGGGGAGTCTGCTTCCCCCTCTCCTCTGCCACTCCCCCTTCTTGTGCTCTCTCTGTGTCTCTTTCTCTCAAATAAGTAAAGACATAAATCTTAAAAAAAAAAGAAAAAGTGAATAATTTATAAAGGTCTGTTGGGGTCACTACCAAGGCTGTTCGCCTAGGAAGGCAACAGAGTCGGAAAACTCGTCATCTCCCCGGGGTCTCACATGGATCGTGCAGTCCCTGACTTTCTGGGTCGAGGACACTGCTGCCAGAGGGATGTTCTTACGAAGAACTCGGCTTCAGAGCCAGCTGAGGGGCACAGGTTCAGGTCCTGGCACGGTCTCTTTCTAGCTATGTGACCAGGCCATGTCACCTCATAGCTGTGTTATTTCCACTTGTAAAACGACAACGGTCTTCTCACTGAGATTTCACGAGGATTGTGTGAGGCTGTGCGCAAGGTGCTTTCTCCTTCTGCCAGGAATGCTCTTTCCTGCTGCTTTTATTTTTCATTAAAGCACCTCACACATATAGAGAAGTATACAGAAGGACACCCGCTGCCCAGATCTGCAAATGGTAATGTTTCATCACACTGCTTCATGCCTTCTGTCTGAAGTCCCGGCAGGACCCTCGCCCCAGTCCCACCTGCCTCTCGGCAGGGCACCGACCTCGTAAAGCTGGCACGAGCTTTCCCAGATGTGACATGGACCTACCGACCACATTCAGCCCTGTTTGGTACCGGAGACCTCACATGCATCGAACTGTACAGAATATATCGTCAAGCTTATTTTCATTCTTTATCTTCACGCTTTTTACGTGGATTCGAGTGGAGACAGGTGAAGCTAATTCTTGTAAGTTACGATGAAGAACTCCGCAGCAGGAAGCTTTCACGACCTGCTCCCCCCACTTCCTATTTGTCCCCATGCCGCAGGTGCTATCCCAAACACGGCTGCCACGTGCACCCGTCTGCGTGTCTCCTTTTTAACGATGTCTGTCCCCAGTGGGCCCACTGGGTTGAGAGCGCACGCACCTCCGACCACTCTCTCTACAGAGGTTTCATCAGCGCGCACTGCTCCCGCCGTCACCAAAGTCAGCACACGATCATGAAAGCCATCTTCCTGGCGTGGGAATCGGCGAGAAGACGGTTGGCGGACAAGTACTCTGGGTTAAGGAGCTGACGCATGGGAGGCTTGTCCCATGAGGGCGTGGTCCACACCGCAGCACCCAGGGCCGGCTTCAGTGCTGCCTGGCAGGATGGCGGGTCCCGCCATTTCTTCTCTGTGACACCAGGGGCTACGTGGATGGACCCCAGGTTTTATTTCTTTGCATCTGTCCCACTGATACTAGTTGCAGGGTTTTTTTTTTGTTTTTTTTTTTTAAGATTCGATTTATTTATCTGAGAGCGAGAGCGTGCAAGCAGAGGGAGGAGCAGGGGGAGAGAGAATCTCCAGCAGACTCCGCGGAGCACGTTGGAGCCCAGCATGGGACTCGGTCTCAGGACCCTGAGATCATGTCCTGGGCGGAAACCAAGAGTCGGACGCTTCACCGACGGAACCCCCCAGGCACCCCTTTGCTGCAGTTCCTGATGCAGTGAAGAAAACAGGGAGGTGGTTCATATACATTTCCAGATTTTTTTTAAAAAATCGTTATTTTTATCATAACAGGAGCTTCTGCTTTGAAGAAATAGAAACTCAGACTTGTTTAGAAATGTACCTGACTGCCTTAACTGAATTTTAAGCGTTATTTGATTTGCATATGGCTTTTGAAAGCGGGCATGCTGCGTGTCTCACACTGTCTCCTGAAAGGCCCCCAGGTCAGTGAATTCGGTGTCACGCTCTATCATGTCTAAACAGTTCACGGCACAGAGATGGGACTACTTTGCCAGCTAAAGCGAACACTTTTCTCTGCAGGAAAGCAAAACAAAACAGACAACAAAAACTTACCTAAATAAAGCGCTATGGGATACAGCACACTTACCCGTAATAACAGACCCATCTGATCCCGGGCCACTTCCTAAATACTGGTATTCCGCGAAACTGAAGCTTCCAGAACTGTCCTCGCCGATGGATTGAGAAATCTCTTGGATGTTTCCCATTTCTTGTAGAAATTCTTCAGATAATGGGCTTTCCAGATCGTCAGCCTCGAGTGGGGAGAGGGGGCAAATCAGGGTTTCTGTGTCTACCATCTTGACAAGAGGTTCTGGAAATGTAGCTGAGGCCCAGCCTGGGAGGAGAGAGAAGTAGCCAGTGAGTCAAACGCAGAGGAACACTTTTCCTTCCTTGAAAACCTCCGGTACCCATGACGACCCACTAAATTCATAATCTAAGAAGGGACAGTGCTGACCACCCTTTCTCGCATGCCTCTTGGTGAGCATGCTCGGAAAGTGGAAATCTTCCAACATGACATGTTTAGGAGAGAAAGCTGGTCCTGCAAGAATTAGTCACTTGCTACCGAGCACACAGTGTGTCGACACACGGTGTCTCACTGGACAGAAGTGGCCGCGGACACAAAGTCCCTGCTTGCCTAGAGCACCAATTTCGGTGGGGACGCAGACAGCAAGTAAATGAATACACGTGGGGACTGAATGTCTGCCGGTGCCCCGACAACACAGTGAGAGCGCATGGGGACAGACGCCGCCTTACAGGGGACACTGCCTGGCTGAGCTGGGGACAGTAGAACACGACAGGGTGTGCTGCACAGAGGTCTTGGGGGAGAATGTTCCAGCAAACAGTGTGTGCAAAAGCCCCACAATGGAAGCCTTCTAGGAACGCGCAGGCCAGTGTGGTTCAGCGCAGGGGCGCAGAGAGAGCAGGAGGGGCAAGCCATCAGCACACACCCTGCTGTGACAGTCTATGTTCTCCTGTACCCCAGGGGTAACTCACGCAGGTTTTCCTTCATAAATGACTGCACACTTACCGGTCCATGGGAGAGTTTAGAAAACCCAATTATGTGAGTGCCTAACAAAGCTAGACTGTTTCAGCCGGCAAACAACAGACGCTCTCCAGGTGGGTACTGTTACGAGCTGCACTGTGTCCCGCCCAACCCTATGCTGGAATCCTCGCCCAGGACCTCAGAACATGGCTATATTCGGAGAGAGGGTCTTGAAGAGGCCCCTAATTTAAGACGAGGGTCTTTTTTTTTTTTTTTAAAGATTTTATTTATATATTTGACAAGACAGAAATCACAAGTAGGCAGAGAGGCAGGCAGAGAGAGAGAGAGGAGGAAGCAGGTTCCCTGCTGAGCAGAGAGCATCCCAGGACCCTGAGATCATGACCTGAGCCGAAGGCAGCGGCTTAACCCACTGAGCCACCCAGGCGCCCCAAGACGAGGGTCTTTAAAGCCAGCTCCGAGCGATGTGATTGGTGTCCTATGAAGAGCAGCGTGGGAGACACAAAAAGAGACACCAGGGGCATGCGTGCCCAGGTGCACAGGTGTGCGGCAGGTCCCGCTGCCTGAACGGGCCTCCCATCTCTGTCCTCCTGAGGTCCCTCGCCAGGTCCATCCCTGGCCTGGCAGTCATGCATGGCCCAGTGACATTTCGCTTCTGGGACTGCTTTCCCATCTGAAGCGGTTCCAGGGAAGCCCACAGGCTTGCAGCACCGAGAGGACCCAAGGAGGTACAAGCTGACCACAGCCAGGGCTGACCTCGAGGCGCTGCCATCACATGGTGACCGCAGGACGCCAGGCTCGCTCAGCTGAGTGAGAACACTATTCCAGAACAAATCCGCGGGACGTGCTCTTCTAAAACAGGTTCACAGTTCAGCCCTGCTTCAAGGAAACATCTTTAAGTGGGAAGATGAAGGGATGTTTTGACTTCCTTTAGAAATGCAAAATGGGGACAAGTCACACATTTTTGTGGAAGTCACATCTCCTGCTTAGAATTCAGACAGTAAGTTCTCATGGTTGATGATAACACACCGGAAAAATAAAAGGGAACTGTTAGCCTTTCATAGGGTTTAAAAGACTTTCTGTGTAATCTGTTTCCATAAGCCGGCCACGGCTCTGTGCATTTTCTGCTATCACGTTTTAGTCTGCATTATATCTGAAGGCAGCTTTCTTCAAACGGCAAGCAAGACAGTAGGGTAAGTATTGTTTAAACTATTTTTCACCACAAACAAAAGGTTAACAACTGCAGTCACTAAAGTAAAATATTAACTGTGAAGTTTAGCCTAGTACCAGAGAGCTGGGCAGAGGCTGTGAGGTCAGTGGGGCTGGGACCACTTTCTTTTCGGGCTCCCAAGTGCTGCAAGGGAAAATGCACGTGGACGGCAGCTTTTTTTTTTTTTTTTTTTTTTAAAGATTTTATTTATTTATTTGACAGAGAGAGATCACAAGCAGACGGAGAGGCAGGCAGAGAGAGAGGAGGAAGCAGGCTCCCTGCTGAGCAGGGAGCCCGATGCGGGACTCGATCCCAGGACCCTGAGATCCTGACCTGAGCTGAAAGCAGCGGCTTAACCCACTGAGCCACCCAGGCGCCCCGGCAGCTTTTTTTTAAATTCTTTTTTTTTATTCTCTCTTCCAACCAGGAGCGTCACAGCTGGAAGAACTGATCTTTGACTACAAAATGATGTTTGTTTCCTTGTCATTACACTCAGGGAGTTAGAATACTCTTACTGCTTTATTTCTCAGTTGCTTTTAAAGCACAGCTGAGATTTATTTAGGGGAATGTCGGTCCTGCTGTTCATGAGGAGCTGACAAGATAAAATCCATCCGCAGAGTGAGGCGACACTGTCCCGAACTCCTGCCAGAGGCCTGCGTTTGCACAGATCACTGAATACACCGGCCCTTCCTTGCTTCTGGCTGGAGCAGATAAGGCAGGGCTCCCTGTGAAGGTGTCCCCACGTAGAGAGCCGAGGCGGCCGGGCACACACCCCAGCCCACCTGCCCTGTGGCTCCTGGTGTGCCTTGGCTCCCGGCCCTCCCCCATTGCTGTGGCTTCTGCTCCAGCAGCAGAATTATCACAGGAAGTCTGGCTCTAAAGTCCACATGGCATGGCCACTGCCCAGTTCCTCGAGGAGAACAAACTAGGCGCCAGTTACTGTGTCCTCCGCCCCCGGTGCTCTGGAGGGACAGACGGGCACAACAGTCTGATCTCTTTTCTCAGCCGCGCCCAGTCTGGCCACGGAGGTGAGACAAACAGCCGGAGGAGAAGCAGAGCGCGCCAGCAGAGCGCCACTGGGGCTTCAGATTCCTCGTGCAGGGGGGCTTCCGCGGGGGCCGAGAGCCCGGGAAAAGGGCTGCGGAGCTCCCCACCCACCTCCCATTAAGACGGGTGTTCTGTGCAATCTTGGAGTTCCTTCCCGAACCCGAGGCCTGCTGGGTTCTCTGTCAACACTTCTTTCCCTTCCGGCCCAGTTTAAATGTTAGAGCTGCGTCTTGTTATTTCTGAAACTCTGAATTCTCCTTTTGGGTCTCAGTCGAGCATTTACCCATCAGAATATGCAAAATCTAAAGAAGGTTAAAAAAAGGAAGAAGAAAGAAATGACAAGAAATAAGGAAGGAAGGAAGAGAAAGGGACAGAAAGAAGGAGACGTAGATACTACGGCCAGGCTGCGCCACCGAGGGCCGGAGAGCGCTGGATGGATTTTAACAGTGACCCAAAACCTTTACCGTAGTGTTTTCCAAATCACCAACTCTTAGGTGGCGTGACTTTTTAAAAAGATTAGGCTAAAATGAGCTGCTAATGGCACGATGAGCTCTTACTCTGTGAAGCCAAGCGGGGCTCAGCATACCCTCCTCCGGTTCCCCCCGCAGCTCCTCAGCCCGATTCTGACAGAGCCCTAATTACATGCAGGGTGAGAACGTTTCATGTCTGTCTTAAGGGCAGAGAATGTGTTTTGTTAATCCCCGTATCCATAGTTCTCGCACAGTCCTTGTGCCGCAGAGGGGATCCGGTTTCTGTTTCCGGCGCGTAGCTACGATGGGTACAGCATGTGCCCCGCGGTGTACCCCGGCAGTAATTCGGTGAGAGTCTGCGAGGACTCACCCGGCTCTAACAAGTGGGGCCTGCCGTCGCCCAGATGGCACAGGCAGACCCAGCGTGTCCAAAGACAACAGAACGTAAGGGTATCTAGATCAGAAGTCAGTGTGGTTCTGCGTTGGGAAAGTGATCCAAAATTTGCCCGGTGAAGCAGAATCACCAAGACTTAAAAACAAAAGTGTGCAAGAGGGACAATAAGTCTAGTGAATAACAAGGCTCCGAGTCGGCAGGAAAGAGCTTGTGTCAAACGGGGAAGGAGGGAGCGAGGCTGGCAGCCGCCGGCCCCTTTACCCCGAGGGAGAGGCCTTGGGGCGAAGGTAGGAATGCCCGAGCAGCTTAACTCTCCACCTTAGAAATGACAGAGGACGTGGGAGAAGTTCTGTTCTGGGCTAACATAAAGTGGGTGTTTTGAGGAAAAAGTGAAGGACTTTTGTTTCGTCACATGCTTGGAATCAAGGACCAAGGAGGACTCACGTCCTGGGGACGTGACTGCATCAGACCCATCTCTGCGCCCCTACATTGCTAATGGAGTTTCTCGGACCTGCACGGCCCTTCGTCAATATTTTCTGAAATTACACATTAAATAACAGCTGGATATTGTCCCAACTATTAAGATTGTCCCTATTGTCCCAACGGTTTTATATTTTATGGGATCAGATACTCAAGAGAAAGAACAGTGGGCGCTGGGCTTGAAGTCCCCCCTACTCAGCCCTTGTATTTGACCCAAAAGGGTCCAGAAACATAGTGACAAACATGGAACTTTGACTTCGCTGCTCTTTATCTTTCTGTCAGCAACCCTGAGTTATCACACTGTAAAACCCCCTCAAATTATACTTGATGTGCTTATTAATGCCACCCCAGAGAAGCAATTTACATTTTCTGTTGCAAAATTAAGTCCGATAAGACTTCGCTGCGTTGTGGAAAGGCAGAAGGACAGAATTTTCGTCGGCGCAGAACCACTCGCACGGCAGGGAAGGGAACGCTCAGACGAGGAACTTCTCCGTGTTCCACCAACTGCCACTCCACGGCCTTCTCAGAGGCTTTCCCCTTTCCTGTAGACCTTGTAGATCTCTAATATTTAGAGGCTTCAGCTGAATTTGTTGGACTAGCAGTTAAAATAACATTTCAAAATAAACAGAGAAACGCTACAAGCCCTCTGTCCCTTCACGTGGCACCTGAAGTTCATAGAACTGATGAACCATTCCCGCCTGCCTAATGGTTAACGTGCTCCCGACGTCAGGACAGAAAATGCCTCCGACAGGCTCAGAAGCAGCGAGGACAGCGCCAGAGTGCGGCAGTGCGAAGGGAGCCCGCGCCTGGGGGCTTGTACGAATTAAGCCAAAGGCGGGGTAATTAGGAGTAGTTTGCAAGCCACACAGTTATCCGGGGACATCTAAGACCTTCCCCCAAGGATGCCTAAGGCATCAGCATTTTGTAATCAAAAGACTTTGGTGTGTGAAAATGGCTGAGGAGGGGCGCCTGGGTGGCTCAGTTGGTCGCTGGGTGTCTGCCTTCTGCTCGGATCATGATCCACAGTCCTGGGATCGAGCCCCACATCAGGCTCCCTGCTTGGCGGGGGCACTGCTTCTTCCTCTCCCACTCCCCCTGCTTATGTTCCTCTCTTGCTGTGTGTCTTTCTCTCTGTCAAATAAATAAATAAATAAAATCTTTAAAAAAAACAAAAAAAAAAAAAAGGAAAGAAAATGGCTGAGGAGTCCAATGTGGCAGGGAAGCCGTGAGGCTCTGCACCCTTACCTCTAAAGGTGCGAGAAGAGGGCGTGGGCGGACGGTTGAGCCTCCAGCTCTTGGTGTCGGCTCAGGCCATCATCTCAGGGTCGTGGGATCGAGCTCAGGCTCCCCACTCAGCACGGAGTCTGCCTGAGATTCCCTCTCCCTCTGTTCTTCCCACTCAAGCTCTCGCTCTCCAAAATAAATAGATCTTTAAACAAAGAAAAACACACAAAGAAGAATGTTCCCAAACACTTCCAAGAAAACTCCTGCCAGTTCCGCACAAAGTTCACACCGTGTGATGGAATCTCTCTTCGCTGTGAACCCGGCAAGCTTCCCATTTTCCTGAAACCGGGGCCCTTATTTTTAAATCTAGTCTTATCTCTGCTGGTGATGAAATTAAAAGAGTTACAGGAGGGCCCTAAGTCGGACGAATGGCGCACTGAGCTGAGAAGCTCATCCTAAGAACCAGCAGTCGCCTGAGATGCGATCCGTGTTTGCCGCACAAAAGCCTCGCTCTGATGAAAACGGAAACCTAGCACCGCAGCGCGAGGACCCGGGCCTCGCCAGGGACGACCCTGAATGATGACGTTCCGGAACAAGGGAGGCCCTGCCTGGTGATGGCAGCATGACATCAGACACCGAAAACCCAACTCTACAAGGCTGAGCCTTCATTCTCTGGGCTAAACCAATGCTGGTCACCTTTGGGTGTGGAGACCACGGTTTATGAACGTCCGGAAACACATGAGGGGCCACCTCCGCTGGCGACTGCCTTAACCCTGGACAAGACCCTGGAGGAGGCAATCTCAGCCCCAGGGGGACCCACAGCCCCAGGGCAGCGAGTGAGCCGGGAGCACCGGCTGAGCATTGTCTTGGGCAGGGTCCTAGGAACAGCCAGACGTGCTGGGTTAAGTTCGCCAGTACCCGGGCAGGGTAGCTGGTATCCGCCCCATTTCCAGAGGAGAAACCCAGCCGTTCAGGGAGCTAAAGGACTGGTCCAGCTAGCAGGGGAGGAGACGTGAGCACAAGTGACTGCAGAGGCTGGAACGTGAGGAATCCTGGGGGGCAGGGGAAGGGGGCATCCAGAGAGGCTCCCGAAGGAGGGGACGCCCGAGTTGAATCCTGAAAGGTGATCAGAAAGCAATGCAGAAAGCAAAGACAGGAACGAGGCTAAGGGAGCAGCCATGTGCACGGTGGCCTAAGCATCACCAGGAGACGGCGGATAAGGGCCGCTCCAGCTGCTCCGAGACTTGTCTGCTCTGCTCGACTGTGGGACAAACAGCCGTACAACGTAGTGGCTTGAAACACAACCAGCATCGTGCTTCCCGAGTCTGCGGGCCAGCACTCTGGGCCCCATCTTCAGGGTCTTTGGATGGGCCGTGTCCTACGGTGAGTATGGGATGGCAAGACCACGTGTGTAAGCTGCACAATGTTTCTTCTGCCACAAGCCCTGGCTCAAGACAAGTCACGGGGCAAGCTCAGATCCCAGGGATGGGAGAATCTATCCCACCTCTGATGGGGGTGGGGGGGTTGGGGCACAAAGATTTTTGTGCAGCACAGGGGAGAAGTTGCAAGAGATGAATGGCAGAAGCGGGAGAGGGGGTCGGGCCGGGGCCTCACGGACATCACGGATGCGCTCGGGCAGGGGTGTGGTCCTCGGCCTCTTCTGAGCCCGGGGAGTCAGAGAGGGGTGCTGAGCAGCCCCGGGGTGTCCTGGCCGCAGGGTGGGACCTGCTCATAAGGGAGACGGGAGGAGAAGCAGCCAGAGTCCTTGTGAGACCATGGAGACCACCCAGAAGGGGTGTCGGGAGGGAGGGTGGCAGAACACGAGGGGCCGACACCAGCCGGTCACTGCAGCTGGACACGGGGCAGACTCGAGGACAAACCTACGCTCTGGCTCAGGCAAATGGGAAGGTGAGGTCACGTCCATGGAATCCAGGACCGCGAAGGAGGAGGGCAGGTCTCCCAGGTGGAGAGAGCTGGGACCAGTGGAAAGAGAGGGCCGTGGGAAAGCAGCCACAGGGTTTCTGAGGGACACCCAGGCTCGGCCCCTCCAGCCTCCCTGCCTCCCCTGGGAAGCCACCGTGCAGCCAGCAGTGTTCTCCTTGACAGTTCTTGGTGGCAGCAAGTCCCACCCTCAGGGGACAGGGCAGTGCTGCACATGACGGTGGATACGGGACCACATCTCTCGGAGCCTTGATTTTCAACGCCTGTGGTCAGGGTCAATTCGATCTGTGTGACAGTTTGTTCTGAGTGTCTGCAGAATGACAGGCACGCAGCCCTCCCCCAAATCGTACCATCCCGAGTCAAGACCAGGCCTCATTCAAGTGTAGGCACGAAACCCGCCCTTGAATACACTGAGCAGAACACAAAAGGAAGGGAAAACCCCACCAGTAACCAAGAACAGACGTCTGAGACACACGAAGGATTTCACAGCTGTCACTTAAGCCAATGACATGGACTGGAGCATGATCAGCCAGAGTGACCAGCAGCACCCGGCCGACGGACATATTTCTGCCCTGCCAGCCCTGTAGCTTCTAGATTCTCAGCCAGACACGCAAGACTAGCATTAACGAAAAAAGGTCCTCTTATCTTAACTCCCAGGGGACAGCTCGGTGGAAGTCCAAATTTGCTCAAGGTCAAGAGTAACCAAGTAGAAAGACAATGACTTCCTGGGAAGTGCTATGTCCCAGGGTTAACTCTAGTTTTATGATTTCAGGAAGTTGATTAAAAAAAAAAAAAAAAAAAAAGACAGGGCCATTTTTAACCCTTTCTGCTTGGATTTCCATCTTCGGTTTTCAGATTAAGGCTACACGGTTGTGTTTTGCCAGAGCATACAAGTTCTGGATACATTTCCACTTCTTCCAAGTCCGGCAAAAAGCAGCCTGGGAAGAGGAGAATGGGGTCAACAGGAGCGTTCTGCACTACGTGAACTCCAAGGAGAGATGCTTCTTGCTCTATTTATAAAGTTATAGGAAATGGTCAATGCCAGGCGTTTCCGAGGAGGGCACAGCACCCACGCGCCTGAGGAACCGCTGGGGAATTCGTCATTAGCTCCTTCTATACTTAGAAAAATGACTTTTCCAATATGGGTCAATTTCCTGCCAGGTGAGAACTGCTTTTATGAAAACTTCGTAAATAACTCTACAGAACAAAGTCGGTAAACATCGTCTTCAGAGTTTTCTGCCTAAACTGAATGATAGATGTCTGCTCCTTCTCGTTCTGCATTCTGCCCTATGGCAAAGTAGACCAAAGTAAGAACAAAGGCCCAATATGGGATGGTTAATATAATGTTTTTGCTAGGTTTCACCTTTCTCTGTAAGGATACAGGGAAAGGAAACACTTCCTGCGCTGGTTCTATTTACATAATGGACATGTGATATTACGGTCGTATTTCTTCTGTCACCTAGATGTTGTGTCTTGCTGCTTATCAGTCTGTACGTGGCCTATAATGGGCATTTAGGACACAACTGATGAGGACGTCACACTTACACTTGAGGGGTTCCTCACAACTTGGCGGGGGGACAGAAGGGGCAGCCCGACCCCCAGCCTTGCCCCCAGTTGGCTGGGGGCCTCCTGCCCTCCACCTTCCCCAACTGCAGGGGCCTGAAATGTCTCATCTGGAAAGGTCTTCTGCTAAGAGGGAATGCCTGCAGACACCAGCCATGGGCACCGTGGGGCCTGTCCCCTCCCAGGCTGACCTCTGCAGCAAGCTGACCACGACCCTCCCCATCCTCTGCCCAGGACCCCAGCCAGCATTTAAGCTCCTCACTTTCATATAGAAACAGACGAGCCCAAAATACCAGCCTTCTTTCGAGATAGGCCTCTGGCAAGAAAAAAAGAGAGCCAATCAACCAACAAATCTGGAAAGATCGACTTGGAAAAATAGAATACAGGAGGAAGAAAAGAACAAAACCAGGGGAACTGGTATTACTATCCCAGGAAAGAGAAGATATTGCCCTCATGGGAAGAGAAGACTATGCCGTAAAAAGGAAAAGTCAGAGAACAGAAAGCTCCCTTGGGAATTAAAGAACCACCGTCACAAACTTGATCAAGAGTGCTTGGATGGAGGCCTCTGAGATGGTGGAGAAAGCAGGGGGCAGTCAGCAAGCCAGGTGGACAGCAGGAAAAGTAGCCACAGATGAGGTGAAGAATGTTCCTCATGAAGGCGGAGGGACAGTCCAAACCAGGCCTGCCGGAGCCGGAGTGAACACAGTCCCAAAGCAACACTCATTGCCAGGGGCTCCAGCACATACTGGGGACAAAGAGAAGCTCCTACAAGATCCCACAGGCTTTCTAAAGAGGAAAGACACGTCTTGTGCAAAAGATCAAATACCAGATGCTTTTGGGTTTCTCAAGAGAGTGCTAGAGGCAAAAGAACAGGTCAAGCCCTCCTAGAATGCCGAAAGAAAATTACTTCCAACTCATTACCACAGCTTCAGATAAGCCATCCTTCAGGTGGGCGGGTAAAGAAGATCCTGTATATTCTTTTCATGTGCCGGCCATGTATCTGGGACTCTGGACTCATCCTCCATAATGCTTGGTACTTGCCTCCTGGTGGCAGGGGTGGGGTGGTTCCTGATGGACGTGGTTTTTGGACAGGACTGGAGGTTACCTCTGGAATGGCACCTTCCCCAACCATCTAACTTGTAGAGCAGCAGATGTTGCTTACAGACCCCTGTGGGCCAGCTTAGGACCTGGTCATCATTGGTCATTATCCAGATATAACACCACTATCAAGAGGAGATTTCGATGACACTGATGATTGCAGGAATGCTTCTGGAATCCTCATCGCCTGCCGAGACTATATGAACGCACTTCGGTCTTTAAACAGGCCCAGAAGGCGGTCACTCCTAATATGCTTACTCTATTGATAAGAATACTACAGGACACAATGGGGACATTAACACACCCAGTGTCACCAACTGGTGGAGCTGCGGTTGGAACCCAAGACAGGCAGCCTTGGTTCCTGCTCCTAAGCACCATGTGACATTCTTCAGCGGCATGGGTCCCAGAGCTAATGTTGGTGGCTTCCAATCCCGCTACCAGCAATTTCGAGATGTGATCTGGTTCCTGATTACCTGCAAGGACTTCCCTCCCCAGTTCACCTATGCCGAGCGCGCTCCTCTGCGTCAATGTGATCCTTTGCTAGAGTCCCCGTCAAATAAGAAAGAAACAACCCAGCATTGCTCTAATGTGTTTTTAAAATTAAGACTGGAGGAGCCCCGGGTGACACAGTCAGTTAAAGCGTCTGTCTGACTCTTGATTTTGGCTCAGGTCATGATCGCAGGGTCCCAGAATTGAGTCCCTCGATGGGCTTTGCACTCAGCATGGAGTCTGCCTGGGATTCTCTCTCCTTCTCCCTCTGCCCGTCCCCCTGTTCTCTCTACAATAAACAGATCTTAATAAAACATGAAATAGAGAGTTGAGGTTTTAACTAACAGTGAAATGAAATGTGAAGCTTACTGGAGCCCCCAGCACTTAAGCTGCTAAATGTGTTCATAGCTAGTGGGGAACCGTCAGTCAGCCAGTAGAGTGTTGTCTGTCAGCATCTTTACATGGGGTCACTTGAGGCTCAGAGGAAGACCCAGGCTTCAGTGCTGGTGCTCACTAGGAGCCAGTCACTTTGTTCTGTTTCTAAAATCGGCTTTATGAATGAGGTGTAAGGGGCATACGACACTCGTGCATATTTAATGTATACAATTTGATAAGTTCTGACATACGTATACACCTGTGAAACCACCATCATCATCCACATAATGAACATACCCATCAGCCCCAAACATTTCCTTGTGCCCTTTTGTCATGCCTCCCTCTTGTCCTCCACACTCCCATCCCCACTGACCTGCTTTCTGTCGCTGTGTCTTCTGGAGTTTTATATAAATAGAATCATACAGTATATGCCCATTTTGCCCATCTTCTTTCACTCCACCCAATTATTTTGAGATTCATTGATATTGTCATGTATATAAATTATTCATTTTTCTTTATTGCAAAATAATATTCTAGTATATGGCGAGCCACAGTTTGAGTGACCATTTGCCAGTGACGGATGTTTGAATCGTTCCCAAGTTTGGGCTGTTATACATAAAGCAGCTATGAACACTCACGCACACTCTCTGGATGGACATATGCTTTCTTTCCATTGGCTGCCTATCTGCTCATGGACCTGCTACATCACACAACAGGTGTTTGTTTCACTTTTTGAGAAACTGCCAACCTGTTTTCCAAAGGACATTCCCACTAGTGATGTATGAGAGCTTCGGTCCTTGCACACATGGTCAAGAGTTGGTGTGCATGGTTTTTTTCATCTAAGCCATTCAAAGGGGTAGGTGGTAGTACTACACCACACCTGTGAAAGGCGGGAATGAATGATGCAGAACATTTTCACGCTGCTATCCACACACCTTTGGTGAAGGTCCAGATCTCTTCCTCATTTAAAAGCCTGGGTTGTTGGGGCGCCTGGGTGGCTCAGTGGGTTAAAGTCTCTGCCTACGGCTCGGGTCATGATCTCAGGGTCCTGGGATTGAACCCCACATCGGGCTCTCTGCTCAGCAGTGAGCCTGCTTCCCCCTCTCCCCTCCACTTGTAATCTCTGTCTGTCAAATAAATGGATAAAATCTTTAAAAAAAAAAAAACAAACAAACCTGGGTTGTTTATTTTCTTATAGGTGAATTTTCAGACTTTTTTCTCCCCGTTTTCTGGATGTAAGTCGTTTATCAGGTTTATACTTTACAAAGACTTATTTCCTCAGTCTATAATTTGTGTTTTTATTCTCATAAAACTGTCCTTTGAAGATCTAAAGGTTCATTCCAATGAAGTCCGATTTATCAACTTTTTCTTTTACAGATTGTGCTATTGGTGTCTTATTTACAAAGCTGTTGCCCAGCCCAAGGTCATAAAGATTTTCTCCTGTGCTTGTTTTATAAGTTTTAGATTTTACATTTAGATCCATAATCTACTTTGCATTAATTTTTGTATATGGCGTGAGGTATGGATCAAAGTTCATTTGGGACACATGGATAGTCAGTCGTGCTGGCACAATCTGTTGAAAAGATGGTCTCAACAAAAGATTTCTTGACAGTACCTTTGGACTTCTATTTTTAAAAATCAGTTGTTTTATTAGTAATAATTGTGAAATTTTACCAAATACTTTTTCTGTATCTATTAAATAATCATACAGATTTTTTTCCCATTCTGTTAAATGGTGAATTACATGAGCTTTTTACTGTCAAACCATCCTTGCATTTCTGGGCTGAACCCCACTTGGCTATCATATAACATTCTTTTCATATGTTGTTGAATTCAATGTCCTAAAATTTTGTTTGGAATTTTGGCATCTATGTTCACAAGGGATATTAGGCTTTAGTTTTCTTTACTTGTAATCCTTTGTCTGGTTTTGTTATCAGATAATGCTAGCCTCATAGAATGAACTGCAAAGTACTCCCACCTCTTTGATTTTCTGAAAGACTTTTGTGTAGAATTGGTATTATTTATTCCTTAGGTATTTAGTCGAATCTACCAGTGAAGCCATCTGAGCCCAGAGTTTCTTGGGAGGAGGGTTTTTAAGTACAAATTATATTTATTTAATAGATGTAGGGCTTGTCAGATGATCTACTCCTTGAGTTCAGTTTTGGAAGTAATTTGCCCTTTTCATCTGAGTTGTCAAATATACTGGCATAAAGTCATTTATAATATTCTCCTATTATCCTTTTGATACCTGTAGAATCTGTGGTGTTGTTGTCTCCCTTGTTCCAGATGTTGGTCCTCTGTGTCTTTTCTTCTTTTTTGGATTAGCCAGGCTAGAGGTTTGTCAATTTTATTTATCTTCTCAAAGAACAAGCTTTGCGTTTTACTGATTTTCTCTGTTGTGTTTTGGTTTTCTATTCACCGATTTCACTCTGATTTTTATTATTCCCATTTTCTGCTTACATTGGATTTAATTGCTTTTCTTTTCCTAGTTTCTTAAGGTCATTGTTTGAGTCCTTTCTTCTTTTCTGATATAGGTGTTTAGTGTTATAAATTTCCACTTAAGTATTTCTATAGCAGGATCCCACAGATTTCCATATGTTGCTTTTATTTTCATTCAGTCCTAAGTACTTCCTAATTTCTTTTTTGATTTATCAGCCCATGGATTATTGGGAAATGTGTCAGTTCCCAAATATTTCTTGATTTTCCAATCATGTTTATGTTATTGATTTCTAACTTAATTCTGTTACAGTCAGAGAATCTACTTTGCATGACTTGAATTTATTTAAATTTATTGAAATTTCTTTTATGCCCCAGAATAGGATGTATCTTGGTAAATGTTCTACACGTGTTTGAAAACAGTGTCTATTCTGCTGTTCTTGGGTGGAATGTTCTGTAGATAAATGTCAGTTAGAAATAGCTGGTGTTGTTCAAATCTCCTACATCTTTCCTGATATCCTCTATTTGTTCTTTGAATGATCTCTGACTACAACTGCGTATTTGTCTATTTCTCCTTGCAGCTCTTTTTAAAAAATATTTATTTATTTATTTATTTGACACAGAGAGAGAGATCACAAGTAGGCAGAGAGGCAGGCTGAGGGAGAGGGGGAAGCAGGCTCCCTGCTAACCAGAGAGCCTGATGGAGGGCTCGACCCCAGGGCTCTGTGACCATGACCCAAACCAAAGGCAGAGGCTTGACTCTCTGAGTCACCCAGGCGCCCCTCTCCTTGCAGTTCTGTCAGTTTTTGCTTCGTGTGTTTTAAGGCCCTGTTATTAGATGCATAAACTTTTAGGATTGTTAAATCATTGCAGTGAATTGACCCCATTAATTTTTTCAGTTTTTTTCTGTCCTCCACTTCCCACCCCCCCAGGGTCTCCAATTATACATATATTAAGCTGATGTTCTACTGTTCACTGATGCTATTTTCATTTTTTTTAATTCTTTTTTTTTTCTGTCATTTTCTTTTCCATGGCTATGCCTTCAAGTTTGTGAATCTTTTCTTTTGCAATGTCTACTCTGCTATTCATCCCATCTGGTGTATTTTTAATCTCAAATACTGTAGTTTTCAGTGTAGAAGTTCAATTTATATCTTTTGTTATTTTTTTAAAGATTTTATTTATTTATTTGACAGACAGAGATCACAAGTAGGCAGAGAGGCAGGCAGAGAGAGAAGGGGAAGCAGGCTCCCTGTGGAGCAGAGAGCCTGATGCAAGGGTTGATCCCAGGACTCTGGAATCATGACCTGAGCTGAAGGCAGAGGCTTTAACCTACTGAGCCACCCAGGCGCCCCTATATCTTTTGTTATATCTACCTAACTTTTTGAATATCTAAAATAGAGTCAGAACTATTTTAATATACTTGTCTGGCAAATCTAAATCTTTTTCAGTTCTGGATAGATTTCAATTCATTGATATTTTCTCCCTGATGATGAGTCCTTTCCAATTTCTTTGGACATCTTGTAATCTTTGATTAGATGTCAGGTCTTTTGATTATAGTTTGTTCAGTGCTGCATAGTTTTGTATTCCTATAAATATTCTTGAGCTTTATTCTAGGGTGCCGTTAGGTTACTTGGAAAAAGACTGATTCTTTTGTATCTTATTTTTCAGGTTTGTTAGGCAGGGCCACAGCAGTACGGACTCTAGTGTAATTATTCCCCCCCTACTGAGGCAAGAGTCTTCTGAGTATCCTATCCAATTCCCTTTGAAGTATGAGGTTTTCCAGACTGGCAGGTGAAACAGGCTCTGTTCCAGGCCCCATGTGAGCACCAGGCACAATTCCTGGCCCAGTGTGAATGCTGGGCACTGTTCCCTCTCATTCTCTCAGATGGTTCTTTCTCTGGCCTCCAGGAGTTCTGCTCACATGCACACACCAATCAGCACCTCACTAGATCTATGGAGTTCTCTTAACATACAGCTTTCTCCTCTGCTACTTTGCCCTGGGAACTCTAGACATTTCAGTCTCTCTAGACTCTCAGCTCCCCTTCCTCACCTAAGGGATGTTCCTCCTCTCTCGTCATCGCCTATCAACTCTTGAGTCATACCTCCCACCTTGGCTGTTTCCCACTCACACAAATGCCATTCATTGCCTGATTCCATGTCTTGAAAAACATTGCTTCATGTGATTTGTCTGGATTTGTCGTTGTCTCGGGTAGGAGGGTAAACCAGTCTCTGTTATTCCACTTTGAACAATGGAGCCAATAATTTTTACACCCATAGAATGAGTTGGTTATAAGGCCACAGCCAGTATTTCTCCATTTAAAAAAATCCATGTCCTCTTCTCATATATAGAAATATCTCAGATCTTCTTTTAATATTATTTTAAGTTTTTAAGTAAATTAATTATTAGACTATACTTTTACAATCACCCCTCCTCAGAGATCCTGCTAAGCCTCTTTGGGTCTAGACCTGAGATTCTGCGGTACCTCCTTTAAGTACCCATGATTCTGACATATCTTCTGGATATACTCAAGGTCCTGATATAGCTCCCAAGATTCTGGAACATCTCCTTCTCCTCACATATATTCTAATCCCTGCTTTGACTCAGCACTGACATCTACCTAAAAATTCCCTACTTATCATGAATACTTAAGTTTGTTCAGAATTCATTTTGAATCTTACCAAGCATAGTATTTTCAAAATTTCACATACAATATTGTCACTTCTGACGTAATGTAAAGATTAACAAATGCTGAATAAATAGGGAAGGCAGAACACTAGCAGTGATTAAACATATTTTTAAAAAACGTACTTAAAGGGATCACAAAACAATAAAAGGATTTATCCGCTGGGAAGATATGACAATCATAAATACGTATGTACCAAACTGGCAAATCTTAAAATACATGAAGCAAAAACGTGTAGGACTGGCAGGAGAAACTGATGCCTCCACCATTATAGTGCGGACTCCGACCTCCCTCTTAGCAACTAATAGGACTGCTAGGAAGAAGTCAGCAAGGTTATAGATCTGAAAAACACAACTGACCAATAGGCTCTAACTGACATAAATAGAACACTCCATCCAACAACAGCAGAATACAGTTTGTTTTTTTAAGACCCATAGGACACTCACCAAGACAGATCATATCCAGGACTATTAAACATATAAAACATATCCTGGACTATTCAACAAATTCAAGAGAACAGAAAGCTTATGTTGTGAATTTTCTATTCATAATGGAGTCAAAGTAGAAGTTAATAACAAAGACTATGAAAATCTCTGAATATTTGAAAATTAATCAATACACTTCTGAGTAATCCATGGATCAAGAGAAAGTCACAAAGGAAACTTAAAAATACATAGAAATGAATGAAAAAGTATCAAAATATGTAAGATAAAGTGAAAGCAGTGCTGCGAGGGCAATTTATAGCATTAAATGTTTATAACAGAGAATCTGAAAGACCTACAATCAAAAATCTAAGTTTGTACCTCAAGAAACTAGAAAAACGAGAGCAAAGCAAACAGAAGAAAGAACTTAATAAAGGTAAGAGCAATGGTCAAAGAGATTGAAATCAGGGAAACTACAGAGAAAAAGCAATGAAACTAAAGGCTGATTCCTTGAAAAAAAAATCAATAAAATTGATAAACCCCTAGAAAGAATGACAAAAATCAAAAGACCTGATACAAATTACTGATATCAGAAATGAAACAGGATATCATTATAGACCCTGCAACAAGTAAAAAGTTAAAAAGAAACTACTATAAATATTTTTAGGCTCATAAAATCAACAACTTGGAAGAAATGGATTACTTCCTTGAAAACTACAAACTACCAAAACTTAACCAAAATGAATAAACAATCTTGATAGCTTTATAACCATTTAAAAGTTGAACTTGTGATTTTAAACAAAACAAAACAAAACCCCTGAGAAACAAATTTCCAGGCCCAGCTGGTTTTATTAGAAAATTCTGTCAAACTTTTTTTTTTTAAGATTTAATTTTGGGGTGCTTGGGTAGCTCAGTTGGTTGTGTCTAACTCTTGGTTTCAGCTCAGGTCATGATTTCAGGGTCCTGACTTAGGCCCTGAGTCCGGCTCTGTGCTCAGTGCAGTTTGCTTGAGGATTCTCTCTCTCTCTCCCTCTGCCCTTCCCCTGGATCATTCTCTCTCTCTCAAATAAATAAATCTTAAAAAAAAAAAAAAAAGATTTAAAGTTACCTTCACACCCAGTGTGGGGCTCAAACTTACAACCCCAAGATCAAGAGTTGCATGCTCTACCAGCTAAGCAAGTCAGGCACCCCTCTGTCAAACATTTAAAAAACAATTAACACCACAACAACTTCCTACAATCTCTTCCAAAAAATAGAGGAGAAAATTCATTTTCATGAAGCTGGTACTACTTTGACACCAAAACCAGCAAAATCAGTACAACAGCAACAGAAGAAAAAAAAAATAAAAAGAACCTATAGACTAGTATTGTTTGTGATCTTGGGCATAAAAATTATCCATAAAATATTAGCAAATCAAATTAAAAAAAAAAACAGAAAAAGAATTATACACAACAACCAAGTGAGATTTATTCCAGGTATGCAAGGCTGGTTTAACATTTATAAAATCACTCATTATCCATCATATCGACAAACTAAAGAAGAAAAACCATATGATCATATCAACTAATGCAGAAAATCTATTTTATAAAATCTCACCTCCATTCATAAAAAATTCTCAGCAAGTTCATAATAGAGAAGACCGATTTCAACTTGATAAGGATCATCTACAAAAATGGCACCAACACCAAATGCTGGTAAGGACGCAGACAGGATCACTCAGACCCTGCTGATAGGAACGTGTAACCGCACAGACGCTTTGGGAAGCATTTGGCCAACTGCTTATTAAACTAAACATACAATTACCAGATGACCCAGCAACTGCACTCCTGGGCACCCATCCCGGGGAAACGAAAACTTACGTCACACAAACACCAGAAGTACAAGTAGCGAAAGAAAAAAAAAAAAATCAGTTTGACATCAAGACTTGACATTTTTGTGCTGTAAACACCACCAGCAAGAACATGAAGGCAAGTCGCCACTCGGGCAATGTGCGTAAATGGGATATCTGTAGATCGTATGCGCGACACGACACGTGTGTCCAGAGCACTGAAAGAACACTTGCAGCTCAGCAATGCAAACACAACTGTCCCAACTGAGAAGCGGGCAAAGCATCTGAAAAGACATTTCTCCAAAGAACATGCAGAAATGGCAGACAAGCTGCACGCGCGCACACACACTCCGCACCAAGAGCTCTGGACCCTTCCCTCCGCACGGCCTCGCGAAGACCCCTCCATCCCCTGCTCCGCCCTGAGCCTGTCTCCGCGCCGGGAGCCACGGAGTGGGTGTGCGCATGCGCGCGCACAGGCGCACGGGGCGCGGTGGCGATGCGGGGCGGATTGCGCAGGTGCGTGCACTGGCGCGTGAAGGCCGTGGCGGGGGGGGGGGGGTGCAGATACAGAGCGGGGTGTGCGCATGTGCGTGCAACACGGCGTAGGGACCCACGGAGTGTGCGCAGGCGCGTGGGGCGCAGCGTTGGAACCACGGAATGTGTGCGTGCATACGCGCGTGCAGGCGCGTGGAGCTGTGGTGCGGGTTGCGCAGGCTTGTGCGGGGGCGCACGGGGCGTGGCGGGGGAGCTACGGAGCGGGTGTGCGCATGCACAAGCACAGCCACGTGGGGAACGGCGTGGGGCATGCACGCGCGCAGGCACGTGGGGCGCGGCGGGTCTATGGAGCGGGTTGCGCAGTGCGTGCACAGGCGAAGGCTCGGGAAACCGCTGTATTGGTGTGCGCGTGCATGGCGCAGGCGCGGCGTGAGGTGGGCGCTACGGCGCGGGTGTGCGCATGCACAGGCGCAAGCGCGTGGGGCACCGCGTGGGGCCCATGGGCAGGTTGTGCAAGCGCGTGCACAGGCGCGTGGGGCACGGCGCAGGGAGCCACAAGGATGTGCGCAGGCGCGTGGGGCGCGGGGGTCCCCCTTGACGCCTAGCGCGGGCCGCGGGTGGAAGAACGAGGACAGTCCCTTGGCCCGCAGGACGCGGACGCCCGCGGCCGACCCAGCGGAGATGCGAGACTTTCCTCCGGGACCCCCGGTCCGATTTTGTCACTTGGCCCGGAAACCCGCGGGAGAGCGTCCTCCCCGCCGGCGCCGGATCCGGTGTGGGGCGGGATCCCGCGCGTCGCGGGCGCTTCTCTGCCTCCGCAGCCGCCTCCGCAGCCTTCGGGCGCGGCGCGCACGTGGGCACTTCCCCGTCCCGCCCTGGGTTCCGGCGGAGGGCGGGAGCGGCGCGGACAGCCCCGGCAGGCCTCCCGGCAGGCCCGGCCGCAGGGACCCGGCCGCGTGGTCCGGGCGCCGCCCAGAGGCCCGCGAGGCTTCCTTGCGGGACCCGCGGCCCCAGAGCCCTCGGCTTCGGCCCGTCGCGCGGAACCCCGAGAGCCGCACACGGCTGTGCCGCGCGCTCCCGAGTGAGCCGACCAGGCCGGAGCGCGGACGCCGGCCTCCTCGCCCCGCCGGGAAGCAGCCCGCGCCGCCGGACACGCGGGGGCCTCGGCGGCCGTGAGCGGGGGGCCGCCCGGGGGCAGAGCGGCCGCAGTCCTCAAGCTCACGAGAAGGCAGCCCAAACGGGGCTGCTGAGGGGCAGGAGCGACCTGTGCGGGGGGCGGGGGGGGCACGGAGTTTCCTGCCCCGAAGCAAGGCTGTGCGTGAAAACAGGAGCAGGGGGAACTCAAGGGTTGGCTCCTGAGACCGGGCACTGGGGACCTGAAGCGCGGGGCGCCCCGCTTCTGGGGTAGCTGATACGTGCGCTGTCGCCGGCGGAGGAACCCGCCAGAGCAACGGGACTTGCCATGCAGAAGGCTCGGCGGCCACCCTGCCAGCCAGGGACAGCTGTCACCGTGCCTGGTGCCCAGCACGCCCTGATGTAACCTCGGTCTTTTACGCCTGCACCAAGTCGCAGCTTAGGGTCCTTTGGGCAGTCCCCTTCGCTTGCTTGTTCTGAAAGACTGTCCTCTTCTTAAGTCACCTGCCCCCATGCCATCTCCAGCCCAGCGAAAGGCACCTCTCCCTCCGCCGGGACACCTGCAGCAGCCTCCCCACTGGCCCCCTGGCCGCCTGTCTCCCTCTTACAGGCTCTCGCTGCCAGGCGTGTCCTCGAGGACAGCCCTGATCAGAGCACCCCCACCCCACCCCCCCAGTTCCAAACACCTGCTTTTGTAGCAGTAGGGAACAGCCCAAGGAGAAGCATTGTCCAAGGGCACTCAGAGGCCGAGCTGGACCTAAAGTCAGGTTTTCCCTGCCGGGGGAAGAGGTGCAGAGCTCTCCCCCTACGCCACCTTGCTGGCCCCAGCCACATGCCCTCAGGCCCTCCAGAAGCCCTGTCAGCCTCAGGACCCGCCTGCAGCTTCTGTCCGTGGTCCCTGGTGACAGCAAGAGGGAGCCTCTAACAGCTAAAATCAATGTGTACCACAGACCCACTCAGAGGTCCCCTTCCCCGTGGCTGCTTTCACATAAAGTACATAACCTTGCCAGACCCCCCCTCCCCTGCCGCCCAAGGTCTCCAGAGTGACCTGCTGCCATCTCTGGTCTGGGACCTCATGTCCTCTTCCTCTTCAACATGACATTGCTCCCCAGTCACACCTCCTCGCACTCCACCTCTCACTCAGCCAGCATGCTTCCCGTTCTGGTATCTGCCCTGCCACCCTCACCATCCAGTCCTTCCTCAAGCACTACCTTCTCAGCCAGGCCACCCTGGCCACCCTCCCTGGTGCTCCTGGCTCATTCACCTGCTCCACACGTCCTTCCCCTACGCTTAGCATCCTCTAGCCCCCCAAGCCATGTACGTGATAACTATGCTTGTCACCTGTCTGTCCCTGCCAGAGCGCCACCCTAGGAACAAGGGGATTTTGTGGGTGTTTGCTGGCTCATCTATTCCCCAGTGCTTAGACCCATGCCTGACACAAAGAAGGAGCTGAGTAAACATTTGATCTTGAAGGAATCAATCTTGTCATCACTTCCCTTTGCAAACCTCATATTCTGGCCAAAATAAACAGCTCAGCATTTGCCAGACCCAACTCATGTTTACCAGCTTTTCCTACAATTTATCCTATTTCTTTGCCTGGAATGCCTCCCATCCCTACACATTTTAAGGGATGCTCCAATACCAGTCCTTTCCCCAAAGCCCTCCTAGATCCACCCTCCACACCACTCCCCCCTGACAGCTCACAGCTCACAGCCCAGGGGGTGGCCAGTGCCCTCCTGCCCCGAAGATCTATAAGTTAAGGCGGAGTTCACATCTGTCACCTCCCTTGGCTATACAAACAAGAGTTCAATAAATATTGACTGAATGAATCGAACACTGGCACTAAATTATGAACATTGTTCCCTTGCTTAATAATAATAAAAAAAAACACCCTCGAATCATTTTAAGTAACAAGTCTCTGAAAGGAACACTGCCAGTGCCTACAAGGCAAGGGCTCAGTGTGGAGCTTTTCTAAAGAAACGAGGAGAATGCAACTTCTGGTGACAAGAATGCTAAGGAAACAAGAGTGATCTGTTTAAGAAAACAATGGAAATTTCAGCTATCAAGTTCCTGAACTGTACCCTAAGACATCCTGGGACAGGTTTCCTTCGGGGGCCTCAGGGCCATTTAAACTGTCTGTGACCAGTTCTGAGAGTCCACACTGTTCAGCTGACACCTGCAAGAAGCAGGCGCTTGGTTGCAGATAGCGGTACCCTTGGAAACCTCTCCAAAGAGAACCAGCACCTTTCCAATACTGCATGTCTCCTCCATGAACATGGTATAACCCCTTATTCGTTTGGGCTATGTCGAATTTTTGTCAGTAATGTCGTTGGTTTTCTGAGAGATCTTGCATACCTTCTTTAGACTTATTCTTAGGTATGTGATATATGCATTTTAAATTTAAGTTTCAGTTAATAGACTTTATTATTTAGAATGCTTTTGGGTTGACATTAAAATTGAGTGGGAAGTACAAAGAGTTTCCATAGTACCTGCCAACACATACACACCCTAACGGTTTTCCTGTTAGTAACTCCTGGTACTTCTGTTACCATTGATGAGCCAATATCCATATATTATTATTAACTGAAGTCCATGGTTGACATTAGAGTTCACTTTTGTTATTGCACATTCTGTGCACTTTGACAAATGTGCGGTGACATGTATCACTATTATAGTATCACACTGAGTAGTTTTGCTGCCTAAAAATTCTCTATCCTGCAACCACCAATCCTTTCACCCCTCTGTAGTTTTGCCTTTTAAGGAATGTCCTATGGTTGGAATTGTACAGTATGGAGTCTTTTGACAGTAATTCTTTAAGGTTTATGATTTTTTTTTTTTTTAAGAGAGGGAGTGAGGCTGGGGCGCCTGGATGGCTCAGTGGGTTAAAGCCTCAGCCTTTGGCTCCGATCACGATGTCAGGGTCTTGGGATCAAGCCCCGCATTAGGCTCTCTGCTCAGCAGGGAGTCTCCCCCCGCCAGCCTGCTTCTCTGCCTACTTGTGATCTCTGTCAAATAAATAAATAAATAAATAAATAAATAAATAAATAAATAAAGGGAGGGAGGGAGGGAGGTGTTGGGGAGAGGGAGAAGGAGAGAATCTTAAATAGACTCCATGCCCAGGCTCACTACCTGACCCAAAAATCAAGAGTTGGATGCTCAACCAACTGGGCCACCCAGACACTCCTCAGATATATGACATTTTTTATAATAACATCAGTGATATCAGTTGCCAAAATGTTTTCCAAAGTGGCTGCACCATTTTACATTCTTGTATTCAGTGTAGGAGAGTCCTTGTTGTTCCATATCTTCAGCCACACTTGGCCAGTCTTCTAAATTTTAATTTCAGTCATTGAAGTTGGTGTATAGCGATATCTCTCTACTTCTGACAGTGATAGCTACTGCTATCAATCTCCATTTTCCTAATGATAACAATGCTGAACATCTTTTCATGTGCTTACTTGCCATCCAATGCCCTTTGTTGAAGAGTCTGTTCAAACCTTTGGCCCATTTTTGCTTTAATTCTTGATTGGGTTATTTTCTTACTGAATTATAAGAACTCTTTATATAGTCCAGATGTAAATCCTTTGATGTACGTTTTGTAAATATTTTCTCCAATATGTGGCATGCCTTTTCATTTTCTTATGTCTTTTTTTTAAAAGATTTTATTTATTTATTTGACAGATAGAGATCACAAGTAGGCAGAGAGGCAGGCAGAGACAGAGAGGAGGAAGCAGGCTCCCTGCTGAGCAGAGAGTCCGATGTGGGGCTCAATCCCAGGACCCTGAGATCATGACCTGAGCTGAAGGCAGAGGCTTAACCCACTGAGCCACCCAGGCACCCTTCTTGTGTCTTTTGATGAGCAGAAGTTTACAATTTTGGTGAAATCCAACTTACTAATTTTTTTTCATAGTTCATGCTTTTTGAATCATATATAAGAAATCTTAGCCAAACTCCAAATCAGTAAGACACCTTCTGTATTTTCATTTTGGAGTTGTGTAGTTTTCACTCTTAAAATTGGATCTATGACCCATTTCAAGTTCCTCCTCACCCTCCACCTCCTCCTCTTCTTCTTTAATATGGTGTTTGATGAGAGTCAAGATTTGTTCTTTTGTGTACTTTTTAAAAATTATTTATTTATTTATTTATTTATTTATTTATTTATTTGCGAGAGAGTGGGAGATACAGGGAAAGCATAGAGGGGGAGTGAGGGGGGAGAAGCAGACTCCCAGTTGAAGAGGAGACTGATGTGAGGCCTGATCCCAGGACTGTGATCATGACCCAAGCCATAGGTAGACACCCAACCAACTGAGCCACCCAGGCACCCCTATTCTTTTGCATATTTTTATCCGATTGTTCCAGCACTATCTGTTAAAAACATTATTTTTTCCCCATTGAATTGACTTGGCACTTTGTTGAGAACCCATAGACCATATATGTAAAGGTCTAGTTCTAGACTTGCTATTCTGTTCCACTCATCTGTTTGTCTATTTTCACATCAGTACCACACTGTTTGGATTACTGTAAGTCTACAGTAATTCTTGAAATCATGTAGTCTAAGTCTTCTATGTTCCCTTTCAAAGACACTTTAGCACCTCTAGGTCCTTTACGATTCCATATAATTTTAGAATCAAGTTGTCAAATTCAACAAAAAGACATGCTAAGATTTGATTTTGATCATGTTGAATGTGTAGGTCACTGCAGGAAGAACTGCCATCTTAACAAAGTTGAGTCTTCTGATTAAGAGCATGGTATAACTTGCCATTTATTTAGATCTAGGTCTTTAAAAATTTCTCTAGGCAATGTTTTGTCAGTTTCATTGCACACATCTCGTGCATTTTAGCCCAAGGCGGCATCTCATAGTTTTCTGATGCTTGATTACTTTTTAAAAGTTAAACTAACCTTGTATTCTTGGGAGGTGGGGACCAACTTTCAGCACACTGCAGATGTCTTTTCATTGTCTTCTGGTTGAGAAAATTATCTCTGTTTTTGGTTGAGAAGTCTGAGAATTTGGTTGAGAAGTGATCTCTGACTTGTTGCTCCTCTGAAAGTAATGTCTTTTTTCATTGTTTTTAACCTCTAGCATCTTTCAGGATTACCTCTTTGTCTTTGTTTTTCAGCTGTTGCACTATAGTGTGTCGAGATATGGATTTTTTTGTTTTTTATCTTTAATTCTGCCGATCGTTCTGTAGATTCTCGAATTTGTGACTTGATGTTTTTCATCAGTGGCAGAGAAGCTTCAGTCTCTATCACTGCCAATACTGCTTCTGCTCCATTCTCTCTTTCTTGTCCTCCTAGGATCCCAATGATATGTACAACAGAATTCTCAATACATTTGTATTCTGTCCTTTTGTTTTTGTGCTTCATTTTAGATATTATCTTCTGACCTAGACACTGAATTGTGATTCCACAATTCTCCCAATAGTCATGTCTACTCTGCTGTTCTATCTATCTACAAGGTACATAATTTCAGCCTTTGTATATTTTACTTTTGTAATTTCTACTTGGGTATTTTTCATATCAATGTACTTTCTAAATATATAATTTCTGGTGTCTACCAAAGTTCCCAACCCCATTGTTTATCTTCTTAAGTAGAGGAAGCAGGTTATTTTAAGGTTTATATCTTATAAGCCTAATATCTAATATCTCATGGGTCTCTTTCTATTGTCTGTCATTTCCATGGCTCAGGAGGTCTTCTTGCACTCTTGGTTGGTTTTGTTGTGTGCCACTCTGTGCAAACAGTCATGCCTCACCATGAAAAGGATCACATGGGCAGAAATTGTGCAAAGTGATTGTACTAATCGATGGTGAAAATTACATGCCCTTTCAAAGTTTTTGGCAAAACATTAAAAACTCTCTTATTGTCCCTTGTAAATGAACAGGGAACAAAAACATATTGTGAAACTAATACAGACTTAGTACTTTGTAATTTAAAACATTAGAAACACTGAAATCCAAGTGTCTCATTTCTTTGTAAAAAACTTACCCAGAGTAGCTTGAACCCACACCCACTTAGTTCTGGTACCTAAGCTGTGTTGTGGGGAGCCTGGTGGCATTTAACTAACTGTGGTCATTGGGATTCCTACAAATGAACTGCACACTGGGAGCTGCCTATATTTCAGAATTTGTTCCTAGAAATAGAGACCTAGGATGATGCTTTGTTCCTGCAGGCATCTGCCAGGGTCCTAGCCATCTGGGACCACCTTCGTCCAGCCTCCGGGACTGAGACTAGTTAGAACCGGGGTCAGTTCATGAGCAAGCTTATCATTTTCCAGTCACCTATTTTCCTAGAGGGCAGCTTTTTGGGTCCCAACAGAAAACTTGGGCTGTTTCCAGGACCTTCCCTTCTTAGAGGTTTGATAGCCCGAGTCTACTCTTAGCCACAGAGAAATGCTACTTAGCTTCTTCATTGCTTCATCCATAAACTGGCCAATACCCCAGGGACAAAATGACCCCAAAGGTCAAATTCCCATGCTCTCCAGACTCCAGCCTGACAACTCACCGGTGAGTTCTCCAGAGCCATGGCATACGTTTAAAGATTTCGTCCACCTTTTCAAGTTGACTTTCAAGCCATTATCAAAAACGGAGTCAATATTTTCAGACCTGTTTCTCTCTTCATTTTTTATTTCCAGAGCCCTAGAGTATTTCTGTACCTTTGAATAAACTCTGTAGACTGGCATATGACTGCATTTCCTTAAGGTTTTTTTCATATTCAGGCAATCTGGTTATAACAGATTCCTAATAAAATGCCAATAAAATTTTCGAACAGAAAAACTCATCTTTTCAACAACCACAAGGGCACAGATTATTAAGTAGAGAGGGAGGTTTTGTTATTCAACAGCCATTGTTAGGAGCCTTCTATACGAGGCCACGGTCTAGCCACCAGGACAGGAGTGAAGAAGACAGACAGACATCCCTTCCCCTGTGGAGCAGCCGTTCCAGGGAGGGGAGGCAGACGGGAGTCAACGGAGCATGTCCTTTGATGGACGGTGACCAGGCAGGCAGAAGGGGCTACAGTCACAAATGGGGGGTCAGAGAAGACCTCCACATGTGGGTTAGAAGCACAGTTAGGATGTCCTTCCTTCCTGTAAGCAGGGACACAGACCTCCCGACGCTCCAGCCCCCTCCACTGCAGCAGCGGCAGTGGGAGCTCTGCCCCGGGCCTCAGCCCGACGGAGGAAAGGGAGGAAACCACCACACTCTGCCACTCACTGTGCTGTCACACGTGTCCCTCTACAGCTGTCCTGGCACGTGTCCGCACGACCTCCCCTACCCTGGCTGCCTCATGCACCAGCAACTCTGGCCCCAGCTTTTTATCTCGGATGTCCTAGATTTGTCTTCCGTTGTCGGAGCCGTACACTAAGCAGGTCACTCACATTCGGGCATGAATAGGAGAGATGCTGAATCCCACGAGCACGGCACCCAGAGACGTCCGCGCTCCAATCTTGGAGCCTAGGTGACCTTGCGTGGCAGACGGGACTGAGGGCACCGCGACGGGCTGACTTGTGTCCCTGCTGCCAAAGGATACATCCAGGTCCTTCCTCCGGTACTTCAGAATGTGACCTTAGTGGAAAAGGGGTCTGGGCAGATGTAGTTATGATGACGTCATACGGGAGCAGGGCAGGCCCTTAATCCGTGACAAATGGTGTTCTTATAGAAAAGGGGGGACATCTGGATACACACACACACACACTGTGTGATGACAGGCAGAGACTGGACCGATGCGTCTACAAGCCAGAGCGCGTCAGGCTCGGCAGCGAGGGAGTGAAGTGAAGGCAAGGGAGGGTCCGCCCAGAGCCTCGGGGTTGGGGGTCACAGCCCTGCCCACACTTCGAGGTCAGACTTCTGGCCCCCAGAACTGCCGGGGGAACACGCGGCTGTTGATCGTGCTGCTTTGTTACGACTGCTCGAGGAGACGGACACGGGCCCGGGCCCCGCCGGAGGAGACTCGCCTGGGCCATCTGGCTGGGGCTGAGCGCGTCTCCTGGGCCTTGCGAGCTACAGGGAGGCGGAAAGGGGGCGTCCGGGAGAGTCAGAGTGTGAGGACGACTCAACCCACGGTGCTGATTTTCACCACGAAGGGGTCACAAGCGAAGGGCTGCGGGCCATCCCCCCCACCGGCTGGCCGCCCACCCCCGGCTGGCCGCCCCCGAGGGAACAGGGAATCTGAACGGGCTGAGCGGTACATATATCACCTCAGTGATCCCGACTTGCGGGGAAACCCAACCTCAAACCCATGTCAGTGGCCTGATGTGCAGGGAGCCCAGCAGGAGGGACGTCTGGTAAAATGGGTCCCAGAAGCCAGCCCAACCCCGGTCCCGCCCATGGAAGGCAGCCAGGCTCCTCTCCCGGGCTCCTCCAGGAGCCGGCCCTGCTCCCACCTGCCGCGTTAACAGGGCTCGTGACGGCCCCGGGCAGGCGTCGGCTGCCTCGGTCCCACCGCCACAGCCACGGAGCCAGAAGCCTCCTGGTCCTCGAGGGCCTCGACGTCCCCCATCGTCCATAATCCAGGAGAGGAATTTGTCTACGGAACAATATGCCTCGGTCACTGCTGTCAGGCCAAACGGTGTCACACTAACGGCAACGGTGTCACACTAACGGCTCACCACCCGGCTCTCGCCCCACCCGGCTCACCCCTCGGGGAGCAATTATCATGCTCATGTGACTAAGACCGACTGGCTGCTCGGAGGCTTGTCTGCTTTTAATGCTGGAAGTGTCGGCGACAGAGAGAAGGCAGACCCCGGAACTAAGCAAATGCTGCTTCCTGCATCTGGGTCATTAGATGCACTATTAGAGTTAATATTCACCTAAGGTTTAAATTCTGCTGCACTAAGTGGGTCAGAAGGATTTCGCGTGAGCACTTAATGCCTTCGAGGTAATAATCAGAGCAACTAAAATGGGTTCTGGAATCTCTTGGATAATTTTTGTTCACTCTTGCCTCCTTCCTGACTTACCTCCTCTAGTGAAAGGAAGTTCTGAATTTTAAAGACAAGTATTTGTGGAGCCACCCATTCAGATCGCTGTTAAAACCCTGGCGTTCCCCGCTTGGGGACCCGCGTCCCCTCTGCCTGGGAGCTCCACGCGTCCTGCGACGCAGTGATTTATAAGGACGGTGACCATTCCTGTCGCTGTTCCACGGCCTCCTCAGCGCCTCAGATGCTGCCTAGCACAAGGTGGGCCCTCAGTAAGTGTGTGTTGAGTGAATGCACGAGCTCGGACATGCACAGTGAGAGCGGCCGCGGGGAGGCCAGAATGTATCGAGTCAGAGAGCATTGCACCTGCCGTCGGGTTTGAATGTCTGTAGGACAAAGTCCTACATCTGGTCTGGAGGAGGGTCCCGGGAGGCGTGATGGCGGAGGGGCCCCTGAGCCTTGAGGGAGTCTCCGCTGGACGGTGGCTGCACAGGAGCTACCCGGTTGCGCGGCCCGAGGCTGAGCCGGTGGTGAGCAAGGCCACTCCGGCTCGGGGCTTCTGGGGTCCCCGTCGCATGGGGAGACCAACCTTCATCAGGAAAAGCCCCCGGGCATCCTAAGTGCGTGTGTCGGGGAGGTCCAAGTGGGGCAGGGAATTCAGAGAGGTTCCCCCGAGAGGGTAGCTTCAAGTTCAGTGCTGCAGGGCGGAGGCTCTGGGGGCCAGGTGGGGGCGGGGTCAGTAACCAGTAACGGAGAGTCCCGGGCAGGAGGGAGGGACCTGGGTGCGTGAGAGGAACTGGCGGTGCAGGAAGAAAGTCAGGCCTGGAGAGGAGGGCTGTGCCTTCCTGCTCACAGGGAAGCTGATGAATAAGGCCGGGTGAGTCAGCAAGAAGCCCCACGGCGGCGACGGCGAAAAGAAGCCCAGAAACAGCTACAGAGTTCTTCCTATGTGGCAGGTATAACCACCCTTGGAAAGCGCTGGTATCCGCCCACGTGTCAATGAGAAAACCGAGGCGCAGGCCAGAAGGGCCCACGTGCGGCCAAGAGCCGCACCGAGGACCCCACGCTGGTCCTGCGGCCAGAGCCTCAGCCTAAGGCTACATCCTGGGCCAGGAGGGAGGGCTGGCCACGCTCCGCGGGAGTCCCTGGGCAGGTCAGGGTGAGGTCAGGAGGCCAGCGGACGTGGGGCCTGAGGTCACGGCCACAAGGACCAAGTGCACAGGCCCCTGGGGAGGAGGCGAGGCCAGCTGGACCCAGGACACGGCGGAGACCAGCGGCTGGCATCGGGAGAGGGGCGCCGAGGGCTCCAGACTGGAAAGTGAGCGTCTGTGTCCCTGGTCCCTTGGCAGCGCAGCTCCGGGCGTGCACAGGTGATGGCTGAAGCCATCTTCTGACGACAGGCAGAGGACGTGCCAACACCTCCGGCTAGGATGTCACTTTCATCTCTGAAAAGCAGCTCCTTTCCAGAGCCCTGCGTTCCGATCCTGCCCTCGTCCGTCCCTCGGAGCGCTCGTTCTCAGAGACCGTGCCAGTCCCGATGTCGCAACGCACCGCCACGCATCCTTCGGAAACACCTCCTAGAGGAGGATTCGTGTGGCTCGGAAGGCCCCCCTGCGAATGCGCGGTCAGTTCGGGCCTCCGTGTGTCTGTCTACCGTGGCTGGGTGCGGATGAGCCGCGGCCGTGCCCACCTGCCTGGCTATTGTTCCTCTAGACTCCTGCTTCTTTACTGGCCTGTGCCCTGCAAGTACTAAAGATCAGCAGCTGTCCTTGGCTGTGGTTAAATATTCACCTTCACTAGCCTTCTGACCTCGACTCCAAAAGCCAACTTCGTTAGATTCATCGAAGTCAAGAGGACAGGGCAGAAGAAGGTCGGTCATTCTTGGGCTCTGGGTTGAAAACAAAACACCCCCTTTTCCTTTCTTACAGCTGCTCCGCACTCTGTCCCCGTCTTCCCACACAGAGCCAGGAGCTTCGAGAGAATGACAGCTGCCCTTCGTGGAAAGCGCCTGCTGTGGCCTCCGCCGGGAGCTGCGACCTTCCCACGGACCCCTGCCCCTTCTCCTCACTCTCCCCTGCATCTAAAGTCTCCTTTTCTGCACCTGACGGATGCTCTGGGCGCCAACCTTTCCACCGGCCCCGCACAAGAGTTCCTTGAACCCTGTGTATGCTGGTCTTCTCCTCTCAAGGAACATCAGCTTCAAAGGCTTCTAAAGCCCCGGTACCTTTCTCCTCATGCCCCTCATTGTTCAAAGCCTTCTTCTCGGGCTGTTGCCCCCCATAAAGCCTGGGCTGGCAGCATCCCTGCTCAGCTGGACTTGTTCCTCAGCTCTCAGGAGTCCTGGCTGAGCAGAACAGAGGAGGTTTCCCTTTCTGATTTGACAACTGCAACAACAGAATGTCTTCCTTTCCGGAAAACTCTCTCCACATGTGGCTGCTTCTAAGGAGAGAAGGGGAGGAGGTGCTTTTCTGAGCCTGTGTGTGCTTGGGACTGGATGCCATGCAGCTTCAGGGGAGCCCAGGGGACGCAGGAGGGAGGCCCCTGCCCTGACCTGAGACAGTGTCAGAGACGGGGACATGTTCCAAGTGGAGAAAGGGGGCAATCATCGCGGGCCAGCAGAGCCCTCCCCCGAAGGTCAGGACATCAGAGGACGGCACAAGTCATTCAAATGCTCTGGTTTCAACCAGACTTCACATTTCTCTGAACAATTTTCCTTTTAAACATCATTCCCCTTGACCCCACCCCCGATGCGAGTGCACAGTGAACAGATAAGACTCTGGCCTACTTATCAAGCTCTCCCATAAAATGAACCAAAAGGAGACTGTAGAATTTATCAAATTTCCTCATGATCCCTAGAAAGGGGGAACAGGCTCTGCATGTTGGCAGCCTAGTCCACCTGTCTGATAATAAACTTGCTGGAGAGGCTTTTAAAAGTTCTTCTGGTCAAAAATTATCCCACTGAACACAGGAGATAGGAGAAACCCGGCCTGCGGACAGTCAGCAGACACGATCTGACGGCAGAGCGGGCCTGTCCCCTACAAGCCGTGTTGCTTCACTAGAAATCCACACTGACGCAGTCTCGTCGGGCTGACGAGACTCACTTCTTAGAATGTTTCAGAAAGGACGCGGCCACAGGTCAACTCCGCATGACTGGGTTCCTTTTACTGGAGCTTAGCAACTTGTCACCTTCGTGCGGTGATCACGAACCACAGGCTTGTTCAGTTATGAAGGGCTGCAGGAAAGCGTGGGGCCTCACTCACTCGTAAAAACGGGGTGGAAAAGGAACTACAATATACTGTTCATTTAACTGTATTATAATTTCGACCCACGCATACAAAGCTTCATGGTCTTGGAAGCGGTGCCTCATTCTGTATCTGCCTTGCTAGCTCTGACTAGTTGAAGTGATGCCTTCCTCAAGGTCTGCTTGTGGCCTCTGAGCTAACGGCGTGAAGCGGGTACTTCCGACTGGGAACTGTCACTCATCTTTACTCACAAATGTCTTAAAAGAGCACAAAACTGAAGCAGCCAGGCGAGCGCGGTTCCCTGCAACACGGAGCCAGCACTGTCTCGAGCTGCCCCCGTGCCAATCTGGTCCCCACACCCGGAGTGGCCGAGGGACCCCTGCCCTCCCAGACAGAAGCGCCCCCGAACTCCCACCGGGATAAAGACACCCTTTCCCTGATGAGCCCGTTGTTTGGAATCTGAACCCACGATCTCGCAGAAAGCTATCGCATTCTACTTAACTAGCTGCTTGGGCCCGCTCGTGAAAAGTCCCTCCGATACACGACGTGCCCGAATCAGAGTCATGATCACGGTCGGAGTCATCTTGGACAC
The DNA here is from genome assembly GCF_964662115.1 of Mustela nivalis. NCBI lineage: Eukaryota > Metazoa > Chordata > Mammalia > Carnivora > Mustelidae > Mustela > Mustela nivalis. The sequence continues at coordinate 3,304,761 of NC_139026.1, forward strand.
CACCGCCTTCATGATGTGGATGCCCCGCACCCTGCACCCTGGGGCCGCAGGACTGCAGCCGCTCCCCTGCCGCGGCGTGACCGAGACTGCGGTCTCCCCGTCCCGGTGGAAGGGAAGCTGCCACGTGCCACGGGGGCCTGGTGGGCAGGCCTGCTGTCCGCCCTTCGAAGCCAGCTCCCACCCACGTTGGCGGCCGGTAGGAAACGGAGGTCTGGCAGCCAATCCTTGTCCAACTGGGTTCTGCTGGTGGCTTGGCTCAGTGACCACTCGCAAGGACCTACTCGGGACGTAAGACCAGCGGGGCAGACACGAACAGGACACACACTGCGCTCAGCGAGTCCCAGCCCCGCGGGGAACGTCCGTGCCGCTTTCCGAGAGCCTGTGAAAATCCTGGCCAGAGCAAAAATAGCGCAGGGACCGGCTGTGGCTCACCGAGGAGCCTAGGGCAGGAAGGGTCAGCTTCCTCCCAGGACACCTTCTGGGCTACACGTGGGTTTTCATGCCGTACAGGAGACTGCAGGTAAGCCTCTACTGCTGAGCTTCCCAACCCCTCAGAGAAGGGAAGTGGGATTTTCTGATGAGGAGAGAGCAGTAGAGCAGTCTAGAGAGGCGGGCAAAGGCCCCGGGCCCGGCAGGCAGCTGCTAAGGAGCAAGAAACCAAGTCCCAAGCTTCAGAACCCAGTGCATTTCCACCGTAGGGAGCCGCCTGCGATGCAAACCAACACGTCCGAGCTTTCTCTCCCAGCACGAGCTGATCTGAAAACAAAGGTGGCTCAACCACAAAAATAATTCTAACAAGGTTGGCCCGGAGGGACCAAATTCTTCACTTTTTAGAGTGCAGAAACTCTTCCCAGACACCGCACTGTCACAACGGTGAGATGCTACGTGATTCAAAACTCCAGAGGAAGGAACAAACACACCTCTCGCCCGAGCCGCGCATCGGGCTAGGCCGCGTCTCACCATCCGCAGAACCAGCTAGAAGCTCACATGCGTGTGCTCCTTTCCACAAGAAGCTCAGGGCTTGTCAGCGTGGAGAATGCGCGGACGAAGAAACAAAGGCGTTCACATGCAGCCGCCGGGGGCTGCTTGGTTCTTACTTTATGTTTATTTATTTTTTTTTTTAAATTTTAAAGATTTTATTTATTTATTTGTCAGACTGAGAAAAAGAGAGAGAGAGAAGCAGGGGGAACGAAAGGCAGAGGGGGAAGCAGGCCCCCCACAGAGCAGGGAGCCCGATGCAGGGCTCGATCCCAGGACCCTGGGATCATGACCCGAGCTGAAGGCAGAGGCTTTAACCCACTGAGCCACCAGGAGCCCCGTTCTTACTTTAAAACTATCTTTGGGCGCCTGGGTGGCTCAGTCGGTAAAGTGTCTGCCTTTGGCTCAGGTCATGATCTTAGGGTCCTGGGATCGAGTCACAGGTTAGGCTCCCTGTTCAGCGGGGAGTCTGCTTCTCCTGCTTCTGCTCCCCTAACCTCTCTCTCTCTCTCTGTCTCTCAAATAAATAAGTAAAATCTTAAAAAAAAAAAAAAACAAAAACAAAACTATCTTCACACCAAGTTGGAAATTCAAGTTCACTGCCTCACTCTCCCTAACCACATGACCTGGCCTCGGCGTTGAGCTCTCGTGTTCCATGTCCCTAGTAAGGCTGAAGTAACAGATACAGCACATGTCTACCCCGCACCCAGAAACTACGCCTTCCTTCGGAATGTCTGTGGAACGTAGGGAAAACTGACTCAATATCAAGCCATGAAAACCAAAAATAAAAAACAGAGGTCTTCAAATTCAAAAACAGCAGAAATGATACTGGTCCCATCCTCTCTCGGAGAAACGCAACAAAACCATCACAGATGCTCAAAAGGGACATGGGCCGCTTGGAATCGGGGCCCTCGCGCTCTTTTCCTTTGGGGATACGCACAGACATGCGGGAGAGGAAAAGGAGAAAAGAGAAGTGGGGGTGTTTAAAATCTGTGCACACTAAGCTGAGAAACAATTGACGTTTTTTTACGATTACTTAAAGAATATTTGTCGTACAAACACAGATGCTCACAGCACGCAAGAGAAAGAGCATTGGCTATCAATCAGGAAATGGCAAGATGTTTTGGCAAAAACAGTTCCCCTCTCGATAGTCCAGTTTCGCCTTTTGGGATGAGGACAATCTCCAACTCTCTTTTTTGTATCCTGGTACAACAAGCAGCTTCAGGAGCTTCATGAGCAGACCGTGGTTCTCTTGCTCCCCACTGAGCACCCTAGGAGGTGCTCGGTGGACGGCTGTAGAATGATGGATTATATATATATATATATATATATATTTGACAGAGATCACAAGCAGGCAGAGAGGCGGGTAGAGAGAGAGAGGAGGAACCAGGTTCCCCGCCCAGCAGAGAGCGTGATGTGGGACTCGATCCCAGGACCCTGAGATCGTGATCTGAGCCGGCTGAAGACAGAGGCTTAACCCACTGAGCCACCCAGGTGCCCCCATATATATGGGGGGCATACATGTTTATATATAAAATACACAATTATACACACATACATCTTAAGGGATTGGCTAAATAATGACTTTACCTAAACATGACGGACTATTACACAGACATTTAAAATGATGAAGCAGAAACATATTTGTTTCACAAGACACGATTTTTCATTACCCAAGAGTCCACAAAGCAGAAGCAGATTACCAAGTGGCTTCTGTGCAAGAAACATGCCTTTTCTCCACTCTCTCTCATTCTCTCTCTCTCGCCCACAATGCTTAAAACTCTGTTTGTGAGTCCAACAGACACGAGCTAGGACATACCATTTCGTGATTATGGAATGTCTCTCATTATATATCTAAGATCTGAAAAAAGAGGGGGAAAAAAACACATTTTCTCTACAGTCGCGAAACTTGCTTTTGCCTCAGAGTTGTCCCGAAGTGGGACAGGGCTGCCCCTGTGCTGTATGAGGACAGCTCCAGACCTGACCCACTACCCCAGCAAGCTCTCCGCTGGATACTCAAATCAGCATGGAAACAGCAAGAAGAGCCGGCACCTGTGACTTCAGCAACTGTCAAAGAGTAACTCTTCTCGCAGCTCAGCTGTCGGCTACATGGAACCGCATTGCTATCAAGGAATGAACCTCTCCCGGAAACTGAGACAAGAATCTGCCACTTAGCAGCACCGACTTCCAGTCCACATTCGTCGGCCTTTCCAGGCACTGAACACAGAGCTAACTTTGCACCACAAAGTAATGTAACTCACCCCAGACGGCTAGTTTGTTGAGCAAGAGAAGGAAACACTTAAATATTTCGGTCTGCAAACAGGAGCGAATAAACCTGGTGTTTACCTGTGCCGGCAACGTCTGACTTCCGAGCTGGTCTCGGCACCAGGGGTTCCTCGCGGAGGCCGGGCCCTTCCCTGCAGCCTTGGCAGCGAGAAGGTGAGGAGGAAATGGTCACGGTACGTCCTCTGGATCCTCCCCAACTCTCCACCACCTTGCAAGGGGAAAGTCACCGTGACCCTACTTCAGCAGGAATGGAAAACCCGGGGCCCCCCGCCCTGCCGGCACCCCCGGCCCCCCTCCCGAGCGGCCCTGGAGAGCAGGGCGCTCCCTGCTTAGCTGGGGTGGGGGTGGCCGCGCAGCCCCTAAGGGCCCAGAGCGCCCTGCAAACGCCGGCACGTCCCACAGTCTCTTCTTAGGAGGACGTTTGACACTGACACTGGGGCACGCCGCCCTCCTTTAAACTTGAAAACTAGCTGAGGAGCGCGCGGGCACGCAGCGGGTCGGCCGCCGTGGGTCCGGGGCGCGCGTGCGGGCAGGGCCGGCTTCCGGAGCGCGGCGGACACCGCCCTGCGCCCCCCCCCGGGCCCGCGCGGCCGGGACCCGGACAGACCTGGGCGCGGACGCCGCGCGCGGGACCCGCAGGGCCGGGCTGGGGAGGAGCGGGCGCCGCTGCCCTGGGCTCGGCCGGGGGGCAGACCGCGCTCGGGCGCAAAGTGCGTCCGTCCCTAAAGCGGCTCCGCGGGCGAGTTTCTCCCGTCCGACCGAGCGCAGCAGCCAGCGGTCCGTCTGTCCCCGCCGCCCGCTACCCAGCCTCGGGGATCCCGGGGTCCCGGGAACGCCCCCGGCCGGTGACACCCCCCCAATCGACAGGGCGGAGCGAAGGGCGCGCCGAGGCCCCCGCCCGCTGCGCCCTCCCTCCGGCGGGACAACCTGCGGACCCAGCGTCTCCGAGGCCCCGGTCGCTCGGAGCGAGGCCGAGCAGGGGGCGGCCCCCTGGGCCCGGGGATCCCCGGCACCAGACCCGGCGCCCTCGGCCCGCGCCCCCGGGTCCCGCGCATGCGCCGCCCGGCCCCTCCTCTGGCGGCCGCCTCCCAGCGTCCCGAGAAGGGGAGACCCGGTTCTCCGACCCCCGCGAGCGCCCGCCCGCCCCTGGGCACCTGGGGCCAGTCCGCCGCCTGCGAGTCCGCCGGGCGAGCGCGCCGAGGGAGGCGGCGCGGGGCAGGGCGCTAGCTGCCGCCGCCTCCGCCCCCGCCGCCCGCTGCCCCAGCCGTGGGGCTGCCGCGTCCCCTGCCCATGCCCGGCGCCGCCTCCCCGCGCCCGTGCCAGCCGCGCCCCCCGCGGCACGCGCCGCCCCTCTGCCCCCCGCCCCGGCCGGGCTGCGCGGGCGGCTCGCGCGGGTGGCCGCCGGAAGCCCCGCCCCGCCCCGGGTCCCCTGGCCGGGCCCCGGGCGGGACACACCCCCCTGGCGGCGGCAGCCGATTGGCTGCCCGCGGGGTCGGAGGCGGGGCCGCGGCCTCTGGGGCTCCCACCTCGTGCCCGCTGCGGCTGCACCCGTGGGGAAACTGAGGCCGGAGAGGCGGAGGGGCTGCAGAGGTCTCCGGGCGAGCGGGCAGAGAGCCACGGTGGGACAGCGCGTGCAGCTGGGCGTCGGCGGGGGTCCAGGCCCGCGCCCCGGGAGGGGCTGCTGTCGCGGCGGGGGTGGGCGCGAGGCCGCCGGACCCTGGAGGTTCCCGCCTGGCGCCCAGGCCCAGCTGGCGAGGCCCCTCCTCTCTCGCGAGCCCTGCTCCGCTGGCCTCTGGCGAGCGGGTCTGGACCCCGGCCGGCCGAGGTGCGAGCGCCGTAGAGTCGCGGGGTGCGCAGGGTGGGGGGCGGTCGGGGCAGAACCGGTCCCAAGGACCGCAGCACACGAAAGAAGGCGAAAGAGAACGCGAGCTGAGGGGCGCGTCAACAGGTGGTGGAGGCGCCCGGGCGGGCCCCGCGGGCAGGGACCCAGGGTGAAGGGCAGCGGGGACAGCGTGGGCGCGGGCCACCAACTCCGACCACCCGCTCCACAGCCACACCCACACCCCCACCCCGGCTGCCAGACAGCCGTGACCCCTCCCGTCCGGCGTCACGGACGAGGGGCTGACTTTGTGTCCCGCCAAGGCGCTGGTCCTTTGCCAGCGCAGGGGGAGGTCGCGGCCCGGCAGCCAATGACAAGGAGCAGGGGAGAGAGCTGCGGAGCTGCTCTGTTTGCGCGGCGGCGCACGGAATGCACAAAGCCCCCGGTGCCAGCGCATCGGGACACCCCTCCCTTGGGAACGAAATGTGTGCTATGCCAGCCTTCCTCCCTGCCCTCCCGCTGCTCCCGCCACCGTTCTATTTGTAGCGGCGAGCGGAGCGGCCCGGGGAACCTGCTGGGGGCGGATACCCAGCTGCGAACGAATCCCTGTATTATGCCGAGACTGGAGCCCAGGCCGTACCTGGCCCTTAAGTCGCAGGCGCCTGGATCTCACCCTTGGGGTTCGGCTCCTTCCTGTGGTGAACTTCGCCCTTCCCTGCAGAGACACCCACATCACCTTTCTGCTCGCTCACCGGCAAGCCCAACTTTTATTACACGTCCTAGCAATAACCAGTGTTTGTATTATGTTCCAGTGTTCAAGGTTATCCCCGTGCACTAAATCCTGACTATGGCACAGGCTGGGCAGGCTGAACGTGTGTCTTACTCATGCTGCTAGGAGCCACGGACAGTGCTGGGTGCCGTGGATATAGCAAAGAAGGAACTACAGAGCTGACGTCCTCATGAGGACATTCAGGTTCAAAGATGTCATCTGATGTACTCCAGATCCCGGGCTGTGAAGGACCCAGAGTCCAAATGCAAGGGATGTTGGCTTCTTTTCCCAGTTGTGCTGTGACCGTCTGCCATAAACTCAGGTCAGCCAGGCGGTTGGAAAGACCTGGTAAAAAATTGTTTCGAATGAGGACAAAGGAAGCTGTTAGGGTTCAACAGAGTCGTGTAGGCACCTAGCAGACATTAGAGCAATTATATTCTTGGATTCTTGGGGCTCTCAAGGTTTTTTAGGGAGAGAAAATTTGCTTTTCATGCATGTGTCCAAAGTTGTCCCTTTGAGCAAATGCTTTCGGCCACCCATACCCTCCCTCCCCCATCCAGGTAGAGAGGGAAGAATGATCAGATCGCCTGGAAGCATCCATGAGACAGCTCCAAGCATGCTGCCCTCGGGGTGGGGGGGCATGGGTCCCTATTTGCTGTGAAGAACCTGACACACACCCAGCACAGGAGAAACTGTCACACAAAGAACATTCCACCCCTTCCCCATGTCCTGGAAGTCTCTCCCTCCCTCTCTCCTTCCCTGCAGCGTGGATGGAACATGGGCGGTGCCAAAGAGCAGAGACAGCCTCCTGTGCACGGCTGGACGGGATCTGTAAGATCGGGGACATTTCGTGCTCTTGACACTGTGTCTGACACCCTGGGTCCCCCTGGAGCCTTAATAAATGCTAGGAGACTTTGGGGGTACGTGTGTCTCGGTTCATAGCTTCCACCTGTTGGGGCTGATGGTGTTTCCGCATTTCTAATCACATTTTCTAATCTGTTAGAAAAGATGTTTGGAGACATGATTATTATGGTGCTCCCATTACGATCGGGAGACCGAGGCACAGAGAGGTTACTTCCCAGACCAGGTCACGGAGGCCAGTTGCAGAACCCGGGCTAGGAGGCGGGTCTGTGGCACCCACACTCTGAGCAGGTCCTGGATGCACCCACCCACCCAATCTCCCTGGGGCTGCTGATGCTGTGCCCTTGGCCTCTGGGAGAGAATTAGGACTTTCAGAGAGGAGGTGGGGAGCCGAAGGCGGCCCCTGCCCCTAAATACCAGACTGTGGGGGACACAGTGAACTTGTAAGAAGGTGATGTCAGCCCTCTGTGTCCAGAGAGAAGGTGAGACCTGACCGCCTTCCTGAGTCCTGGTGGGGGGAGCAGCAGGTCCCACAGGTCTGGGGGGCCAGGCCAGAGTCTGTTTGTCCTACAGCTTAGGTAAGCCCTTTTCCAGGAACCAACACCTCTACAGGTCACTTATTTGCCCTTTGCTGATCTGCAAAGCCTCTGATGAGACGGATTTTGTGCTCCCGGGGGTCATCAGCCAGGGCAGTGGCCTCTGGGCTCGTGGAAGCCTGCCCTTGGGTCAGGTGGTAGAGATCAATGGGGACTGGGCGCACCGGCTGAGAAACAGAGCGTTGGCTGTTGGCAAGGACAGAGCTGCCCCGTGGCCCACGGCTGGCCCTCGGGACCGACGAAGGGCCTGTGTGTGGCTGCCATCCCAGTAATGACTGCAGAGCCTCGTGGGTCCAGATAACAAAGTCTTGTCACATTAGGGCAACGAGCTCACAGCAGTCCCGCAGGGTAGCGGGGTTCATCCCCATTGTACAGATGAAGAAACCGAGGGCCAGAAATGCCATCGTTCGGCTGAGATCTCCAAGAGGGAGCAAGAACCAGGCTGTCAGAGTCCAGATCCGTTCCACCACTTGCCCCGGCCCCAGGGGGCCCCCCAGAGGTCTGGTGCAGAAGCCGGTGCTCTCCTGGCCTGCTACCCCAACGGTCTCTGGCAGGCACAGGAACACCAGGTCGAGGATCAGTCTCGGCCCCAGCACTGCGGAGGGGCGGTAGCACGTGCAGAAGCCTACGGCAGGAGCGAGGGGCCAAGGGAGAGAGAGTAGAAATGGTGCAGGGCGGGCAGCGGCGGCCTAGTGGGGTGTTGGCTGGATTCCATCAGATCAGTAAAAAATAAGAAACGTCGCATGCTAACCGATTGTTATTACCGAAGCAGAGGCCGCGGTGGTGGGTGAAGGCAGGCACTCACATGAGGCCTGCGGGCTCTGGAACCTTCTGTAGGCCAGCAACGGCTGCTGCCTCAGACATTTCACCTCTTCGATAATTGACCTGTCCCCAGCCTAGGTCGACAGACGGGCCACCGTGCTTGAGAAGTCCATGACAGCCCACTTGCAGCAAGGCTGCCCCCTCCCTCCCTTCCCGGCAGTGAGCGGTCCTCCCCTCCGGGTCTGTGCCATTCCAACCCCCTGGGAAGGGGGCGGGGCTTAAGGTCTCCGGATGGAGGCTGCCTTGTGGATGGTCTTTTGTCCTGTTTAGGGCGCTGGCTTGAAGCTTCAGGACTCATGTGACCCAGTAGGGAGAGCCTGACGGTGAATCGAGGTGCGGAGAAGCATTTGGTCAATAATGGACGTTCCGCTCTGCTCAGATGGCGTTCGCGATGCTCTGACCCGGGTAGGGGTCCCGACTGTGAGCTGTACTGTTTTGGGGGGCAAGGTCGGGGGTAATGCAGAGAAGACACTGCTGTTCACCCACAAATGTGTAGTAAAGATGGGTATACGGGCACATCACTGCCTGTGCCTGGGACACCCCCAATTTCCCTCATGAAACAAATAGACAGAACCAGGGATTAGGAATCAAACTGACCTAGAGTCAAAACCTGGCTCTACCTTCGACTCGGTCTGTATAACCTTGGACAAATGACCTCTTGACTGAACTTCCTCATCTAACAAATGGGGCAGCGGTGCTTATCTGCACAGGCCCTGGGGAAAGAATGAGCAGCGCCCCTGTAGGACGTGCACAGACAGGACCTCAGAGGTGGGTTGTGGTTGCGATTTGGTGACCAACTGCCTGAAGGCTCTGCCAAGGGTCACCTCCTCCAGGAAGCCTGCTTGGCGTCCATCCCACCGGCAGAGCCGCCCTCCTCCCTGGGTTGCCACCATCTCCCACGTAGTTGAGCACTGTCTTAATAGGTGCCTCTGCCCCACCTGCGTCACCACTCAGGCGAGCTGGCCTCGACGGAGGCCTCACACCACCCCGACCCCAGGCAGAGTGCTTACTTGTTGCTCACTCATGCTCGGGTCTGCCCGGGCTTCTGCCTTCTACAGATGATTCCTTCCAGCGCATCAAGGCAGCACGAATTTGAGCCCAGCCCTAGAGAGAGCTCCTTGGAGCAGGGCTGGCCTCCCCCAGCCCTTCATTCCCAGGTGCCCAGCCCAGGGCCTGGAACCCACAAGGCTCCATAAATGAGCCAGGGAATGGCCGGGACATTCTATTGGCACCTCTCGGCCCTGGCTTTCACCGAAATGAGGTCAAGGACTGTGGTCCCCAGTCCCCTGCAGGGACAGGCCATGTGTGCCAAGTGTCCCTGGGCTGTAGCAAGATGGGGAAGAGAAGCAGGGACCTAGTGTTTCCTGTCAAGCTTCAACTAGTCAGTTTGAAGAAACACCCCTTTTCTCCCCGAGAGGATGTCCTTGACATTCTTGGGTTATTACTGAAAATGCCTTTTCTTAATAAAAACGTCTTAGATGAAATGCTGATAACGGTTGGTAGGGATTGGTGTGTTTTGGCTCACCGGCCCCCAGGTCCGTCCCCAAAGCTGTTCAACGTGTTGTTGGTTTGGAAAGTCCAAAGTCCAGGACCTCCTGGCCCCCACGAGCTCTGTTTACTGATAAACACACAGCACGTTGCAAAGGCCTCCCGACATGTTTCCGGGTTTGTTGTACCCGGCTAGCTTCTCCTCCAGATTTACTTGTGGTATTTATTTGCAAGTCAACATTCTGGTTTCTGTTGAGACTTGCAGCGTGAAATACACAGTCCTCCACGAGGGCCCGATTTTGATCTTGGACAAATCGGCAGAGCGGGGTGTGGGCGGCCGCCTGGGGAGCCTGCCCAACTCACACCCACGTGGGGGCCCAGCTCACATGCCATCAGGCATCCCAGGTGTGGGGGAGCCCAGCCTGGTGGGGGAGAGGTTCCCTCTGCCTGGGAGCCCGGGGCGCGCAGAGGAAGGAATGGGCTGGAGGCCGAGAGGGAGCTGAATATCACGCATGTGCGAGGGTGGTGGCTGGAACCATCTCTAGAAGGGGACGGTGGCCGGGGACGGGACCCCAGACCGGCAGCCGGCGGGAGACCTTCTCAGATGGCTGGTGAGAAAGACAGAACCCGGAGCTGGGGACTAGAAACCCACCACCTAGTGTCTCCGTGTGGAAGCAAGGGTTAGTGCTGAGTGTAATTTTAAAACCCGGAAAAAATTCTCTAGGGATGGCTGGGTAGGTAAGTGCCAAAGACTGAGCAGGCACCTTCGAAACAGGACTCCCGTCTCACCAGCTAGCAACCCTGGCGCTGATGCCCTCCGGGACAGCGAGGCAGGCTCCGCGCTCCTGCAAAGCCGCCAGCAAGTTTCCCCACGCCTCCTTGCTCTTGGGTCCCTGGCACGTGGCCTTCGGGCCTCCAGCCTCACATGAGGGACAATCTCCCATTAGAAAGCTGGTACCTTGACTTCTGTCCTCACACGCCCCTCCCGTCAAGGTCAAGGCCCAAAGTCTCCGAAGTGGCAAAGGGCCTCAGGTCAAAAGCGGCTGCTACCCCCCCACACCCTGTTCCTGCTGCCCCTCCCGCCCCAAGCTTGGCCTGGACGTTCTGGACTCTCAGCTACTTGTAGAGGTTTTTATCATCATTTGTAAGGGGTTTCTCTCTCTCTCTCTCTTTTTTGTCTTCTAGTACTTCATTCTTAAAAAAATTTTTATGAACATATAATGTATTATTTTGTAAGGGATTTTTTATTTACTTTATTTATTTATTTATTTTGGTAAGGGATTTTTTTTTTTTTTAAAGATTTTATTTATTTGACAGACAGAAGTCCCAAGTAGGCAGAGAGGCAGGCAGAGAGAGAAGGAAGCAGGATGTCTGCTGAGCAGAGAGCCCGATGCGGGGCTCGATCCCAGGACCCTGGGATCATGACCTGAGCTGAAGGCAGAGGTTTTAACCCACTGAGCCACCCAGATGCCAGGGATTTTTTAAATACAAGAAGTTTTACTTATCTCTAGGGAGAGCTGACCCTAAGGAGCCAGCCCACCTTCCGCGGACGCAGAAGCTTACACCGTTACTTCGCCAGCGGTCATACGGATCTGTTTTCTGGTTCAGATGTTAAGCACGGGGACTTGGCTGTCCCTGATGCTGTGTGTCCCCACCTTGCCTGGCATGGGGGCAGTGGCCCCTTGCTAATCAGGGGTTTTTGAGCACGTCCCTTAAGAGCCGTGTGAGTCCAGAGCAAAGCGGCTCGCTGCCCCTCTCCCCGGGCAGAGGGTCAGGCATCTGAGCTGCCTCCCTGCTTGGCCGCCCGGAGAGGATGACACGCCCACTGTGCGCAGGACACTCTGCCCTCCGTACCACTCAGCCTCACGGAGGCCTGCCGGCAGCGGCTCCTCGCCCTGCTCCCGGCTGTGGAAACTGAGGTTTGAGGGGCTGACCCTTGGCCCTGAGACGCAAGCCGGGGAGCTCTGGCCCTGCCGTGGCATCCAGAGGCCCCGCTCATGTGTCCTTGCTTTTTCCACTGTGCCCCCCACTCCCTTCCCGGGCGCTGTGACCTTGGACAGCCATGACCGCCCTGCATCCGTTCCCGACTGTAAACTGAGAGGCTGGGCTGGCTGATCTCAAACGTTCCTTGCCAGCCGGGGACTCAGAGTTGTGCTTGGGGGGTGTGACTGGGCCATGCCCCAGGAGCCAGCTGCCAGTGCCCACGAGGGAGGCATTTTTTCCTGCCTCCCTGGGGGAAAGCAGACACATGACTCTCTGGGCTGAGCACCCGTGGTGAATTATGATCAGTGGGGCTTGCGCTCTGTGCTTTGCAAATGTGTTTAGGACTGATCTCCAGGCCTGTTATCAGTGGAGCTCACGGCCTGGGGGGGTGGGGGGGGAACCAGCTCCCTTTCTCTGCTGGAATGTCCCGGGCCAAGGCAGAAAGCCACCCACCTCTGCCTTCTGCAGACTGGGAGTAGAAGGGCAGCCCCCCGTCCTGTCCGCACTACATCCGTGGAGGGGACCCTCAGTGTGGCCTCCCACCCCCCAGCTTGCTTCCAGTGGCTCTCACAGTTTCTTGCTGCTTTGGTCTAAAAGTGGGCTCTGACTTCTTGCTGGGATCAGCAGAGGTGACAGACCCTGCTTCAGTTAAGAGGTGACTGGAAGGGGCGTGCTTTGGCAGACAGACAGACCAGCAGGCCCCCCGGGGACTGCCTGCCTCACGTGTCCCTGCTCATGCACTGCGATGTTAGGGAACCAGGCCCCTTGCTGTTAGGGAACCAGACCTGGGCCTCCTTGCCTAGTTGCTTCTGACCCCTTTGGAAGGGAACCTGAGAGGTCAGCTGGTGGCAGGGCAGGGAGGGAGGGCTCTTGGCAGGACCTGAGGTCCAGCTGGAACTTTCTGGATTGGGGGAAAAGGCAGGACCCCATGGGATCTTCACTAGGCCACAGGCAGAGGCCCGAAAGGAAGACTCAGACAGCCATGTGGGTGACACAGCGCTCACCGTGAGAGGCTCCTTGTCGCCATCTCCTTTTTGTTCAGGGCAGCAAAGTTGTGCGGAAAGTCAGAGCTCCGGCCCCAGCTCTGGGGGCGGGGGGGGATCCAGCCGGCCCCCTCAGCCTCCAGCACCTTGGTATCCTTGTGGGAGGCACTGAAGCTGCCCCAGAGGGTCACCGCAAGAGGTCATGAGGATCTCCAGTCCCGCTGGCTGCTCCCCCACCCGCCGGCCCAGTCCTTTCACACGGGCCCTCCAGTCTTACTTCCCACATCCACCAGCGCCAGGCCTGCCCCGCCCTCTCGCCAGCCCCCTGGGGTCGGCCACGGTCACACCCCCACCTCTCTCTCTGGCCTCTCCACTTGCAATCTGATGTGTCACACTAGCTTTCCCTTGCATGGGGTACCACCTCTTCCGGGAAGTCCTCCCTGATCGCCTCCGTCCCCGGGCACTGTTCCTTTCTTCTGGACCCTTATGGGCCCCAGAGCCTCTGCTGATCTTCCCGGGTCATACAGGTCTGTTCACTACTCCATCTCCGCCAGACTGGAAGCTTCCTAGGAATTAGGATCTTATCTGACGTTATTAACACAAATAACAACAGAAACGATAATATAAAAAAAATCACCCTTTTATTGGTACATTACCTCCTCCGTGTTGGGATTTAACGACGCCGGGCTATTCTGTGCGTAAAGCTCTCTAGTGATTGCATCATTCATCCTGCCGTATTATAATGCAATACGTCACCCAAGTGCTTTACAATTTTGCTTGTTTTTATTAAGACGCCTATGTTACTTACTGTGTTTGAATACACTTTTAACTTAGTTTTTACGTTGTAATTTTTTTGTTGCGGTAAAATACACGTAACATTTCCCGTTTCTAAGGTTCGGTTCGCTGTGAGACCATTACCATGATCTGTCTTCCTCGTTCTCTCCCAGCTGAAGCCCTGCACCCCCTGAGCACTCACCCCCACTTCCCCTTTAGGATTTTCAGTTGCTATAAAAGAGATTTGGGAACTTTTTGTTGAATCAGAATGCGCTCTGTAGCTTAGGGTCCGATCGGCGTTCGCTTCCTGGTGTGGATCCTTGGGGGGGATTGTGTGGAATGGCCATTCTCAAAGATGTTGGCTTCGGGGCTCCTTTCTACTCTTTTTTTTTTTTTTAAGATTTTATTTATTTATTTGACAGTCAGAGATCACAAGTAGGCAGAGAGACAGGCAGAGGGGTGGGGGAAGCAGGCTCCCTGCTGAGCAGAGCCTCATGCGGGGCTCAATCCCAGGACCCTGGGATCATGACCTGAGCTGAAGGCAGAGGCTCAACCCACTGAGCCCCCCAGGCGCCCTCTCCTTTCTACTCTTAAAAGCTACTGACAACCCCAACGCCTTTTGCTCCTGTAGCTATACTTGTCGGTATTACCAGTATTAGAATTAAAATTGAAAAAAAACTTTAAATATTTATGAATTCATATAAAAATAAGAAGCCCTGCCTATGGGAATGTATACAACATTTTGATTATATTTTTCAAAGCCCCTTCCAGTGTCTTAAAACATTCTTGCCAGGCTCTCTAACGTCTGGTTAACAGCAGGTGGCTGGCTCCCGCAGGGTGGTGGGGAGAGAGCGCGTTTCCTGGTGGGTTCAGGTAAGCACGGGTGATCTTTGACATGGCACCAGAATTCAGCCAATGAGTGTTACTTTTCTTTTCTTTCCCTTTCTCTCTCTCTCTCTTTCTTTCTTTCATATAACTGCTTTAGGGCAGTACATTCCCATGCCATAAAATTCATGCTCTTAAATTCTAGGGCTTCTAGAGTGTGCACAGAGTTCAGTTCCCATCACCTCTATTCATCCCTGGGGACTGAGGTGGGGAGCGTTTGAAGGGAGTGCACTCAGACGGGGGTAAAACCACGTCCTGATAGGAAGACCCCACTGAAGGGAAGGTGCCAGATAGGTGGAGGTCCCGTTAGGAGACTCCTCCAGCCCTGCAGACAGGTGGATGCTGAGAGGCCCCTCCCCCTCCCCTGAGAGCACAGGGGAGGAGGACCTCCGGTGGCATCAGTGATGGCCTTGGGAGAAAAAGCTCATTCCCCTTGACTGCCCAGCACGGCTGTGCTCATTTTGCATCCACAGAGATGGGGGGACAAAGCCCCTAGAGAAACACAGGAGATGTTGGAAGTCAAGAACACAGTAATTATAGGAGTGTCCCGTGGCCGCTGGAACAAATGACCACCCTTAGTGGCTAAACACAACCCAGACCTTCTGTCTCGGATCTGAGGTCAGGTCTGATGTGGGTCGGCAGGGCTGAACCCCCTCTGGAGGCTCCAGGGGAGAATCTGCGTCCTGGTCTTCTCCAGCTTCTAGAAGCCGCCTGCATTCCTGGGCTTGGGACTCCTTCTGCCACCTTCCAAGCCAGCAGCTTGGCATGACCCGGTCTCCGACTCTGCTCCCACCCCACGACGACCCTTGCGACAACCTTGGATGCTGTGAGGAAATCCACATCCTCTCCCCATCTCAAGATTTTTAACTTAAATCTCATCCGCCACGTTCCTTTTGCCACACAAGGCGACTTCTTCACGTTCTGGGTATCAGGACATGGACATCTTGGGTGGAGGGCTTGTTTCGTGTCATCACAGTGGTCAAGGTCATGGCCACGGGAGCAGACGGCCTCTGCCATTTGTGGGGCCATGGGCCAATCATGGCGCCTCTCCATGCCTCAGTCTCCCCATCTGTAAAGAGGGCATAATGACAGGGCTGCCTCATCAGGCCGTTGGAAGGATCAGTAAGGTGATGTCTGTCAGTTCCTCGGGGTGGGGCCGGGCATTTGAGAAGGGCTAGGGGAGGTCTGCCTCTGTGAGGTCCTCACGATTCCCAGGGGTCAGGCAGTCCTGGCCACAGGGCTGGGGGCAGGCCCTTCACAGGCGCAGCAACCCCATCCTGCAAGTCACCAGGTGGCCACACACCACCCTGCCTGGGGCTGCTCTGCTGTGATGCCTTACGGTGACTATGCCGCCCTGGTGGGGGGAGGGGGCCAGTCTTTACCCCAGAGCCCATGCGCCCCACCTCCCAGAGGGACCTCCCGGGACCTACCCAGGCTCCTGTGGAAGATACCACAGTCCCAGGCCCCAGGGTCCACCACCCCATTATGTAGGTGAGGACACGGAGGCCCAGAGGGGGACCTGCCAGCCGGGAGGCCTCGCTGCTGCCAGGCCCCTGTCTCCTGGCTCACGGCTGTTTCCATGACACCTTCTGGCCAGTGCCAGGTGATGTGGGCCATGGCAGTGTCTCCGGAGCCTCCCGTGTGGCCGAGGAGGGTGCCAGCAGGCAGGACACCCTCCACCCGTCCATCAGCCCCTTCCCTCTGTTGCACACGCAGAGGGTGCCCGGGGGAGCCCTGGCGGTGGGGGATGGGAGGGCGGGCAGGTGGCGCACACCCCCCATGCTATCCCAGGCCTTTGCCATGGATTTCACCGGTTTACAGGAAAGAGACTTGAGTTTCCTTCAGTGGCATGTCCTCCTACATCCCGGGAAGTCAGAGGCACTGAAGGTGCCCTTGCTGGATCCTGAGTCCTCCACTGGTCGGCCGGAGGACTAGAGACAGAGTCGCACCTTCCCCCCGCCGCTGCCTCAAAGCCTCCAATTGTCTCTTCCATAGAATGGAAGGGGTATTTCCTTCTTTTTAATTTTTTAAAAAGATTTTCTTTGTTTATTTGAGAGGGAGTGTGCACAGAAAGAGAATGAGCCCAACATGGGACTTGATCCCAGGACCCCAGGATCATGACCTGAGTCAAAGGCAGACGCCCAGGTGACTGAGCCCCCCGTGCGTCCCCGAGGTATGTATTTCCCTCTCTGGCTGCTGGGCTGGGCACCGTGAGCCCCCCCCCCCCCCACTGCAGGAAGCCAGGCCCTGCACCTGAATGATCTTGGCCTGCTGGGAGCTCCCCAGCACTCTGGCTCTCTGGGAGAGCTATGGGGCTCGGCAGGGCCAGGCCGCTGGGGGAGCAGGGAGCAGAGGCTCGGGGCTCTGCCTGCCACGGGGGCCTGTGTGTACACGTGCGCGTGTGTGCTTATGACCGTGCACATACGTGTGCATGTGTGGGCCAGCCAGGTGACCATGTATGGGGCAGGTCTGCGTCACACGTGCATGTATGGGAGTGTACCTGTGCATCAGTGTGCACGCAAGCCCATGCGTGTGAGCATAAACACACGTGTACGCATGTGTGTGTGCCTCTGCCCGTGCTCGTGCCTGGTGTGCATTCATGTCTGCGTGGGTGTGACCGTGCGTGCTCACGTAACTCTGTGTGTGCACACATATGAGTTTCTCATGCCCTCCCTTGGGCAACGGTGTGCAAAGCTGAGGTAGTGGGGGAGGGGGAGGCAAGTTCAGGCCTGGGGAGAGCTGCCGGCTTGGCCTGGTCCTGCCCTCAGCTCAGCCGCAGTCGGCTCGGATCAGAAGACCTTGGGTGCCAGGCCAAGGTCAGTGAGGCAGAATGCTTCCCAGGACAAGGCTTCCGGCACCTTTGGCCATCTCTCTGTTGCTTATTTCCCAACTTTTCCCACTTGAGGGCATCTTGCCTGTGTTTCTTGGTTTCTAGCCCATTCTGAGAGCCTCTGCCGCGCTGTCCTTGGGGGAGCTCCATCTTCCAGCTGCACAGGCAAGTGTCCCCAACCCAGCGAGGGTGCCTGCTCCGGGCCAGCCTCTGGGGGACGCCCTCCCCTGGTGACCCGCCTCTGCACCCCCACGGCCAAGGAGTTCAGCGCAGCATCCTTCCCCTACCCCCTGGCTCCAGGGTGGGGGGGGCTCCTTTTTAAGGCTCCCCTGTAATGCAACCAGAACAGCCATGAGTTTCTTGATCGTTTGCTTCGCTGGAAACAAAGCCAGAATTGTCTGTGCTTGTGGGAAAGGGCAGCAGTTTGCGTAGCACAAAGAATTTATTTTTTCCTTCCCTGATCTGAGCCCTATCACCAGGGCCATGGCTGCTGGGAATTTGGAAGCTCCTTCTGGGAGAAGACTGGGGCAGGTGGTGTGGGTGGCCTGCTGGCCAGCCTGGTCACAGCTCCCTGCTGTCCCCACTGTGCCCCTGTCCTGCGATGCCAACACATGTGCGTCGGGGACACCCTTGGCTTCTCTTTCCCCACTCCAGACCCCGGCCTCTTCAGACTCCCTTTTCCAGCTCCTCGCTGGGTCCTGGGGCTTCCGTTCTGGCCTGCGACACGGGCCCCATTGCGTCCAGATGAATGTGGCCGTCTTCTCCACCTTGGAGGAGATGCAGGCTCGTCCCCAGATCGCAAGAGTTTGCGAATTCTCCCAGCTTTCTCGGGGACGAGGTCATCCAGAAGACGTGTCCGCCGTTTGACTCTCCGGGAGGATGTGGGCGGTGGGAGCCTGCCCCTCCCGTGCCCTTAGAATGGACACTCTGCCTGCTGCTCCCGCCGTCGGAGCTGTTTGGAGACACACAGCCTTGAGGGACGCCTGGGTGGCTCAGTCGGTTAAGTGTCTGCCTTCTGCTCGGGTCACGGTCCTGGGATCCTGGGATCAAGTCCTGCCTGGGGCTCATTGCTCGGCAGAGTCTGCTTCTCCCTCTGCCTCTGCTCCTTCCCTCCCCTGCTTGGGCTCACTCTCCCTGGCAAATAAATAAAATCTTGAAGAAAAAAGAGACATAACCTTGAGAGAATAAGTTGTTGTTGAGAATTTCTGGGCTGTGTACATGACTGCGCCGAGCTAAAGCTTCCACATAAACGACACCGGCTTTGGCAAGCAGGTGCCCAGATGGACCTACCTCACGGCTGCCCCAGACAAGGCTTGCAATTAAGTTCCTTTGCTTTTTAAGACCTGTCACCTACAAAACAAAAAAACAAAAACAAAAACAAGCATACAAACCAAGCAGGCGGTTGAGCGGCGGGACCCCAGGGATGGGCTGGAGCCCGCCCCCCGGTCCTCAAAGCCCCGTGAAACCTGGGACCCAGAGGCCAGGCTCTCAGCCCCCCGGGGTGCTCCGGCGGTCCTGCCGGGCAACTGCCCACCAGAGGAGGCCGAGCTGGACCCGCCGCTTTCTCTCTGCTACGTGGGGGTCCAGGGGACCTCGGCATGCTGGCCACCCCCTCCACCTCCCGCCCACCCTGGAGAGCCTAGGGTGTCCTTAGGCTCACATCACCTCCTAGCGGTTCCGCAGCTCAGCCCCCAGGCCCCCAGCTAACACGGCCTGGGGCTGGCTTCCCCAGAACATTCAAATACCACAACCTCTCGCTCGCCCAGACCGGAATGCTGTGGCCTCCTGCCGGGGAGAGGGTTCAGCAAGGGAGAAGAGCCCTGGCTTCCAGCCCTGGCCGGCCCTGACCTTGACCTGGCCTTTGGACTCCTGTGACCATGTCACACGGACACTGAGTGGGGCTCTCGGCCCAGTGGCTCCAAGGAGGACTGTTCCTGTAACAGTCTGTCCAAATCACCTCCCTTCCCTGCTGCTTCCCTGACCCTGAGTGTCTCCAGTGCCCCCCCCCCCCCGCCAGCCGGGCCCTGGCCGGTAGCCAGCCCCCAGGGAAAACGGCTCCACCATGAGGCCCGGTCAGTGCGGTGTGCCCCTAGGGCTGTGTGAGGCTCAGCTCCATCGGACAACCTCCTGGACCTCCCACCTCCCCAGGGGTCCAGGCCCCCACCAGCTGTGGTCAGAGAGGCGTCTGCCGCTCACAGCCCCAGCCGGCACGGAACAGGCACACGGACAGAGTCAACTATGAGAGGACATCCCAAGTTGGGTCTGGTTGGACGTCAACAGACTAAGGGGTGGGGAACACTGGGTGGCACGCAGCCTCACAGGTGATCTGAACCCGGACGCCAGAGCTGAGGGTATGCAAACCTCACTGTCCTGTGGTGGTGGGGGGCTCCGGACCCCGAGGCAGCCCAGGGGGTTCTGGGCCCTGCTGCTGGACCTGAGGGCCCAGATGCTGGACACACACAGCCCAGATGCCAACACCCCTTGCCTCCCGACTCAGGCACCTGGACTTACGTTCCGGCCCGCATCAGGCTGAGTGTGGCTGTGAAAGCAGGATCCAGAAGCCGGACGAAGATGCTTCTGGCAGGGGCCCTAACCCGGCTACTCTGGCCGCTGGGGCCGCTCACACTACCTCCTGAATTTGGGACCCGGCCCCAGCCCTGGCCCCCAAAACCACACTCATGCTGGACAACCCCATCTAGAAACATCGATGCCCCCAAACCATGTGTGCCCTCTTCATCGGCTTTTCCCTGAATGTAGGGACTTCTTTGCAAGGCTCACTGGGGTCAGTCAGCTCCACAGTCCCCAAAACAGGCCTGGGGGCTGCACGCAGAGCTCAGGAGATGTCCTGTGATGACAGGTATGGTTCTGGAATAGTTTTCCGCATTTGACCCAGCACAACTTCTGTGCCTGGCAGGTGTCTATCTGGTCTTCATGAGGTCTCCCTCCATGAGGGAGCCTCAAACTGCCTCCTCCCCTCCTTGCCTGGAGTCCTTTCCCTTCCTCCATGATCTACACTGATCGCAAAGCTCTCTCACTGAAGCCAAACTCCCCACGGGCTCCCCGCTTCAGCCAGCCACCTCCCTCCACCTAAGGTTCCAATGTGACTGCCCCAGGACCTTTGCATCTTTCCCCCTACTGATCCCTCTGCCTGGGGAACGCAATACCAGAGGCTCTCATCCTCCAAGATGCTTCTCTGGACCCCTGCCCTGCACCCTCCTGGTAAAGCTTTCGTCCCCGTAGCCCACCAGCCCCGTCAGGGAGAGGATGCTGCAGGCGGCTGCTCTCCAGGCTGCTTGCTCAGGGTGTGGGTTGGGAGAGCAGCTCCTTCAGAGCCAAGTCTACCCCCAGCATTCATGCCCTATGAAACTGGACCCCCGAGAGCAGTGGGAAAGAAAACAAGGCCAGAGGGCCCCACAGCACCAGCCCTGGGGCCGGGATTGGGGAGTGTGGGGGCGGCTGTTGCATTCTGGCCAGGGCCGCGAGGTGTAGCTCCCTCAAGGGGCCAGGACCTGCCTGGTGAAGCCCTCACCCAGACCCCCACCCTTGCTGGCCACAGCTGGCCCACCCTCCCATCCAATGCAGAACCCACAAGGCCACCAGCACGAACTTCCAACACGCACACCTGACCTTGTCTCGAAGCTGCTAAAACCTGATTGCTCCCCCGGCCCTCCAGGACCCAGGGGCCTTCAGACTCACCTCCCACCTCCAGACCCTGTGCCTGCCGGGGCCTCCCTCACCGTGGACACCACGCACTGCCATCCCTGCCCCCCGTCATGTCTCAGCTCCTGTCTCCAGCTGCGTGAGCGGTCACATCACTTCCTCCAGGAAGCCTTCCGGCTCGCCCCCACAACCTGGTGAGGGCCCATCCCCCACGGCCTTTGCGTGCTCTGTGCAGCTGCCATCACCCCAGGATGTCGTGTCTCCCGGTTCAGACCAGACAGGCAAACCCAGGAGCTCTGGGGGTTGGGGTGCCATGTGGGGGCCCGCATCCAAAGGTGGGGCACGTGGGCAGGAAGTGCTGGCTTCCAGTCCCTGACCCGGGGTCTCCTGGTCAGCATGGGCTTGGAGATGGCGTCTCCCTGTGCTTTGGGCTCCTTGGCCGTGAAATGGGGCGCCGTCTCCCCAGCCGGGGCCAACAGATGCTTCACCCACAGCCCTCCTGCTCAACAGAGTGTGGCCTTGGGTTGACCTTGCTGGCCTCTGTCTCCCAGGCCTGAAGACACCCAGAGCCTGGGACTTGGCGGGGAGGGGCGAGTCGGGACGGGTCAGGAGCCAGCGGACAGGCCTCTGGCCCTTGCCTGACTGGCTGCCCCGGGAAGCCGGTCCCCTGAGTTGACTGCCCCTTGGAGGCCCTACTGTGGGGCTAGGTCTCACATCTGTTCCCAGGTCTGGGTCTGAGCCTAACAGCCCCGCTCTTACGTTGTTAGCTGTGCCTTCTCAGTACCACCGAGGCCCAGAAAGGGCGAGCAACTTGCCTGAGGACAGCCAGCCTCTGGGGAGAGTCAGGCAAGGTGATGGAGCCCGCTCTGGCCGAGGCATCCTGCCGGCTTCCGTCACCCCCAGCAGGCCTCCCTGCGAGCCCAGGGGACGGGGGCCTGGCCGGGAGCCCGGTCTCTCCCTTGCCCATGAGGTGGAGGAGCAGCTCTCGCTCACCCTGGGGCTGCCACTGAGGAAACTGGAAGGCACTGGGAGGGTCACTGCCGCCAGCTCACAGCCTTCTGGGCCCGTGGCAGCATGGAGAGCCGTGGGTGGGCACAGGCGGGCCCTCTTCTAAGTGCCCAGCTTCCCAAGCCCTGCTTTGGGCCGGCCCCAGGCCTGGGCTTGGGGAACTGCCCAGAGACAGCTGTGCCACAGCTGGAAGTAAAGGCTTGGGCGGGTGGGGGCAGGGCACAGTGACCACTAGCCCGGCCTGAGGGGGAGGGCTACATGGGGACACGAGGGACCGGTGGGCCAGCTGGCCACGGCTCTCCTGGCAGGGAATGTGGGCCAAAGGCAGGAAGCCTGAAGGGGTTTGGTGTCACCAGAGGGCACACAATGGAATGGTGACACAGGCAGGGGACCTGTCCCAGGGAAGCAGTGACTGGCCAGCCAAGCTGAGGGCCATGGGGGCCATGGGGGAGAATGACCCAGCTTTCTCCTTGGCATGTCTCCTGCAGCCCCAGCCTGGGGAGGGGCCGGGGCCCAGGAGAAGGGGGAGGGCTGCTGGGCCACTCACGTGGGGGTGCTCTTCAAGGGGCCTGGGGGCCAGAGTGGGGGAGGGCAGGGGCAGCACCGGGGGCCACCTGGCTGTGTCACTCCCTGGGGTCTTCCAGGGTCAGAGCAGCGCAGTTCCCCGCGCAGGTGTCCAGCCTGAAGGAGCTGTGTCATAGTCCCAGAGTGGGCCTCAAGTCTGGGACCTGGGACCCCACATGGTCCACCCTGGCTGGGGATGTCACTTTCGGTCACCCTGGCACCGTCTTTGGCCTCCGTGTCCTCATTTGTCCAGTGGGTGCTGTCCAGCCTGTGGGGCAGGGGTCACACGGGGTGCCCAGGGCCCAGTATGAGGGGCAGGAGGGGGAGGAGGGGCAGAAAGTCCCACCAGCCAGTGCCAGGGAGGCCTCCTGGCGGAGGCAGCTGGGGCTGGGGAATGAAGGGGAAGCAGGCCAGAGGACTAGGGGAGCCAGCAAGACCAGGGGCAGGGAGGACTGGCATCTGGAGGACCCCACTTCTTGCTCACGATGGGGGGGCCCCAACCTCTTTAGCAGCAGCAGAACCCAGAGCTCCTGCCCACATCTGGGCCTCTGCGCACACTGTGGCCTCCTCTGGGCTGGGCCTCTCTTCCTCCCCACGATGAACTCCTATTCATCCTTCAAAGCCCAACAAAAATGGTATCTCATGTGTCTGCCCATCTGATAGATGCTCTGAGTACCAGCTTGGTGCTGGACCCGGGGCCCAGCCCAGGAGCTCCCCCTTTCCTGCCTGGGTCTCACATTGTTGCCATGGTGATTATCGTCCATACTTGTGGGTCTCATGAGCTGGAAAGGGCTTTTCTGTGTCTCACTGGTGTGGCTCTTAGTATGGTGACACTGAGATGTTGGGTTTGAAGGTGGGGGAGCCAGGAGGCATGGAGGAAGCTTTAAAGCAGGGAGAGGAGCCCTAGGCCAGGCTCTGGGCAGCCTGTGGCCTCACCCCCCAAGGCAGCAGCCCCAGGCATTCCGAATCTATGAGACACAGGCCTCCTCCTCCTGCCCAGGGGGCTGGCTAGGAGGTCACACTTGACTTGGGCCCCTGCCATGTGACCCTTGCCAGGGTCAGGGGCTCAGAGTAGACAGCTTGGAGGACATCACGTCCCGAGCTCACACAGAGAACGGGGCCCTGCGGCAGATGAAGGACAGGGCAGCCGTTAGCCCCTTGGCTGGGAGGAATGCGGGCTGCTGCCCCTGTGCCTCTGCCTTGACCCCATCTGAGAGCCAGTGGTGAACATTTGCTGGCTCCTCTGGGGCTCGGCTTACTTGCGGCCCACCCTGGCCTCCCCTCACTCCAGGGACACTCCATATGGAATGTTAAGTGGCTGTGCCATGATGCCCCCGGGTGCCTGGGAGTGGGCACTTAGGAAACGTGTCCATCCATGATAGGCTTCTTGCCCGGTGCAGGAGGGATCTGGGCGGTGGGGCAGGGACCCCAGTCATACACAGGTGGCCTGGGCCAGCCGCCTGCAGTCCCAGCTCAGTCCCCTTTGGCCGAGTCCTAGGACTGCCCTTGCATTTACTTCTGGTCTGCAAAATGAGACCGATGTTAAGCACAGGGGAGAAGCCTCCCCCGTGGCTGCTGGGAGCTCTCCCAGGGTCCCCGTGGACCTGCAGGTGGCAGGAGGGCAGGAGGATGGCCGGCGCTCCTGCCTTCTCTCTGCCCTTCCGGAGGACACTGCCCGTCCCACACTAGCCCAGCCCTGAAGGGTGCAGCTCGCCTTCTAAACATCCAGCCAGCGTAGATGCAGGCCCAGCCTTCAGGTGCCCCAGAGAACTGACCAGCAACGCAAGGTGGCCACAGGGGGCCTGCCCACAGGGAGCCCATTTCTGGTCCCAGGAGCCGCAGCTGAAGCTGCCTACCAGGAGACCGAGTCTTCTGGGGCTCCCCTCCCTCCCACAGTCCCCTCAGGGAGCACGCACAGCTGAGCACACCCAGCCAGTGGCGCTGGCTGAGAATTTGCCTCCAGCTGGCCCATCAAAGAGAAAAGAGAGTTTTGCCCAGAGTAGGGTTGGGAGTGGGATGGAGGTGCAGACTTCTCCACCTTGTCAATGGGAGCCTGCCTGTAAGGGCAGGCACAGGGGAGAAAATGGGCGGCAGAAATGGTGGAGGCAGGGTCCCCTTGATCCAGCCATGCCTGATGCTGGTATAGCTCCTGGAGTTTTGGTGGTCTAAGGCTATAAAACCCCCTGGGCCTGAACTGGTTTGGCTTGGGTTTCTGTCACCTGAAACAATATCTTCCTGATGAATTCTGAGACTGACTCTAGGAATGACCAGCACTTTGGAGCATGAGTGGTCCCCAGTGCCCAAAGAGGGTCCCTCACTCTTCCACCACATCAGCCTACCACATAGCGACCCCCCAGCAGCCCCCACAAACGGCACATATAACCACACTCTGTGAGGGCGGGGCTTCGATTCCTTTTCTTGCTCTGTAGCTAACAGACTCCTACTCATGCTACAAAACCCAAGTCAGGGCTTACCCGTCCCAGGAAGCAATCTGTGAACTCTCTTCCACCCCACCCCTGCTGTTTCGCTTGTGCCTCCAAAGCCCCAGGCAGCCCCTCCCCTAACCCTACTGTGTAGCCATTGCCCATTCCGGGTCCGTCTCCCAGCTGAAGGATCTTTTGCAAGGCAGGACCCCCGAGGTGATACCTCACGGTGATGAACATCCTGTTCTGGCAAGTCTGCAGTCAAGGCTGCCCTGGGCCACAAATGGATGGCCTCTACTCCCAGCCGTCCATGGAGCCCCGTGCCAGCAGTTAGAAATGTCTGGGTACAAGTGCAGGGCCGAAAGGAAAGATTACTTCCAGGAAGGCTCCCCAGAGGTGGAGAGGCTGGACCCTGGTCTCCAGGGCAGCTGGTGGAGGCAAAGCCAGGCCTGCCCATGTTTGTGCAAGCACGTCTGGGGCCCTGGCAAGATGTGCGTCTGCCAGGCTGTGGGACCTTGGGCAGGTTTCTTATTGTTAAGATCGGGGGGCGGAGGAGGAACACCCACAAGAGGGTCAGATCACGTGGGCAGTGTCGGGCATGTATGAACAGCAGCTGGGGTGGGGGTGGTGGAGGCAATGGAAGGGCTCCCGCGAAGCTGATGGGGAAAGGAGGCGGCTGGAGGGGCATCCTCGGCGGAGGCGCCAACAGAGGCCGGGTGCCACGCCGGCCAAGAAGCGGAGGCCTCCTGTGGCTGGAGGGACAGTCAGCCCTGCGGAGCTCCCGGAGCCAGGGATCCAACCAAGGCTGCGCACCAGGTAGGGGACGACTAGGAGACGTCTGGCCCCTCCAGGCCCTACAGCGGCTCCCTCTGGGAGGTGGGCCCTGTGCTGGGCAGGAGAGCGGTCTGGCCTTGGCCTTGGCCACGCCAGGACCTCCTTGCCCAGGCCCTGTGAGGCCGCACAGCTGGTGGCCTCCCAGACGGGCCGCCTGTCTAAGCACCACCTTGGCTGCCAGGGTCTCCTAGAACAGCAGAGTCCACGAGGCTCCGCCCAACTCCGATTCTGCTAACCCCCACACCCCCAGGCTGCCTCAAGGCCAGCGCAGCCGCCACCCCCGCCCCTGCCAATGAGGCAATCTCACCTGTCAAGCCGCCTCTTCCTCACTGGGACATGGGTTAGCCGCGGCTGGAAGGGCCTCCATCTCTCCTTCCCACGGGTACCCAGCTCTCATCAGTGACCACGGGTGGCACTTGCTGACCGCCCGCGGCCCACGTTCCCTGCCCCCTCTGCCACCAGTCTGTCCTTGTGAGTCTAGAACTTTGGGGGGTGGGTCTCAGGGGTGCTGAGGGATACCTCCAGGATTTCCTTGGAACTGGCTTCCCCAAGGCTCTAGGAGGGTGCTGACCGCCCAGGGGCACTGAGCAGTGACCGTGCTGGTGACGACAAGCAGTGTTTACTGCTTATCATGTCCGTGCTGGGCGCAAGGTGTGCAGAGGGGAGAGGGAGACCCCTGTCCCCAGGAGACACTGCTGTGTGACCCTGGGCATGACTCTGACCTCTCTGGGTGTCAGTGTTCCCGACCCAGGCATGCAGATGGGAAATCTGATTCAGCCACTGTTGTGGGATCCGACCAGACCCTCCATGATGAGACCCAGGCCTCTGGCCACCTGGCACGTGGGCACTTTTGTCCTGGACCTTCTCCTGCCATCTCAAGGCTGCTGATTGTGACCTCTGGCCGCACAGCCGTCTGCGTGGAAGGGACGGCCGGCCTCACCCTCCTGGGCTTAGCTTCTGGGGGAAACGGGAGCTCAGAGAGACACAGGTCATGCGGCCCAAAGCCATGCGGTGGGGGTGGGGAAGCATCCAGACAGCCGCGGGGTTGGTCCTCAGCCCGGGAGTCAGACCTCGGCCCCCCCAGTGCAGACCCGCAACAGGTGGCGGTCCTTCTGGTGGCTGGACCGTGCGCTGTCTCATGTCTCCCCCTCCCCTCCCCTGCCAGCCGCTAGAGCACTGGACCCACCCAGGGGTGTGGTGAGGGGAGAAGGGGCCCTGCCCCCACGGGGGGTGGGGGTGCTGGCCGATGCTGTATCTGCCCCCGTCATTCCCCTGCCTGGTGCTGGTGATGCCACCGCCTAGCGGACCTTGGGATTGCGGTGGGGAACGTGGCGCTCCAGGCCGGGGCCGCAGGGGGCCAAACCTCGCCCTCCCCGGCCCACACCGCCCTTTCCACCGGGCGCCGGGCGCCCCCTGGTGGCCACCCCAGACCACACGGCTGAGCGCGGACCGCAGCCCCCGCGTGTGGACCACGCAAGCTCAGAGCAGTCCCTGACCCTTAAGCTCAGGTCCCCCTCGTTGTGTAAATGGGGAAACTGAGGCTCAAGGAGTGGTCAGGAGCTCTCCTGGTGCCACAGGGAGAGAGAGTGGCCGGGAATGCTGAGGTCAGGCCAGTGTCCGCGTTCTTTCTGGGTATGCTCAGGACCCCTGGCTGGGGGGCATTAAGGGACATGGTGGTATAAGACGCATGGGGACCCTGGCCCCGCCCTGCAGGGATTCAAGACACAGCTGGGCTCGTGCAGGCACCTGCCGGTGGCTCTGGTCTGTGTGCTCCGGCCAAGTCCGAGCCCTCCCGGTTGTCCCCAGCTGCCTCTCCGAGTGACCACGCTGAGCGACCCCGGATAAGTGGGCACAGGTCTGCGCGGCCCACTGGAGAGTCTCTGCCCAGCACCCAGGCCACCTTGCATAGCTGCCGGCCTCAGACCTAACAGTCCATCTCTGCAAGAGAAAAGTGACGGCTTTGCGTCCACCGGGACCAAGGCCTTGCCTGAGATCAGAAGCACCAGGAACTGTGTCTCTGTTCCCGTCCTTGGGGGTCCTGGCCCTGAGCCTGCTTCAGGGCTCCTCAGGACACTGTGGTTCACTGTGCAGCTCTAAGCCCCACCCTAGGCCCCCACTAAGCCCGCGTTCTGGGGACCCTGGTGCTGTTCACAAGCCGGGCCTGAGTCCCGGCAGCAGAGTGTGAGGAGATCTTTCTGACCCTTCAGGCCCAGGATGAGGATTCGAGGAAGCCTGAGGGTGTCTCTTGGATGCTCTTCAGGCAGGACGGAGAGGGAGCAAGCCGCACAGGGCTGGTATCTGGCTTCCTGCAGGATGGGCCCCCGTGGCTCCTCTGGGACAAAGGCTGGCCTCCAGCCCATGTGGGGTCCCCAAGGTCAGTCCCCAGAGATCCTCACATGTGTCCTAAACCTCAGTCACTTGGGACCTGTTCGCAGTCCAGCTCCTCTGCCTCAGTAACTGTCCACCTGCCCCCTGGGGGGGCCTGGGCCACCCAGTCAGCCCCCAGTCTATCCCACGGTGTCACCTCCTGGTGAGTCTCAAACCCACACACTTCAAGGGGCCCCTTGGTCACCACAGTGGTCCAGGCATATCTGCGTTGGCCTGAGCCTGGTGGTCGCCGCCTCTTGGGGCCCCCTTTCCTCTTGGTGGCCAGAAGAAATGCAGAGTTGTCAGGCCAGGCTGGGCTACAACTCACTGAGGTGACTCCTGTTCTGGGGGGCAGCCACTGCTGACTTGACCAGCGTGGTGTGTGTGGTCAAGCCTGTCTGAGAAACTATGGGTTAAACCACGTCTAAGAGGCCTGCATCCTCTGTGCAGGCCTTGTCAGAGCCTTCAATAGGCTCCCCAGTTCCAAGAGGAGACACTGTAGGCAGCTGCTCTGGATGTATTTATCCAGGGACCCTCTGAGTCCAAGAACATCTCAAGGCCATTTTAAGGGACAGTCAGTTCCTGCCTCCGCTTAGGTCCCCAAGGTCCCCAGGTGCTGCTTCCTGCCACCCACCTGCCTGACTTCCTCTCCCACTAGCTTCCCTCCCAGTGCCAGGTTCCACCCCAGCAGAGAGTGTGCTCGCTCTAATTCGTTTCCTCAGTCACTGGGTGTTTACTGAGCACCAGGAGTGTGCCAGGCGGAGCTAGGTGCTAGGGATATTGCAGGAATAAGATACACGGGAACCCCAGCCTCGTGGGGGTGGGGTGACGGTGCTGAGAAAGCAGGAGGAGCCTGGCGGCTGGGAGCTGCCTGGAACATCATCTGAGCCTGGTTGTCCTCCCAGGAACCCAAACAGCTTCCCAGGACACCAACACTGGACAAGGCCGCTCTGGGACCCTGCTGGGTCAGGACAAAAGCGAGACCCCTGGAAATCACTGAACACAGGTGACAGCGTGAACATCCATCGGGCTGCAGAATGGCCCTATCCCCTCCTGGCCCGTCTCGGTCCCGCCAGCTGTCCAGGATCTGACACGGACAACCTGACTGTTCCCGTCCCCTCCTGTCCTAGAGAGAGGGGCTGAATGCGGCCCCTTCAGGCCGTGGCCATGGATACGCCCCAGACGGCACCCCCCGACCCCCACTCTGGCCTTTCAGACCCTGACTGTTCCAGGGAGCAACAACATCGGGGAGACCCATCTTTGCTAAGGGACCGGGGGGGGGGGGGCGGCATGAATTCTCGGCTAGAGGCAGAGATCCAGACCTGGCCCTCATGCCCAAGAACCCGTCCTCCTCACCTGGGCCACCGAAGCCCCAGCGTCCCCCTCAGGCTCCTCTTGCCGGGGGCCACCCACACCTCCACGTCTCCACACAAGCCAGTGCCCCCATTCTTTCAGGCTTGGGGGACCTCTCCTTTCCTTGGGGGAGCCTGGGCTCCCACCCAGGGCCACCACTGCCTCGCACTGCCACACGGTGTCGCTGTCGGGAAAGGCACAGTCCTGCTGCCCGGAGGGGACTTGGGAGCTGCCCTGGCCGCTGTGGGTGGGACAGAAGGAGGTGTTCACCGTCTGGGCGGGGCAGTGCGGCGGCCTCGCAGGTGGGCCCAGGGCCGGGCCCTTCCTGGGTCCTTCCTTCCTCAGTTTACAGACTCACCGTATGACTGGGGCGCACAGCCAGTGTAAGCCAGGACAGGCTCGTAATGGTGGAGGTCACGTGCTGTTTTCTGTGTGGGATGGAAGGATTCACGACACATATTGTGCACATACAACGTTCTCAGAAGTTCGTGGCCAGCCGTGTGGTTTTACAAAAGACCTATATTAGTACCCGTTTTTGCTAACTGCAAAAAATCCACAGAAGACTTCTGTTTTTATGAAAATAAAAAGAAGAGGGGAGGGAAGATCTCATTCACCACTGATTTCACCATGAGCTGATGTAGAGGCAGGGCGCGCCCCGAGACACGGGGCAGCGAGCAGCCCCCAGCCCCTTCCCCGGGACCCCTCAGTGCTCCGCCGCCACAGCTCGTGTCTGCGAGCGTCTGTGCTTGATCTTGAGTTATGTTGTGCATCCGTTAGCAGGATGTGTCCTAAGAGCGGCTGAAAAGTCCAAGAGAGGTGGTTTGTTAGGTCTGGGAGCACTCCTTTTCTTTTCATATAAAGTAACCGTTTCTTTGCTTTATGCCATTTTGGTTTAGGGATGTTTTCTTAGGGTATGTTGTGCTTTCGGATAGCAGCGGAAACCTGTGTTCATTTTTTCCTTCAGATTTTATCTTTTAATTTTTTTAAAAAAGATTTTATTTATTTATTTGACACAGAGAGAGAGCACAAGCGGGGGAGTAAGAGAGGGAGAAGCAGGCTTCCCGCCGAGCAGGGAGCCTGATGCGGGGCTCAGTCCCAGGACCCCGGGACCATGACTGGAGCTGAAGGCAGATGCTTAACTGACTGAGCCACCCAGGCGCCCCTTTCTGTCGGATTTTAAAGGAAACTGAAATGAAACCTCTTTGTGGCTCCTAGCAGCATGTGGCCTGCAGCTCTGTGCCCGCCGGGCTAAAGGACAGGCCAGCCCCACCACATGACCCCAAAAGTGAGGCCCCATGTGATGGTGGGCCTCTGCCCCGACCCGTCGCCTTGGCCTTGGGTGCTGTGTGGCCCTGGCCCTGCCCTTAGCACTATCCTGGCCTGCAGAGCCCACCTGCTGGTCTGCCCCAGGCCAGAGCGACGCCCGGAGCCATAGCCCGGATCAGGCAGCAGATGGCGCCAGATGTCCAGCCACAGCCGGGAACTCGGGTCCTCCTGCCGGCCCAGGCCTTCTCTTGCGCCGGCCCTGCGAGCCCTGCTGCCCCCGCTGAGCTCTCTGAACGGCTGTCTCTGACATCATCACGCCACCATGCTAGGTGGGATGGGGAAACCAAGGCTGGATGAGTAGAGCTGCCATCTTGGGCCCGTGGTCCCAAGGGTGGGGCCCTTTCCGCCACCCCGCAGGGCCTTCTAGCGCTGGACGAGGGGACAAGAATAAAAGCTGTTTTGACCAGGCTGACAACACCATCTGGTGTGTTCAGGACTGAACTGCTTCCATATACCACTGAGGGCCACACGATGGGGTACCCTGCCCCTGTCCCCTGCCCCCGTCTCCCCGTGGCACTCAGGTTCCCATTCTGGTGGGTTCTGATACCCTCATCTCTAGGGACAGCCTGGTGGCAGAGGAGGCCGGAAGTCGGTTGGCTGGAATGTGAGGAGGGACACGAGGTGATCCAGGTAAGCCGCGTCCTCCAAGAAGCTGCCCCTGACTACGGGGCTGGGTCCAGGGCTCCTTGGGGGCTCTCCCAGCCCCCGAGCCTCTCCAGCCATAGGGCTGAGCACAAGAAGCGGCTGCTGTGTGTCCCTGTCTTCTCCCCACCGGGCTGAGAGCTCCCACTGCAGGGCTGGGCAGAGCAGAGGTGTCTGGAGGAAAGGCTGAACTCAGGACATGGGCTTCGTGGTCAGAGGCGGAGCCTGAGTTGCGGACGTGAGGAGGAGGGGCTGTATGTTCAGAGCCCCTCGGAGCAAGACCAAGCAGGAGGGGTCCCGGTGGGAGCCTGTGCAGGCATGAGGAGGGGGCTGGGCACAGGAGGCCAAGGGTCTGGAGAGAGGGATTAGAACTCCCAAGAAAATTCGATGGCAGAGGGAGCTGGGGTGCCGAGAAGGCAAGGATAGAAAAGATCTTCGGGGGACACAAGTGGCCAGGCTCGGCCACTAACTGGCTGTGGGTGAGGAGAAGGAGGTCAGTGCCCAAGTTTGCCCCCCACCCTGCTGCTGGAGGACGACCGGAGAAGGGATGATGGCGCACTCCACTGGGACAGCCTCTTCTTTGTCTCTAATTGAAAACTCCTACACAGCCATCGAGATCCAGCTCAGATGGCCCCTGGGGTTGGAAGACTTCTGTTCTGAGCTCCCACCGGCCCCGACCCAGGGTGCCGCAGAAGCGGCTCGGAGCCAGCAGGCTGTGGGTCGGTGCTGAGCTGGAGAAGGCAGCAGGCGGAGGCCAGGATGCTCAGGAGGGCGGCTGGGGCCGAGATGGGGGCTGGAGCACAGTCGTGGTGGGAGGAGCTGGGGCACCAGGAGGAGGGGCTTGCCAGGGCCTCCGGCTGCTGTGCAGGTGCCCAAGAAGTGTCCGTCTTAGCCGGCCCTTCTGGGCCCCTGGCTTGGTCAGGAGCTCCCTCTGGTCCTTGACCCAGAGTCCTCATTCTGGGTCACTGAGGACCGTCCATACCTCGTCTGTTCCCTGGTCAGGCTGGCGACTGGGGTCTGTGTTGGTGTCCAGCTCAGTGTGCCCTGTGCTGTTGGCAGGAGCCAGCCTGCAGCTGCCTCTCACGGGAGGCCGTGGGCAGACTGGGGGGACTGGCCCCAGCAAGGAAGGGGGTGCAATCTTGGGTTTGCGCTAGGCACCGTGGCACAGGGGCCGGGCGTGGGCTCAGCCGGGCCAGTGCCTCCCCAGGCGGGGTGCTCGGAGCTCCCTCAGGCACGGACGGGCCCCTTCTCCTTCCCAGACTCTGGAATCGTGGGGACGGGGAGGCAGCGGCCGTCAAGTGAAGCTCAAGACCTCTGGGAGAAAGACGAGGGCACCCTTGGAGGGGAGGAGGCAGGCACAGGAGATGAGCACCCCGGGGCGGACGTGGCTGTGGAGGCCGGCCCCGGCCTGGGCCTGGAGCTGCTGACGGGGGTCCACGCCACCTGCAAGGAGTTTGGGGGGGGTCTCTCCACAGGATGGGGGTGGAGGGGCACGTCTGGGGCCTGGGGTCCAGGACCGAACCTGCTGGAAGGACCCACGGGCCTCTGCGCCCAGACACAGCCCCCCACGGTCCCCCCCAACAGATGCTCCCTGCCCCCACCCACGTACGCCCCCCCCGCCCCCCCGTCCCAGGGCTTTCGGAAGGAACGGGCAGGACTCTAGACACATGTCAGAACGGCTTTTATTGATGTCGAGGACTGCATGCCACAGGCTCCCACTCCCTGGCCCGGGGCTCGCGGTCCCCGAGTCACCTGCTGGGACTGGCGGCGGGCCCTCCTGCGCATATGTGCCACTGGGCTCCTCAGGGAAGGCAGTAGGTTGTATAGTTATCTTCTGAGGGGGCAACATCACTGCCCTGAAACCACACAACCTACTACCTCACCCCGCCGGCGCCCTGGGAGTGCGGGAGGGCCCGCCACTGCCCCACCCCCAGCCCTGGCCCCTGCCTGGTGGTCGGTGGCCACCAGAGCCGAGCTGGAGGGCTGGGCAGGCGCGGGGCAGGAGGGACAATCCAGAAGGCACAGACGGTGCAGCCCACACCGTCCACCTGCAGGTCGTCGTGCGTGCGGTGGAGGGAGCTGGGTTCCCCGAGGGGCCACATGGCGCTCACAGAAACCCCCCACTTCCTGCCTGGAATGGTGAGTGGTGAGCGATGGGGTGGCCTCAGCGCCCCTCGCCAGTGGAGGAGCCGTCACTGACCAGAGGCCGGACGCTGAGCTGGGCAGGCTGCTGAGGGCACTGGGGGGGTGTGCTGGGGTTCCCTGGGGGGCTCCCTGAGGGCGTGCCCTGCAACCCCAGTCTCGTCCTCTGGGTCCACAGCTGCTCCCCCAGGTGCCCACTGCCGGCCACAGGGAAGGAGCCGCGGACAGAGTCCAGATGTGGGGGGTGGGAGGGCGGGGAAGAGAGGCAGGCGGCAAAAACTACCCCACGGGTCCCCGCTCTCAGGAGAGTGACGGAAGGGTCAACTTTGAGCCCTCCCCTGCTCCCCCTGCTCTGGACACTTCACGGTTTCGTCTTCAATCCTCACTTGTCCCCATTTCACAGATTAGGAAAATGAAGCCCAGAGAGATCAAAAGACCCGCCCAAGGTCACAGAGCAAGTGGAGGATCGATCTGCCAGACCTACTGCACGGCAGCCTGTCCCCTCCCCCTCAAGGCTGCTGCCCACGCCCCGCCTGCACCTGTCCCCTCCCCGGCCAGGGTCCCGCTGCCCATACTCCACCTTCTCCTGTCCCCTCCCTGGACAGGGTCCCACTGCCCACGCCCCGCCTGCACCTGTCCCCTCCGTGGCCAGGGTCCTGGGCGCTGTCCATCGGCGATATTACAACCACTTCAGGAAAGACAGTAGATCGTATAGTTACGCATAGTAGGGCAGGGCCCCAAACTATACAACCTACTACCTCACCCCAAAGGGCCGTCAGTCGTGGCGCAGGGACAGACTCCCTGGTTTCCAGAGGCACCTCCTGGAGTGGGGCTGGAGCACTGGGGGGACCGGGGCTGGGGGTCAGGCCGGCTGGGTGCTCAGGGCTCGGGGGTCCCAGCCGGTGGACTCCCCACACCAGCTATGCAGGGGGTGCCACACATAAGAAAGCCACCAAACCACGGGAAAGAGAGTGTGAGGAGAGAGACGGAGGGATGAGAGGACAGGGACAGGTGTCGCGGTGTGCTTTCGGGGCTGTTACGGTGACGGATCATCCCTGTCTGGACAGGAGTGGCCATAATGTTCCCAAGGACCATCTCCTGCACTGGTGACACTGGGAGGAAGGCCATCCTGCCATACAGGGTGGCCGGAGCTGTCCCCACGTTGGGAGACCCCCCCCCCAGGATGCTGTTCTTTCCTTCAGACCAGGAAGCTGGCTCCCTGGGGAAGGCGGCTGGGGCAGGGCTGGAGACCCCGCAGGGCTCTGCACTCGGTGCCCAAGAGCAGAGTCAGCCTGGGTTAGCGTCACCATGGCCAGCAGGGCCACCACCTTCCTAGGGGCCCCTGAGGGAAAGCTGGTGAGGCGAGTGCTACTGTCAACCTGCCTTAGGGGTGAGCACAGCGGCCCAGAGAGGTGACCTCGCTCTCCCAGGGTCGCACAGCGGGTAGGTGGCAGGAAGAAGGTTAGAACATTCTGCCTGGTGAAACGGCCCGAGCTCCCTGAGCTCTCCCGCCGCCAGACCGCCTTGTACCCACCCCCAACAGGCTGCCTCCTCTCGGCAGGCCCCAGGCTGGGCTGCGCCATGCAGTCCTCACAGGCCCGCTGAAGCTGGCAATCCCGCTTTGCAGCGAGGAGAGGCGGTGATGGGTGGGCTGTGGGGTCCCTGGCCCCTTGTCAGGGCAGAGGGTTTCTCTTGGGCTCTGCTGGGTTTGGCCTCGCCTGGTCCCGCAAAGGGAGGTCTCAGGCCCAGCCCCCAAAGCAGGGGCATCTGCCAGTCCTGAATGAGCTCTGGGCGTCCTAAAGCCCCCCCAAGTGCCCTGTGGGGTGACTGGCTGCCATGAGCCTCACATTCCTGGGGACAAAAGAGGCCGAGGACCTGGCCCCCAGCCCAGGGCTCCCTGCTGGGTGTCCCAGAGGACCCTGGGCTTCAGACTCAGCCGCTGAGACCCTGATGCCTGCAGGCGGCAGAGACCCCCCAGTTCTGACCGCTGCCCCCGCAGGCTGAGGGCGGCACGAGGTGGGGGAGCCTGGTGGGTGGAGCCAGCGGCAAGACCAGGCTGGCCTCCTCCCCGTGCATCTCTGGGCACATCTTACAACCTCGTGGGCTTCGACTTCCCCACTGGGATGCGGGGCCGGTACAGGAGCTGCCCCTCGGGGTGTCTGGGTAGCACCGGGCCACCCTTAGCCAGAGCCGGAATCCAAGTGTGCCACGACGCAGACTCCGACACCTCCTGTCCCGCGGTCTGCACCCGCCTGCCCCCCAGGCCCGGGCTTAAGCTCCAGGGCTCGCAGCGAGAACGAGGAGAGCCCCGGCCGGAAGACACGGACCGCACGCCGGGCCCCCACGCGCTGGGCCCCCCCGCTGCGGCGAGCGGGGGACACAAGAAGAGACACACATCCTGATCCACCCTGGCCATCGCCACGAGCACCCCTGCCCACCGCCTCCAGCCCGGCCTGCGCACCAGACGGGGTTTCCTTCTCTTGCCCTTTGTTCCTGTTCCTGCTAGACTCACCGCACGGCATCTCGGGGGGTGACAGGTGGCCTGGGTGCGTTAGGACTGCACGCGAGGGCTGGTTCACGGCCAGGCAGAGAGAAGGGGCTACCTCCAGGATCAGGGCCCTGAAGACAAGGTGAGGCCGAGGGGAGCAGATGCACCGGGTGGTACACCCCAGAGACAGACGAGTCCTCACGGTGCCGAGCGGGGACGGGGCTGAATAGTCCTCTTCCGTCCAAACTCTCTGTAATAGACCACAGCTCCTTCAGGCCGTGTCCAGTCGTGGTGGGGGGAGGCCACAGAGAACCGTCAAAGGTGACAAGGTCCCAGGAGAGAGGCAGGGGCAGAGAGGCGTGGCTGTGGGTGGAGGGTGCTCCTTGGGCAAAGGTTTGGCGGTAGGACCACCAGATCCCCCTGATGACAGGACCTGGAGGTGAACAGGAGGGACCCAGCTCTGACCATGTCCCTCCTGGAGTGGGGACGGCAGGAGAGTGGTGCGGGGGTGCCAGAGGTCACCTGTGAGGCAGCCACATGGGTGCTGGGCCGGCCAGCGTGGGGCCAGCCAGAGGGGGGCCCTGCAAGGTACAGCCCGCCCAGACCCAGAGGCCTGTCCTAACACGCACTCACTGCGA
The DNA here is from genome assembly GCF_964662115.1 of Mustela nivalis. NCBI lineage: Eukaryota > Metazoa > Chordata > Mammalia > Carnivora > Mustelidae > Mustela > Mustela nivalis. Next base: position 3,341,280 of record NC_139026.1, read on the forward strand.
GAAAGGCCGGCCACAGACAGAAGCCCCCAGATCGGCACCGTTTCTTGACCTGTGCGGGATTTAGGGAGAAAGTAGTAAGCGTCAGGTTTGGGGAGACACAGCCAAGCCGGACTTCGGCCAGCTGCTGTGGGCCTCCGCCCCTCAGGGACGCACCTGCCAGCCCGCTCCTCCCCCATTCCTGACCAGCCTCTGGCCAGGGAGGCACTCCCCCCCAGGGCCAGGAGAGGGACCTCTGTGACCGCCCGGAGCTGGACAGTTCTGCGTCAAAGACGACAGAGGCCCGGGCCTCGCCTCTGAATGGTCATGGTTCCTGATGTTTCCAGGCTGGGCAGGGAGCACTATGCCAAGGTCACGAGGACACCCTGGGGCCTGGAGTTGGTGGGACCCAAGAGAGAGGAGCTGAGGTCCCCACTTTACAGAGGAGGCTCCAGCCAGGCTGAGGCTCCTGTCCCATGGCGAGGCCTGGGGTTCTCTGGAGAGCAGAAATCCGGAGGAAAGGGCTCCCAAGACCCGCCCCGAGGCCTTTGCCAGGGCTTGCTGGAGGCCGGCCACCCCACCTGGCTGTGGCCCATTGTGGCTGGATGAGCACCTAGGACTGGCAGAAGGACAGCCAGCCGCACCTGTCCGCCAAGGAAGGGACACAGATAGGCAAGCCCACGGCCGGACCGCTGACCTCCTGGAGGGCCAGAAGCTGAGCCCGAGGTGTTGCGCCGGGAGCCAGACCCGCCCCCAGCCCGCACCTCTGCTTCTTCCCACCGAGTCCCTGCCCAGCCCCGGCTCCCCTACGCCCGCCTCCTGGAGCAGAAAAATAGCCAGGGCAGGCCGCGGCTGACTCTGCCTGGCCCATCTGTCTTTGTCCTTTGCCAGGGCGCCTGCCCCCGGTTGTTCTAGCTGCGTGCCCACGAGGGCCCTCTGCTGTCTGTGTGAGCCTCTCTGGGGGCCCCCCGGGGAATCCCAGCTCTGCCCCAGCTCTGGGGCCCGCCGTCCTCTCAGGGGCCCCAAGGCCTCCTGTATGGAAGAGCCTGCCCCGCGGCAGGTGGCGTGGCGGTGCCCAGCGGCCCTGGTAGCATTCCTCCCTCCCGAGGGCCCGGGCGGGTTCACTGCAGACATGAAGTCTGCTTCCAGTGTCTCTAGGTGACCGGGAAGCAAGGATAGTGACCCCCAGTGGGGTCCCCACTCTGGCTTTGCCCATCCCAACAGTGGGCTCAAACAAAACGCCTTTTTTTCTGTAAGCCAAGAACCCAGGTTTTTGGGTGGGGGTCAGGATGTACATTTCTGGGTCTGTGACCCATTTGTGGAGACACTTCTGAGCTGATGGGGCAGAGGCCCCAGGTTGGTGTGTCTGAGGTGGAAGGGAAGACTTGCCGGGCCTCCCTGCCCCACAGTTCCGGGGGTCACCATGGGCCTCGGCGCGGGGGTACGGCAGGATTCCTGAGACAGACCAGAGGGACCCTTCCCACTCAGCCCAGGTGAGGCCTGGCAGCAGGGCACAGGTGATGCATCTGAAAGGGGCTCCCTGAGCTGGGCTGCCAGGGGCACTGAGCAATCGGGGGTCACCCCACCAGCCACCAGCTGCCGCCACCGGCCCACCCGGTCCCACGGTGTCTGCCTTGGGGCAGGGTGCTGGGCAGTGCCGGGTGGGAGGGGCCAGGCCAGCCAGGGACAGGTGTGTGGGCGGCCTTCGTGGGCAGGTGGCCCTTTCAGGGCTGGGCGGATGTCTGGAGCGAGTGAGGCAGACAGACGGTGTCACCCCGCAGTCACCTCAGGCTTGGCTCGGGGCCACAGAGAGCCAGGAACCCCCCCCACGGCCGCCCCCACCCCCGCACTGCCGCCCCGATTAGGTTTCTCCCCATAAAGCGACCAGTGTTTCTGCTCGGCAAGCCGTGCCAACAATGGAGTCTGGGAAAAAGACGTGGGGGTGGCATCCGGGGGCCCTGGGGGGGGTGGGTCTCCTTACAAACACGGCCCATCGAGTTAAGGACATGGCAGTCTGATTGACCTGGGCCAGGGGCAGGGGGCCGTGTGCCCACCAGGGGCCTGGCATGGCCGGGAAGCAGGGAGGCCAGCCAGACCATTTCTGGAGCACCAACACTCAGCAATCCAGACAAATATTTTAAAGTAAAATTCTTAAAAACGAATGTAAAAATGTCCATGACATAAAAATATTCCTCCTACAGACAGAACGGACAGGGTTACTGACTTCTTTTGCCTCGGGCTCCAGCGGCCCAGGGAGGACATGGACCAGGGGCCTCACCACCCCCAACAGCATGCCCTGGGGACAGAACAGCAAAACTGGATCTGGAATCCCAAGTTCCGTGATGCTCGGCTCTTCCCACAGCCCCACGTCCCTCTGGGCGGTACAAGCCACTCCCAGCCAGGAGCCCCCGCTCCAGCCCCGTGGGTCTGGACAGACCCCAGCCCTCCTCCTGTCTCCGGGCTCCAGTGATCCTCTTGTCCGCACCCTCCCTGACCAGCTGCTGCCCCCGCACCCATGATGGGCACTTGAAAGCCTGTGTCCTGCTCCAGCTCCCTGCCCTCCTGTGCCCAGAGACCTCCATGCCAGCACGGTGTGGGCGGCACGGCCACAGCAGAAGCTGGAATGGTAATGCCACAGATGCGGGCTGCGAGGCCCACGAAAGTGACCCCCGGCCGCCCTTGGGAAGCCAGGGGGCAGGGGCTGGCTGGGGTGGCTAGCGGGCTGCAGCCATGGGGGCACGGGCATGGGGAAGGGGAGACAGCTGGCTCTGAAGTCCCCCTGGTCCCGGTTCTGACCCTGCTCTGGCTCCAAGCAGAGATGAGCCTCGGGCAAGTGAGCACCCCTGGCCTCGCGGCAGGGATGCTGGGTGGTCAGGAGCAAGGTCAGCGGGCTCTGTGCCCAGGGAGAGGATGTCAGTGGGGAGAGCGGTGCTTCACCCCTGCAGCGTTTGCTTGGACTCCAAAGGGAGAAGCCAGATGCAGGGCTCTCTGCTCCTGCGGGTGTGTCTGTGCGGTGCTCTTTAGGAGCCAACAGCGTTAACCTCAAAGGTACGCGTTTATCTACAATGTTCTTGGCTCAAGCTACAATCTGGGTCACCTGGCGAGGAGCAGTGTTAAGGGAGGGGACCGGATGCATACCTATCATTAAAAATGCCCAGCACGAAAGCCCACCCCGCAGCAGCCCTGGCTGGCCCGGTCCCCTTCAAGATGGTCTTTCTCCGTGGGACTCTGTTTTCCCCTAAGAGGCGCTGGGTCTGGCCTGGCGCGTGGCCACCATCCTGTCCCACAGGATTTCCCCAGAGGGATCCAGGGCATGAGTAAACCTCACTTTACGGTGACGGAATGTTCTCTCTGGGAACCACAAGAAGAGAACGTCTGGGAAGGGCCTGGAGCAGCAGCCAGCAACCCTCCTAGCCTGAAGGGCTTGGCAGGGCCACAGGTGTCTGGGGAAGGCCTCAGCAGCTCCCCACCCTGTTCCACACGCTCTCCCCCTGGGTGTCTCTTGACAGTGCGGGACTGACCCTCAGCTGGGCCGAGAACACAGATCAGGCCGTGCCCCCAGGTCTGCCCGGCACAACTCCACGCTGCCTGGCCTGAGAGACGGCAGCAGGCCTTGAACAGGCACACTCCTCAGACCCCACTCCCGGCTTCTGCACCAGGTCTTTCCTTGGACGCGCCTCTAGGAGGTTCGCTGCCCTCTGAGGACCGCATCGCTGGGCCCTGACGGCAGGCGCGGAGGGCTGGCGTGCTGGCCGCTCCCAGAGGCACGCTGCCGGGGCCAACAGGGCACGGTGGCCCACAGCGAATGGCCCGGTGCTGGCTCCCGAGACAACGGAGTCTTCTCTATGTGGCTCCCCGGTCCCTGTGGCCAGGAGTTCCCACGTGCCGGGCAGCCTGCTGTTTGCATGAGTGTGTCCCCCGGTGCCATGCTACCTGTGCCCAGCTGGGCACGGTCAGAGCTGCAAGCCTGTCCACACTGTGCACAGAACAAGAGCAGGAGGCACAGATGGAGGCCCCCGACGCCCGGTGGCTCCCAGCTCTGGGACGGTGCTCTTCGGGGTAGCCACGGCCTAGGGGATGTGGGTCCCTCAGGAGATGGGACCATGCAGGGCAGTGGGCTGGGCTGGAATGGGCCCACCCCCAGCTTCCTGCAATGAAGAACCTTAGCTGGCTCAGGCCCCGGGGGAAGCCCAGCTGCAGAGCGGCACAAGCCCACCTCCTCCAGGAAGCCCCCTGCCCGTTTCCTGAAGACGGGCAGGACCTGTGTCCAGACCAGAAACCTGACTGACCACCAGGGAGCCCAGAGGCTCCTTGGGCAGGTGAGGGTGCGGGCGGTCGAGCGGAGGTCTGAGTGCGCCGCTCCTGTCCCCCACGTGGGGGCTGCCCCGTAGCAGCGAGTCTGGGCAGCCCACCCCCTCCGGCTCAGGCGAGAGTCATTTCTAGAACCGTCCGTGCCGGCCCCGGGGATGCCGAGGACTCCCTCCAGGAGCATGGCTTTAATTACAGCTCTTCTGGGCTCGGCTTCGCAGCATCTCCGTCTGCTCCTCGGGGAAGGCTGGGGGGCGGCGAGGGGGCCGGCCGGGCTGGGTGAAGGGCAGGGGTTCCCGGACGGCCTTGCCAAGACGTGCGCTGGTGCCAAGCCCAGGGCAGCCGCGGCCAAGGCCGAGCTGGGGCGGGGGCTGCTGCTGGGCTCCGTCCAGGCCACTCGGGGCAGCGGGCGGACAGTGGTCTCCCTCCCTCCTCCCCCGCCGGGCCGCCTGCCCGCCGGCCTCACACACAAAATGGCGGAGGGCTGCGGCGGCCATTTTGTGCAGCCCCAGGAAGACAAAGGCAGCCGGCAGCCGGGGGCAGGAAGGAGGAATGTCCACTCTGGAAGTGCAGCCGCCTGGCTGCGCGGAGGCCCGGAGGGCCCGGCCGGGGGGCGGAGGACAGGCGGTGCCCTCTCTGCAACCTTCCGCCTGCCCGGGCCCCGGCCACCCTGAGCCGCCAGAGGTACCCTCATCCCTCCCAGGGGCTCTGGGTGGTCTTGGGGACGAGCCCTTGCCCGGGGCGGTGGCACAGATGCCCTCCCACCTTACAGAGGAGGCTGTCCAGCGCGAGGCAGTGACACTGAGAGGCAGGGGTGGACACAGGCTCCCGGCCTCCCAGGCCTGGGCTCCTTCTGGATGAAAATCCTGTTCTGCCCCAGGCCCTCCAAGGGTGGTCTTCGCTTGCCCTGACGGGGGGAACCTCTGACCAGATGGCCCGAGGCCTACCCTGCATTCCAGGGACATCCCAACACTTCCCACCCTGGGTCCAGGCTGGCAGCTTCTTCCCGCCCACGGCCGGTGGGCACAGGGACAGCTGGCAGGGCCGGCCATGCCAGGGCAGCACCAGGGGGACACCAGCCAGACCAGCTCCAGGGATGCCTGGCCGAGACCCCCTTCCTGAGCTCCCGCAGCACCTGCCCAACAGGGCCCCATCTCACACCTCAAAGCTCCGGTGCTGTGTCTGTTTGGGGACAGCCCACCCCCTGTTCGGGGCCCTCCGGGGGCACAAGGGGCTACCCCAGCAGACACGTGCTGGACCGGGAGCCTCTCGGGAGCCCAGCCTGCCAGGCAGCGGGTGCACACCAAGAGCCCGCGTCTCTCTGACTCTGTCCGTGGTCTCCTGATCTTTATCAGACCTCACTCGTACAGCAGGGACAAACAGGACTGCTCTGGGGGCTACGGGGCCAGCCCCAGGCCCCTTCCGCCCCGCTGGCACAGAGTGAACACCTGAGACCAGCAAACTGAGGCCCAGGGGGTCACCGAGCCCTGGCTCCGGCTGAGGCCAGCATGGGGGCCCTCAGAGGGCATCAGGTCCAGGGAGATGTGACTCACACAGAGCAGGGCAGAGCCTGCGTCGTGTGTTCTGATGGGGATTGGCTGATCTAGAGCTAGGAGCCAGGCCTGTGTCAAGACGGAGGCAAGTGGGATTGGGAGGGAGGCCCCACGCCTGTCCCGTGGAGGGGGTGCCGCCGTGGCGACAGCATGGTGTGGAGGGCAGGTGCCATGGTCTTTGCCGCGCGTGGGACCACAGTCGTCCAAGTGTGAACACAGTGCTGTCCTCACGGAGGGCACGGAGGACCTCTCCCGGGAGCCCCGGTTCACATCCCCTCTGCCCAACATTGCTGCTCGCGTGTGTGCCACTTCCCGGACACTTTCTCCCCACCGCAAACCGCACAGACACCCCACAGTGACCACGTGCCAGGCACCAAACCGAGTCCGTCACAGCGAGTGCCCCCGTCCGTCCCCATCATGGCCTGATCCGCAGAGGAGGAATGAGCACAGAGAGGTTAAGTTACTTGCCCACACTCACACAGCCAAGACGGGCATCCTCCTCCACGTCCCCGTTTCCCGCACTGGGTCCCACTGCTGCTAAAGAGGACCAGAGCCCGCTGCACCAGGCGACCCCAGGCAGCCCCACGTCTGAGACATTCACTTTCTCTCCCTGCAGGTGACCGCAGGGGTGTTCGGGCTCCCCAGTCTTCTGAGGCTGGCCAGGCTCGGTGTGTGCGGTGCTCTTGGGAGAAGAGCTGCTCAGTCCCAGGCAAGCTGGGGCCAGGAGCTCAGGGCTGCTGCGCAGAGTGGGAGCCTGTGTGTTCCTACCCAGAGCTGGCCCGCTGGTCTGCCAGCTCCATTAACTACTAGGGAGCAAGGCCTCCAAGCAGGGAGCTGTCTGACGCCAAGCGTCCCACCGAGCCCTGACCTGTGAGCACGGACAGCAGCCCTGGGCCCTCCCAGCCGCAGTGGGTCTGGGAGCTGCTTGCTTTTGCTTCAGTGGGAAGAACCCTCTAGCCCACCCTGGGCCCCAGGGCATGGAGAGCCTGAGCTAGAGACCTGGTCCCCAGCCTCCTGCCTGCCCTCCGGGGAGGCCGCCCCTTCATAACCCGCGGCCTGATGCCTCAGCACAGCCATACACTCCCGGGAACCCAGAAATGTTGCTGGGGGCTGGCGGGGTTAGGGTTAACCTCCCCGAGCCTCTGTCCCCCAAGGGGCACCCACCCAGCAGGGCTGTCCACAACAGAGACAGCTCCTATGGGAGGGGCGTCCGGCTCAGGGCCTGGCACAGTGACAGGACCCGCATCGGGAGTGGCTTTTGTCCCATGCAGCTCGCAAAGCAGGCTCTCGTGGGAACCCGTCCTCTGTTTGCTGTCACATCTCTCCTCGCGGTCCCGGGTTAGTCACCCCCTAGCCAGAGCGCCGCTCGGAACCGAGAGGTGAGCACGGAGTGAAACCCACCGTTCTGCCTTCTGTCAATATTTTCACTGGGACCAGAAGATCAAACGTGAGGTCTTTGTAAGGCCTTACTTCCTACCTGGGTAAATAAACGCTATCTGGACATTGAGCATCAAAATAAATTTCGGCCCCTCCTGGACTGCAGGCAGCAGACACGGGTCAGCCTGTGGGCAGGCGGACGTGGCTCGTCTGTGCTCTGCCGTGGGGCATCAGGCCTGTGCGCACCCACTTCTGAAGAACAGGGCAGCCCGTCCGTCCACAGGAACCCAGGGTTCCTTCAGGGAACAAGCCACCACCGGGTGCCGAGCAGTGGAGCGTGGCTCCTGCCTGTACTGGGCGTGGGGTAGGGGCTCAGCGCAGGGGAAGGGACCAGGGACAGGAGGGAGCCTCCCGTGCCCAGACTTCTCCCCGTCCTGGGCCAGGTCTGGGCAGACTTCAAGATGAACAATACGGAATCCGTTCAAAAACAAATCCTACCAACCGAGTCACCGTCCCCCGAAAACCTTCGGCACCTCCCAGCCCAGCATCCTGAAAGGCAGCTCCGTTGTCCCACTGACCCTCTGGGGCCACAGGGGAGGCCAGAGCTGAGCTCTTCCCAATCCCCAGCTTCTGTTTCTGGCTGAACAGGACGAAGATGAGCCCCGACCAGTGCCAGTCATGCTGGGCCTGCAGGAGCCTGTGCGCACGGGGCTGGGGCTGGGGCCTCCCATCTGGCCCTGAGCGTGATCTCCCCCTGCAGTGAGTGGGCTCTGCGGTCATCTTGGGAATTACCCAGGCTCAGGATGAGCCCAGAATAAGCACCTACTGCATGCGCTCGCCTGCATGCATTCTGTCCACTGCACACTCTGGGAAACATGGTCCTGTCCTGGGGTCCCCATCCTCCCAGGCCTGTCCTTCTCCACCTGGGCCACTCTCCACATGCCTGGGTCAGCTGCTGTCCTGGGTGCCCGTCGCCCTTCTGGCCTCCCAGGTGGCTGGCCCTGCCGACACCCATGTTCCTGGGGACCCACCTCTGTAGCCCCCTGCACGTGTCCATCAGGGCATGGGGACCCAGGACCCAGGTGCACGTTCTGGTGCCCCAGCTGGCAAGAGGAACATACCTCTGGGGCGTGGGCTTCTCGGGGACCCCAGAGGCTACCACAGCTGCCCGTGGGACACCAGGGGATTTCACAAGGGATGCCCAGGAAAGCATCTGGACTAGACAGTCTTGGGCAGAGCCCAGCAGGCCCTGCAGACATCTGGGACCAGCTGTACCCTTAGGCCCTGTTTCCCCAGCGAGCCCCCCACCCGCAGTAAACCTTCCGTCGCTCTGCTCTGTGTCCTCTCTCTCCCCGTGCCCTGCCCACTTTCTCTCTGCCTCTGCCTGTTCGTCCCCTTCCTCTGTTATGCCCCCCCAGGTCCCCCTTTCCCTCTGTCCCGTGTCCTCTGGGGGCCTCCCCCTCACCCCACTCATGTTCCCCCCGGCCACGGGCACCGGCTGGTGTGCTTTCTCCGTGCAGACACAAAAGCCCTGGGGGGGGGCAGCGTCTGCAGAGTCTTGTGGGCAAGCTGGACCTGTAAACGGGGCCCAGATGGCAGAGAGGTCCTGCGCCCAGACGCAACAGCCTGGGGTCCTCTCCACATGGACTTGGGAGGCAGGCCTGCCCCTGACCATGGCAACGGTGGGGGGGGGGCGTCTGGCCCACATGGCCCCATGGGCTCCCCAGGAGGCTCAACTCAGCCAAGGCGGCCCTATGGCCTGCCCTGTGGGCCAGCTTTCAGAGGAGGAGCACAGGTGGGCAGGGGGCTCTGAGCACCACAGGCCCCCGTCAGGGCCACAAGGTGGCTGGGCTAGGGAGCGGCCGGCCGAGGACCTTCTCACCTGCCGAGCCCAAGTGCTGCCCACTCCGCAGACACTTCGGACCGTCCCCAGCAGCTGGCCCAAACCCTCCCACCATGGACCCCCAGACAGACAGCTCCTGGCAGAAGGGGCTTCACTCCGAACTTCTGTGCAGAAGAGAGCCAGAGAGTTGGGCCTGAGTCCAGCTCTCTGGGGCAAGAGACCAGGGCAAGCCCCTGACTCCTGGCAGACCTTGGTCCCTTGACTACAGGAGGAGTCTGGCCGCAGGTCAGGGCTGAGGCCGGAGCAGACCCAGCTGAATGCGCCTGGCTGTGCAATCCTCCACAAGCCGTGTGTGTGTGTGTGTGTGTGTGTCTGTGTGTGCGCGCACGCGCGTGCCCACGTGTGTGTGTCAGTCCCACTTCCGACGTGCCCAGCCCAGGGTGGTACCTGGGGGGAAGAGGTGAACCCTGACTCTCAAGGTTCAAAATGCGGCACTGACCTGAGAGGCAGAGTCATCGGAGTTTCAGGGTCACCTGCAGAACGAGGAGGCAGGAAGAGGCGTGGGTCCTGGAAAGAGAGAGATGCCATGTCAGTCTCGGGAAGGAGAGCCCAGGCCCTGCCCTGTGTCAGTACCCCCAGCCCCGGCCCGCGCTGCCCTGACAGCCTGGGAGGTCACCTCCAGGACTCCAAGGGCCATGAAGCCGATGCATCAGTGAGGCTTTGTGTCCCAAACCCTGGGAAGGGCACCCATTCCCAGTGGCACCACTGGGTTTTCTGGAGGCACCCATCTCCCAGGGCAGCAGCCAGTGGCAGGGACAGGCACCCAGCGGGCGGACCCGGGGCCAGAGGGACACAGGTTCAAGATCAGCCAAGGCAAGGCCTGCCTCTCCCTCCGCTGAAGGGGTCACGGGAGAATCAGGCGCAGTGTGGGAGGGGCTCCGGAGGAGAGGAGAATAGCCCCGGGCAGCGTGGGGCAGCGTGGGGCAGCGTGAGGGAGCGTGGGGCAGCGTGAGGGAGCGTGGGGCAGCGTGGGGGAGCGCGCCCCCTCCAGCCTCGCCCAGGGCTTCAGGGCATCCTGCCGGCACTAGGCAGCTCTCTTGACATCCCCATTGCGGACACTATGCCCTGAACACCACTTCCTACAAAGGACAGCTTTTCCTCTTTGCTTTGGCTGCTGGGACGCTCAGAGCTGAATTGACAGGTCATTACTAGCAGCCAGAGACTTCTATGCGACGTGGCTTCTTTTAGGCCTACCTCTGCCTCTCCTTTTGCCCTAATTTTCTTTTTATCTTTCTGCATTATCTTTGCTGCTCTAAGCTTTAGTATAGATCTATGTATTTTTTATCTACGTTTATTTAGACAGCAGCACTTCAATGTGGAACACTTTAGCTCCCTCTCTGCCCAAGTGATCAGTGGGGGCTATGTGTGGAGGCTTCATTTTTGCAAGTAATGGGTTAGGACTGATTCCAAGTCAGACACCGCCCCCCCAACCTCTTGGCCGGAAGAGGCGCCCTCCTCTGCTCTGACTGGGAATGGGGAGTGGGCTGCGTAGGAAGAGGTCTGGATGCCCCTTTTGCAAATGAGAAACAGAATCCCATGGAGAGGTCTTGGCTTTCCCCAGACCACAGAGCAGTGCAGGCCAGGTAGGTCTGGGACCCAGTTTTGATCTGGACCCTGTGGCTTAGTCCCCTGCCATGGTGTGGCCACACCCACAAGCCCTCAGGGTTGGCAGTGGCTGCCCCCAGGCCGACCCTGGGTATGGAGGTGCTGCCCCGGGACACCGACAGAGAGCCTCGGGGTCAGGAATGCAACCAGGCCAGACCTCTGGCAGCCCCCCATAGCACCTGCTGTGGCCAGGGAGGCTCCCTGCCCTGCGGTCGTGCAAACGGACCCATGACCGCCACATCTTGGGGTGGGGTGGATCTTGGGGTCGGGGTGGAGCCGCTTGGATCTTGGGGTCGGGGTGGAGACCCCTACCCGCTTGGCTGTCTCCCCAGGGCTGTGAAACTAACCCATGGCCACAGCAGGCCTGGGTTCCTGGGGGTGCGGAGACCCTCCTGGCGGCCCCAGTCCCCACCCTGCCTCGACCTGTCCCACCTCACATATTAACACCAGCACATAAACCCCGACCGACAGACGTAAGGAACTGGACCCCACTGAGCTCCAGTGAGGGGAGGAGCCAGGAGAGCGCCGGGGTGGCCCCGACACCTGTCCAGCCTTCAGGGAGGCGTAAGCCACTGAGCTTCTCGGGAGCCCGGTGTGTGCCAGGACTTGTGTCCCGTCCCCCTGGCCTGTCACAGAAGCCATGCGTGCTCTGGGATCCACAGTGCGTCCCCAACACTCCCCCAGGAGCGGCTCATGCCCCAGCCTCCCAGGAGAGGAGACTGGGGCTCTGGCAGAGCGTGTCCTCCCGCGTCCAGGAGGATGGCTTGCGGCTGGGGGATGGGCATGCCCATCGCTTGGCACCATGCAGGCGGCCATGGCTCGGAGCTCGCTCGGGACAGTCTCTGTGCCAACAACTCAGCCCTCCTGGCCGGCCCTGATTCCACCAGCTTCGAGGAGGCCAATCAGGGTCTTCAGGCCGCAGGGCAGGCTGGGGACTCAGGGCGAGGCAAGGGCACACGGCAGGCCAAGGAACCCTGTGCTCTGCCCTCACTGCTCGTCCCGGAGTGGGACCTCGGCCACCTGCAAGGGGCCAGAAGGAATCCCTCAGGAAGGGTGGGCCTGGCTGCAGGCTGGGCCCGAGGGGCTGGAGCTGGGCTCTTCTGAAAGACGGGCTCACATTCCCTTCCTGGTCAGGCCGCCCACCTCCCGGGTTGCCTCCCTGCCCTGGCCCAGGGCCAAGACCATCTACCTGGGTTCTGTGGTCCTGGAGTGTCTCCCAAAAACCATGATGGGTCCCGCCTCCTTGGGGGTACTCTGGGATGAGTCACCTTCTGAAAGACACAAGGTGACCAAAGAATCAGCCGGGCAGGCCTGGTGGCACATGACTCCGAGAACGGGAGGGGGCTCGGTGTGACCCTCCCCTGCCTCTATTTTACCTGGCACCACCACTAGCAGAGGGGCCCAGCTCATGGTAGGCAGCGCACCGCTGTGCCCAGAGGTTATAGGCAGCAAGGGAAGCCTCGTCTGCTCTCCCAGCTCCAGCCCTGGTCTGGAATCCCCCCACCAAACCAAACCCCAGCCACTGGCTTCCGTGGGACCCAGCCAGCATCTTCCGCTCTCGCAGGGTTGCCGCCCGAGTCAGAGTCTCCCTAGCTCTGGTTGGAGGCTGCAGGTCTGGTACTGCCCACCCCCCCCCCCCCCAGGGCTGGCAGCTCTGCATCAGAGACCAGCTCCCATGTGGCTGGGTACACCCCGGCCCAGCGCAGAGCCCAGCACCCAAGAGGCCCCCAGGATGGCAGGGAAGCGCCACCACCCCCAGCCCTGGCTCTTGGAACCATGTCTGTATCTGGGCTCCGAATGCGTAGACCTGACTCTGGGCCTTTTCCCAACGAGCCAGTGAGAGGACACCCGAGAACTGACTGAGCAGGAGTGCAAGGCCCCAGGGTGCCCTCAGAACACCTGGCTCAGGGTGAGCCAGAGGCCAGGCTCTTGAACTTGCCCCGCCTCCAGGACCCTCCCCACAACCGGGTCCAGGTTCCCCCAAAGCAGGGGGCTGGCTCCGTCTGTGAGGACAGAACGGCAGACCCAAACCCAGGCCCAGCTCACCACAGAGAGGGGCCAGGGTGGGCCTCAGCGGGAGCCACTCTGCCTCTGCCCCAGGCCGAGCGTGAGTGGACGGCCAGGAGGAAGGCAGCGTCTGGGCCCTGGGCCCTGGGTCTGCGTCCCTTCCACACCCTCCTCCCCTGGCCTCTGTGAGCCCTCCCGACTTCCTGAACATGCCCACCCCCCACCCCGGTGTGAGACTGCGGCTGCTCTGTCCCGCCAGGGGGACAAGCTTCCCCAGACCCCATCACCAAGCAGGTCCCACCTGGAGCAGGGAGCCACCAGGGCCAAGAGGGACCAGTTGCCACTAGCTGGCCTGCAGCGTCCCCACCTCGGGCAGAGGGGGTCATGGGACTCATCAGGCCCTCAGAGGCTGCAGGGGACTGGCTCGTGGGCTCCCCAGAATGTGTTCAGACTCCCACCCCGAAACACTATGTGGAACCCCAACACCAACGCTGAAGAGGGGAGCCTAGGGGACTTGTGAGCCCAACGCACTCTGCCTGCAAGTCACACAGCTCTGGGTTCTAATCCTGTTTCCTGCCTCTCATCATCGAGAGCCGCTCTTAGCCTCAGTTTCCCTAGCTGCAGGGTGGGGTTTCTGGGCCTGAGCACCTCACTGCCCTGTTTTATAGGAGAAGAGCACCCCTGAGAAGGGACTGCCCCGAGGCAGCACAGCCCTTGGTCCCTGGCGGGGGCACCCTCCCTGCCTCTCCTCCCAACGGGACCCATGTGTAATGACCCCGGGGCCCATCTGCCTGCGCCTGTAAGGCGGGTGGGTCAGGAAGTGCCTCGAACTGGGGCGTCTCTGATGCCTTCACCTGGAGCTGATGGGACAGCACCCGAGGGTCTGCCCAGGAAAGGAGAACCCCGAAACTGCACAGGGGAGCCAACGGAGCACACAACCTCACCCCCCACCCCGGACAGCGCGCACAGCCTGGCTGGGCTCACAGAGGGCCGCTGCCATGGGCGGCACACCGTCGTGCCCACAGGCCCAGCAGCCGAGGTCCGCTGTTTACAAACGGCCCTATTCTCTACGACCAGTTGATGTTAGCCGCAGAAATCAAGCTTCCAGGGAGCCGGAGGTGACGAACAAGGACGAGGCCACCCTGGGCTGCTCGAGACACAGGGGCTGTGGCGAGCAGAGTTCCAGCTGTGGCAGCAGGTTTGGTTCTGGGATCCTGGCCCGATCCCTGTACGGCACGGGAGCCACATGTGGCCACGGCTGAGAACTCACGAGGACGGCTGCCCAGGGCAGGGGACGTGAAGCCCCTTGCAGCTGCAGGCGGCACTGACGGAATGCTCTCCCCCCGGGACACTCTGCTGCTCCCACACCCTTGCCGCCACTCTCCCGGTGACGGCACAGAACAGCCAGGCTGTGTCCACCAGGCACGGGGACGCGGGGCGCTCCCTCGGCCTCTCACCTTCACCGCTGCCTGTTTCCAGTCTCCGTGGGCCGAGCCAGACGACTACGGCGCTGCCTGCCCGCAGAGCCCATGCAAGTCTTGGGAGTGCCTCGTTCTCCCTCGGGGCTGCCTAAGCCTTCTGAAAGCTGACCTCCCTCAAGAGCCCGGCCCATGGGCTGTGGCGGGGCGGGGAGGGAGGCCAGAGGCCCCTGCCCCCTTGGGGTCACTAATGAGCTTGGGCCCGCACGTCCCAGAGATCACGAGGGAGGCTGAGGAAGTGTGGGGGGCTGGCCAGATCCGCGGTCTCCACCTGGTGTGTGGCTGCAGGCACAAGGTCGCCCCTCCTGCCCTTCCCTCCTGTGACGCCGGAGAACTGTGGCGGGTGTTCCCAATGACCAAAGTACATGTCCCAAGCTGTGACACCGGAGAACTGTGGGGGACGTTCCCAATGACCAAAGTACATGTCCCAAGCCCACAGCTGGCTCATGATGACGCCTACCATCACTTCTCTTGGAGGCCCTGCACTGGGGCCCGTTCCCTCTCAGAGACTGTGCCCCATGGTGTGGTCACTTGGATGAAGGGTCAGCCCAGGCTGTCTTGGCAACTGTCTTCCCCCATGCAGTTCCAGACTCTGGAAGGCTTTGGCACAATGAGGCTGGTGCCTAATTGGTCAGAACCAACCCTGGGACCCGGCAGGATGTCTCAGAGTTCAATCCCCGCCTTGCCCGAGCCCAAGAGTAGCCTGGTCTCTGGAACATTCTTGTGTCTGTCTGCAGGGCAGTCCAGGGCCCACAGAGGTCCCATTTCAGCTCTGGGCAAGCCCCTCCGCATCTCTGGGGCTCAGGCTCCCAATCTGTTCCACAGGGACAGCAACACCTACCTCCTCAGATTTACACGCAAGATTAGAGATGGTGCCTGCTGCACACCCAGGCCACACGGGGCTCCCTGGACCACACGCCCACCACTGCCCCCCACCCACGCCGGGCTGCTTTGAGGACGTGTGAGAACTCACTCTGGGCCTTTATCCTGGAGAAATTCCTTCTCCACCTCTTACTTCACCAGGGACCAAGTCTCTAGGGCCTGGGGCTTGAGTGGACACCGTGGAGGCAGGAGCTGGGAGCCCCCAACAGGAACCCTGTGTTGGCCAAGCTGCAGAGCCCGGAACCATGGGAGCATGGATCCCCAGAACTGCCTGTCCATACTTTTCTTTGGCATTGAACTTCCTTCTCCAAGGTCACGTGTGGGATAAAGAGCCTACAGATGGAAAGAGCCAGTTGCTAATAAATCATGTGCAGAGCTCACCCTCATCTCCGTGTAGGAATGCCCCGCAGAGGATGGGGCCTGACCCTGGGGTCGTGCCGTGTCGGAGACCCAAGACTGCAGGTACCCAAGACAGGTCGGGGGGCGTCAGAAGGAGGCTGTGAGCTGGTCCAGCCACGTCCTCCGGCCAGAGGGCCAGAGGGCCAGAGGGCCAGAGGGCCAGAGGCCCAAGCCATGGTGCCTCTCCGGGTCGGCTGCTTCAGTTGGTTCCAGATGGCTCTCTGGCAGGGACCGGTGAAGCTGGGACTCGGGGAACTGACGGCTACCACAGCAGCCAGTGTGGAAGGGCACAGGCCAGCTCAAACCCCCAAGGACACAGTGCCCAGTGGCAGAGCAGCCAGCCCCAGGGAGGGGCCTGGGCAGCAGAGCCCAGCGGGCCGCAGAGAATCTCCTGTGCTCTCTGAGCCTCAGTCCGGTATCTTAAGAAGCAGCCATCACTGACATCACGAACGTGACAGTGAACACACGTCAACCCCACAGGCTCGGCCCCCACATCCCACAGGCACTCTTGCCAGGCAGTGGCCCACGCCGTACAGTTACCAACTGGGGCCAGAAAATCGAGTCTCTGCCAGGGGCCGGTCCGTGTACACACCCACCCTGAGCTCTAGCAGGTCGAGGGGCGTCACAAGGACGTCCCTACCTCCAGCAGCAACGGAACAGGCCCCAGCACCAGCCTGACAACAGGGGTCCCGGTCGCCACAAACAGACGCCACTTCCAGACATCAGACTCCAAACACTCGGGACGAGAACAGGACCCTTCAGGGGGGTCCCCCCTCAAGGTAGCAGCATCGCCACCACCGTCGGCCTGGAGGGGCCTTGCCGCGCGCCTCACTCTCAGCGGCCCCTCCGCCCCCTACGGCAACCTGCCGCACCTTCTGCAAACGTCTCTCCTTCTGGGGGACGGCGTGCTGCCGTGAGGATTTGGGTGGGTTGAGGTCACCCTGGCCGGGTGGTTAACTGTGATTTAAAGGAGTTTTGCCTAATTCAATAAGCTCTGAAGAACCGAGAAAAGGAGAGAAGGGCAGCCCACGGTTCTCCCCTGCTGAACCAGGCCCGAGGCAGACTCCCCCCCCAGGAGGGGTCCCACGCACACCAAGGCGGGCGGCCACAGCCTTCCGTGGCACTGGCTCCCACCAGCCGTGTCTGTGGAACGGGCCATGCCACCCCGTCAGAGATCTTTGTCACAGCTCCCTGACCCAGACACCCCACCAGGACAGTGGCTGGCCACGTTGTTTCTCATGTTCGGGGAGGCATGAGGACACACACCTCTGGCTTTACACATAGATCTTTCCTCCTTCCCTGGGGAGACCCCGCCCAAAGCCCAGGAGCTCTTTCGCGCACCTGAGGCCGCCCCTCCAACTGGCCCCTGGGAACCTTCCAGAGACTCACCAAATGTCAGAGGTGGTGGGGAAATGGAGGGTCAGAGCTGGGGAGGGACCAAGCCCCTGCGCACTGCTCAGGCACCATCTCCCCGAAGCACACTTTCCAAAGGGCCTTAGTGGAAGCTGCCTCAGACCTGTCCCGGGCCCTCGGAAGGGTCTGGATGCCAACGCCCTCATGCGACCCAGACCCGTGAAGATGAATGATGGGAAAGAAGAGGGGTGCGGTGGGTGCTACGGAGGGGCTGGGCAGCCCACTGCCAGGGCAGAGGGGGCCAGAGGGCCTTGGGGTTTGTGAGGACTTCCTGGAGGAGGAGGACCCCCATAAGCCCCACACAGTGGCGGGGCCATGCAGGAAATTCATGAACGGAAAATGTCTGACCTAAATTAACAGGATATGCCACCGCTCACCAATGACGTCGGATGGGCCAATTGAGTCCAGCTTTCATACCCACTGAGCAGAGGAGAAAAGGCCCCAGAGCCTTCTACAGCATCTCTCACTGCTGGTCGTCCCGACTGAACCCCCACCCCAAAGCAGCAGCCACGGTTTTCCCGTGGCCCGGAGTTACCTGGAGTCCTCCCTCTGTGGGTCGCAGGTGCTCAGGGCTCAGGCCTGTCTGTCGGATGCTGCCATGCCGTCCCTGATGAGGTGGGGTCACAGTCCCCTCAGATTAGTCCTAAAAGAGAACGTATTGCTGGAGGTAAAAAAGTTAAGACCTGTCCCCTTGTCTCCCAGAGCGCCATGGCCGTGTGACACGGCCAGCCAGGTGGCTCATGCCGCCACCCTGAGTCCAGGGTTCACGGTCTTCCCTCCCTTCTGTTTCAGCCTCGGGATTCATGAAACACTCCCCCAGGAGCCTGCCCTGGGCCAGGCTGGTGATGCTGGCCGGTCTTTCCGGAGTTGCTCAGTCTCCAGAGCAGACACTGTGACTGGGCCGTGAACTGATCACGGGGCAGGTGAGCAAGGAGGGCCTCCAGGAGGAGGCGATGCTTGGGCCACCGTCTAGAGAAGTGGGAGGATGCCAACACGGAGGGGGCTGACAGGCTCCTGGGAGCCTCTCTCGTCTCGGGAAGGGGAGACTGGACTTCCTCCTGGAGCTGGGCGGGAGCCCCCCAGGGCGGGAGGCAGGGCGGAAGTCTGCATGGCGATCTCGCCTCTCTGGGTGAGACCCAGACACGCTGAGCAGAAGCAGAGCTGGCAAGACTTGGGCACAGTCTGTGTGTGGCAAGGAGGGGAGCCGACGATGACCCTGCAGGTCAGCAGCCAGGGGACATCCGCCGGGAATCACAGGGGGTGGGAGCGGACAGTTGTGGTCACAGCAGAGGAAATCCCCTAGTGCGGGCTGCCCACAGTCGGGCCCTAAAGGGCGCATTGGCCAAGCAGCCCCCCGGGGCCAGCCACGGCCTCTCCCGCACCCTGGCCAACGCGGCGCGCTGCGTCATTTCCCTGAAGAGCGCACCCCGATCCTTGTTTCAGCCCCAAGCCACGGCCCGGAGCCCCCCCTCCCACGGCACCAAGAAGGAGCAGGGCCTGTGCCCTGACTGTCCCCGTTCTAACGGGCCGACCCGTCTGGCTGAGGCTCCTCCGTGAAGTCAGTGCGGGAGCCTCAGCCTCCCGGCTGGCAGCCCATCAGGGTTCCGTGAGGCCGTCCCCAGACAGCAGACGTCAGGGCTCAGAACACAGAGGGGCTCTGTCCCCAGGACACAAAGCAGAGCTTGGGTGCTGGGCGGCGCCCGCTGGCTTCACTGCCTCCCCCATCCGCGGGTCTCTGGGGGCGCGGCGGTGGGGGGCGCTGAGACGGGAGGGGTGGTGGAGACCAGAGGAGCCGGCCTGCCTGCCATAAATCACCACGCCAAGCTTTATAATTATCTGGGCACTTAAGCTCCTCTTTCTTCTCTTCCCCCTTTCCCTGGGGAAATTTCCTTCATTTCCTACAAGATCCCGGTCTCCCCGCAAATCTAAATCAACCTGGGCCACGCCACGGCCGGCTCCCCCGAGCTAGCTCCCTTGGCCTTTCACTGGGGAGGCGGGCCGGGCCGGAGGGCAGGAAGGTGTCCTCGTTCAAACCCAAGTTCCCTTCCTGCCCAGGGCAGAAAGCTGAAAATGCCACCACGCCCGTCCTTTGAGTGGCGGTGGTGACCGTGTCCCTGGTGTCCGTTGGCTGCGGCTCCCGCCTCCGGGGGATCTGTCGGGAGGCTTCCCCGGGGAGGCAGGCCCCAGGTTGAGTAGGGTCCCAGAGGAAGAGGAAATGCCACTGCACATGGAAAAGCCACCTGGGCTTTCCAGGTGACCTCGACAAACAGCTTTCCCTGAGGCCAGGCAGGGCCAGCGTCACCGCCCACCCCCACCACCCGCACCCCCATCCCGTCCCCCCGCCCCCGCCCCGAGTCTGGGGAGCCGTGGAAGGGGCAGCTGCATCGTGTGTAGAGGGTCTTGCGGGGGAGCAGCTCCAACACCACCATCATCTACCGTCTGTCCAGCCCGATCCTGAGACTCATCTAATTCCCACGTGCCTGCAGGTCTGTTTCTCCCCATTACACAGATGAGAACATTAAGGCCCAGGAAGAAAAGCTATCTGCCCGGAGGCTTGCCGCTTCCGAGGTTCTGCTCCTTGCATGCCAGCTGGCAAGGGTCCCCATAGGGCAGTGGCAAGGGCTCAACAGAAGGCAGGTCGGGCAAGAGTCCTCAAAGCGTTCCCCATCATCTCCGGTAAAAGTCCCACCTCGAGAGGCAGAGGGGATGGCAGCCCCCGCGCCAGGGCGTCCGGCTGGGGCCGGGGGCTGCTGCCATAGACCAGTCCTGGGCAAGCGTTTCAAAGTCAACAAGCGGCCAGGCTCTCCCAGGCCTCCCTCCCAGGGGGATGAGCCAGCCGGGTTTTTTTTAAATCTGGATCTCATTTTCTGCCCACATTTCTGACCTCCGGAAGCCTCTCGGGTAGTTTTCCAGAGCCCTCTGGATTCTGTCACGGGCACGTTTCATGCCTCTGCTCGCCACATTCACAGCCAGGTCACTGGGCGCCTCCCCCCCCCGCCCGCCGATGCCAGGAGGAGCCTGCGGGCACGGCTGCCCGGGCCTTCCCAAGCCCTGGGTCCACGGGCTCCAACTGGCTCTCCAACAGCCATTCCGGTCAAATTCCATGACTCCCTTCCTCTGAAAAAAAAATCCCCTCTCTGAAAACAAACAAAAGTCCCAGAGAGAGATGGCTTTGCCTCAGCTGCATGTCTGCCTTGTTCCGTCGTCCTGTTTGGCACGGCAAGCACCTGGCGAAGCCGTTCAACCCTCTCATTCTACAGATGGGTAAACTGAGGCCCAGAAAGAGGAAGGGGCTACTGAAAGTCCCCCCCATAATTCTATGGCCAGCCAGCATGGAGCCGGGGGGTCCCTGTAGCAGCTGCTGGTTCTGAGCAAGAAAGGATAGGGTCTGAGCCCACGGCGAAGCCCAGAGAAGGGCAGTCATGGCCCGGGGTGCGACCTTGGGCCCGCAGTCCACCCACGCAGTCCCGGTCCCACGGCCCAACACTGGTGCTCAGTACATGTGAAAGAAACCTCGGTTTGGGGGGGGGTTGCGTGCCTTGAACTTCGGGGGCAGAGCTCAAGGAAAGCAGGCTGGCTCTAATGGAAACCAGTCAGCGGGCCAAGTGCAGCGGGAACCACCCCCCCAGTGGTTTCCATGGGGACGGAGCCGGGAGGTGGAGCTCTGGCGCGCCTGCCGCAGCAGATGTGGCCTGTGCAGGGCTGGTGTGGGGAGGCAGGAGGGGCGGCGCTGCGCCTGGCAGCAGGGCCCTGGGACGTGGCAGGCCCCGGGCTGAATTCAACAACAAGCCCGGGGCCGTAGGTCCGCCACCTCCGGGAGGCTTCCTGGATTCCTCAGGCCGGCGCTGGGGGCTCCTGGCTGACTTTGTGCTCCCCACCCAGCACCACCAGGCCTGGGGCCAGGCCTTCTTGAGGGCACCCCGTTCGCTAAGTGAGGTCCCTGGGCCTGTGAGTTGGGGACAGACTCCACTGCCTGTCACAGCTCTAGCCCTCTAGCAGAGGACCCAGTGCCCAACAAGGTCTGCTTGATCCAGTCACTGGATGGTGTGTCCATCTCCTCTTGGACCCCAAGCCAGGGCCCGCCCAGAGCAGGCTCCCCAGCCGCTCCAGAGGTGTGCCCTCGAGAATCAGATGAGCTCTGAGCAATGCTGGGACACGAGGGCCAGAAAGGGGACCCTGTGGACACACCGGGCACGGTTTCTCCAACAGGACATGGCCCCGCTCACCCGCAGAGAGCCGCTTTCAAACACATTTACCCTGACCTCTACACAGTACCCCAGCACCTCTGTCCTGCCCAGGCTGACGGATCCCCCTCCAGCGGAGACCCTCGCCTCAGAGCAGACCTCACAGACCCCGAGAGCCTGACCGGTCCGCTCTGTCCACCTTAGCACAAAGTACGAGTGTCTCCATGAGCAAGGGGTCCAGGCCCATCAGATACAACCAGCCTCCATGTGAAGAACCTACCCAAATCCTGCGCTCATCCTCCACGGGAAGTTCCCGGCACCATGGAAGGGTATGAATTGGGCACAGAGCAGAAAGGGCCACTTTGAGAACATCAAAGGCTGCAAAATGGTCTTGCCTGTTGCAGGTTTTTACAGTGTCCCCCAGAGGCCGTTATTCCCGGTGCTTGAGTGATAAACCCTGCAGATCCCCTGCCATGGGCCACAAGAACAGTGAGAGTGGGCATGACCCCCTGGGCCACCCATTCTCAAGGCCCACTGCCATACTGCACCGTCAGCCACCAGCCAGCACCTTGAGCCACACGGGCCTAAAGCCCTCAGCCCAGCAGGGCACTAGGGGCTTTAAGCAGGCCTCAGATGCGGAGGTCACGGCAACCCAGCCAGAGACAGGTCCTAGGGACCCCAGAACCAGCATGACATGGCCCTTGGCAGGGAAGCGAGGGAAGCCATCCTGGCTCTTCCTGGGGACGGAAGAACTCCAGCCCAAAGGACAGGGCCCTCCTGGCACTGTGTGTCTGGGGAGAACCCACCAAGGTCAGCACCCAGGACAGGTAAATGATAAAAAGGCTCCGGCATCCAGCCGCTTCTACCCAGAGCGGGTCCTGCGGTCGGAAACCTGGTCTGGGTGCGGACTCTGTTACTCACTGGCTGTGTGACTCTGGGGATGCTCCTGGCCCTCTTGGAGCCCTCTTGGAGCCTCGGTTCTCTGACACTGAAAACTGCTAACTAACACCTTCCACACAGGCAGGGCCTGTGGCCGTCCTGCCTGCCCCACATCCCAGCACCGGGAGCAGCGCAGGCACACAGGGGCTCGGACGGGATGTCAGAAGGAAGCGCAACAGGTCGCCTGCACTCCCAAATGGATGTTTAAAAAAACGAGGGGGGGCGCCTGGGCGGCTCACTCCATGAAGCCTCTGCCTTCGCTCAGGTCGTGATCCGGGGGTCCTGGGATCGAGCCCTGCATCAGGCTCCCCGCTCAGCAGACAGCCTGCTTCTCCCTCTTCCTGCTGCTCCCCTGCTTGTGCTCTTTCAAATAAATAAATAAAATCTTAAAAATAAATAAATAAGTAGGATCGAAGTACCCGGCCCTGAGCCTGGCACATAGTAGGTCAACAAAGGACAGCTGCTCCAACCCCAAGGAACCAAGTCCCGTGTGCAACATCTGATCCTCCCTTGGGGGAGCAGAGTGTGGCCCCCAGTTCCCCGCTGGGCCGAGGCAGGGGTTTCTGCCTCTCTGGGTCCCTTCATGGGTCCTGCCTGAGCCTGTCTTACTTGCTCTTCCCCTGGCAGCGGGACACTCGAGGTAGCGGCCATACCTTTCCCCTGGAGTGTCCGCTAAGGCTGCGGTGGCCCGCCACGCTGCCCGGCTCAGCAGTGACCCCCGGGAAGCCACCTCCCAGAGCCGCCACCAGCACTGTCACACAGGCCAGGCTGCCCCCGGGCTGCCCCCGTGACCGCATCTTGGGGAACGGGCTCACCTCCAGCGCTAGAGCACCCAGGGCTGAGGCCTGAGACCCTAGAGGCCCACCCACCCGTGCTGGGAGCCTCCAAAGGTCCTGGCATCGGGCGACTTACCCTTTGGGTGATCGTCACCGCAAAGGCTCCAGCGGGAGGGCGCCTCCTCAACCCTGCATCAGCCCCCGTGACGCTGCCGCTGCTGCCGCTGCAGGCCACCGCGGCCGTGTCCCCCGGGCCCGTGCGCGGCCCGCGGGCCGGGGGCCACCTGCCTGGACCCCACGTGCCCCGCTCAGGTGGGAGTCCTCGTCCCATGGAGCCAGAAGCAGCTACACAACCAGGAGGCTCTGGCGGGCGGGAACGGCGGGAACTCTGCTCGCCGGCGGGACCCCTCCGCCCACGCCGGCCGGAAGTGCGGGCACACCCACTGCAGGAATCCCGGGGCAGGGCTGGGCTCCCAGGAAACTGGGCCAGAGGTTCCCCAGCACATGCTGGAGCAGCCTGGCCTCCGCCACCCACCCCCCCACCCCCGGCTGCTCCCTTCAAAAGGTCTGGCCTCGACCTCCCTTCTAGCCCCTCAAGAAACTCAGAAGCCAGAGTCCTGGGGAGCCACCAACAACTGCTCCCCTTCAAGGGGGGTCAGTGGCGAGTGACCTCATCACCTTGGAGGCCCCGAGAAACCTGTGGGTAGGACTGATCCCCATGCTTTATGGACAGGGAAACTGAGGCTGGATGGGCAGGCAGCTCCGCGGAGAGTCCAGGCCTCTGGTCTCTGCTAAGAGGCCCCAAAGAGGGGACACACAAGCCCCCTGGGGCCTCCCAAACAGGCTCCCATCTGACATGTCGGACCGTTTCCCGAGCTTTGAAGACACAGAACTAAGACCTGCAGTAAATATCATTCTCCTCAAAGCTCTTTTTTTTGTCCAAAGGTGTGCTGGGTGTTCCCAGGGCCTCCTCGGACCGCCCCCAGCCTCCCCCGTTACTGATGAGCCAGCGGGGCTGCGGAAGCTTCTCGGGGCCTTGCACGCAGGTGCACACACACGTGCACGCGCGCGGACCCGCCCGGGAAGACTGGCCCCGCGGGCCGCTCCTCACAGCACAGCTGCCAGCGCACCCGGCGGCCCACCCTGTGCCTTCCGGCCGCTCCCCGCCCTCGGCCACCTTCCCGGATCCCGTTCTGGGCCTGCCCGCGCCGCCATTTCCTCTCCCGGGCCTAGAGGCTCACTTCCACTCCTCAGCGTCTGCAAATGGCCGGTGCCTGGAACAGCCCGGCCCTCCGAGGGGACCGCTCCGCGCCTGGCCGGCTCCCCGCGTGCAGCCAGGGTGGCCAGCGGGCCTTCCTTTACCTTCCAGAAGCCCAGCAGCTGGGGTCCCGGTCCAGCCTGCTCTGGCTGGCCCTGGGCTGGGAAGGGGACCCATGACAGGGGGGCAGCGGGGTGCCCAGCAGGTGTCCCGAGGGATGGCCCAGGGGCTCCACGGCTCACTGAGAAGCCAGGCAGGCACGGTGCCTCCAAATGCCCTCTGGAAACCCCTGACGTACCAGGCAGAGCAGAGGGCACTACCCGTGTGCGCACACCGTGGGGCCCACGCCCTGGCAAAGGTGCGCCGTCCGCACCTGGACACCGTGTGGACGTGCAGAACGAACGTGGGACGGCAGCCCCGGGTCCGGCCTCCATCCTGACCGTGGCCAGCCGGCCGAGTCTGGGGCCTCGGCTTCAGGCCGGGGGCCTCCCCTGGCCGAACACAGCCGGCGTTAACCCCCGCCTGGCAGGCATTTCTGAGACTCAGAAACCAACCAAGAACGAACAGCGGGTATGGGGTGGTCTCAGGGAACGGAGCGCTGGGCCGAGTGCGTTCCGTGCGTGACTGTGAGGTGGGGACGCTTTCCTCATCTGTGAAACGGGGACATCGGGAGGTGCGATGACTTGCCTTTGACGGACGCGGCCGGGAACTGACACCGACTCCGTCTGAACCCTGGCCTCGGTCCCGAAGGTCCTTCTCTTCTGCCCTTGGCTTTGCCGAACGAGCAAAGTGCGGGGTTCACCTTGCCCACTCCTGCGGGAGCACCCCGCCCGGCGCCGTGTTCCCGGGGCTGCTTGTGAGTACAGGTCTGATGCCAAGACCAGGGTCGAGAGGCTGGAAGACCAAACGGGAAAGGAGGACGTGGTTAAAAAAAAAAAAAAAAAAAAAAATCCAAGAGCAGAAGCGCTAGAGAAAGCGGCTCCCCAGGAGCTCCGGCAAATTTCATCAACTTGTCGCCCTTCCTGTTATTTCCAAACATCTCCACCAACAGGTACCTGCCTTCAAACAAACACGCCGCAACAAAGCACTTCTACTAACAAATGGAAGGAGGTCTGGGAGCCCACAGGAGACCGCAGAGGGAAACATCTGTGTCTCGTTCCCGTTCGGCCACAAGCCCCGGGTGTGAGCTCCCGGCCACGGCGAGGGCAGGCGGCCTCAGAGGCGGGGAAGGGCAGAGCCAGGATCCAGAATTCGGGGAAAAAGCAGAGCAATCCCTTAAAAGTGAGGCGGGGGGCAGGGAAGAACCCTCGGAACAGATTACATCATAATGTGAGCAAATTCACAAAACAAACAGTTATCGTGTGCAAATTATTTGTGCTTGTAAAACTTCCTGTCCTCACGTGAGATGATGGCCAATAAGTTCTGCACCCTGTTATCTCGGTGAGATAATTCTTTTTTTTTTTTTTTAAGTTTACAGCCTCTCTTCGTAGTTACCTGTTGAACGTGTGTGCGTATGTGTGCTTTGCCGAGTGGCGGGTTTAAATGTACCTTTAAATCACTCGAAAAATCTGTCATCGGTTTTTCATAAATAACTCAGAATAATTTTATGTTACCCTATACAAAACAGCTAGAGATGTAATGAAGATCTCAAAATCTAAAGTCTCAAACCCCGTAATTTTGAATTTAAATCTAGTGTTAACGCTGTTCATGCTGCCAAACAACATAAAAACTGGGCATTGGTTAAAACACTGAAGTCCTTTGACGTAGGGCATTCGGAGTCTTAAAGCGCAAAGAGGAAGACCGACGATTAAATTCTCATCTAATGAAGGAGATGGCGGTTCCTCCACCGCGCTGGTCAGGGGACGAGAGGGCCACAGGACTGTTTTTATATACAAATGCCACTTGTTTATTTTGACCTCAGTTCTTCAAAATTGTCGACTCCACAATTGAAATATGCTGTGTGTTCCAACAAGGACCCAGCAGTCGTAATGACAGACCAGCCCATCTGTGCTGTGAGAATGTATAATTTCGGTGTATAGTGGAGTTTATATAGAAGCAATGATGTGAAAACTGCTATGCGTGGTACTTTCTTAAAAAAACAAAAAACAAAACAAAACCAAAAAAACAACAACAACAACAAAAAAAACCCGACCTGCTGAGAAGTATTGAGTACCATGAAGAACGCTGATATTTTGCCTGATTCAGGACACAAAAGATTGCAGGGTATCTTCCTGATTTTGTGGGGAGGCGGAATGTCATTGCCCAAGTTACAAAACAAACACGGTAATCAGTCACATATAGCCATCCCGGCTCTGTAAGGTGCGTGCTGGAGAATGTGGTATCCAGAGACACTACTCCCATTAGATGATCATAATCTTGGAGGAAAATACTAATTTAGAATGAAAATGCTCATTTATGGAAATTAATTGATTTTATGCTGCTTGCCCTTACCTCCAAAAAGAGCACGAGGTCGTGCTCGGGAAACGTGACTATCATTCCAGAATTTAGGATTAAAAGTCCTATTTACCTAACTAGTAATACCAAAAAATTAAAATTTTTGGAGATGAGGCATGGGCAGCTATGAAGAGCACAAATTCTTAAAAAAAAAAAAAAACACCAAAAAAAAAAACCCGCAAAAGACCCTCCTTTCTCCCCAAACCCACCCTCTACACTCTGGACTCTTTTCCTTTCGCATTTATGGCGCTCCGTCTTTTTCCCATGACTTCTACTTTCTCACCAGTGTTCCATGCGGTGCTTGCTCAATATTTGGGTAGGATCACCCTCCAGCTTGCAGCAGCAGAATGTGGCTGTCCCAGTCATGAAGGTGTTTTAGTCCTCTCTGCTATATCCGCCCGCACCCCCAGTAGGGACCGCTGTCTAATGCAAGAACAAAAGCAGCCGTGGTCGTCCTTGTGAGAGCGGAGCTCACTTTTACGCTTGGTGGTATCTGCCCAGGCCGGCTGCTCAGACCCACAAGGGCAGGGCCCGACGCCTCCGATTAGGAAAACAAAGATGTATTTACGTGGGACTTTTCCTCTCCGTTGCCATTTAGAACTTTCTGGGCCTGATTTTCCATTTTCCATAAATCAAGACCCCGGCTACACTCCACTGTGGGGAAAAAACCAGGCCGCATCTGTAGGCGTTTTTGTCAGCCTGCCAGGGGACGGAGGTAAGTCAGAACTCAACTCTGCAAAGCCCACCTTTTATCGGAAAAGGTCCAGCCATTCTGAAGGGTCAGGGACCATCACAGCAGCTCGGGTAACCGAGGAGGGTAGCTTTTGGGCTGCGACGGCAGCATGGCCCGGGGAAGCAAAGGTCTTCGAGGGAGTCCCACCCCTGTTGGCCACCGTTCAGGCCCTGGACGGTCGAACGTCTCGGCCCACGGTTCTGCAGATGGGAAACCAGGACAGGATCCGGCACAGGCCGGCTCTGGACAACTCAGGCCCCCTGAGGGTCCGTCTGGTGGTCGTGTCCACGTGGACCCCACATACCATCTGTGGGGAGGGCAGTTATGAGCTGGACACGGCACCATGAGGTGGAATCCCCAGGCTTAAGTAAGTGTTTTAAACACAGAGCACAAAACAACCTAAAAGATTTTCCCCATACTGAGCTGAGAGCCAAAAAGAGCCTTCTTTTTTCTCCCGACACCCGCACACCCCACCCCCCAAAATAAAATACAACGAAAGGGAGAAAAGAACTGGACCCCTAAACTGTGGACATGGCAGCATTAAAGACGCCGGGTAAAAGAAAAAGGCCTCTGTTTCTCAATGCAGAACCCACCCCTCCCGTGTGCCAGCCCAGCCCTGCTTGCCGAGGAGTTTGCTGGGAGGAGCATGGGCACGCTGGTGTTTTTCCCTCCGCCCCTCCTGGCACCACCAAAAATTAAAATAATAATAATAATGATGATGATGATGATGATGAGAACCCCCCCCCCCACGACAAGCTGTCTTCCTGAGCAGAAATGAGTAGGCCGTGCCTCGTAATACCCCCTGAAACGTTCGTTCGGATCTAATTGAACACACAGCCACTGTGAAATAACAAACATTCATTTTTATTGTGATTCCCAAAGCCTATAGCTTTGGATCTTAAAAATAAATGGGCTTGGCTTCTGCATTTTCCCTGCAGTTTTTGGAAAGGCTTACTTCACTGAAGATGGTGGGGGGGGGGTCGGAAATAGAATTTTGAATTTCGGATAACCAATTAGAGGGAAGGAAACGTAACAGGCATCGAGCACAAGATGGCAGAGCCCTCGGCTTGTCTCCAGCACAAGAGAAGGGAAGAAGGTGACTTACCCAAGGTGCGGGAGGACGTGAGGAGCTTTCTCCAGAGCAAGGAAGTGGCAAGGGTGCCTCCTGGCCCGGCCGGGCACGGTGGCGGGAGGAGGAGGGCAGGTCCCGCCGGCCAGCAGGCCGTCCCCAGGTGCCAGCCCCGGTCCGACGGGCCCTCGGGCGTCCTGCTCTCCAGCCACCTTGTCCATTGGTCCCCTCGGTCCTGGCCGGCGCGGCCTGGGCCTCGGCCACCCCGGCACCCGGAGGCAGGGCTGCCAGGAGCCAAGTGGTGCTGGGGGAGGCTCTGCTCCAGCCCAGGAGGACGAGGAAAATGCTACTTTTGTCTCCTGCTCTCATCTGGCACTGGCTGCCCGGGGAGGGGGGGCCAGAGGCGGCCGCTGCGGCTCGGCCCCGCCCACCGGGAATTTTTGAAAGATGCTCCTGGGTGCCGGGAGGATGGCAGACGTGGCAGAGGCGGGTGGGCCGGACCCCCGAACCCACCACCAGGCGGGGGCGGCGGGGGGGGCCCCGAGTGGGAGAGGGAGGAGGCAGCAGGCGCGGCTGGCCACTCAGCGGCTGGCCCGAGGAGGACGGGGGAGCCGGCCCGGCCCAGGCGCCAGCCCTCCCCGTGGCCAGGCGGCGCGGCCCTGGGCGCCATGTTGCTCCCGAGCCCAGGCGGCCCGGGGCCCGCCGCGGGCATAGAGGCCGCATTGTTCCCGGGCCGGCCCGAGGAGGAGCAGGCGGCGGCGGCCAGCACCCGGCGTGCTCCCCGGGGATGGAAGGGGGGAGGCGAGGCCCAGGGCCCCCCACCCCACCCCGACCTCTCCCTAGACCCCCAGCCTCAGAGCGAGCCCGTTCTAACCATGCCCCGAGAGGCTGAGCCGCCAGGGGTTGGCACCGGCCTTGTGTCCGAGGGGCCGCCTGGCCCTGGGCCGTGGCAGCTCTCTGAGCCTCAGTTTCCCCGTCCACAGAAGGAACGGGGATAACAGCTCCTGCCACTCAGGGCTGCTGCAGGACAGAAGGAGAAACGCACACAGAGGCACCCCGCTGGTGCTCAGGAGCCGGCCACTTCGCCCAGAGGCGCTGCCAAGCAGCCGGGCCACCACGAGGGCCCCGGCGTCCAGAGTCCAGGCGTGCCACCACACCCTGTCAGACTATCACCGACTCCTCAGCTCTGCCAAAGCCAATCCTGGCCACCACACGGGGCCACGATGGAGTGTGCCTGGTCTATGGCCCTCAGAACCGGTCAGCGGGCCTGAGGGTTTAACTTGGAGCTTCTATTTGGAGATTCCCCAGATTTGGCTGTCCTTTGCTCAAGGCAGGCAGGCCACGTCTGTGGGGCTGTGCTATCTGCCCAAGTCTCTCCTTCGACCCTTTATGTGGCCAGGCACTTGCTATCCCCGTGCACGGGGAGCCACGGGGCTGTCAGTGTGAGACAGGGCCTGGACAGGCAGGGCCAGCTCTGTGCTCCAGTGGAGGGCACAGCATGGACTGGCCGTGGCTGGGCCTGTTGTCTGGCTCATGAGCCCTTCTGCCAGTAAGGACTGGGGGTAAGGGACTGTCTAGACACCTGAGCATCTGGGGACGGGAGCGCAGGCTCAGACACGGTCATGCCCGCAAAGGAGGGGGTGGGAGGTGGCGAGGCGATGGAGCAAGAAGGGAGCAGTCCAGGAGGAGTCCTCTGGTCCTTGGGCTCTGGTCTCACGCACACGACCACGTGACCAGCTCAGCAGCTGATGCCAGAGACAAAGCAGGTAGGATTCCGGTGCCACGCGCCTAACCAGGAACGCGGGTAATCCCATTCCAGGAACGGCTCGGCACAGCCGCCAACAGCCTGGCCCCCGGGGAGGAGAGGGCCCCCCCAGCTCCCATGCTCCACCGGGAAAGCCACTGAAAACCAGGTGGCCATTTGGGGACCGGCTCCTGACCGAGGAGAGAAAGCAGAACCTCGGCTGTTACGGAGGCAGAGGCAGTGGGCGTCCCTTACCCCAGCACAGGCGTACACAATATGGCCACAACCAGAAGTGGCCTTTGCTGGGCCAGAGGGCTGCCTAGGAGAAAATGGCCTCTGCCCCAGCGTGGGGCTCAGGACACAACACGTCGGTCCGGGTGGCAGAGCAGCCAGGCCCAAATCAGGTCCTCCTCGGTTGGAGCCCTGTGCCGGAAGGTTTGGCAGCATCGCCCCCTGCCAGGGCCAGAATCCCCAGGGACGAGCCCTGCTCCCCCTGGCTGAGCGGGGAGGGCGCCACAGGTGACACGCACAGACCCTGTCATGCTCAGTACACACGTGTGTCCCCGCAGGCCAGAACCCGCGTGTCTGGCGCCCCCTCGGAGCCCAGGCCGGTCTGGGTGAGGGGATGCCACCCGCATGGAACTCACTCCCACTGCCAACAAAGCCGGCACCATCGTTTTATTAGAACTTAAAATGTAATTATAAAGCGCTGATTTGGATGTAAATATCGCTGTTAAACACATGAAAGGCGAATCGAGATTTAAGAGCCCCAGACCATGCAGGTCAATATTTCAGCTAAACACTCTTCCTGCCTCTGAGATGCCAGAATTAAGGAAGGGCGGTTTGCCGCCCAAAAACCCAGCCTCAGCTCTAGAAGCCAAAGGGATCAGGGACAACACTCCTTTTTTAATCTTAAGGGAAAATACTATCACTCCTTAAAAAAAAAAAAAGAAAAGAAAAGAAAAAAGAAAGAGAAGGCTGTTTCACGTCATCCACGCCATGCACACATTTCCGACCACGAGAACAGCCATCGCCTCTGCTCTCACACGTCTCCTCGGAGAAGCCACCTCTCGGCCGCCCGCTGCAGCCACGCGGGTTTCGGACACGTCCGGAATCCGGCGCGAACAAGTCCGCCATCCAGATCCCACAGCGAGACCCTCGGCCATCGACTCCAGGGGCTGCCCCAACCGTCAGAATAAAAGCCCGTCTCCGAGGGGGTTCTGCGCCTGACACACCGTTCCAGCACTTTCTACTTCGATTTTACCAAATCGACACGGGGCCTCGGACGTCGTTTTGGTCACTCCCAAAAGAGACTCTTGATGGCATTTCGGGGGAGGGGAGGCAGGTGAAACAGACCAGAGTGAAACAGTTCCAGGATCCCAAAAAACCCAAACCAAAAAACCCCATGTAAAAGCAGTTTTAAAAAACGAAACCTCCTTTTTGAAAGCCGAATGTTATCATTTGCCAACAAAGACTCATGGGTGAAGGGAAGCTTGGTGGGGGGGGGACTCTCATCCGTCACCCCCCACGGGGGCCGCTCCCTCCCGTCCTCACCCGCTTCGCAGGGGCGCCCAGACTCAGGACCCCTGAGCTGGCAGGGATCCCAGGCCGATTAGCCCCACAGCCTTCCCCACGTCCCCCCAACGCCAGGAAGACGCTCTCCGTTCCGGCCCCAGCCAGATCCGTTCCTCCGAGTCCCTAATGGGAGCCTGGGGGCTGGGCCCCGTTTCTTGGGGCGCCTTCCCGGCTGCCTGGAGGCAGTGGATTTAGCAGGAACCCGGCTGACCGCTATCCACGGCGGCAGAGTGGGGAAGGCGGCAGACGGCGGGTGCCTAAGCCTCAGAGTGACCCTCTGTTCGTTTTAGTCACTCAGAAAGCCATCCTTCCAGGGCGCACTCTGGGCCAGGCCGTCAGGAGTTACAAACACACCCTCTCCAGCCGGGGACGGAATGTGAGGGTTGGCATGTGGCTTCACCACGGCAGGCTAGGCTCTCTGATAACCCACACGCTGCTCCTAAGGACACTGGACCGTGGGCTCTGGGAGGAGCGAAGGGCTCCAGAGAATCACAGATTCATCCGAAATTGCTCTCGATGGCCTCCTCCTGGGAAGATGGACCCTTCCTCTTAAGAGTCCCGGTTTTCCTCACTTCCATTGGGTGACTACCCTGCCAACCCTCCGACGCCCCCCAGCAGACAAAGGTTCATCAGGTCTGGCCCCTGGCAGGAGCAACCCAGCTCACCACCAGAACCCTGTAATCCTGGCTACCTTTCCGGTGCTTGCGTGCTTGCGAGGAGCTCCCAGTCTTGCGAAAGAGATCCCGGAAGGAAAGAATTAAACTTGAGAAAGTTTAGCCTCCGCTCAACAAAGAAAGCCAGGCGTTCCCACTGCATTTCCCAAGAATCGGGGGTCAGGAGACGGTCCTTTTCCCCTTTCTAGAAATCTCCGTCTCTGACTGGGTTCTCGGGGCCTGTGACAGCCAGATACTCAAGGTTTGCCGTCCCAGCCAACAGGGCACTGGTCAGCCCTGAAAATAAGTATTTCATATAAAAGATCCATTGTCTTGGCTTGGAGACAATTGTTGCGTTTTCCCTCCTCTGCTCTGACACATCAGCATGTCCGGCCAATGCCCGGGCTCCCTTCTCGTCCCGACAGCGCGTTCTGAGAAAGGGCCATCTTGCTGGTCTTCCTGAACCATCGGCTAAGAGAGCAGATTCTCCTCAACGAAGCGTTCTGGGAAATGCATGCTTGTATTTGGCCGAAGAACAATTAGCTCACCGGCAGGGAAACCCTCCCACCAAATCGACACCCGCGTTGCCAGCTCGAATGCTGGCAGCTGGTGTGGCCACTCTGGCCCCCGAGTGGTGACGGCCCGCCCTCGACCTTCCCTGGAGCCCCAAAGAGGTGAGAGGCACAGGTCAGACCCTCGGGTCAGCACCCACATGAGCTCCTGAAGTGCCATTCTGTGGGGAGGCTCCCCTCCTTCCTCGGTAAACATGTCCCAGGACCTCACGGGGCCTTGCTCCCATCTAGTGTCCCCAGTGCCTCCGAGCCACGTCCCCGTGACAAGGGAAGCCCGGCTTTGCAAGCTTCCTGGCATTCCACCTGGGAGAAAAGATCAAAGTTCACCTTTCGGGGGTGAGGAGTAAACTCGTAGGTGTCCTTCCAAGAGAAACCAAAACTGGACTCTGGTTCTTAGAAACTCAGGAATATAATCATCCCTCATGGTAAACACAGTGATCACCATTTACAACATGAGCACGCTCTACGGTGTCCCTGCCACGTGCCAGGAACTGTGCTTTGTGGGGAGAGAGCTTTCTGGACACTGACGGTGCTGTCATTATTCCCAGGGCTAGAGTGCAGGCCCGGGGCAGTGAGCCACCTTGTCTGGGGTCACACAGTACGCCAGGGGCAAGCCCAGATGGGAGCTGCCCCACGGGAGCCAGGACACCCCCACAAGTGTCTTCTCCCTTCTCCCCAAACATGCAAGGATACCCTCTAAGCCCGAGGAAAACCAAGCATGATGGTTGTAAGATGTTTTGCTCGCAGGCCTGCAAGGGCTGCCCCCCTTCCCAAACACTGGCCTTCACTAGGGATACACACTGGTTTCCCTGGACACCAGGGAGCACTTGCTCAGGCAGAGGCCCCATCCCTCAGCCCCAGGGACTGCCTTTCCGTCAGGCCTCATCCACACCAGAGCAGAACAGGCCCCAGGCCCCTTCTGAGAACAGGAGCAAGCAAGACTGGTTCATAAACCGCCCCATCGGGGCAAACGACACAGACCCAGAAAGTGACCCTGCCACGAAGCTGCCGCTATTCCCACGGAGCCTAGCACAGCGCCATCCGCCCCTGCTCAGGGGCCCAGTGGAGGCCTCGTCACCACACATCGCCTGTGTTGAGCAGTTGGACTCCACCAGCACCCAGGACACCCCTCACCCAGGATCTGTGGGCTTCAAGTGGCCAACGGCTGGGCAGGACCCGGCCCCAAGCGCAGACGAGGAAAGACCCGGGGGCCGGCCCTGGTTTAAAACAAAAGCAGAAATGCCAGGGCCAGCCTCCCACTGGCCCACCGCAGTCCGTGAGCCTCTGTCCCCTTGCTAGCACATTCTTTCTATTCAGTCCAGAAGCGACAAAAACCACACAGGAGCCATTTCCAAAACCTCGATTTTGGTGTGCATACCCTCAAAAATGAATTCTGCCCAGTTGGGATAGCCCAACACAGTAAGAAGCCCCCGGTGGGGCCCAAGTCTCCCTCGGAACCGGGCTGGCTCCAAAGCAACAAGGACAAAGGCAGGACAGGACGGTGCTGGGGCTGAGGCCAGGCCTCTGTCCGGGAGCGTGGGGTGGGGGAGCACAATTTACTAGAGACTGTCAACCCCATCTCCCTCCAGGGACTGGGGGCACACTCGGGCCGCCGAGATGGGGATCTGGAGCTTCGTCAAATGGTAACCCCCCACTAAGTGGCCCTGCGGGCACCTCCTTGGATGCTCAGGCCTTTCCCTGCTCCCATGGGCCCGGGGAGAAGCAGCCACGGATGCCCCTCATTTGGGGGGTCGGCAGAATGCCACACGGCCCTGCCCACCACGAGATACGACACAGGTCATCTGCGGACCCGGAGAGAACATCTCCCACACTCTGCAGGCGAGGGTCCTCCGGAACTTGAGCTTCTTCTGAGCATGGGCCGGGCCACTGCCAACGCCAAGCAACAGCTCCCGGCCGCAGCAGCACGCCTTCCGCAGCGGCAACCCCGTTCCTGAGATCGCTCTGGCACGTCCCACCCGGGTTTCACATCTGCTAACTGCCTCTGACAGCGTCATAAATAAAAATTCAAAATGGGGGAGGTGGGGAGGTGGAGTGAGGGGTGTGGGGGCAGAGCGGCCTAGCAGAAGGGGCGGCCCCCGGGGTCCGGTACGCAGCACTGGAGCAAACTTTTGACTTCTGCACCCGGAGTTGGCCATATCTTAGCCAAACGGTCTCCTCTTTCCTCCGAATTCTAGGGAACCCAGGCAGCCCGGGGAGAGGCTGTCGTGAGCCAGGCCTGGGCGACTTGGGCCTCTGTCCACGTTCCCGGAAACATGGCCTTCAGGTGCCAGCTCACAACTCTGGGGCGTTATGGAAACAGGGGGGGGCCCTGCCCATTATTTTGTGGTCAAATCGCCCATTAAGGTTCTCCAAACCACATCAGTAAGATGGGGAGAGCAGAGGGGAAATCGTACTTTGATAGGATGGTACGAAAAAGCGTCCTTAATCCCGCCTCTGCCACCCCCAGGACGGGTTTCACTTTAACAGGATAGGTGCCCGCGAGGACAAACGTGCATTTTAAAATCCCAAATGGCTAGAACCAATGAACGAAAATAAAAACGGAGACAGGGACGGCCTGCAGGGACTGCCCTGGCTTCTGAAACCCAACTTTGAAGAAATTCATTTCAGCGTTACCTTACAACCCTGTAATTATGGCAAACGTGCATTCCTTCACCCATTTCTTCCTCCCCACAAACTCCCCAGGGCCGCCGGCTGGGCCTGTGTGTGAGCCGCCTATAAAGGGGGATTTATTACGAAAAGTTATGAGTTGTTTTTCATTTTATGCCACCATAAACAAGAGCCTCCACACAAGGGCCTTTCACTCAACCGGCCCAGTGGCCACCAACGCTTGACTGCAGCCCCTGAAGCCCGCTCTCCATAAATGTTTGACCAGCAGGGGAAAAAAAAATTAAAAAAAAAAAAAAAAAAAAGAAGCGGCGCTTTGGCTGGCTTAGGAAAGGAATGAAAGATGTCAATTTTTCAAAGAGGGATGGCTGCTTCCAGATCATCCTTCCCAACACATCGCCCCTAAAAACAGATGCTTGCTTTTTCTCTTTTTTCTGTTCTGGTGAAGATAGCTGCTATGGCTCTCTTCTGTGTCCGACAAGATTCTCTCTGGCAAACGGTCCGCACACCTGAGATCAGAAACTGTATTTCACAAATAACAAGTTCCTGAATTTTAACGACGGCCGCGGAGTTCTTGCCAAGCTGGACGGGCCGCCGGTTCAGGAGCAGCCTCCCGGGTCTGCGGAAGGCCTGCCTGCCCTACAGGCTCTTCTTAGAAATCCCTTCATTAATATTTAAATACTCACTAAGTAGCGAAAGTGAGAAATGCACTTACCATCCGCAGGAGTCGCCCCGGAACCCGATGGTGACCCGGGACACGCAGGTCGACTGCCCTGCCCTTGGCGGAGGAGCGCGCGGGGACGCGGCAGGCGCTGCGCTCTCGTGCCCGCACCGCACAGGCCCTGGGCCACGGGTCTGAGTCCTGGTCCGAAACGCTTCCCTCCTCGGCGCGTGGAAACCGCAGAGCGCAGCGCGGTGCCATCTCCCGCAACTCTTCGCAGGGCGGGACGGCTCCGGGACGGAGAGACGGCCGGGCGAGGCGCACGGCCAGGCCCCAGCGCCCATGTCCCGCACCCCGCCGCTCCTCCTCTTCTGACCCCGGCTTGCCGGTACGGAGCCGCCGGGCCTCTCCGAGGAGCGGCGGGCAGCACCCGGTCTCCGCGTCCGCGACTAGCGCCTCGGGGGACCTTTGTCCCCGACGAAAACGAAAGCGCGCCGGGCCGGGGGCGCCCACGCCCTGCCGCGGAGGTCCGGGCCGGCGCGCCCCGCGACTTTCTCCAAGTTCACGTGCTTCCCGGGCCGGCGGGAGGCGCGGGCCCCAACTTGCAGAGCCCGGCCGTCGGGCGCGCTGAGGGCTGCGGGCAGGCTCGGGGCGGCCCCGCGGCGCGGCCCGGGCACAATGGGCGCCGCCGGGCGGGCGCGGGGACAGCGCGGGCCCGGCTGCCGCGCGGCCGCTCGTCTGGCGCGGCCCGGGCGCCGAATGCGGCGGCGGCGGCTTGGCACAGACGCGCCGCGCGCCCGGTGCATGCTAATGGCCGGCGGCCGCGCCATGAATTATTCAGCAGCGGCGCGGAGAGGGCGAGCGCGGCGCGGAGGGCGGCCCGGCCCGCGCGTCCCCCGCCGCTGCGAAGCCGCCGCGGCGACTTCCCAAACTTTCCCCGGTCGGCACCGAGGATGCGGCCCCCGCGGCGCCTCCGTCCCCGCCCGAGCGCGCCGGCCGCGCTTCCCACGTTGCCGCCTATTTTATGTCTTTTGTCTCGGAGTTGGCACCTGTCCCAGAGAGCGCGTTTCCCTGCCCACCCCTTCGCCGCCGGATCGGGGCGGGGGAGGGGGTACGGGGGACCCGGAGAGGAGGAGACGGGGAGGAGGGGGGGGGAAGCAAGGCGCCTACGGGCCCCGCAGCCAGGAGAGACCTCCCGGGGACAGCGGCCGTGCCCGCGGGCCCGGGCGCCTCTGTTCCGCGGGGAGGTCAAGGCTTCGGCTGTGCCCGGAATACCAACGAAGCCTCGGGGGGCCCCGGGCCGTGCCCGCTGCGGGCGAGGACGGGCCGCGGCCCCTCCCCGACTCCCACCCCCCCCCTCCGCCGCGCACCCTCCTCCGGGGGCCGGCGCGCGCGGGCGGGGCGGGCGGCTCGAGCAGCGGATTCGCCGCCCGAACCCCGCGCCTCGCCCCGCAGGCCCGCGTGCGCGCCCCCGCGGGCACGCCACCCCCGGCGCTCCCCGCCGCGCGCCCCCGGCCCGCGGCCCCGCCCGCCTCCCGGCGCGGCCAGGGGGCACCGCGCCGCGAGGACCCCCATCGGCCTCCAGCATCGCGCCCCGGGGCCGCGCGGCTGCGGGGGCGGGCGGGCGCGAGCCCTGGCCCCTGCTCGCACGGCCGCCCTGGCACCGAGGCGGCTGCCGGAGCGCGCTCGGCGGCTGCGTTCCGAGGCGCCGGCTGCCATGATTGCGGGCAGGAGGGGCGCGCGCGCAGGCTCTGGCCCGGCTCAGGGACCCGGGGCGGACCGACGGTCTCCGGCCTGCGCGCAGACCAGTGCGCGCCGCGGACGGCCGCTAGGGTAGCCGGCTCGGCACTGCAGGGGGCGGCGTGTGCCCCGGAGCTCTGGACAAAGTCCCGGGCCAGGGCTCGGGGTCGACGGCGGCGGCGGCCTTCCCCCAGGGCAGGGTGCGTGCCAGGGCGACCCCGCGGCGGCTTTGCGGACAGCGTCCGTCGGCGGAGGGAGGGGCGCGGTGCCAGGTGTGGTGGGGGGCGGGGTGCACGGGATCTGGTGAAGTGGAGAGGGGCAGCGCACAGAGCCCAGAGATGGAGGGGGTGCGCAAGGTGCCTGGCGGAGGAGGGGTGCCCTCAGGGTGCCGGGAAGGCGTGGGATGGCGGGGGCACCGTGCCCAGGGCCGCTGCCCAGCTTGGAGCTCGCTCTTCCTTCCCCGCAGAAACAACTTCCTGCTCCGCTGGCCTAGGGGTTCTAGGCCTCAGCTTGGCTCCTGGAGGCGACTACACTGCAACACCCTGGGACCGCATGGCTCCTTTCCGCGCCCCCTCCCGGGGGGGTCTCGACAGGCCGGGCTCCAGGGTCCCGCCTCTGGTTATAATGCCAAGGAGGCCCCAGCAGCTTTTTTCCTGCCGCCTGAGTGATTTCCCCGCAGAGAGTCCGGCCTGGCCCTCTGGCGCTTGGGGACAACACCGGGTCACTATACTCAGACCCCCTCTCCCTGTCCAGGCATGAACCTCTTTCAGAGCCAGATGGACCTGGCTGTCCCCGGACGCCCGCAACGGGGGCCCAAGAGGAACAAGGCCTCTTGGGCCCCATCCCAATGTCTCTCTGTGCCTGTCTCCCGCACCCCCCCCCACCCCAGCCGGCCTTGGCATTCTAACCAGTGTCCCTTGACGTCACATCTCGCCATTTCTGTCAACCAATTGAAACTTGCTCGTTGTCATAAAAATATATATACTTTTTATGCCATTGGTGCATTCAAAAGTTCCTCGTGTGCCCTGCTTCCCAGGAAACTCCATCCCATATTGGATTGGACTGCCCAGAAAGGGGGAACTGGCTGCCCGAGGCAGGGCTGGGCTGGGGCGGCTGAAGCAGCCTTGCCAGGGCCTGAGCTGACCACCGACCCAGCTTAGAAGTTCTCTAGACCCCTTTGATCTTGGCCTTGAATTGTGGCTGGACACCCCCCGCCCCCCCCCATGACAAACATGGTTTCCCGGGGGAGGGAAATGTTCAGGACATATTAAGGAATCTTCCAAAATGGTTTTGCTGGGTGTTAGGCTCTGAGTGTAGCCTCTTTCTAGGGACGGCTTTTCTTACTCGTATGAGAAAATGGAGTTTTATGAAATGCTTTCTGTTCATCTTCTCACTGAAACGCTGACCAACTTTCACTTTTCACAGCTGCTGACAACAGGCAGAGCAGAGAGAGCCCAAGCAGGGGTGACTTCACAATGGGGTGGGTTTCACTCTTTTCCCGGGGAAGGTCCAGGGTGACCCTCCCAGACCTGAGGACTGTGGGGGTCCAGAGCTGGAAGCCTAGGAATTCTGTGTTCCTCCTTCCTCAGAAATGGACACCTTTGTAGCGGTTTGAGACGCAGGAATGCCGTGCCCATGTTCTAGCAATACAGCAGAACGACAGTGTCTCCTGTCTCGCACAGTCCTTTATAATTTTCTTCCCTATTACAGTGCCCAGTCCCAGCCTGGGCTGCAGGGTAAGAGAACAGGTTCCTACAAGCTGAGTATGTGCCGGCGGTCCCAAAGAGCCATCCAGAGCCTTCTTTCCACACCGAGGAAGAACCCGAGCACCAATGGCCATTACACATCTCCCCCCACCCCGTCCACTCATCTCTACTGCATGGTTCGACTGCTTCAAAAAACACATTAGACATTCTGTGGCTTAGCAACTTTGGGGACTCCAGAACTACAAAATGCTTTCAGGGACTGGCTGAATGAAGGCATCTAAACACACTGTCTCGGGCCCTTTTAATACCAAACCTTGTTTTTCCAAAATAATGAGCAAGCGCGGTTAATGATCGAACCGGGATTTTGAAAATAAATATATTTTCACACAAAACTGCTCCCAAGGGTAAACCCTGAAGTTGTGCATACCTTTGCGATAACGTTCACAAACGCGCGCGCACACACACTGTAATCTATTTATACTCTCTTCCCTAAACACTATAAATATTGTAACTAATGTGATATATATCTTGTGATTAAATTGGTGGATTAAAACACTGAATTTAAAAAGCCACAAAGAGAGATGATCTTACCTTATGCCACTTATAACTTTTGTTCCTTTGGCAAAATACAAATTTGACAACTATATCATTACTGAAGGCAATAAGCAAACGTTAGCATATCAGCTTTGTAATTTTCACCTGAAATCATTGTATAATCATACCAACTTGCTAACCTTTTTATTAGCTGATTTTTTTTTCGTTCTCTACACACAGTAATAAGTTAATTCAATGCCATTTTCCTCCTCCCAATTTTTATTTGGTAAAACAAGAAGTCGGATGAGTCAGAACAATATTTGAGAACGCACAATTTTTTTTTATCCCCTCTGTACTTGGCAAGGATTTACATATAATTTGGTTGTGAATTCAGAAATCAAATTCCGCTTTATTCAAGGAAAATAATAGCTCTCTGATAATTTCACCGGGCATTATTTAGATTGGTTTTTTCGAGTCTTTTTCCAACTTGCTATAAAATTACATTTTTCAAAGTAAATAATTTTTTAAAATATGCTCAAATTATCAAAAAAGAAACCTAGAAGATTTATGTTGTTGGTGAGTGTTATCGATGGACAGCCTTCCTGGGAGAAGAACTTGGTCTGTGCCTGTGGGCCATACCACGCCTAAGGTCAGATGCTCGAAAAAATAAGTCCTAGGAAGGCTCTCGATATAGCAGGATGTTTACACTATCAGCCTTATACAGTTATTTTTTCCTGATTTCTCCCCAGAT
This sequence comes from Mustela nivalis, assembly GCF_964662115.1. Classification (NCBI taxonomy): domain Eukaryota; kingdom Metazoa; phylum Chordata; class Mammalia; order Carnivora; family Mustelidae; genus Mustela; species Mustela nivalis. The sequence continues at coordinate 3,382,155 of NC_139026.1, forward strand.
CTGCCTAATGGGAATGCAGCTGGCGACTTCCTGCTCTGCCCCTGAGCCCCCGTGTCCCCGGCTCAGCCTCTGGCCTCACACCAGCCTAGGAAGACCACGGGCATTCCAGTTCACTGTCTCTTTTCCCAACGCCGTGACTTTTAATGGTTAAAAAATGTCAGTATCCAAGGCATTCCAAGGACTTCGTAAACAGATGCGTTTAATCTAATTAAAGCAAGCAGGATGCGTGTGACTGAAAACTTACATTTTCACTTGGGTTTTGAACATCCAGCTTGCACACTCAAGAATAATGATGTTTTCAAAGCTGGCCCAATAAGCTTGAGATTGTCAGAGCGTGGCGGTTCCTGGGTAAGATGCCCCTTCTTCAGTCATCCCAGACAATGTGCCCTTTTGAGGAGCTACTGGGAGGCTAAGGGTGCTGTGTGGAAAGGCAAACAAGCTTTAACATTTTTTTTTCTTTTTTCTTTCTTTTGTGTGTGTGTGTGTTGTTGTTGTTGTTGTTGTTTCTCTTATCTCAAAGTAGTCTGCAGGTTTGGGATTCCATTTCTATCTATTTCATAATAATGTGTACCCCTACTTTATGCAGGCTTTAATTGCACAACTCAATGATTTGTGCACAAACTCACTGGCATCAATTTACCTTGGGTAAGCATTTTTTTTTTCTTATGGAGATGCCAGGGCAAAGAAGCCTGCTAGTGTAGCTACAGGTAAACCGAGGGAAAGATCATCGAGTGAGGGTCTCGGGCTGGGGAAGGAAGTGCAAGCAACCCCACAGAAAGGATTCCTTCCTTGCAAACATAACGAAGCATTTTCAAAATCCTTTGCTTTCGTTCACCCCATTTTGTGTCAACCTTGGCATAGTTCACTAACAACCGAAATAAAACTCTAGCTATAGGACAAGCATGTTTGAAGAAGAAAACAGAGGGCAGAAATCTACACTAGCAGCCACCCGCCTCTCCCCAGGAAAAAAAGAAAGAAAAAAAAAAAAAAGCCAGCATGCTGGCAGATCATTTCTGTGTCTTCTTTCCTAAAATACAAATATATCCACATATATATGGAACAGACTTAGTGTGTCTGCCCCAATGACGATGAATAGCACACCCCACGCTCCCTCCTAACTGATGGGTAGTAACTCCCGCATATTCACATGCCTGTATATATTATACATATTCACCTGCATATTCACATGCCTGTTCAGAAACACATGGGCAGCTGTTTTGTCAAATTTAACACACTCGCAAAGTGCACACATTCACCTTTCATGATGTGTTACCTGCATATGTATATTTTTTTAAAAATCTAACAATGCTGAAAGCACTCTTAAGAGGTTAAATATTTTTTTTAAATAAAAGGAGAGCCTAAAACGACCAAAAGTCTGCAGTAAATGTGTGTTCGGTCCCATATACGTCTATATATGTGAATATACTGTATATAATACATACGTACCGGCATCAAAAATTTCCCCTTACTGATCAAGAATCACAGTGAATCTTTTTCATTCCCAAGTAGTAACAACACAAATCAGAAAAAAATGAATTAAGGACGACAGACCAATACCCCTGGTCATCCACGCATCCATCAAATGGCAAAGTGAGGTCCTTAGCATGACATAAGGAATGAGAAAAAGCACAGAAGAAAATAAAGTTTTTAAAAATCAAAATTAACTCTTGACGAGAAGTGGACACTGAATTTATTGCAGTTGTACAATTCTGTAGTCCCTCCAATGAAATCATCACCAATTGGGAAACCGACACTTTCTAAAGAATTTAGCCTGCCACCTATAGCAAATGTGTATTAGCAATTAAAGGCATATTGGAATTTGGAATTTAACAGTTTCTGGTAGACAGTTACCAACTTCCATGAAAATGAAAAACATCAGAAAATCTGAAAAGAATTTCTCTCCCCAAATATCCAAGGAATGCCTTCATTTCACGTGTTGAAAAGCCTTGATTTATTTGAAATATTTTTGCATCATATCAATCCTTTATATGGAGCCTGAAATAGCCATTATTTCAATAACTACATTGTCTTTTTGAATCACATCTAAGCAGACTTTGCTATTATACATTTAAAGCAATTTTAAACTTGAGAAACTGTCATGTTTATTTAAAAAAAAAATTTTAAATACTGCTGAAAGTCAGCTCAATTGTTTTCTTCCCCACAGATGAAATGAGAACTTTAGCATCATTTCTTGGCCATACAGTTTCTCAGTGAGCTAGGTAAATTATAAGCCCTTAGAATAAAGAAGAAAAGAAAGGAAATAAATCCTGATTTAGAACTCAAAAGGCTCATTGTTAAATTGCAAAGGACAGCAGGAACGTTTTTTTAAAATCAAGATTTCACAGATCTGTTCTTTAAAATGACTGCAAAGAACCCAAGCTGCCTGCGAAGCAATCACATGCAGAATGAGGGAATTTTTAGGGGACAGTTTCAAGTTGTTTCCGATTTGACCATGGTGGTCTTACCGAAATACTCCCGTTTTATTTTCTTAAAATCTAATATGATTTCACACCACAGAGGCGAGTAATTTGCCTTGTATATAATGACAGTTTCATTTTCCTGAATGTGCCTAAATATTGTAGCTTTTAGTTCTGGTTAACACGGAGACAAGGGTAAAGCAGGATTTTGCATGTATGCCCTTTCTACAAAAAGTCAAGAAGTGTTTTAGCTAAATTTATCACTGAAGGACAAGATAATATTTAATGGCTGCAAAGGAAAATACTCAAAAACAGAGCCGATGCTGTTGTTCTGTTTTGTTTCCTGCTATTTATAGAGCAACATTCGGTGAAATTCTTCATATTAAAAGGACACGAAGTTTATTTCTTTTAACGAAGAGAAAGGGGTAGTGTAAGCAATTGGGTAAGGGGTGGCTTGGAATTTGCAAATATGAGTCGACATAATTTTCACACGAGGAACCTGTACTTTAAAAGAATCCATTTCAAAATAAAGAGAGAAGTGCACAGGCTTGGCTCTCCATGAGACTCCCAGGAAGTGATTTTTAATCATCTTCAAAGGCTCGAGCCTTGGCTAATATCTTCCCATTAACCAGTTTTTCAACTCTGTATTCGAGACTGGCTACGCTTCCATGGTGGCCCTGTTTGCACCGTCTGGTCTAGGAGTGACAGCCGCTTCCTTCCCCCACATCGACAACCTGAAATTGACAGTCTCTCACACCTAGAATGCTGGAAACTTCTAGGAGGGCTCCGAGGCTTACTGGGAAACTTCTCTCACTGGGGGGAAAAAAAACAAAAACCAAAAAACAAAAACCTTCTCGACACACACCTGGATCTACAGATTTGGAAAAACTAACCAGCTGCGGCCAAAAACCAAAACACTCAACCTCCCGAACACAGTCTGCAAGAAACACAGAGCCCTTTGACGCCACGCAAAGACTTGTAAATAAAATAGCTCCAAGGCAGACAGGCTGAATGAGCCTCTTAAAACAGCCAGTTGGTGCCTCAAAATTTAAAATTAGAACATTAAATGTTAACAACACGAGGATATCCTGGGATACTTGTGTGCGTGCGTGTGCACGCTCACTTGTCTTGTCTGTGTGTGTGTGTGTGTACATGCATGTGTATGTGTATGTAGGAATACAAGTTTTGCCGCCCTACGGCTTGGAGCTGATCCGAGGTCCTGCTGGAGAGCCCCTAAACCAGGCAACAGGCCGGCTGTCCCCGCATTCACTTTGGGCCCCTTCCTCTCTAATTATACATGTGCGAACACCCAAAGCCAGCGAAAACACAACCTGCTGTAGATAACAAGGACCGATCTCAGATACAGAAAAGTCTTTGCCTGGAATAAATGGTGATTTGTGGAAGGCAAACCAAGCTGACCTCATTCTTTGTCATTAGGACAAAAGCGGCATAGCCCGTGTTGGGGAGTGAGGCAAGGGCCGGCAGCTCTGGGAGACACAGGGGCTGGATTCCTCTGAGAGAAAGTCACGTTTTGGGGGTTGGGCCGGGGTTTGGGCCCCGCAGACCCTTACCCTAGCTAGGCTGGGCATGGCCGCAGATACAGTCTGGGCTTAGACTCTGGGATCAACATTCAGGGCTCTCGGGCGTCCGTGTCAGAAGGAGGAGGGTCTCCAAACCGTCAAAGCCAATCCCCGAAATTGGGGGCCATCTCCGTGTCCTGTCCAGAAGCCTTAAGGGGACAAGGACGCTCTTTATCTTGCTCAGTTGCTCCCCACGCTTGGCCCACACGTCCTTCTTCTGGCTGATGCAGAGGGTTTCCATACCATTCAGGGCAACAGAAAGAGCCAGAGCACATGGTCGGGCCAGGTACCGCAGGAGTCGCTAGGAATTTCCATCAGGAATCAGCAGCCTTGTAGTAAAGGGTTCTTCCCGTGCTAATAAGGAGAGCTCCTCAAGTGCGTACCACAAGCGCGTCCTAATTCACTCAGTGTTTCCCCTGTCTCTGTCTCACGGGATCTCACAGCCCGAGAGGAAGACGCAACCAAAATGATGATGCCTCCCTATAAGCCAGGGGAACTGAGGCCCACGTGGGTGGAACAGTGACTTGGCCTGGGACCCTAACTCACACATGCCACTTTGATATTTTGCCTTGCTTGCTTTTTCTTTCTTTCTTCCTATACATCACCACCCACCTCTTCCTACTCATACACACACAGGTTTATTTTATAGGTAAGAACCATTCCCAGGAAGAACAGAGCCTCATTGAAATCTGGGTCCCAGAACTGCTTTAAGCTGGCCAGCTCTGGCGGTCCCCCCCCCCACCCCCGCAGCCAGATTCGGTCATCTGAGGCGTCCACCCTTCCCAGCCAGGTGCATCCTGATTTCCCCCTCAAGTCTGGGCTGGGATGAGTCTATGTCCTGTGTAAAATAGTAGACACAGGTTTGCCGCTGGGGCCACCAGAGTCCTCCCGACCAAGCAGCCTCGCCTGAGCTCGGGAGCTGTGATGCTCTCTGTCCACCACCCTTCCTGCTGGGGGGATGTGGGGGGGCAGCACCCCGAGAGCAGGATCTCCCCAGCCACACAGCCAGGGTGGCCCTGAGCCTCACCTGAGCCTTCCCCCTGCTTTCTGCCTTCTCTGAAGCTGGCAGGCCCATGCCAGTCGTTTTGGTATAAAAGACCAAACAGGTGACCAGGACGGCCAGGAAAAATCTCTAAGTCACACAGCACCTGGCTGCCTGTGGAGCGGCTCCCCGTGGCAGTTCTTTCCGGGAGGGCCGGCCCGGGGCCCAGGTCCAGACATCCGCATTCTGCAGGGGCACACACAGCGGATCAGATGAACTAATTACCCGTCAGAGCAGAGAAAGGACAGGTAGGGACTGTGGCGGTGGACTGACAATGAGGAAGGGGACAGTGAATGAGGAGACCAGGTTCTTTAGGAAATAGCACTAGGGACTGTGAGCCATGCAGGGCACGACTCCGGGGCCCTTCCCTCTCCGGCAGAGATCGGCACCACATATGGAAACGTACCCAGTGCTGGCCTGGCTGCCCGCTCGCCCCCAGTCCCGCTCCATCCTCCCAGCAGAAGGGCATGGCCCACGGCTCCAGGACACCATACCTTCCCGAAGCCAGACTCCGTGTTAGAAGGTTCCACCCCACAGACAGCACGCTCAGAAACACAAGTAACATTTAAAAGAGGCTCCCTAACAAAGGTGAGCGAATGCAGCTATGGGATTCAGGAGGACTAGGGCAAAGGACAACTAGAGACCACCAGGCTCCTCTTCAAAGCAAAGCCTTCCAAGACTCCTTCCTCTTTCCTTTCTGCACCTGACTACAGGAGAAAGTCCTTTTTAAAAAAACATCAAAATCTTAAAAAAAAAAAAAAAAAGAGTTACAAGGAGCTGAGTCACAGAAGCTTTTGGGGGTAAAAAGTATAACCTTAGCCAGGATTTGAGGGAAAAACAAAGAACACAGAGGACACAGAATGGCCAAGGCCCGACTTCAGCGACCATGGCCTTACTAACATATTCTCACCCCCAGCCCTCCCTAGAGCTGTCCGCAGACCCCAGAGAGGCTGTGAGGCCTGGAGCCGGACAGAGCCCCCGAGCCAGAGCGGGGTCTGAAGGTCCCTGTTTTCCCTCACTTGGGACTCAGAATTCGGCTTCCCTGGATTTCCTTTTCTTTCCCATCTGCCGGATTCCCCGCAGACATAAGCGCAGGAAAGAAAAACAGGGGCCAGTGAACCTCTCTTCTCTGCACCTCCACCCAGCCTTAAGGGCCCTGCCTAGAGGTGCCTCCTGTTGGGGTCCTGGGGTCCTTCCCCCAGGGGACAGGTGCGCGCGCGGCCGTGGTGGCTGCCTATGGTCTGTCCGCGGACCAGGCTCATCGGCTAGTCTCATGCAGCCCCCCGGGGTGCCAGAGTCCGGGCTGGGCAGGGACAGGGCTGTGCCTGCAGCAGCTCCGGTGGCCGCGGGAAGGCCCGCGAGCGCCTCCACCAGGCAGCCCCGGGGCTCGCGGCGCAGGACCTCGGGCGGGGTCCTGGCGGGGCCTGGGCGGGGCCGGGCGGCAGCGGGGTTGGGGCCTGGGGCCTGCGGTCCGCATCCCGCGCAGAGCCCAGCCTGAAGTCCGAGCCTGCGGCTGGGTCTCCCCGGGCCGGGCATCGGGTCCGCAGGGGGCAGGATGGGGTCCGGGGTCCGAACCGAGGCCTGGAGTCGGAGTCGGAGTCCGCGGTCGGGTCTGCGAAGGGCAGAGATCGGGGTCCAAGCCGGGGTCCCGGGCCCAAGTCCGAGTCCTGAGCCGCGCAGCGGTCCGGGTCGAGGTCTCAGTCCGCGTGCGGGTCTGGGTCCGAGTTCCCGGCCAAGCCAGGGGCCGGGGTCTGGGGTCCGCCTCCGGGTCCGCGTCCGGGTCCCAGCCAAGGGCCGGGGTCTGGGGTCCGCGTCCGGGTCCGGGTCCCAGCCAGGGGCCGGGGTCTGGGGTCCCAGCCAGGGGCCGGGGTCTGGGGTCCGCGTCCGCGTCCGGGTCCCAGCCAGGGGCCGGGGTCTGGGGTCCGCGTCCGGGTCCGGGTCCGCGTCCGGGTCCGAGCAGGGGCCGGGGTCCGCGGCGGCGGCGGCGGCGGCACGCGCCCCAATTAGCCGCGGCAGGCGGTGGGGCGGCCCCACCGAGGGCGAACAAAGGGCGCGACCCCGGGGTCAGGGAGTCGCGGGCCGGCGGCCGCCACTTTGTTCACCCGCCCTGTTTACTTTGCCGAAGTAAAGCGCACAATATATTGGCTAAAGCGGATTAGAGGGTCGCGCCCCGGAGGCCGGCGGGACCTCCCAGCCGGGCGCCTCCCAGGCCGGCCGGGCCTAGCGCGTGCAGACCCCTTCCCGCCGGCGTCCCCTCCCGCAGAGACAGCCGGGGAAACTGAGGCTGCGCCCGCCAGGCCCCGCCTTGGGGGGCAGGAGCGCGGGCCCGGGGCCGACCCAGGGCCTGGAGGGGGACTCGGCGGAAGGCGGGCGCGTCCTCGCGGGTCCCCGCAGGTCTGGGCTCCCCTGCGCCACGTGGCAGCCGGAGCAGGGTGGCTCTGAGTGCGCCCCACGGGGTCTTTTAAGCCGGCGGGGGTTGGGGGGGGGGCATCGCGTTTTTTCCCAGACCCCAGCGTTTTAAAGATTCTGCCTTTCCCATCGCAGCTGGTCCTGGAAATTCATTTTACGGGGGGAAAAAATGACACTTGCTTAAAAGATACAGTATTTTAGATGGAAACGTGGACTGATTTTTCCACATCACAAAATCCTGTAGCATTTTAGTTAAAAAAGAAAATCCTCCCCTCCTGTCTTGACACGAGATGTTCCCATGCATCCCCAGCTGTCAATCAGCAGGTGTCTTAAGATTGCAGAATAATATTTTGTGATAGCAAAGTCCTGCCAAAGTACAGCCGGGGCGGGGGGGAGGGGTTGTAGGGTGGAGAAAAGTGTTTTCTTTCTTTTTTCAAAGACAAATAATGAGTATAAGTAAACCAAGGTTTCCCCGCAAAGACCACAGTTTATCATCTGGCATTATGAACCCAAAATCTATATGCTTCTCCAGATAGGAACTTGAAGAACCTTTTAAATTGCCAAGCAGTAGAGGCAGAAAACATCAACCCCGCAATCAAGAACAGGGTCTAACCATAGGTAGTTCGACCGAGTATGGGACCACGTATCCTGGAAGAACAAGAATGCCCTTTTCCCTTTCCAATGCTATTGCTGAGGGGGCAAAAATATTTCTTCTTAAGTTCACACAAAATCTGAATTGAGTTTTTTATGCCCTGGTTGTGTAAACGTACATGTTTAGTTAGTAAACGCATGTAGTGTTTGATTAATAAGCTATCAAGGTATAAATCTTTCATAAGAAATGAATAATATTTACTTACTATACATATCTGTTGGTCTAACGAATATTTCTGCTACATACCATCTATCCACAACTACTGAAGGAGAATACGCCATTTGTCTATACTTCTACTCACAAGCCTTTAAAATTTTTTTCTTTTCTGCTTATAAAAATACCATGTGTTTAGAGAAGGGACAGCAAGGTCCAAAGCCTGAGTAATTTAAAGATAGATATTTAAGATAGAGATAATTGACACAGTAAACATAAAATGCAAATAATTCAGATGTAAAATACACAGAAAAAGGAAAAGTCAACGAAATGCCATTATTCAGAAGGAGCATGCTGTTGTATTTCCTTCCCAGCAGTAAACATGTGCATACAATTACATCACTTACATCCATATTTACTGTATGTGAAATGTTGTATCTGTTGGTACCCAAGCCCTTACAAACTCTTTGTCAACAGCATTGTAACAGGGACAAACTATTCCATTATTTTGTTACGTGATAATTTACGCCACCGCCCCCCATTATTCCAAATTTCATTTCTTGCTAATATTACTCTGCTGTAACTAACACGACCACCAGTGGCCTTGTCTGCGAAGTCTGTCTGCCATGTGGGTTATGAATCGATCTCTAATGATCCGCTATTAGGGTGTTGAAGGGTGCATTCTTCGAAGGGGCATTCAGGCCAACCTCATACGCTCCATTTGTCCCATCAGAAACGAACGTGGAAATCTTAGAATTCCCCTAGATCACAGTTACCCCAGAAAGCAAGACGGGAATCAGTTTGTGCCCCCGCCGAAGGCCCGATGGATTTGTGGGACCAGCCGAGGCACATACCGGATTGCGACACTGCGTTTGGCAATGGTGCCCTCGCACTGAAGGGCTGGCCCATATCTGCCTACCCAGCTGCTTGGCATGAACCCCCCCACTGTGTGGTGGGTTTAAGTCAGGACCATAAAGCTGAACACCTTGGAAACATTATCTCAATAGTTCTGACGAAACTTTGTGTGTCTAAGAAGTGATTTGGCTCCAGCGGCTTTTTTTGCCGAGAATCCAGAACTCGGGCCTGCTTTTTCACCCCTTCTCCCAGCTGCTTCTGTCCTCCCGCCCCCTTGCCCTGTCCTGCACGGAGAAGGCCTAGCCCGGCTCTCCCCCATCTCCGCGTCTGGGCCTTGCAAGGGGCCGCGTCTGGGGCCCCTGCCCCTTTCCTCCGACGTCCTGAGTCAGCCCGGGCTCTGCCATGGGGCCGTATTGGCCGTCTGTCTGGCCTGCCCTGACTTGGCTCCCGGAACGGTGGGGGACAAAGCCTGGGGACTGTGCAGCCTGAGGTCTTCTCCCTGAACACCAAGGCCTGCACGGGGGCCTGCCTGAAGGAAGCGACCTGTGGGCCAGCGAGGAGTTGCCCCCAAAGCAGAGCAGCCTGGAAAGAACTGCTCTTTCAGAGGTCACGGCAGAGAAGTCACCGAGTTCCTCCGAAAATAGGTGCCCCCAGGAACTGACACGGCGGCAGTGAAGAAAGCCTGGAGAGAAATCTGGAAATGTGACCGAGCTGCAGGGGGGACGGGGATGAACAATTTCTCCCTTACGGGCATTTTCCTGCATTTTCCGTTTCACGCGATGAGCGTATATTGCCTGCAAACTCAGAAAAGGATCGTATCACTGATAACACCGTATTTATTGTAAGTCAAGCAGATCTAATTCATCACCAGAATGAAACAAATTACTGTTAAACAGGTATGAGTTTAACATAAACAGTAATAATCCCACAAGGCCGGAGAAGTGACTAAGATGATAATGGCATTCACGTGGTTCCAGCACTTTGCCCTTTAGAAAAGCACTTTCAAACAGAAAATGAAACTGGGCGGCTTTGCTGTGCAAATATTGGCTGCCTTATTCTATTTCTGCAGCAGCCCTTGACCGTGGGCTTGGACGGACACTATTCTTCTCCATTTAAATCTGGGAAACAGGCTTGGAGGAGAGACGAGCCCAAGGACGGGAACAGAGGCTGCGAGTCGCTCGTGTCCACAGCGGTTCCCACACCTTGTCCTGGTGCCTTCCTGCGGGGGAGACATTCTCCCGGGGAACGCCTGTGTTTCCCGTTACTCCATTTTTTATTTTCCCCCATGACCGGAGGCGGTGCCAGTGGCCACGGTGGGACCGCAATTAGTGAAGGTTTTCTTGGGTTTGTTTTAAAATACTGGTATTTGCACAGTCTGTGTATCCCTTGAGAGGTATGGGGCGCGCTGGGACGCAGCTGGCTGAGGTGTGTGGGCGCCAACCGGGCAAGGACTGTCTTTGTCACAGGGAGAGCCGAATGCCACACTGCCCCCGGGAAGGAAAAAACACGGGTAGGATGACGACTCACGTTCCTGTCCATGGAATTTCGGAGGCCGGAGTCCCCCCCAGAAAAACTCATGATGCCTATGTGGGAACATGCATTTTGTTGTCTTATTTTTTAAAACGGGGCCCCTTCCGGCCCCTTGATAACAACGGATGGGAACAGACCTACGAATCCGATGTATTTGATCTTAAGTCTCTTTCTTTCACAGCGAGTTCAAAGGCAAACCAGCATGCTGTCTTCTACTCTAACAGGCAATTGCTAAATTTGGATTTTGGGGGGTAAAAATTTTACTCCAGCTTGAAAATCCAATGGCTCTCGGAAAGCAAGTAAGATTCACCACTCTTTATGCTAAAATCATCTTAACTGGTTACAAATAAATCAGGACAAAATGATGTGAGCAGAACATATGCCTTCCGTCTCGTGTCTTCGGGAGACAGCGTGGGACAAGCGGCGGCCTGTGGACCCGCGAGCCGCCGGGAGAGTGGCCCGGGCCCGGGGTTTGGCACGTGGTGATTTTGAACACAGAGGTGTTGCGAACCTGGGCTTTTTACATTCCGAGGACACTTCCGGTTTCAGCCGAAGATTAAATTATTTAAAACAAATAATTATCATGTGTAATCAGCAGGTAAGATCAATGAATTGGAGACATTTATTTCCTCCCGGGAAGACATCTGGCACTTGGGATTTTTAAGCTGCGAGTAGACGGGCACATTTTCCCAAGACCCTTTATTTTCACTTCTCCTCACACAGCTCACAGCAAACCATCCCTGCCTTCTAAAATAAAAACACATGCAGGGGCGCCTGGGTGGCTCAGTCGGTTAAGCCTCTGCCTTCAGGTCGGGTCATGATCTCAGGGTCCTAAGATCGAGCCCCATATCGGGCTCTCTGCTCCACGAGGAGCCTGCTCCCCCCACCCCACACCTACCTCTCTGCCTGTGATCTCTGTCAAATAAATAAATAAAATATTTTAAAAAAATATTGCCGCTTTAATTTAGCAAAGAAAATCCAACACGCAGAATCTCTGCACAGATAATTTTTAATTAAAAAGAGAGAGACTGCTCGCCGTGCCCTCTACCTCTGGGACAGCAGTTACCTTCTCCACGTGTTAATAATTTAACTGTCAAATCACAACAAACAGCTAATTCCATCTTGGAGCCTCGAAGACTGCAACCCAGGAGGGAGATTTCGGTCATTACCACTGAGGCACAAATGCTGACAGAAGTCCTCCTTCCCAAGGGCCCCCAGACAGGGCTGGGACATGACTAATTTATTTTCTCTTATCCATCATCTTTGCACCAGATTAAAATATTTATATCAGTCTGTTCACTTTAAGATGTGCGGAGCCGGCGTCAGCTTCTGAGCCACTCCTTGGGTGTTCAGTTTTGGCTTTTCATTGTTTCCAGCGATGCACAGCCCTACATGGGGAGCACTCTCAAAGGCTGGTGGGATCTTTGAGTGGGGACCGGCACGCACGGCTACGTACCTTGGGCACAAACCTCTCCCCCAGCTGCCCAAATGCCGCCTAGCCACAGTGACGGAGCTGTTCCGACACATCTCTCCCAAGAGATGCCGGTGAAATCATGCAGGCCTGAGCGCTGCTTTGAGAAGGAGCTTGCCTCTGGCCAGGCTGGCTGATGGAAACCAGACCTGAGTCAGGATGCCCCAGCCAGGCAGCCAGGTAGACAACGGGGAGCAGGGGGTTAATCAGGGAGTTGGGAGGGGTGCAAACAAAAGGCCATGGGCAGAGATGGGAAACCAGCAGGGGAAACCAGGCTGCAGGGCCCAGCCCAGCCAGGCGCAGACACAGGGAGCTCTGTGTGCCTGCCCGCTGCCCGGCACTGTGACTAACCGCCCCACTATTGTACCCTGAAGCCGGCCCTTTGTACCGTCCCCCTGGCGTCTGGGAGCACGGCCGGCCGAAGAGAACCTCTCCAGCAGTCCCCCTCATCCTGGAAGCTTGCAGCCCTAATGCCCATTCTTTCAGCTCTTGGGAATGCTGGGGGCCTGACTCGGCCCCTTGACCCGGGCCAAGAAGGGCCACCCATTAAAAAAAAAAAAAAAAAAAGAAGCAGAAAAACCAGTCTCCCCAACTCTGGGATGGGGCACATACATGGGGACCTGCTAACCCTGCATTGCCCCACAGCAGGCCTGCACTGTAATGCCACGTGGGGACCTGCTAACCCTGCATTGCCCCACAGCAGGCCTGCACTGTAATGCCACGTCGGGCCACTGAGCCTTTGCAACCCAGGGAGCCCGTCCAGATGGAGACGCGTGTGAGGACAAAAATCTGGAGTTCAAAGACTCGGGATCCAGAAAAAAGTGGGGGAAACCTCATTGATAATTTCATATTAATTCCACACTGAAATACACAACTTTGGGATATATATTTGATAAAATAAATTTTATTTTTAGAGGGAATTTCACCTGTCGGTTTCCACTTTTTAAAAAAAAGCGACTGTGCGAACACGTCAAAGTCCGTGTCTACTGCACGGAGCTGGGCGAGGCTGGGAAGGGGCCTCGAAGCCTGCTCCCCGCAGGGAGACAATGGCAGGGAGAAAGCACCGTGGCTCTGGGCCCAGCGACCAGCCTACACCCGGAGACCAGGCGGACCGGGCTCTCGTGGCCGCATCTGGCCTCAGCCTCGTGTTCATCGGTCTCCAGAAGTGAGTCTCACACATTCATGTGCCGGAGAATCCTTTATAAACACTCACATGTGTGTAGAAACACGCAAACACTCCAGACCCCTGATCCTCTTCACAGCTGTCTGTGTGAACCAGGTGCCCGATGGCCCCCGGAGGCCTCCCTGGAGCCAGACATGTGACCTATGTCCCAGACTGGACCGACCAAGGGCCCCTTTATGACTTTCACGGCCCCTAACACCTTTGCTTTCATGGCCCCTTCCTCTCCTACATATGAAACAGGATATTTGATGACTGCCTTGGTATAAAGACAAATATGATTGAGGCTGAATTCTTCATTATATATTCATTATTATTATAGTTATTGTTTTCTCCTGATTTTAAAACACATTAAAATTAAAACATGTTCATGGGCCCTCAGCGGGCACGGTGCCTCCGGAACCCCGTCCCACCGGGCTCCTGCGACCGGCCCGCCTCGCATACTCATGCTCCTTCTGCACTGGGTGCCAGCCCGCTGCTTCTCCGGGGCCGGATCGCCTCCCTCACCCTAGAATCCCTTCCTCAAGTCCTGCCCAGAACGGACAGTGTGTGAAGCCCCCACCCAACGCCAGAAAACTTTCCAGATTGTTTTTTAAACACAAAAGTTGGTCATGAGACAGGTCCAGGATCCAAGAATGGCTGAAAGCCCCAAGTCAGCGAAAAACCAAGACACGATGCCCCCAGCACTGTGCAGGGACACCCCGGCTCAACACCGAGAGACAAAGCCATTTAGCCACCAAGTCCAGGCGAGGGCGGCATCGGAGGCCCCTGGGCCTGCCCGCGGGGCCCACCACGTGCCCCATGGCCTGCGGCCCTCATACCGGAGCAGCACCGCAGCCTGGGGCCCAGCTGCTGGCCGGGGATGCCCAGGCGGCCTGTCTTAACAACGTCTCCCAGCAAACGGCGCGGGGCGCCCTCCCATTCCGCCCTCCCTCGAGGCCCCAGTGCAAGGAGGGCCCGGGTGCAGGAGATGGTTAAAAGTCTGCATCCTTTTTGCATCCGCCTCCAGAGGAAGCGCTGCTTTTTTTTTTTTTCCCCTCCCAAGCAGGAGGAGGGGGAGAAAAAAGCTGAGAGCAGCAATTCGCAGGCCTTGGGATGTTTTTCTCCTTGACAGCCCGGGGCCCCGCCTCGCGCACGCGGCCTTCCTCCGCCACGGCCACGCCGGCCCGGCCGGTGCACACGCGCGGCCTCCCCGCCGAGCGGCCCGCAGGGAGGGAGAGAGGAGGGAGGAGGCCGGGGCAGCCGCGGCGTCGCCTGGCACTGCCCGGCTTTGTGCCACCCCGCCCCCCCCCGGCCGCTCTCCAGCCCCCTCCCCCGCCCCCCCTGCGGCCCACTCGGCCCCCGCCGCCCAGTGCCCACCCTGCGCCCACCCGGGGTGCCCTCACCTTCCGGGGGCCTGGGTCCGGCTCGCGCCCGGGGCGCCCGGCCACGTCCTCGGCGCCGCCTCCGCTCGCCCCACCCCGCTGCCCGCACTCGGCGGCGAGCCTGGCACGGGGCCAGCGGCTGGGAGCCCGGCCCGGGCAGGGGAACCTTCCGGCGAGGGTGTGTGCGGGGAGGGGTGCGGGCCCCGGCGGTGCCCGCGGAGGGAGAGGCCCAGATGCCCGGCGGCCCCCGCCCCCGCCCCCGGCCCCTCTCCCGAGGCCCATAAAGGCACAGACAACACGGGCGGTTTAGTCAAAACAGTCATGTGCGGGAGCCGGCGAACAAACAAAAGCCCTTATTTATTTATTTAGTTCACACACTCAGATAAGGAGACGCCTTTTGTGCGCATAATTTCACACACCCCAGACAGGAGGCGACGCCGCGATGAGCCCCGCGCCCGGGCCGGACAGCCCGCCTGGCCTCGGGAGCAATTGCATCGCCGGGGCCCGGGCATTTCCATATTTAAATTGGGCAGCAGCGTATGATTAATTAAGAAGGAAAAAGGCAAAAAGGAAGAAAAGCCGTGGGGGTGGAGAGCCGGACATTCTGGGCAGCTCCGTGTGCCAAGGTGCCCGCAGCAGCTTAACCCCTCCCGTGCCAGGCCCAGGCCCCTGGTGGGACTGGCTCCAGCAGGCGGCCTGGAGGGAAGGCTGCCCCTGCCCTCCGTGCACTCCCGGCCTTGGGGTGCACACCGGGGCCTGCCTTTGTGTCTGGAGGGCTACCCCAGCTTCAGACGCTGCCCTGGGAACGTTCCCTTCCTTCCATTCTTATTCAGAGCAGCTCTGAGTTGCTCATTGCTTGGGCCGGCACCTTGTGAGATGTCTGGCAAGCCCTTGCTAGGACCAGGGAGAGCTGCAGCCCTTCCAGCCAGGACAGAGAGACCCATCTTTTGCCATCCAGACCTTTACCCTACTCATCCTCACAATGCAATGAGGCCCTGCCGCCGGGGGAGGCTCCCAGATCCCCCCACGCTCACACAAGTGCCCCCTTTGCCAAGGGGCTGCCCTGAGGCCTTTCTGTCCATGAGAGCAGCCTGCCTGTTCTGGGAAAGGGACAAGAAGGCCCACCACCCTTCTGGAAAAAATCAAGGGCTGGGGTTCCGTGAAAGCCAGGGAAGTCTGTATTCCTAGAGGCAGACCCTGAGGAGACCTGGATTTAGGGTCTAGCCATTACTGAGGGTCAGCCCTGCCTCTTGGCAGCTGTAGGGCCTTAAGCATCTTATGTAGCCACTCCGGGTCTCAGTTTGCCCACTGTAAAATAGGGATAATAGTGCCCACTCTTCCTGCCAGCCCTGTGGGTTGGGGTGGGGAAAAGCAGCTCCTGATTGAGCAGAGGACCTGCCTGAGCTCCCAGAACCTTTGTCCTTGCCATAGGCGAAGGGTGCAGCCAGTAGGACCTCTGGCAGGAATCTGTGTCAACCCAGAACAGTCCGAACCCAGGCTGCGGGGGGAGGGGTGAAGTTAAGGGCCTAGAGCTGGGACAGCATCGTGGATTATCCACTTGGGTCCAATCTAATGACATAAACCCTTAAAAATGGAGATCCTGGCCCAGCAGGGGTCAGAGAAAGAGAGATACAATGTCTTTCTTTGAAGATGGAGGAAGGGGCTAGAAGCCAAGGAAAGTGGGTGCCTCTAGAAGCTGGAAAAGGCCAAGAAAAGGATTCTCTCCGGGAGCCTCGTGATGGAACCAGCCCTACCAAACCCTTGACTTTAGCCCTTCCAGTCATTTCAGACTTCAGCCTCCACCACTGCAGGATAATGAACTTGCAACCTGTGAGGCATCCCATCAGGGGACTTTCTTATGGCAGCAGTCGGAGACTAACACACCACCTTCCTCCCTCCCCCACACGTCCAGATGCTTCTGACGGAGACTGGGGGTGCGGCCTGACTACGAGTCACTCCACATATGGGGCTCATCGGCAGTGGGGCGTGCTGGGTTGTAGCTAGGACACTTCATCCCTGCCCTCAGGAGGCTTCGTCCAGGGATCAGATGACCTGCGGAGCCCTCCTGTCCTAAAGGGGCTCGAACCTCACCTCCTGGCTTCTGCTCTCCCTCCCTGTCCTCCTCCTCCCCTCCCCCACCTCCTCCTCTTCCTGCTTCTCCACACCACCGTTGACTGAGCCTTGCCCAAGAGTGGGCGCCATGCGAAGCAAGATCTATTCCAACCCCAGCCTTCAGGCTTCGTGACTGAGGCAGCCCAGACCCCGAAATCCTGTCCACAGTTCGGGGCGGAGAGGGGCCATCTTCTGCTTCGTTACCATCAATATGTCCTTCTTGCAATAGATCAGGCAGGAAGTCTTTGGGTCAGTGTTTCCCGTCACTGGGCCCGGGGTCTTCATCTGTAAAAAGGGCCGATTCCAGGCCCTCATGCGGTGGCCGTGAAGGCGACCAGGTGTTGCTGCATGTGCCCTGGGGGCCCAGCACTGCCCAGGCAAGTCAGCTGCGGGACGACTGGGTTCTCTCTAAAAAGAACAACTAAGATGCCAGGCAGGGCTGTCCCCTCAGCAGTGCCACCGCGAGGGGGATGGCAGCTCGGGCCCTGGCCAAGGTGAAATTTCAGAGACACCCCAAGAGGCTTCTGGAAACTTCTGGAAACACTCCCCTCGGAAATGTGCAGATGTGTGCACACACGCGTTCCTCAAAGCTGTGTATAACAGAGCGGGGAATCACCTGTGTCCAATGATGGGGATTGTTAAAAAGCTGTGCCCATGAAACATTAGCCATTAAAAATCGACCGGCAGAACAGCAGCGTCTGACTTAGGAAGAGGCAGTGAAAAAAGTTTGGTAAAACAAACAGAAGATAAAACGATACGTATTCTAATAAGAAGCTCAGATGGCGATTTTGTTTCAAAACACCCAAGTTTGAAGATGGGCAAAGTGCTCCCACTGGCTATCTCTGGTGGTTTTATGGGTGATTGGAAATATTTCTCTTCTTTTGTGAGGACTGGAAGTGTTCTAGAATTAGCATGCAACCCCAGTGACGGAAGACACCCAGTGAAGGAGGGGAGTCGTGCTCCCTCCAGGAGGCTGCCCATGGGTCCCCTTGGGCCTCGGCACCCTGCTTAGGTACATGCCGGTGCTCAACCAGCTTTGTGGGTTGTGACCTCTCTGCCACAAAGAGCCCACGCTCAGGAAGGCCCCGTGCTCATAGGGGCCCACACTTAGCTTAATCCTTTGTGGTCACCATCTTGAAACTCTTCCTCGTTTTGAATGAGGACCCCGCGTTTTAATTCTGCCCCACGCTCCGCAAATTATGCAGCCCGTCCTGCCAAAGGAACCCAAGGCCTCTGGATGCCTCGACTTCGCTCTCGAGTTTCCTGAGTGAGGCGGCCAGCCTCTTGTACCATGTTTGCTTAATCTCCCCACTCAGCGACTCCTCGTCTTCTCCTTGCTACATAGGCCAATTCCCACAAAGTGGGAAACACACGTCCATCCCTTGCAGGGCTTCCTCTGGAGACTAAAATCAACACCTCGCCAATTTTTTAGGACCTTCTTACCAGGTGTGTATTTTCTCCATAAAACCAGGTGCCTCAGACCTTGGTCCTGACAGTAAAGTTTCAGGGGTACCTACAAGAAACACCACCAGAGAGGTGGTGAGCTGCTCATCTCTGGGGGCATTCAACAAAGGCTGCAAGGCCACCAGCAGAAGCATTGTGCACAAAACACTTTCCCTGGATGGGAGTTAGCCCAGAGAACCTCCCCCGGTGCTAAGATTGCGCGGGGCAGCCAGCAAGCAGCTTCTCAAGGTACAGCCAGTGTCAGAACCGCCTCTTGATCCCCAGTGCTCAGCCCAGGGCTGTAGGCACTGTAGGCAGGGCTGTAGGCTGTAGGGGTGCGGGGGAAGCTGAAGACAGGGGACACGAGGTCAGTCTCCCAGCGCCTCCACGCAGCATGAGGCAGTGCTGGGGTTCAGAAACAGGCCTGGCTCTCTGTATCCGGCCCTTCTGGGCAGCAACAGACCCAGGCTTTCATACCTGGAGGTTGCTCTACCACCTGGGACAGGAAGAAAGTTCAAGTTCAAGTTCGCTTTCTGCATCTTGCCCTGCGTGGCTTTGTTGCACAGAACACTTGGCGGGCACTGCCTGAGTGGGCACAGAGGCTCCTCAGAGGATTTGGGGATGGCGTAGTTCTATTACCTGGTTTAAGGGGCGATTTTAACTCCACATCAGCTCAGTGAACCAGATCTGATCTGAAAGAGGCAAACCGGCCCCATTGTCCAGAGCACTCAGGCCTCGACTTCCCTGAGATGTGGGCTAAGCGGGGTGCAGACTGACTCTCCCACCTGCTCTCCAGATCTATGGGGCTTCGTCATCAGATACTGGGCTGGGGCTGGGGTCCCTGGGAATCCTTCTTCCATGTAGCACTAACTAGCTCAGGTGTTCAAGGGGTTGCAGAGTGGGGTCTGCAGGCTGGGTTCAACCCAGGATATGTGATATTTTCAAATTTTGGACATTCCATGCACAAACATGGACTTCCTTCTCCCAAAAAGTCCGAGGCTCTGGCACCCGAGGCCTTGACCCTCTTGGCAGCAACTGGCAGGCCTGGAGTCTCTGTTCCCCCCCATGCCTGAAAATTCTTCACAGTGCCCCACCTGGTCTTCCTGAACCCTGCAGGCTGCCCATTCGAGGCCGCTGCTGGCACGTCCAGGGCACTGAGGGTGGTGACCTGCCCAAACCCAGCTGGCCCGGACCTTCTCAATCCGGCATGAACCCTCCTACCCACCGCCCCTGCAGCCTCTCACAAGGACTTTGGGCTCCCGGAGCCCTGGGAATGGAGATGAGGTTAACAGTGCTCTCTAGAAGGTTAGGGACCAGGCCACTGCCTAGAGCAAAGCCACGCAGACAGTCCCTGCTGTGGCTGGGGAGCACTGAGTCAAACTCCAGGCCCAGACCCAGGGAAGAACTCCGACATTTTCAAGCTCTGCTTCCCTATCCTGAAGGTGCCCCTTAGGGATCAGGACACTCACAGGCCTGTCTGCAGCAAAAGGACAGGTGTGGAGGAATGGGCTGGAGCGGCTGCTGGAACGGGCTTGTGGGCAAAGACCATGGGGTGGAGGAGAGGCCAGAGACAAGGTCCCACGGGGCCAGACTCCCTGTCTTACACAGGCCCTGAGCACAGCTGTCATGTTTCGAACCCACCATCGGACACGGTGGCTACCCAGGCACAAGGAGCCCAGGGCAGAGCTGATAGGGAGGTGGTGGCTGGGGGTCCCGCTCAGGGGGAGGGGTCACACAGGAGAGGGCGGGGCCACTGCTCAGGCCACTGGAGTGGGTCAGGAGCCGTATCCCCCGGGGATCCCCCAGGACCCACTCCTGTGGCAGGGCCTGCCTCTCCCGGAACTGCTGCGGGTCCCTCTTCTTGGCAGGCCCTCATCTGAGTGTGGAGCCCCCAGGCAGGCCCCCGCCCGCGTTCACACCTGAGAGGTAGACTGGATCCCTGCCCCCCGCCCCCACCTTCCTTCTCTTCTCCTGGGGGCCGAGCACGCTAGAAAGCAAAGGAGAGAAAAAGCCAGAGTGGTCTTCTTTCCCCTTTAAGAGCCGGGATGGCCGCCGCCCAGACCCAGCAGCCGGGGGAGGGAACATGTCGGGAAAGATTCCTTCCGAACGTCCCGAGGCCTTGCTGGGGAGGAGGCCGGGAGGGCACACCTCGGGGGGCCTCGGAGGGCCGCGGCTCCCGGTGCGCTCCTATGGCGGCCGCGGCGGCGCCCCCTCCCGGACGGAGACCCGGGCCCCGGCTCTCGGCCTCCCCGGGTCCCTGGACCCCCCGGCCGGGGACCCTGGCCCCCGCAGCCGCGCTCTCGACCCGGCCGGCCGCAGCGCGCCTCGGGGGAGGGGCGTGGGGGCGGGAGAGCGGGCGCGCTTACCAGGTCATCCCGGGGAGCCCCCGCGGTCAAGTTCACGTCCGGCCCTTGGACTCTCCGAGGTCTCGGCGCGGCCAAGCGGAACGAGGCCGCGAGAGGCGGCGCCCCCGGTCACCGCCGAGCGGGGCCTTTGGGGCGCCGCCGTCACCCTGGCCTTGCGACCCCAACTTTCTGCCTAGTCGCGGAGCTGGAAGTTTCCGGGCTTTGCGGACGCTGGGCTCGGTTTCAGCAGCGACGTCTGAGCTTGGCAACAAAGAGGGAAAGCAGGCCCGAGAGGGGAGGAAAGAAAGGAAAAGGGTGGAGAGGGGGCTGGCTACTTAGAAATCCCACAACCTGAAATTCCGCCCAGTAGCTGTTTGGGGTTGCTTTTTCTTTAGGGGTAAACACCCACCCCTCAACTCTGGAGGGGGCTCCTCTACCCTCCCTGGTCCCACTGCTACAACCCGCTCCAAAGCGCCTTGGGCAAGTCTGGGGAGAGACAGGCCCAGCGTGCTTCCTGGAAGGGAGTGTCACTAGGAGGCTGTCCCCAGGGTATCAGCAAGCCCCTGAGCTCTGTCTAGTCTTGTCCCCCCAGCAGAGGGCTTGGGTCAGCCACCATGCGTTTCTAAGAACGGAGGGACAGTTGGGACCCGTGGTGTCCAGGAGAGGACCTGGGAGAGGCCCGCCTGCTCCCAGTCGGCATTGGCAGTGGATGTGGGAGCCTAGCCCCGCAGGCAGGTGTTTCTTGCGCAAGGCCTTGAGCTGACCTGGGAGCCCCCCCTGCTCTTCTCGCTGCTTCTTGGCTGTGGTCCTCCATTTTCTGCCCTCTTGCTCTGCGTGGCTTGGAACCGTCCCAAGCAGGGTCCTGGGGACCCATCTGGTCTGGGGAAGGCAGCTGAGTGGCCCCACGCCTGGGAACCTGTGCACTGACCAAGCCTACTCCCTTCGAGGGCCCTGTGAGCACTGGAACAGAAGCTGAGGGGCACAGAGCAGCTGCCAATCTGCCTTGGGATGTCCCTGCAGCTGCCCAGCTTACCGTTTGTCTGTCCCTCCTTGCAAGACATGCTCATGGAGAAAATATTCTGTCACAGGCCTGCTACTCCAGAGTGCTATGGAAAGCTGGCAGAAGTGGGGTGGATTGTTTGTTAA
Organism: Mustela nivalis; assembly: GCF_964662115.1. Classification (NCBI taxonomy): domain Eukaryota; kingdom Metazoa; phylum Chordata; class Mammalia; order Carnivora; family Mustelidae; genus Mustela; species Mustela nivalis. The sequence goes on from NC_139026.1 coordinate 3,403,854, forward strand.
AGAAAAATGAGCAAGGGGTCTGTAGAGAGCAGGGCCGGGGGAGGAGTATGTTGTCTGTGGTCCTGTGAAAGTGGACGGGGCCTCACAGGGCTGGAGCCTCTCTTCCCTCCCAGGGACTTCTCTGTCGTGACCCTTGCTGTAGCTGATCCTGCATTCTCACACACTGTTCACAGCAGGGGCTGCTGCTGTCCATCCACCTGGAAACTGCCAGAACCCGACATGGGGCTGAGGATACGAGCGTGGTGAAAGCGGCATATTGTGTGTGCGTCTGGCTGGAGTGGCGTTGTGCAGCCTGTCTTCAGAGCCACAGATCGTCCTCAACTGACATGCAGAGGTGTCCAGTCTGTCCCTAGTACCCTCAGGCCTCATCTGGGGGTGGGGGGTGGAATCCACCTGCCGGTGAAGACTGAGATCCTTTCCCAAAGCAGGTGCGATGGAGTTTCTCATTGTGTCTTTGTTGGAGCAAGCATGAGCATTGGTCTGAGCTCATTTCTCTCCAAGACCGAGGCTGGCCAGCCACACAGCAAAGCCTCCAGCAAATGACTCCAGCAAAGCCACTGAAATTCTATCAAGGCTCTGGGGCAGGGTGGGATGTTTCACAAGAACAGGCAGTAGGTATCCTTTGCTTTACAGGAAAACTCCTTGTGCAGGGACCCAGCTTTTCCCCTTGGGTGGTGGGGAGGGGGTTTCTCTCCTGGAGTTGTCCCTGGTGTCCCTTGTCCCTCTCTTCTCCTTACTTTGTATTTCCGGGACTGGACAATGTATCAGGGACTACATATCTTCCTGAAGCTCGAAGGCATGTGTCTGGTGCTTGCTTTGCCCCCAGAGAGGATGTCCCTGTAGCTCCATAGAAACCTGTCCAGACTTTGTTGGGGCAGGCTTTGGGGGCCTGTGGACGGTGCAGGTACTCTAGGCAGGTACTCTAGGATTCTGAATTTTACAAAAAGACCTCATTGTAAAATTCAGAATCCTTTTTTTTTTTTTAAGATTTTATTTATTTCTTTAACAGACAGAGATTACAAGTAGGCAGAGAGGCAGGCAGAGAGAGAGAGGAGGAAGCAGGCTCCCTGCTGAGCAGAGAGCACGATGCGGGCATGACCGGAGCCAAAGGCAGGGGCTTTAATCCACTGAGCCACCCAGGCGCCCCTCGGAATCCCTTTTGAATAAGGGGCCCCGAGGGTCCTAGGCTCTGAACATGATGGAGCTGATCTTTAGTTTGGCCACTGGTGGACAGTGTCAGAAAGTAAACAAAATGAATACAGAAACAAAAAACAAAACTAACTGACTTTTATATTTCTTTTACTAAATTCTGTTTACAGAAGTCATTCCAGATTGTCTGTCAACAGGACAAAAATGTTCTCATCCAAGATCATTGTATTTAGGAAAAATCTTCACCTTGAAGAGGCAGGAAGCCATTAGGGAAAGAGTACGGTTCTGAGCATCAGAATCATCCCCTTCAGCCTTCAGCCTCCAGCCTCTCCGGCAGGGCCTCGGTCCCCTGGGCTCGGTGGGGGGGGGGGGGGTGGACAGCTCCCACCTGCAGGTGGTTCTGAGGAGCCAGGATGGTGGCAGAGGGTAGCAGGAGATCTGGTACGGAGCAGGTACTGGAGCCAAAGTGTCCTTGATCGTCATGGTTATCATCTGATGGGAAGGCTCAGGGGCAGTCCCGCCGCTTTTAATATAATCGTATTCTACCTCCTTTATTTCTTCTTGTTATGAAAGTAATACAACTGTCAGGGCCCCTGGCTGGCTCAGTCGGTGGAGCAGAAGACTCTTGATCTCGGGGTCATGAGTTCGAGCCCCAAGTCACGTTGTAGAGATCAGTTAAAAAAAAAAATAAAATAAAATCTTTTAAAAAAAATTACAACTGTTACAGAAAGTTTAAAGAACATACAGGGAAGGAAGGAAGGAAGGGAGGAGGGACTTTTCCTTCCTTCCTGGTCCTTTTACTCTAAAGCCTTTGGCCACTCACTTTACAGTTAATTTCTTTACAGTTCTATAAATAGACACACAAGTACCTTACATTTGTTAGAATTTCTTTCTTTTACCTCATCAACTGATTTTTACTGGAAACCCTGAAGGAGCATCAGAGCAGGACCAAGGACCCCCCCACCCCCACCCCACATGAGCTGATGCTAAGCCCCAGCCTCAACGCAGGTATAACGACCCCCCCCCCCCCCCCCCCCCCCCCCCGTTCACAAGGACCATCCGCCAGCACATTTATAGTCGGGAAGGTGCCGAGTGATAAAAACACAACATCACAAAGTGTCCTTAACCTGCTGTTGCCTCATCTTTCCCATTTGAGATTTGGTTAAAAAAAAAAATTTTTTTTTAACAGTTTCAGGCTCTTATTTTTAATTTCCACAGTCTGTTATAGAATCTGCTAACGGTGGGGGGGGGGGTGAAACCGGATCGATCAGGCCTCCTCCTCAGAACCTTTGTGAGCCCAGCGGACCGGTCCGCTGACTGTGTAGAAGACTGTAAATCGTACAGGAACCCAGAGCAGACAACGGCACGGGAGATACACAGCCCCAGGTCCCCAAACCCACTGCATTAATGAGCTATTTGGGGCCCAGAAGCTCCTGGGAAAAGAAGCTTGAATCCAGTGAGAATCCAGCGCTGGGTGGGGTCAAGTCTGAGCCCCGCCAGGTACCGGCTGAGTGATGGCAGGCAATCTGCTACTTATCCTCTTGGTTTCCCCAGTTTGGATTATGGTAAACGATATCCCCAACCTCCCAGGGCCGGGGGCTGGAAGGGGTGGCAAGGGTCTTCTGTCCCCCACCCCTTGCTCAAGGCAGCACAGGAGAAAAGCTCATTCAGGAGAGAAGCCATAGGGCCCTGGCACCCCAGATGGGAGCGGCTGGCTTCCAGGCCACCGGAGCCAACACAAGGATAATGGTCCTCCCTATACCGGTGGCGCCAGTGGGCATGGCAGCCCTGGAGACTAATGCAGCACAGAAACTGGGCCAAAGGACCGGGGAAGGGGGCCCCGCCCCTCGCACCCCTAATTGTCGGCTACCACCTCCCAGGGGATCCCCCTTCACCCAGCAGGCTTGTCCTCACCATCTGTCCTAGGGCCCAGCCCCATGTCCCTGGGCCGCTACAGCAGGAAATAGGGAAAAGAGGTATGTTTGTTCTTATTTAATGTGTTTATGAAAAGGAAAGTGTTTGTTACAGAAAATTTGGAAATACAGGAAAAGCACAAGATAGAAAACAGAAATTACCCCTGAATTAATTACTAGGTACATTTTGTTGAAAGTCCTTCTGGAAAACTCTCTGAGCCGGCTCCCTAGATGTGCTGATATATGTGTGTGTGATTATGCTCTAAGGTCATTTCAGAAGTTTTTTTGTTTACTATGTTGTGGGCATTTCATGTCATTAAATATTAATCTCTCTAGGAATTGGAAAATAAATACTAATCATTTTAAAATTAACTTTACTGGGGTACAAGTTCCTTTCAGTGAGATCCCATTCACGTGTTCAGTTCGATGAGTTTGGACAAAGGTATTCACCCACGTCCCCAGCATCACAGTCAAGAGAGAAAACACTGTCACCGCAAAATGTCCCCTGGTCCCAACTTGTAGGCAGCCCTGCCTCCTAGGCCCCAGGTTACCACCTATCTGATTCATATCACTATAGATTCATTTATATAAATGGGAATATAGAGTATGAGCTCTTTTTAAAAAAAAGATTTTAATTTTTTGTGAGGGAGGGGCAGTGGGAGAGGGAGCGAAAGAATCCCAAGCAGGCTCCACACCCAGCATGGAGCCCCATGTGGGGCTTACCTCATAACCCTGAGACCCTAACCCCAGGCCTTCAGCTCAGGTCGTGATCTCAGGGTCCTGCAATGGAGCCTCCTCCTGGGAGGAGGGAGTCTGCTTCTCCCTCTTGATTTGCTCCTCCCTTGCGCTAGCTCTCTTTTTTGCGATCTCTCTAATGAATAAATAAAATATTAAAACAAAACAAATATTTGGGGGCACCTGGGTGGCTCAATTGGTTAAGTGTCTGCCTTTGGCTCAGGTCCGGACCCCAGAGTCCCTGGATTGAGTCCTGGGTCCCGCTCCCAGCTCAGCGGGGAGTCTGCTTCTCCCTCTCCCTCTGCATCTCTCCCAGCTCATGCTCTCTCTCTCTCTTCAAATAAATAAACTAATTAAATATTTTTTAAAAAGGACTTTATTTATCTTTAAGTAAGCTCTGTACCCAACATGGGTCTTGAACTCACAGCCCTGAGATCACGCTCTACCAACTGAGCCAGCCAGGTGCCCCATAGACATGAACTCCTGCTCAGCACACTTGACCTTCATCTATGTCACGGAGTTCATCCACAGCTCATGCTTGCACTTCCTGTTTTATGGCATTCCATTATATATATGCCCACCCAGGTCTTGGAGGACAACTGTTTTTCTCTGATGTTTTGGCTATTGTGAAGTGAGCTTTGTGAATGCTGATCGATTTATTTTTTTAAGAATTTTAATGGGCAGTGTCACTAGCACCGTGTGGGCACGGCCTGTGTATCTCCTGCCTGGAGCCCCCTGAGAGCCGCAGAATAGTCCATTCTCCCCCTATTGCCAGATGTACAGTCTCTTTAAAGTTTTTGCTATTACAGTAACACTGCTGGGAACACCTTTACCCGGACATTTTAATGTATGGCTGTGCGGATTTCCCTGAGGATAAATTCCCAGAAGTGGAGTGTTGGGTCCAAGGTTGTCCATGTCCTTAAGACCCATCACACAGGTGGCCGGGATTTCCAGCCAAGTTCACATCCATTTCTTCCCCACTTGCTTCTCATATTAAGGACAGGCTTCACGATCCCCACTGCTCAGATGGGACAACAGAGGGCTGCAGAGGCCACATGGCCGGTTAGGGACAGAACTGGGAGGGAACCCCAACCTCTAAGTCCTGTATGCTTCCATTCCCCTATATCAGGAACGCTGGAATTTTCCCACAAAGATTTTCGTGAAAATCAAACTGTGGGCTGAGATGAAAGGCAGCCTCATGTTAATTAGTCTGGCTTTGATTTGGCTCATCTATGCAGCTTGGGTGTGTGTGACTATCTCTGTGTTTGCTCACACTCAGGCTCACTGGCGGTCTATACCCGCCAGTGTCAGTGGTGGCCAGTCCAGACGATCCAATCCAGATTTTCCATCCGCACTGCCTTCACTCCAGAGCCACAGGGGCTCCTGACTTTACTACAGTCCAAAGCACATTGTGGCCTGAGACAGGGCTTGGCTTGCGTGCATCTACTCAGCAGACTTGGCCCAAAGGACGTCTGGTTATTTCCCAAAATTCAATCTCCCCTTGAGGACTGAGATCAGGCTGCTGGGCGGATTCAAAGTGATGATCCATTAAGTGGCATAGCCAGTCTGCAGGTGGCTGAGGCCTGGTGCTCAGCCAGTGCCCGGCAGAGGACAAGGGATGTGGACATGCTCCTAGGAGCCCAGGCATCCTATATACTTGTAGAGGGCTCTAAGGTTACTCTGGGGGCATGGAAATAGCTCAGCATGGAAACTGATACAAAGTTTGACATTGTTCACTTATTAATTGGCTCCTAGGTGTCCAACCAGGCCATACCCATTAATTTATTTAATCCTGGATGAGCAAATATTGTCACCCCCATTTTACAGATGTGAAACCCAAGACTCAGAGAGGTTAAGAAACTTGCCCAAGTTCACACAGCAGCGGGCAAGAGTCTCAGCATGCCTACTCTTTGCAGACATAAGGGCACGGCTGCTCTTCGATGTTAGAAGTCTCTGCCCCTGTGTGGGGCTAGCAGACCCCAAGAAATGCATGTTCATCCAAAGCAAGTTCAAGTAGACCCCGAGATGATTCTCAAGTGCTTGAAGGATGTAAATGATCCAAACAGATTCTCCCTTTTCCTCCCTAAATCCTGTTCAGGTCCCCAAGGGACTTCCTTTCTGGGACCACACTCCAGGCCCACAAACACCCCATTCCTGCCCCTATTTAAGAATGTGGGTGTTGTTCCGGGAGTCAGGGCAAAGAAGAATCACCTCCTCTCAGCCCTGGGTCTGAGGCCTCTCTAATCCTGAAGGCCCAGAGGGCTAAGGAGGTCTTTGTCCATGAAGGAAGAGATCAGGAAAGGAAGGTCCCATTCTCTCAGAAAACATGTTTTCTGTTTACAGAGGGGCCTGTCCAGTTCCATACTTTGTTCTTTAATATGGAGCCAAAAGAAAAAAAAAATCAAATGTGCAGCTTCCTTTCTGAGCTACATTTCGAGGCTGAAAAATCTGGATGGCTGCAGGCACACCGCGCTGGGCCTTGAGCTGGCCTGGGCTGGGGCCCCTGTGTCCTATGTGCTGCCAACCTGCAGCGCCACGTGACCTTCCTATGCCACCCTGGGGAGCCATGTGGAAAGCCAAAATGCCCCCTCAGAGTCTCCCAGGGAGAGCAGTGGGTGGAGGGAGAGGCAAGCCGCGGTGGAAGAACTGGGGCTTTGTTTTCTTCACCGTGGAGTCTGTGGCTGTGCGCGACTATCCCGGGGTGCTCTCCCCATTCCCCAGCCTGGTGCCATGGGCTCGTCTGACTTGCACCAACACACCAGCCGTCCTGGAATCACCTACTTTCCCACACCCTCTCTGCGCGGAGGATGTCTTTTCCCGTCGCCTGGACGAAAAGACCCCGCGTTTGGCAGGTGGGTTTTTACTTGGCACAAGATCTCCAGGCTCCTGGGGCAGAGCTCCCGGGTGCCCGGCCCCGTCAGAGCGGGGAGTGCGGCTCCCCTGTGGGCTGGTGGCGCTTCCTGCTGGGGGTGAGGCCGCAGGGGCTACGGGAAGGACCAGAGCCGGCCACTGCTATCACGGCCGGGTTTGCAGAGCGTGAACGCCTGAGATGCAGGATCGGAGGTCTGGTCCAAATGCCGGCTGTGCCCAGGCTCCGGCGGGGCCCCCGTCCGGTCCCGGTCCCCCCGCCCCCGCCGGCTGGGGCGGACGAGGGCGGCGCTTCCCGGCGCAGTGCGGAGTCCTGAGATGCCATAAAGGCATGTGCACCCCCCGCCTGGGGGCGACGTGGTTTGCAACACTGGACAGCGGCTGCTAGGTGCCGGGGCCGTCGAACCCCGCAGCGGCACTGCAGCTGCGGCATCCGCCTTCCCAGCTCAGCCCGGAGTGGCGGCCGGCGGGGCAGGGCCGAGCGCCCCCCCGGGCCCGACCTCCACCCTGCAGGCAGGCGGAGCGCCAACCCCGAGGCTCAGGGGCGCCGCGTCCGGCCGCTCGGCAGGGCCAGCCCGGCCGGCGCGCTTTGATCCGCCCGCTGCCCCTCCGGGCCGGGCCGGCGAGCGGCGCGCGACCCCGGGGTCCCGCCCCCCTTTGATCTCCGCCCCCCACCCTGCACCCCCCCGCTCCGGGCCGGCGGCCTCCGCAGCTCCTGAGGGCGGGAGGGGCAGGGACGAGGAGGACAGGAGGAAGTGCGCGCGGGCCCCTCCCTGAGCAGCCGCGCCCTTCTGCGGCCCGGCCTAGGCGGCCTGGGCTCCGCCGGCCTCGGCCCTGGCCTTGGCCTTGGCCGCCGCCCGCCCTTCCGTCCCGTTCCGGAAGCCAGCCCCAGAGCGACAGGCGGCGCGGACTCTGCGCGAGGGGGCGGGGGGCGAGGGGGCGGGGCCGGCGGAGCCCGACGGGCCTGGGGGCGGGGCCTCTGCGCGGCCGGCTCCGGAAGCCCAGGAGGAGGCGCGGCGGGCAAAGGCGCGAACGCGGCGGCTCGGCCGAGGTTGGTGGGGGGTGGGGGTGGGGCGGGTGGGGGCGGGAAGGGCGGGGCGAAGGCGTGCTCTTGACGAGACTCGGGGCGGGGCCCCCGGGCGGCCCCGTTCGATTGCCCCGCCGGCGGGCCGAGCGAACGTAGCGCCGCAGCCCGGTGGGCGGGGTTGAGGCGGGGCCTGACGCAGCCGTGGGCGGGGCCTGGAGCGGCCGGGGCTGCGCTGGTGATTCGGTTTCCGCGTCCCGCCCTTCCCGCGCTCCAGCCCGGCCTGGCCTTCGCGGGCGTGCCCGAGGTGTTTCAGCCAGATTTCGTCTGATTCTGATTTTCATTTACTTTAGTTTTCATTTTTAAAAGTTTAATAATTTTCTGTCTTTTAACTCCCTCCCTAATCAGATAACAAAACAACCAGATAGTAGGCAGTTTGGAAAATGCAGGAGATCCCAAGTAAAAAATGAGAAAACTTTCAGAATCTCACACAGCCCAAACTATGGCCAAGAGCTGCTTTTTCTTTCTTTCTTTCTTTCTTTCTTTCTTTTTTTCTTTCTTTCTTTCTTTCTTTCTTTATTTTTTTCCTTTTTTGTAAATACATAGATTTTTACACGATCGGGAAATCACTGAACACATACTGATGGATGTCTTAAAAGTAACTATTTTTTTCTGATTGTAAAAGTCACATGTTTTTGCAGAAAATTTGGAGAATTGAAAAATGCAAAAAAGAAAATAAACGTGACCTGACAGTCCAGCACACAGAGCTTACCAGTGCTAACATTTTGGCATTTTTCCTTCCTGCTTTTGCAGAATTACACCTATGTTTGAAATGTAATTGGGACTGTAGGGTAAACATTGTTTTGGAAACTTCTTTCAGATAATGTCCCCACATCCCGTGCCCATCTACAAGGTTTTTAATCACACAGCCCTGCGTTGGACAGTCCTTATTTCACTTCACTTGCATGCTCTGATCAGACATCATTATTTACAGTTCCATCGCTGGCTTCCTCTTTGTACGATGAACTACTAAGTGGCTAAATCTCTGCAAAGTTCAGTAAGATTCCTCCTGACAGATCCTAGATGCACAATCGGTAAAGGGAAGATTATAATCACTAATCTTTCTTGTATATTTTTTCCTTTACATGTTTTCCAGAATTAAGTTGTAAAAGAATGTTTTAGCAAGGGATATGACCCAAGGATACTTTATGTACCAAAATAAATAAATAAATAAATAAATAAATTCTCATATCCAGAATATATTAAAAACAACTCCTACAGTTCAAAAGCAACAAACCCAGTTAAGAAGTGGTGAAAGGATTTGAACGGATATTTCTGCAAAGATGATATTCAAACAACTGATAAACGCATGAAAAGACGCTCAGCATCACTAATCATTGGGGAAATGAAAAGCAATATCACAATGAAATGCCACTTCCCACTTAGTAAGACGGCTATTATTAAAAAACCAAAACCAGGGGCACCTGCGTGGCTCAGTGGATTAAAGCCTCTGCCTTTGACTCAGGTCATGATCTCAGGGTCCTGGGATCGGGCTCTCTGCTTGGCCGGTAGCCTGCTTCCCTTCCTCTCTCTCTCTGCCTGCCTCTCTGCCTACTTGTGATCTCTGTCTGTCAAATAAATAAATAACAGTCTTTAAAAAAATAAAATTAAAAAAAAAAGCAAAACAAAAACAAGAAAAGAAGCTGCATTGGTAAAGGTGTGAAGAAATTGGAGCCCTCATATATATGTTTAGTAGGAAAGTAAAGTTGTGCAGTTGCAATAAAGAAAAGCATGCTGGTTCCTTGAGACATGAAACAGAATTAGGGGACCCAGCAATTCCACTCCTAGGTATACACCCAGAAGAACTGTAAACAGGGACTCTAGCAAATAGTTATACACCCACATTTCCTTGGAGAATAGAGGAAAAGTGGAAACAAATATCCATCAGATGAATGGAGAAACATTGTATATAAATACAAGGGAGTGTTACTCAGCCTTAAGACAGAATGAAGCCTGATACCTGCTATAGCGTGGATTAATTTTGAAAGTTTATATGCTCAGTGAAATAAGCCAGGCACAAGAGGACAAATACTGTATGAGGCCACTTATGTGAGGTACCTACACTAGTTGAATTCATAGGGACAGAAAGTAGTGGTTACCATGGTCTGGGCGGGAGAGAAGGATGGGGAGTTTTTATTTAATAGGTGCAGAGTCTCAGTTTGGGATGATGGAACGTTCTGGAATGGTTGGTGGTGTTGGTCCCACAACAAATTGTGAGTGTATTTAATGCCACTGAAATGGTGAGTGGTAAATTTTATGTGATATACATGTTACGAGTCAGACCCACACATACACAAGATATTTCGGGGTGGAGGAGAAAGTAGGAATGTATCTCTCTTGCATTCTGGTTCCAAGGATGCCTGGGTAAGACAAGGTTTGCATGTGGTCATCTCCTCATGGGTGACCCTGCCAGGTACCTTGTCAGGGACAGCCCTTCTGGGGAGCTCTGTTCTAGGGAAACAGGGACCAAGCCAGGCCTTGCACATTCAGCATTTTCTATGATAATTTCCAAGCCGGGAGACAGAAGCCTGCTTTGGGGAAGGATTGAGTCACTGTGGATCGTTATCTGAACTTGGACTTTTCTTTCTGAGCCATTGAAACACACACACGCATGCACGCACACACGCACATATGCACACTCGCGTGCATGCCTTTTGGTCTTGATTACAAACATACATATTTACTGTTGTCTGTTTTGCAAACACAGAAAAGCACTCATGAGAAAAAAATAAATGTGTGGCATCCCAACTCAAAGAAACCTCAGCTGACTTTTGAGTGTCTGTTTGACCTGGCTTTCTTCTCTATTCATAATCCGTACCTAAAATCACCGTCGTCCTGTATTATGTTTTATTATCTGCACTTTCACTGATGCACAAGGGACAATTCACCTTGACTTTACATAAACGTCTATAGCCCACTTTTAAATGTTTGCAGAATAATCCGTTATTCAGATGTCCCGTACATAACGCCTGTAACTAATTCTCTGTTGGCCGCCAAGGTGATTTACAAATGTGCTATGACAAACATCTTCCTTGTGCATTTCCAGAAATCCCCTTTAGGAACTCCTAAGAGAAGAACTGTAACGTCACAGAGGATTTGCCTTTTTATTTTTTATTTTTTAAGTAGGCTCCATGCCCGTTGTGGAGCTCAGTGCTGAGCTCAAACTCATGACCCTGAGTCATCTAGAGTGGGATGCTGGGTGCCTGGGTGGCTCAGTGGGTTAAAGCCTTTGCCTTTAGCTCAGGTCATGATTCCAGGGTCCTGGGATTGAGCCCTGCATCGGGCTCTCTGCTCTGCAGGGAGCCTGCTTCCTCCTCTCTCTGCCTGCCTCTCTGCCTACTTGTGATTTCTCTCTCTGTCAAATAAATAAAATCTTAAAAAAAAAAAAAAAAGAGTGGGATGCTTAACCAACTGACCCACCCAGGCACTTCGAGGATTTGCTTTTTAAAGGCTCCTGTGTATATTCCCCATTGGCCCTCTAGGAGAGGTGAATGGATTATTCCAGCACCCGGAGCATATGAGTATGTGCTGGTGGGTTTCTGCCTAGAGATGTCTTAGTTCTACCCAATAGGAGACGCATTACTGCAGGAACCTCACTGTCCCAGGATGGGTCCTCTGTGGACCCCATCTTCTTACTTTTGCTGAACAAATTCCAAAGACAGGTGGGCAGGGAGGAGGGAGGCTCTGGGTTCTGAGCTCTAGTGGGGCCATAATCCTGGACCCGAGATACCCGACTGGCAAAGGTTTGACTCCCACTTGGCCCCAGATGCCACTTTGCACTGTTTGCTGGCACTGCCAGGACTGCCTGGACCATTTCCCAGGTGCAAGGTGTGGCAGGACCCCCGACTTTCCACCAGGCCAACCTGGCACTTCGCTGTGGCAGGGTGGGTGGCATCCAACAGTCGTGGACACATCTGTGCTTTACCGCAGGACTTCTGGATCAAGGGGTCACCACCGGGAACACCCCACAGCCTCCCCTGCCACAGAGCAGGCTGTCCCATACACTCTCTGGTGGCCAGTGCTCTTGGTCCCATCACACAGGGGCTTAGCCCAGTACCCGGGGCTGGTATGAGGCACATTATCTGCAGGTGCCCATCTCAGTTACGAGTCAGGCCACCAGGTCCCCCAGAGTTACAGAGCCCTGGCCACCCTTCCTCTGAGGCCCCTGTCCTCTGCCCAGGGCCACAGGCTCCCCACAGGCTGCCTGCCTCCTCCGGGGTGACTGCAGGAATGGTTCTCCAAACCCTCATTACCCATCGCTAGCCTCCCTCCCTTTTTTTTTTTTTTAAAGATTTTATTTATTTATTTATCAGGGAGAGAGAAAAAACGTACAAGCAAATAGAGCAGCAGGTGGAGGGACAAGCCGCAGGCAGAGGGAGAGGGAGAAGCAGGCTCCCTGCTGAGCAAGGACCTGGATACAGGACTCGATCCCAGCCCCCTGGGATCATGACCCAAGTTGCGGGCAGATGCTTAACCAACTGAGCCACCCAGGTGCCTTGCCATCCCTAGCCTTCTTGAACCCTTCAGTGCTCTGCTACCTACGGTGGTTCCTGGATTCTCTCTCTAGTCTCACCTTCCCCCATCGTGCCTCCCCGCCTTCTCCTGCCACGGAGAACTGCCCGCCTTTTCTCCCAGCTCTTTCTGATGGTGGGGATAGTCTTCCACTCAGAGTTGCCTTGCTGGCAGCTCCCCTTACTCCTACTGTGAATAACAACAACTGTTGATGTTATGGAGCATGTACCTTGTGCAAGGCTCAGCTCAGCTACCACTTCCTCCAGGAAGCTCTCTGGGATGCATCCCTTGGCTATGACAAGCAGCTCCTGGGGTACCTGGCACTTGCCGCCTTTGGGAACAAGCTCCATATCCTTGACCCAGAGCCTCACTGGGCTGTGAGTTTCTGGAAAGCAAGGACTTCTGTCTTCAGTGCCCAACCCAGGGCCTGTTGCCAGTGTGAAGTCCAGGATGGCACAGCGTATGAGCGCTGATACTCGGAGAGGCGCTGGTTGGAAATTAATTCAGACCCTCCTGTTTCAAACACGCCGTCATCTGGAAACAGGGAAGCTTGACATTTACTCTTGACAAAGGATTGAAAAACAAGGGGAAGCTAGGCAGGCGACCTAGGTTCACCATGTCACCTAAAGGAGCAACTGTCTTTCTACTCTAACCCTGCTGGGTGACTGCAGGCAAGAGCTGTCACTGGCTGGGTACCCTCTCTGGTCAATACCCAGCTGCCTTCTGTGATCACCCAGGGCCTCCCAGCTCTGGGGCGGGGCTCAGGACTCTGATGCTAATTACCAACGATGCCCACTTTCCAATCAGCAAAATGTCCATAGCACAGCCTGCCCTTGGAAGTGAGGGTGAGTCTCCATCCAGAACATTCTGCAAGGCTCCATACAGGTCCTGCTCTTGTGCTGGGCCTGTGCTCTGTTCCCCGCTAAGTGATCGGAGCCTGCTGGCTTGGGGCAGGAGGGCCGACTGTCCATGTGCACATTGAATACTTATGTTTGCACATTCCTGACTCACAGCACGGGGACAGAGAGAATCATCTGTGCTCTGTTCCCTCTTCTCCTCATAAAGGCTCTTTGATCTTAGTGGTCTGAGAGACCTGTGTCACAGCTGCAGGCCACCTCCATGGCCCCTCTTCGTGGTCCGGCTGTCAACCCACTGACTGGCTGGGTACCCCAGGTTGGCCTCTGAGAGCTGCCAGGTTAGAGGGCCCCAGGGGAGCCAGGGGACCCATCAGGAGATCCCCCTGGTCCGGGGAGGAAGGGATGCCACCAGGAGGATCCCACTGTGAGGGCCTGCCGTGACCGCGTGTGTTACTGCCACATGAAATGACAACGTGAGGATAATGTGGCCAGTTAAATCCCATGTGTGCCCCGCAGGAGGAAACGGCCTTTATCTTGAGGTTGTGTTCCTACTTTTCTTGGTTTAAAAATAACCTTTAAAAAAAAAGAAAATTAAAATTAATGACTTTTCTAAAGCCCTCCACATGGAAAAATAGCAAGTTTGCAATCTTCAGTAGGCCCTCCATATCTCCTTTCACACTTGACCAGTCTGTGGATTCCAGTCTTCCTGAGAACACCTTTCTGCACGTTCCCTGCCCAGGTCACCAGGGAGACTCACCAGATTGCTACCCCTCGCTTCAAACCTGCCGTGGCTCCCTATTACTTTTACGTTTGGAGTCACCTTCCTTAGCGCGTCATGGAAAGTCTAGGCAGGTGGGAGGAGGGAGGTTGGAAGGGAGAAAGGATTAGGGGCAACTCTTGGAGGAGGCGGTATCCGGACCAAAGCAGACAGGTTGGGCTAGAGGGCAAGGGGTGCACCGAGAGGCAGGGCGAGGTGGCCGGCTGGAGGGGCTCTTCCCTGCAGGGCAGCCTCATGTGCTGGGATGGTTGAAAAATGCCCAGTAGTAGGATCCCATGAGCAGAGACCGGGTCAGGGACCCATGGGAAACGGAAGCCAGGGAGACAGGAGACTAGGGAGTGTCACATCAGGGTCCTAAGTAATTCTCCAAGCAGTGTGGAAAATGTAATTGTGCCCGTAGATAAGGCTTGGAGGGAAGGAAGGACCACCAGGGGCACAGAGTGAGCAAGAGCTAGGGAAGAGGTTTGAACTTGGGTCTCTCAAGTCCAAAGGGCAGACTCCCTGCCACCCAAGGGTCTGTATGGTGATGGGAGTCCCCTCTCTGGTACCCTATGCCACCAACACACCCAGACCCTCCTTCCTGGGCCTGTGATGGCTGGGCTACACTGGCAGTGAGGCCCAACTTAGCCTTGGCTGCTAGAAGCTCCATGGAAATTCACCCCACCACCCCACCAGCCCCTGTCCCCGGACACGCTGCTCCCTCTCCCCCCATCCTTTAGGCCTCCTCTGGTGCCTGGTGGGATCATAGATGCTGCAGAAAGGGGAGGGTCCTTGGTAGCATCAGGCTCTAGACCTCCCAGCAGGTGCCCCTGGGGGGCAGCCTTCAGCAGAGAGACAACTTTTGGGCCTTCCCAGAGGGCCTTCCTGGGGGACAGTGGAGCTCAGAGGTCCGAGAGAAGCCTGCTTCTCCCTCTGTGCCTCTTTCCAAGAACTAGAAATACCAAATGCCATTGCCTGTCCCCATCGGCCCTGGCACAGTGTAATCCACGGGGTCGGGCATTCATTCATCCGCATATGCCATCAGTAAGTTCGGCCTAGGTGCCAGGGAGCTGTGGGGATAGAGCAGCTCTACCCACAAGAAGTTTGCAGTTGAGTGGGGCACAATTAGATGCCGTGTGAGTGGGGCCTTCCTGGGGAGTGGTGACAATGCCATGCTATGACAAGGATGCTCCTGAGTGCCCCTCCCCCAAGCTGTCAGGCTCAGAGTCCTCACATCTCTGCTGACAGCAATTTAGGGAAGGGTGAATGTCCCCAGGCCACCAGGCTGGAGGGCTGCGGAGGTGGTGCGAGGGCGGCCCGAAGGCCTGCTGGAAGACACGTCCCAGTTCCAGATGGGCCTCTGGAGACCATGCACCGGTGGCCTGCCCCACTGTTCTGGGGAAACTGAGGCCCGGAGAGGCTGCTCCGGACCCCGCCAAGAGTCCTGTCACAGCAGGGACAGGGTCCCAGGCCGGGCTCCCTGGCCAATCGCTGACCGCGCTGTGGCCCTGCCTTTCTCACGGGGTTGGGGGGACTCCGGCAGCTGGAGAGGAGGGGCTCCTGGCAGGAGGCGTGGAGGGCTCTTCGGCAGGAGGGGTGGAAGGCACCTGGCAGGGGGATGGGAGTGGGGGGCCCCTGGCGGGGGACTTGGGGACCTCCTGGCAGCAGGAAAAGGCTGGGGGCCTCCTAGCTGGGAACATGGGGGGCTCCCGCCGGGCCGCCCGCCCAGACGCGCTGCCAGGCTGATTAGCATGGGCGAGGGGCGCTGGCGCGGGGGCGCCGCCGGCCGAGCTGGCACGTCCCTCGCGGGCCCAGCTGGCCCGGCCGAGACACAAAGCGCCTCAGACGGCGGCGGCGCTCGGCCATTCACGCGCAGGGGCGGCCCGGGCGCGGGCGGCGAGGAATTCCCGCCGCCGGGGCGAAGAATAGCGCCTGGGCCGGGCGGGGCTCGGCCGCCCCGCGCTCCTGACCTTGAACCTTTGTGACTGGAGCTCATGCAAATCGCGGCAGGGCCGCGCCAAGCCCCGAGGGCGCTGCGCCGCCCGGGGTGTCCGGGCGAACAATGCGCCACTGTCCCCGCGCGGCGCGGCGGGCTGGGAACGGCGCGGGCACGCACCCGGCGGCGCGGCGCGGAATGCCAATGCGGGCTCGCCCGGCCCGGCCCACGGGGCTGGGGGGCGGGGGCGACCCTCGGGGCTGGGCGCGGGTGACCCTCGGCGGGGGGCCGGGAGGGGCGGGCGCCCGGGAGGAGCCCCGCCGCGTCCGCACGGGAACGCCCAGCAGCCCGCCCCCCGCCGCGCGCACCGGCCTCTGGGGCTGTGACCCAGACCTCGGGCTCTTTTAGGTGACCGTCCCGCCCTCCCGCCCTCCTGCCTTCCCTATATTTCTTTTATTCGTTTTATTTTTAAAATCCTCTAAGTGATCGGTATCAGAATAAATGTCGCCCCAATAACCGCCCCACCCAGAGAGGACTTGTGCTCCCTGGGCTGCGTTTCTGTCCCGGCCTCTCCCCTGGGGCATCCCCCTCCGCGTGGAGGGCGAACTCCTACAATCCAGCGTCTTGCCTTGGTCCCTGGACCTGGCTTCTCCTTTGGTCATTGACGCCTTCCACCAATGGCCCTTTTAAAGACGGAGCAGTATTTTCCTTGGCTGAGTGGCGGTCCCTGCGGGCCCCTGCCCCATCACAGAGACAGCGGCTTGTCAACAGGGTCACACCAGTCCCATAAGTAGCTGTACAAACGGGAAATGCAGGGAGGGACCTCCCCATGAGGCACCAAATTGATCCCCAGAAGGGTTGTGCCAGGCCAAATGTGGGCCCTAGGGCCTCTGTTGTCACCGGCAGGGAGATTGTCTTCATCCCCTGACTAAGGAGGCAAGAAGCAGTGTGTCAGAAAGCACATGGGCCAGGAAGGGCGCTTACAGGATTCTTACATCTATGCGCACAACTGGCAATTCTAGCATTTTCTCTTAATTTGACTTGAACACAGCCCCAGCCCAGAATCAGATATCCCAGACCTGAAGATGGCTGGGGCCTCCCCACTTGTCCTCCTGGGACTCAGTGTCCTCATCTGATAAGGGGTCTGTCGCCTGAGAGCCCATCTTACAGAAACAGTGGGTATAAGGGTCAGTCCCCTGGGTCCATGAGGCTGGCCAGGCGTGAGAGAGGCCCCTGTGTGTGCAGGCACGCATGTCCATTCCCACAAAGGTGCTAGGAAGCTCACTTCTGCCACAGAGCAGGCTCAGGACAGGAGTGAGAGGTTCGGAGGAAAGGACTTTGGGCAAGACATGCGCTCTTGGGCTTCAGTTTCCCCAGGTTAAAAGAGAGGGTTGTAGAGAGGATTTCTAAGAACTCTTTCAGCTTTCTTAGATACACAGGTAGACCTTGAACAACACAGGTTTGAAATGCACTGGTCCACGGGTGGCTTTTTTTTTTTTTCAATAAATACAGTACAGGACAGTCAATGTATTTTCTCTCCCCTATGATTTTCTTTTTTAAAGGATTATTGGGACGCCTGGGTGGCTCAGTTGGGTAAGCGTCTGCCTTTGGCTCAGGTCATGATCTCAGGGTCCTGGGATTGAGTCCCGCATTGGGCTCCTTGCTCCAAGGGGAGCCTGCTTCGCCCTCTGCCTGTTGCTCCCCCCTGCTTGTGCGCTCTTTCTCTCTCTCTCTCTGACGAATAAATAAAATCTTAAAAAAAAAAAAAAAAGGATTATTTATTTATTGGAGAGAGAGGGGGTGGGGAGGGAGGGGTGGAGAGAGAGACTCTCAAGCAGACTCTCCACTGAGTGCAGAGCCCGATGCGGGGCTCAGTCTCACAACCCTGAGATCTTTGCTGAAACCAAGAGTTGGATGCTTAACCTACTGAGCCACTCAGGAGGGGCGCCTGATTTTCTTAATACATTTTTTTCTCTCTCTCAGTTTATTGTGAGAACACAGTATATAGCACATACGACATACAACATGTTCAACAATCACCTGTAAATGTATAAGTACGACCACTTTTTAAAGAACGGGACTGGGACACAAGGCTGCACCTTTCACAGCCAGGACTCCTTCTTTGGGTCGGACACTGGAGCAGAGCCCCCAAAGGGTATAGACTCCGTCCCTGTCTTTGGGGAGCTCAGAGACTGGCTGCAGGCCGGAGGGGTGGGGAGGCATGGGTGATGAAGCAGATGGTGAATGTGCTGGAGACAAGGCATGCTGAGTGCTGGGCGTGGTGTAGGGGGTGCACAGGAGAGGCAGTGGGGGGGTCCCAGAACCCTCTTGGGAGGGAGTTGCCTGCACTGAGTCTTAAGGAGGATGAGTAGTTTCCTGTCAGAGAAGAGGAGAGTGGAGAGCGCCTCAGGCATAAGGGGAGATTGTGGACAGAGGTTGCTTCTAGGACATAGGGGGTTGTCCTGGCAGAGGGAGCACTCCTGACACAGGGAGCACCCCCCAGCGGAGGGAATATTCTAAAAGACAAAGGCACTGAGAATGCACTTTAGGGAAGTCCCTTCCTCAGGCCAATTTCCCCTCTTCTTTGCATTATACACTCTGCCTCACAGGTGGCCAGCCACCCTAGAAATACCAAAATTAAAATATAATACAGGAGGGGCGCCTGGGTGGCTGAGTGGTTAAGCGTCAGTCTTTCAGCTCAGGTCATGATCCCAGGGTCCTGGGATCCAGTGCTGGGCTCCTTGCTCCGCCGGAGACGGCTTCTCCCTCTTGTGTTCCCTCTCATGCTCTCCTGCTTGTGTTCCCTCTCTCGCTGTCCGTCTCTCTGTCAAATAAATAAATAAAATCTTAAAAAAACAATAAGATACAAGAGCAGGCCGGGCTAACAGAAGTGGGGTAGGAGAATGAGATGGGCGAGGGGTGCGGTGAGTAAAGAGCTCCTGAGGCTCTGCAGGTGGGGAGCACTCTCGGCCTCAGAGCAAAAGCACACTTCTTGGCCCCAAGATCTGGGGAGCTGCTCAGGAGCAGCTATGTGCATAGGGGTGGCCCTTTGATGTGGCCCTGAAAGCCAGCCCCACGCACATCCTTGCCCCTTCCTGCTGACGGAGCAGCAAATGTCACAGACACAGCGCTAGACACCAGGGTGGCTGTGGTCAGCATGGGAAGTGTCTACACGAGGGGACATGTGCTGGATATGCAGGCCCCATGACTGGGGTGGGGGCCTGGCAGGTGCTTGGGCAGGACTTGGGGAGTCAGGGAAGGCTTCCTGGAAGAGGTGATGGCTAAGGGTTGATTTGATTCTGGCTGAAAGTGGAATGGTGGCGAAAAGGTAGGAGGCTCGCAGGGCAGGCAGCTGAAGGGGCCTCCTGACGGTCCTCTGCGACTCAAGATGTGGCTGCATCCGGGACAAAGCTGAGACCTCCAGAGAGGGCAGCTACAGAGGGACACCCAGTTGTGAATTCCTAAGTCCTTCATACTCCTAGCATTACAACATGATTTCTGAAATAAAATCAGTAAGTCATGGTTGACTGGTCTTTGCTCCCAAAAGACACATTCTGGAAACAAACAAAACCCACAAACGCTGCAAAGCCCCAGATGTCCGCTGGCTGCTGTCCCTGAAACCCCTCAGCCTCTCACCGCCACCAGGGCATCTTGGAGTCAAAACCGGATGGGATGGGGCCCTGGGCGTCTTGGCCCCTGGAGGCCGGCCAACCGAAGGAGAGACTGAGGCCCTGGAGGCTCTTGTCTAAAAACCACGGCAGGCCAGGGAGAGAACCAGGTCTCCCGCCTTCTAGATCTTTCCACTACTTCACCGGATTCCTCGGAAATTAGCAATGGAAAAGTGATCCCACGCTGGGGGAAGAGGCGAGTCAGATTTTCCGTCCTGGCTCCTTGCAAGCACCTGGGACGCGGTGGGTCCCCCACAGATCCTGTGCAGAGGAGCTGGGCTCTGTCACGAGAGTGGGGGCAGTGAATGAGGATGTCTTGGCGGCGCTGACATCATGGGTGGGGCTCCTGTGTGAAATGAGCTGCTGGAGCCTCAGCGGGCGCTGGACGACCTCCTCCATGGGTTGCCGCCACCCTGGGGCTGGGACCGAGGCAGAAGGGATCCCGGTGGGCAGCTGGTGGGGCTGGCCGGGGCTGGTCAGGGGTGATGGTGAGGTCTCCCGGAGCCGTGCTCTTTTCGTCCTGGGGGGTCCTGGAGGCCAAGGACACAATGCTGGAGCTGGCCTGCCGGGGCTTGACCCTGGCTCTGGCCTCCCTTGTGCTGTGCCCTCAGTTAGGCTGCCCTGCCTTCCCCGTCCTGTTTCATCATCCGTGGAATCAGCTAGCAGCCCTAGCGTCGTGCCTGGCACATAGTAAGTGCTCAGTAAATGCCAGCATCTGCTTGGTACTTCTCCCGGGCTCTCTCTTTCCCTCCGAGTCCCAGGCCCTCACGAAGCCCTGTCAGTTTTGTCTTCCCTCCCCCTTCCTCTGGCACCCAGACCCGAACTGCTCTGTGCGGGAGTGAGCGGGGAGCTAGGGAAAAGGGGTCTGAGCGTCCAAGACCCATCCACGGAGTCTGAGCAAAGCTGGCCGGGCAGGTCTGTTCTGCCTGCCCTGCTGAGAGAGAGGGTTCGTGCCCAAGGGGACGAAAGACTCAGACCTGAAGCCCGAGGCTTCGTTGAGTGTCGTGAGGGCCACAAGGGATGTGGTAAAAGAAGGCTTTGGTCTCCATTTGGATGGTCTGGAGTCACCTTCTGTGCCCACGACTAAGCTGCCCGCCCTGGTCCCTTTGTCCTTCCCTCCTCCCTCCCTTGCTTTTTTCCTTCTCCTCTGTCCCCCAGACTCTCTCTCCCAATTTTATTAGTATCTGCTTCTGTCCGTCGCTGAACACGGAGAGTACGGCTGACGGCGTGCGGACTATTGTCGTCACACCAACAACCTAGTGCGGAGAAGCCGGTGTCGAGCAAGCCGTGCACAACCGCCCTGTCCCGTGGAACTTTCGGAGACAGTCCAAAGGTTCCAGATCTGAACTGCCAAGGCAGTAGCCCCTAGTCCCATGTGACTGGTTGAAGTTTTGAGCACTTCAGCCGTGGCTAGTGCTACTGAGAAGCCGAATTTTAAATTCCATTTCATTTCGTCAACTCAGATTGAAATTTCAATAGTCACACATGGCTAGCGGCTGCTCCTTCTACAACAGAGCTCCAAGTCACAGCCCCGTCCCCTCACTCTGAGTTAACATGCTGTCAGAGCACTTACTATATTTATTCAAAATCATGAGCTCGTTTTGGGTCATCTGTCTCTCCGCTTGGCAAGGGCGCTGATCTGGTTTCCTTGAACGCAGAGCCCAACACGAAAGCTTGCTTGCAGGCTGCTTAGTTGGGAATGAGATCCTGGAGGAAACCAATTAAAAAATGCTTTATCAGGGACACCAGAGTGGTTCAGTTGGTTAAGTGTCTGCCTTCAGCTCAGGTATGATCCCGGGGTCCTGGGATCGAGTCCTGCATCAGGCTTCCTGCTCAGCGGGGAGCCCGCTTCTCCCTCTGCCTCTGCCCCGGCTTTTGCTATCTCATTTTCAAGTAAATAAATAAAATCTAAAAAAACCCAAAATGCTTTTTCAGGTTGATTGCGGCTACTGGGAACTGGTACTCGATCTTGTGGAAACCTCTGGGGTACTTGGGAAATACATCTTAGAAATGTGTACCCAGGGGGTGAACGCAGGACGAGTTTATCGCCAGCTCCTCTCACTGTTGGTGGAGGACAGCTCCATGGATCTGGGTGCAGCACTTCTGGGCCGTGTGAGTGTGAGCGCAGAGTGGCTTCCTCCGGCGTCCAAGCCACATTCTCAGAGAAGCACCCGGGTGGGATGAGACTGTGACTGTCGCCCGTGACCTCCTGCCTCCAGTGCCGGTTCCTGATAAGCTTCTCAACAGGTCTATGCTGCCTGGCTGGGAAGGGGGTCCCGGACCTTTGCCGCCGAGGGACCCAAGCCCTTGGGGGTATCACCCTTGCTGGACTGTGGTCACTGTCCTGGCCTACTCATGTCGTCACCATCTTAGAAGTGACAAAGGCCACTCAGTGAATTCTCTGGCTCTGAGAAGTCCTCCTGCCTGCCCCCGTGGGCCCTGGTGTATGTGTGTCCCTGTAGAAACCAGGACCCCAACTTGAATGAATCTTGAGATCGTGGGGATGGGTGGCAGAGGACGCAGTCCCACTTCCTGGATCGGATCCCCTTGGTTTCTGGACGAGTCGATTCTGAATACTGGGAACACCGTGGTCTGTGTATAAGTTTATCTCCTACCGTCCAGCACTGAGATCACTTGCCACTTACTGGTCACTAGAACGGGAGGGGGTGAGCAGTGGGTGTGTGAACAGAGCATAGTTTCCATGAAAACAGAATTCCTGCCTGTGTCCATCACTGTTGCATATCCGGCACCTACAACGGTGTCAGACTCAAAATACGAGCTCAGTAAGTGTTAGCAGAATAAAGGAATTTCAAGTGGGATTTCCTACTAGTAAAATACAAAGCAACCATTTTCAAAAAATTCTAAGACTCTCCCTGGGATGGGTGAATCAATAAACAGAATAGAAAGTCTAGAGAGAGAGAAAGGTGTGGCGCACAAGTTTCTCTGTATATGTCTACTTTTGTTTTATCCAGAGACGGGGAAATTAGCAACCGTTCTGAAAAGTGACATGACATGATGTCCATGTCTTTCTTCTTCCACCAAAATAAACTTGAGGTACATTAATACCCTTAAATTTAGAAAAACAAAATCATAAATAAACTGAGAGAAAGTATGATTATTTACATAATTTTTGAGGTGGATAAAACTCTCTAGAGGTAGATAAAGCCCACCTCGGGCCCTAAAGAAAAGGTTTTCACTATATAAAAAGGAGGATTTCTACATGTGGAATGCAGATTGTGGCAGACACTGTGGAGAACAGTATGGAGGCTCTTCAAAAAATTAAAAATAGAGCTACCATATGATCCAGTAATTCCACTAGTGGGTATGCACCCAAAGAAAATGAAAATACTACTTTGAAAAGACATATGCACCCCTATGTTCACTGCAGCATTATTTACAATGGCCAAGATATAGAAGCAGCCCAAGCGTCCACTGACAGATGAATGGATAAAGATGTTATATATATACATATATGTATGGATAAATGGTATAAAAATGCATCATATATTTATAGATTATATTATATATATTTATACACACACACACATACATACACTATGGACTATTACTCAGCTATAAAAAAAGATATCTTGCCACTTATAACATGGACGGACCTGGAAGGTGTGATGCTAAGTGAGACCAATCAGAGAAACGATACCGTACGAGAAAGACAAATACCATATGATTTCATTCACATGTGGAATTTAAGGAACAAAACAAACAGAGAAAAAAGAGGCACACAAACTTTCTATTTTTTTTTTTAAGGTTTTATTTATTTATTTGACAGAGAGAGATCACAAGTAGGCAGAGAGGCAGACAGAGAGAGAGGGGGAAGCAGGCTCCCTGCTGTGCAGAGAGCCCGATGCGGGGCTCGATCCCAGGACCCTGAGATCATGACCTGAGCCGAAGACAGAGGCTTAACCCACTGAGCCACCCAGGAGCCCCTAAAACCCACATTCTTAAATACAAAGAACAGACTGGTGGTTGCGGGGGGTTTGGGGGGAAGTGGGTAGGGGGAGGGGGAATAGAGGGGCTTAAGAGTCCACTCTTCGGGGCGCCTGGATGGCTCAGTTCACGGAGCATCAGACTCTTGATTTCAGCTTAGGTCCTGATCTCAGGGTCGTGGGGTTGAGCCCCGCTGGCTCTGTGCCCGGCAGGGAGTCTCCTGGAGCTTCTCTTCCTCTCCCTCTTCGTCTGCCCCTCCCCCTGCCTTTTCTCTTTCTCAAATAAATACCTTTTAAAAATAAATAAGGTTAAGCAACACAATTCCCACCTGGGGGTGAGAAACAATATAAGCAGAGCTGAAAGGTAAACTAGGGCCGTGAAAAAATACAGACCCTACGAAATTGTTCTAAATCAATATTTTAAAAAATCCCTTTGCAAATTGATGAGACAAAATAAATGCAAGGGTTATGGGAGGAAAACAGAGGGGAAAGTTCAAGTTTCTAATCCATCTACAGAAGAGGGTTAATCTCGAAGGCTGCAAATGAAGATACAATTTTCAGTTCTTAGATTGAACAAGCTTCTAAAAAGATGGAAGAACGGGCTGACAAAAGATGATGGGTAGCAGGAAGAGCTCAGGGAATGGACACTCTTTTTTTTTTTTAATTTTATTTATTTATTTGACAGAGAGAAATCACAAGTAGATGGAGAGGCAGGCAGAGAGAGAGGGAAGCAGGTTCCCTGCTGAGCAGAGAGCCCGACGCGGGACTCGATCCCAGGACCCTGAGATCATGACCCGAGCCGAAGGCAGCGGCTTAACCCACTGAGCCACCCAGGCGCCCCGGGAACGGACACTCTTAACGTGTTGCTGGGAGACAACAAATTGGGAAAAGGTCCTGGAGGCAAAATGGGCAACATTCATTCATTAAACAGATATTTACAGAGCTTCTGTGTGTGCCAGGCACGTGGTAACAGCGTGCTGTTCACTCTCACTCTCATTCACCTTCCAGGGGGGTGGGGGGACAGATCGAAGGGAAGAAAGTACGCAAACAAGTTTATAGTTAGTGCAGTTGTAGCAAGTACTTAGAACTGTGTTTAACAAGGGGTCCTGTCCTGATCAGGATGACTGGAGAGACTTCCTGAAGGGGGAACTCTCGCACAGGAGGATTCAGTGGGATGTGTGGTGAGGCAAACAGGCATGGGCAGAAGAGCGACAATGTGAAATGACATCCGTCCCCTCCCCTCCCACACCAGTCATTCCTGGCACACTCCAGCCCCTCCTGAGCTCCAGCCCCTCCTGATCTCCTCTGCTTTGGCTCCTGATTCCCGAGCTTCTACAATGTATAAACTCCTATGGCCAGTTTTCAACCCCACATTTTTAGATCATTCAAGCAACAGGGACGTGAACAGAGGTGAACTCAGAGTGGGACCCACTTTCAGATGGAGCAGGCCAGTCCTTCGAAGCGGCTGCTTTAAATATATTCAGAGAATTCCAAGGAAACTATGTGGAGAGGAAAATAGGTTCAATGAGTTAAATGAAAAGATGACATCAATGATTAAACAGATAGGGCCTCTCCAGGGGCAAATGGAAATTATTAGTGGAAAATCTCGAGCTGAAAATACAAGTAACTGCAAGTGTAAAAAGGTGCTAGGCGGACTCCAGTTCTGGATATGACAGGAGAAAGGGCCAGTGAGCCTGGAAGACACGCAAGTAGAAAGTGGTCAGTGAAAGAGAAAAGAGAAATAAGACTGGAAAAACAGACAAACAAAACCCCCAAACCCCGAACTTTGAAGACCTGTGGGACCATCAAGTAGTCCAAATTCATGTAATTGGAGTCCCAGAAGGAGTGGAGGGAGTGGGAGGGGGTTAAAAAAATTTGAGGAAATAATTTGTGAAAACATCTCAATATTAACAGACAATGTTAGCTTACAGATCCAAACAGCTCAACAAACCCCAAGCACGAGGAACACAAGAGAAGCCACTTCTGAAACACAGAGGAAAAAGGAAAATCTTGAAATGTTTGGAACAAAAAAACCGACTTGCTCTGTGTAGGAAAATTATGATGTCATTGACATCTGGCTTCTCATTGAGAACCAAGAAGGATAAATCCAGAAGTGTCCTGTATGCGTAAGAAGTCCCATGAGTAGATACTAGGGGGAAGGGCAGGGAATTCATGGTTGTATACTAAGCAGGAATTCCCTACAGCTGAAGGAAAATGTAAGAGCTCAGATTGGAAATGCTCAGTGACTGCCCAGCAGGATACCAGAAAGAGCACAAAGAAAAAAATCTCAAGATTCCACGTGAAGGTACCTCACAATGGAATTTCAGATCATCCAGGAGAGGGAGGAAAATTCTAAAATTATATAAAAAAATTCACTATACTAGGAGTTTTTTCTTTATAATTATAAGCATATTATAATAGTAGGATAGAATTGTATATATTACAAAAAGTACTTTAAAAAACCTTGTAAGTACCAGCTCTTTCAGAGTAGAATTTGGGGAAATTTGATTACAAGGCAGATAGAGGACTATCGTCCAGGGTTCTACAAATTAATTCTGCACAGTAGAGACAGAGCCAGCAGCCTACCTGTGCATTAGGCGTCTCGTGGTCAAGGTCAAGGTCAAGGTCTCACTTTCTTCTTCGTAAGTCCCCGCCCCCACACCCTCTGGGCGCCGCAGTAACACTGCTGTGGGGCCCTGGGGTTGCAGCAGAGCAGAAGATGTGGACGTGGGAAACCTCAGTGTGCTCCGGTCCTTATAGTCTGGGGGTGGTTCAGACCAACCAAGAGGCCGGGCAGCCACCATGCAAAGAAGGAGCGCCCAGGCCCAGGAACCGAAACTTCCAGAAGGAGGAGTGTTGGCTGGATCACCTCCGCTTTGGCAAGAGAGAGCTCATCACAGACCCCGATGGGGGCCTCCTGGTGGAGGATGGCCAAGGGGCTTGTTGGCGGATGCAAAGGGGTTGGCGGTGGCCCTGGCCGGAGGCAGGTGGGTGTGGCCCGGGGGGTGTTTTTCCCCTGCAGAGGAAGGCACTGGAGCGAGCCTGGCACTGGAGGGAAGGGAGGGGTGAGATGTGGCAGAGCTGGAAGGAGGCCGCCAAGGAGGCGGAGGGGACGGGCCAGGGCCTGGATGGGCAGGTGGGGACGTGGAGGGGAGGGTGTGGACGCACGCATGGCGGGTTGGGTGTCTGGAAGGTGAGGGGAGGCCTCCGAAAAGCAGGTGGGTGAGGCAGCACCTTGCCCCAGGTCAAGGGACCGCCTCTTACCACCACCGTCCCCCACCGCCAGCACCTGGGATGAGAACTTATCCGTGTGACAATCTAACAGGTTGGGGCAGCACCGTGGGAAGGTGGCTGCAGGGACCTCTGCGTTCAGATCTGTGCACGTTCCAACACAGAGCCCCACCGTGGAGCAGTGCAGGCTGTGGGCACTCCGTGCTGCAGGGCTGGGCGCTGGGGGGCCAGGGGCGGGGCCTAGCCGGTAGCCCTTCGGGAGGCAGGTGGGAGGCAGAAGCTGACTCAGGCCCTGACTCAGCTCAGCTGCCACTGGGGATGTGGAGGGGCGGCGGGGGGGGGGGGGCGGGGGGGGTGGGACTGTCCTGCGGGATCCGGGCCTCCGGGAGCCACCCAGCCCCACCCCCGAGAGCCCTTTCCTGGGAAAGTTCCAAAGGGCCTCTCAGACCTCAGCCAAGGTGGCTTCTTTCTTCCTCCCAGAGTTCAAAGACATTTTCTGAGCTGGTTCCTGGGTCTCCAGGGTCCTGGGGCCGGAAAGGGCATCTTCAGTGTGATGCAAATTGTCCGCGGTCACACCGGTGTCAGTCCCTCCTTTACAGTTCCCCCTCCCCCCTCCCTCCCCCCTCCTCCTTCCCTGTGCTCACTGAGGGCCTGCTGTGCTGGGCACACGGAGGAGACCGACAGGGCCCCGTCCCAGAGCCCACAGGAGTTCTCCTGCCTATAGCAGCAAAGCCAGTAAGATGCTGAGAGCCCTGATTTGGGGCCTAGGGCCAGGGAAGGCCTCTCAAGGCATCAGCTGTGACTCAGAAAAGGTGGGGGTGAGCGGGAAACAGGGTCAAGGGCTATAGGCCATGTAGGTGCCTGGGGACAGTCACAGGGTTTGGAAAGGTCGCTGGCTGGGGAGTGGAGGCCAGCTTTGGGGAGCTCAGGCCCACACGTAAGGGTGACGATGGAGAGAGGGGAAGAGGTGGCGAGCCCCCGGTGGGCACCCTGGGACCCCTAGACCGGGAGCAGCAGGCACAGGAGCCTGGGGCGTTGAAGACCTCAGCCATGGGGAGGCGGAGTGTGCGGGGTTGGCGGGATGTCCAGGGTAGCTGGACAGGAGGGAGGCCCCAAGGCAGAGCTGGCGTGTGCGTGCTCTGAGCCTTCCCTTCCTCCACAGCGGGGCTCCCTCCAGCACCCGCAGCCCCAGCCCCGGGCCTTCGCCCCTTCAGGGTTGGCCTTGAGCTGCCTGGCTCAAGGTCAGAGCCTCACTGGGCCAGCCACACCCAGTGATGGATGCAGACAAGAGTTTAAGGCCGGCCAACTCAGGCCAGCTCTAGAGACCGCCCTTGCTCTGGAGCCCCCGCACCGTCATGCCTCGGTCTGTGGCTGCATCCTTACCCCCCACCTTCTGCTCCCTGGGCTGTTTCTGACACCCTCCTCCCACAAGCCTGCCTCCGAGTGGCCTTCTGGTAGCCTGTGCTGTCACACAGGCCGAGCTGAGCCCAGCAGCCCTTCTCGGCCATAGGGCCTAAGATCTGTGCAGGTGAGGGCTGCAGGGAACCCCCCAAACCCAGATGGAGGGGTAAGGGGCTTCCATAGGCCTGCGAGCTGCTCTCGGGTGGGCTCCTTGCTCTGGGCCCCTTTCCTATAAGTGCACCCCAGCATCTCTTGGCTTCTGGCTTCTGGGTTCTTCTGGCCTCAGTGCCCCTCCTTGCTGAGGCTCCCCAGTCCCCAGTCACGGCTTCTGGGACGATGCAGCCCCGCCTCCTCTGTCTCTGGGCTCCAGGAAGCCCCCCAGGACTGAAATGCACACAGAGACCGTCTGTGAGCTCCTGGCTTGCTCTGTTTCTCCCCAGAAGCCAGCCCTGGAGCACTGATTCATGGGAGCCCTGCTTCTTCGGGAGGGACCCCAGGAGACACCCGGAGGGAGTGGAGAAAGTGGCAGAGAGGGGACCAGACAATACAGAATATGTCACCCACACCTCTGAGGGCAGCCAGGCCGCGGTGCCCGGCTGAGGGGTGTTTGTCCGCCCGCTCCCCCATCCCTGGAGGTGGCGGGGGGCTGCCTCGGGACCCCAGCATGGTTCCACTTTGTGTTTGCCTGGCTTGCAGCCAGAGATGGCCTCTGTCCACGGAGTCAGTGAAAACACTTCCCACGCGGGCCCGTGTTTGGTCTGTCTTTGGGGGTCCCCCTAGGAAGGGTAGGGGTGGCCCACGGCCTGTGGCAGCTGATGCCCTGGTCTGTTGGCATGTCACTCAGAGACAGAGACGGAGGGAGAAATCCTACTCCTTTATCTGAGGAGCTTCTGCTGTTCTCTGTCTCCGGACAGGCTCGGCAGGGAGGGAGCTGGGTCACTGCCCCCCACACCAGCCCGAGCGCGCTCTCGCCTCCCCCCTCTATGCCCACAGCCACAGCCTGCTCCCCAGGGGCCCAAAGGACCGTCTGGGAGCCTGGCCGCTCAGCCCTGCTGGCCTAGTCTAAGCTCCTGGACCGCCAGGCAGGCCCAGTTGGCGGCCAGGAGCGCCTAAACAGCCCAGCCTTTGTCCCTGGCAGTCACAGGCCCGCTTGCTCAGTGCCCGGCTCGTTTTTCCCAGGCCAGCCTGGGCAGGCTGAGGCCCCGAAGCCATGGAAACGACACAGACCACCTGTCCCGCCCCAGCTCTGCTCTCATTGGCGTGCCCAGGGCCACAGCTGAGCCGAAGAGAGCCCAGAGACTTCTAGCCGTCCAGGGCTCCTCACACGCAGACTCTGAGGACCAGGCTACCAAGGGCTCCTTCCTCTGCCACAGGCCCCCTCCCTTCTTCTCCAGCCACGCGCCCCTGGGGCCCAGGAAGGAGGCCAGCTCAGTGAAATAACTCTCCAATCAGAGCAGCCCCAAGAAGAAAGGGGCTGCCCTGAAGGGTGGTGAAGCACACAGCACGCGTGAGAGCCGACTCCTGGAGCTGCTTGTATAAGGGTAGCTGTTGTGGGTGTGGAGTCGCGCTGCTGGAATGAAGGAGCCGGGAAGGATTCACTCGCTGATCCACTCATTTGTTCAGTCAGCAACAGTGGCATCCTCGTTTTGGGCTGAGGCCCGGTGCCGGGTGCTGAGCATGAAATGTGGGATCCGGGTAGGGCCCCTCCTTCTTGGGAGGCAGAGTCCGTGGATAAGAGGATGTGAGGAGGAGACACACGAGCCAATAGTCAGGCACAGACACCACAGAGATCATGAGTCCAGGGCCCCATGCCATGGGTGGGGACACTGAGGCACAAGGGAATGGACATAGGACACGGAGCGTCGATAACTCCCCAGAGCTTGTGACCCATGAAACATCCAAGCTATGAAGGCCCATGGGAGCTCTGAGAAGGGGAGACCCTCTTCTGGGTTTGGAGAGTGACTTGGGAACGGCTCTGTGATGAGGCTAGGGTGCGGCTAGATGGGGTCCACTCCTTTGAGGGAACTTCCCCAGGACGGGTTATGGATCAGGCTGGGCTGCGGGTGCCTCGGGAGTCTGGGGAGACTGTTCCTGGGACCGACTGAGTTTTGGGCTCGTACCGTCTTGCCGTGGGCCTGGCTCTCAGTGCCACCTGGTCCGGTCAGCTAGTGTAACAGATGGTTCCGGAACAGCAAGAGAGAACTATGGCCATGTTATTCTGCTTACAGAATCTGCGGGTCAGGGACCCCGAAAGGCCCAGTGGGGCCGATTCCCCCGCGGATGCCCTGAGTTGTTGGGGCGGGAGGGGCTGCAGCCGGTGGGGTCCATCTTAACCCACGGGTCTGGCGCTGGGACTAGGGGGACCTGTGGGCTGGAACTGGCAGCCAGGGGGCCTCCACACGGGCTCTCTGGGCGTCAGGGCTTCCTCACAGCCCTGAGGCCTGGGGGGACTTGAACTTCACTCTTAACACAGCGGCTTGGGGCTCTGGGATGCAAGCCATTCAGCCCTTTATGACTCAGCCTTGGAAGTCCCCCAGCAGCCCGCTGCTGGCTCTGTCGGCTGAAGAAGTCACAAGTCTTCCCTAGATGCGGGAGGCTCCGACACGGACTCCACCTTTCGGTGGGAGGAGCACCAAGGACTTGGCCGCCATATTTAGAAGCCGCAGGCTACTTCCTAGTCCCAGCCTGCGGGGTCCCCCTCTCCTCTTCCAGAAGTTCTACCAATCCGCTGGGGCTGGGCTTAAATCCCAAGCCAGAAAACCTTCCTGCAAACTCCTGCTCCAGTAGCTCTTTCTGGATCTCCTTCTAACTAATCACGAGGACGGCCACGAGCGTGCCGTCCTCTCCTTGGCACTGGGCCCAGGTAGTCACACGTGTGTGCTGCTTCTCATGGCAACTTCGTGGGACATTTCAGAGGAGGGGGCCTCTCACCTGGAGTTTTGCAGGATGAGTAGGAGTTTCCTAGACCCAGGGAGTGGGCAAAAAGCTATGGTGAGCTTGGGCATGGACACAGTCAGTCGTGGCTGGAGGACAGTTTCCCGTACTCTGGAACAAGGGTTTGTTTAGTCGGGAAGTGCGTCAGACAGACCCGTGTCCTCGGAGGATCCACCCCCCCCCCCCACCCCCTGCCCTGACAGTTTGGGAAGGCCAGAGCTGGTGCTTGCCCACAGGCCTCCCACAGGAGCCTGCCTGCCTGTGCCTCCTATTTTGTTTTACATGGTTTCAAGGGTCCTTTCAACTGTCCCCTGCGGCAGGTGGGTGGCCACTGTTCGCCCCGTTTTACAGATGGGAAACAGGCTGAGAAGTTTCTCTGGCATCTAAGCTCGGTGAGAGGGCCGGGACCCGGGGCTGGGTGCTCCCTTTGCCCGCCGCGGACACTCAAACCTCAGGAACCACCCCAGGCAGTGCGGGAAGCTCCTCCTCTCTCCCCAGCACCCTGGCTCCCCCCTCACCCCTCTCAGCCCTGACCACATGGCCTAGAAAAGCCCATTCAGAGCCAGCTGCCGGCAGCAGCCGGGCCTCTGCTTTATATCAGCAGGCGGCAGGGAGCACGGTCACGTGCCCACTTATGTCCAGTGCTCCTTGTGGCCGCGGGGTTGGAGGGGGCCAAGAACCAAGGGGCATGCTGGACTGGGGTGGGGGAAACTGAGGCGCAGGAGCCACTAGGGCTGGGATTCCGCAGTGAGCTCGAACCTGACCTCCCCCACCCACCCAGCCGTTCGTTTCCGGCTCTTGAAATAGATCCTCGGCCCGCCTGGTAGCCAGCCGGCCAAGGGCAGGGCCCCGCTGCCGGCCTGCTCCAGCCTGGCCCGGTCACCCCGAAAAGCTGACGAAAGCCAGCTGCCCTCGCAGCGGCCGCTCGGCGGGCAGACACCGGAGGCGTGACGCCTGCCCTCGTCGGGCCCCGAGGTTGCCAGGAGGGCCCTTGGAAAGCTCCTTTCCACTCCCACTCCCAGGGGCTTTGCAGCTCCTTTCCGGAATGGCTTCCTGATGAGGTAATGCCGCTTGCAGCGCGGGAGGAGGCCACTGGGGAACGCTGCTGGCCAGGCCCCAGCTCGGCTAGAAAATGGCGGCCGTGGCCTCCTTGCCCTGCCCGGCCTGAGGCTGCCCCTGGGGCGACTGAGGGAGCCAGGTGTGGGGGAGCGGGGCTCTGGGCCCAGCGCTTGGCGGCCTCCTTCCCAGGCAGCTGGGAGACCCCAGGCATTGACTCATCTCCTGGCCTCGGCCCCTCCCCAGGGCCCCAGCCTGGGCCTGCAGCCTCCCACTGACCCCGAGAGTCCCCACCCTGCAACTGTGTCACCACCCCGTGGGGACCCAGTGGCCCAGAGGGGGCGTGCTGGGCCCAGCCCCAGAGCAGGAAAGCATGCGCCCCTCGGGGGTGAGGGAGGACCCCTGCTCCCGGATCAGGGCTGGGAGCTGCACGCTGGGCCCACGCTGCCCTGCGGGGCTGCATCTTCCTGGAACAGAGTCTGTTCTGGCCGCCGAGCAGAGAGCGTGAGGCTGCCCGGCTCCCGGTGCCCGGACCGAGAGCAAACGCGGGGCTGGCACGCGGAAGGCTGCCGAGGCCGTCCACCCGGTGTCCCCGCAGGGCCTCTCTGGGCCCCGTGCAAGGCAGGCTCCAGCTCCCCTTCCTGGGGCTCCTGGCCGGGGACGCTGGGGTGGAGGGGCATGGGCACTGAGCCGGACGGTCCGAGGGTGACTCACCTCCCTCCCCTGTAAATCCCCTCTTGCTGCCAGCTCCATTCGGGGTGGCTGGGGCCATGGGCCCAGGTGGCCTCGCAGCCCCCACCCTCCCAGGAGGAGGAAGGGACCCTAAGAACCGAAACAGCCACAGGGGCCTCATGGGGCCCTTACCCGGCCCTGGGAGCCAGGGGGAGGTTCCCTCTCTCAGGCTGGGTCCAGCAGGATCCCAGCTCTGGGTGGAATTTGGGACGCTGGTGGTGTGCAGAGGGAGCGGGGCAGGCCCGGGTGTCTGTAGGCCCAGCCCGTCCTGTGTCTGCTCGTGTTTGTTGAGTGACGGGGGCCGAGCCCCTGCTCCTGCCTGGGCCTCAATTTCCCCATCTGCAGACTGGAAGCGCCTGGGGGCCGGGGTCGGAGAGGGGGCCTCAGCAGGATGCCAGGAGCCCCCCCAGGTCTGTCGGCCCAGGGCTGCAGCTGTGTGGGGGAAGCCTCTCTCAAGGCCTTGCTTCGAATTTCCGCATTGGAAGGGACCCAGGGACCACAGAGCGGCACCGGGTGCGCCGGGGAGGGCCAGGCGGGCCTGAGTGGTGCGGGAGTTAGTGGCTGGGCCAGGATCCGAGCCCAGACTCCTCTGCTGGCCCAGAGCGACCCCGCTGGGCCTCCTCCGCCTCCCTGCTGCTTTCCCTGCACAAAGCTGGGCTGGGGAGGGCCGGACTCCCGCTCCCGGAGCAGAACTGCTCCCCTCTACTGTCCCCTGGTGGCCATATGGGCACATGGCAGCCCAATCCCCAAACCCCACAAACATGGGCCCTTCTAGCCTGGCAACACCTACAGGGCGGGGGGCACCCACAGACCCAGAGGTACCCACAAGGCACCCACTAGGTACCCTAGCTGAGGGCTTTGCTCCATTGGAGCTTCTCATCCCCCCACAGGCGGGGTATTGTCGTGAGGACCCCTTTATAGATAGGGTATAGAGATCCAGAGGGGTCAGTGGCCCAGACGGGCAGCCCCGTTGGGAGATGATTCAGCTGGTGGCTGGTGACGTTTGCAGTCCCACCTCAATGGGAAAGGTGCCCCAACCCAGTCAGCAGCCACCTGGGCCTCGATGAGGTCGCTGAGCCTCCCTATTCTGCGGGGGCGGGGTTCACCCACCTGGGGAAGAGAAGGGCCCGGCTCACGGGAACAGGAAGGTGTGCATTTGGGCCCCAGGGGCAGGGGTAGGGATGAGGTGGTGTCGCGATCCTGAGACCCCCAACCCCGGGGCAGAGGGGAGCCAAGGGCCCATACTCGCCCCAGGAGGCCCCAGACCCGCAGCCTGCTTTAGCCTCCAGACCCAGGCCCTGCACACGGCGAGTGCCCAGCATGTGCCAGCCCCTGACCGGAGGCTGTGCTGATCACTGACGCCTCACAGGACAGGCAGTCAGGCTCTGTGGAGAGGGTACCTCCCTGGAGGGAACCCTATGAATGCATCTGGGCACATGTGCTTCCGGCGGCGTCCTCGGGGTGGCCGTGGGAGGGCTGATTGCTCCCTGGGTAGGATGTAACCTTGGATCCCGTCTCCAGGGGCTTGTGCCCGTGAGTGCCCCCTGGCCTCTGACGTCGGACACCTTCTACCTCCCCGGTATCCATGAAGCACCCTCAGGCCCCTTCAGCCAGACTTCACCACCGTCCCTGGCGCCCAGTCTGGGTACCCGTCACAGTGGGCACGGTGCTGGCACCAGGCTGGGGACACGCTGGAGGTCCAGCAAAGCCGCAAGGTTTTAGAGGACGGGGGCATCCTTCAAGTGAACCCAAGGGTCAAATTTCGCTGGTAGGGAAACCGAGGCCCGGATAGAGGGAGGATTTGACCAGGCCTAGGATGGGCCCGACACGAAGTCAGAGTGGGACCGGGGCCAGCATCTAGGGGTCTGATCACCAGCCCCACATCTGTGCCACTGAGTCCCTGAATTTCCCACCAGGAAGGAGATGGGAATGGGAGTCGCAAGACTGGCTGGTGGGAGGCTTAGCCTGGTCCTGGTCCTGGTCAGGGGCAGGGGGCAGGGGGCAGGGGGCAGGGGGCACGGACCAAATCTCCCGTCCTGCCCAGGCTGTTCTGGGAACACTCCACCTCGGAGGTCAGGGCCGGAGGGCCCAGCCAGGCAGCCAGTCTTACTACCACTTCCCTTGTCATTTTAAGTGCCCTCAGACCCCACTGCTCTGGAGAGGGGCCTCTGAATGCACAGTTGCCCGGGAAGTATGCAGTGGCGCCCTGGGGGTCAAGACCACGATCGGATGCTCTGATGCAGAAGGAGGGTGTGCACACAGGGGGCCCCGGGGAATCGGTCTTGCTGCCTGTAACCTCGGCCTTCAAGTCAATAGAGGGAAGCAGGCCCAAGAAGGTTGTGCTGCAGACACACCCAGGGCAGGGCCTGACTCCAGACCCTTCATGTGCTGGACCCTAGGCAGCCCCTGCCTATCTGGCTGTGTGTCACTGGGGAGCTCACGCAACCTCTCTGTGCTGTAGAGCGGTAATGACAGTGCTCACGAGGGATCTGGGGAGGGATTCGGGGAGGAGAAAGATACAGTCCAGCCCTGAGGGTTCTTGCCACCACGGGGTAGCTGGGGCAGGAGAGAGGACTCATTCCTGGGGACTTGGGGCCTGTCAGGAGGTTGGGGAGACCAAGCGGCCCCAAAGAGGAGAGTGGTGTCTCAGAAGGATTGGGTGGGGGTATAGGAGGCTAGGGGCACAGGGACACGTCGCTCCTGGTCCGACAGCCTCTAGGAGTCTGACCTTGTGCTGCGAGTGGCCCTAGGGACAGTGGCCGGTTAGACCATCCATTTGTTCCCTCCACAGAAGGCCACGACGCCCCCACGGGCCCGGCCGAGGGGAGCTTTGCCCCCGCGGGGCCTGGTGCAGACGAGAGGCCTCTGGCTCTCATCACTCCCATGTCCCAGGGTCTCCCTTCTCGGGTCCAGGCCGGGGGTACCGAGGTGGGAGGGAAGCCGCTATGACGCCTGGCGGCCCGCACAGCCGGCTGCAATCAGGAAAGCGGAGACGTTGTTATGTGGGGGTTAAATCAAAATGAATCTCCTTAAGGGGAGGGCCAGGCCCCCTCCAGAAAGCATTTTCATGATGTAGCCCCGGGCCTCGGAAGTGGGGTCCCTGGACTCTAGGGGGGTGAGGGAAGAGGACAGGGCGGGTGACGTCACCACCAGGCCTGGCCTTGCCGGGATGGGGGGCCTGTCCCGCCCCACCGTCCCAATCCCAGCGCCGTCCACCTCCCGCCGATCCCTGCCTGGCTGGGGCTGCACCCCGACTCTGGCCCTCATATGGGCCCTACAGTCTGTCCCT
Source organism: Mustela nivalis (assembly GCF_964662115.1). Lineage (NCBI taxonomy): Eukaryota > Metazoa > Chordata > Mammalia > Carnivora > Mustelidae > Mustela > Mustela nivalis. The sequence goes on from NC_139026.1 coordinate 3,439,920, forward strand.
CCGTCCGTCCGTCCCTTTCTCCTGCCGCCTGTGCCAGGGCCTGCTATGGGACCCGGAGCTGGGACGCGGAGGGGTGGGTGGCTTCCCCCTCCACGGAAGGACACCGCCCTGCTCTCGGCCTCGGGTGGCCTCCAGCATGGGGGGCGGCCAGGCTGCAGGCCTGCAAACAGGACCGCGGCTGTTTATTCAGCTGTCGGAGTTGGCGTCCGTTCCCCTACCCGGGCCTGGTCTTCTGGAGTGAAAATGCTCAGCCCTGTCCCCACCCCGGGCAGTGACCTCAGCAGGATTTCTCTGGACGAGGCCTCCAGGGCCAGCCACCGAGTGGAGGGCTGTGGGCCGGCTCTCAGCCAGAGCCCTGTGGACAGTGGGAGCCCGGGTGGGGGGCCCCCTCTCAGAGTGGACGTCTCCTCTCCCCCTGTGGTTCCTGCGCCAGACGAGGTCCCCGAGCCGAGGCAGCAGACCGCACTCTTGGTGTGGGTCACTGGGGAACATGGGACAAAGGGACACGTCTGGGCAGACCTGAGGAAAGCTGCAGGGAGGGAGTTTGCAGGGTGGTAGCCAAGGGGTGTGTGTGTGTCGGGGGCAGGGGAGCAACCGTCCCAAGCCCCTGGCCTCGGGCCAGCACCCTCCGCCAGCCGAGCCCCTGTCAGTGCACGGGGTCTGCGGGCGTCCATCCAGGCCAGCCCGCAGGGCCGGCTGCAGCGGGGGACGGTGGGTCTGACAACGTAAAAGGCCTGTGATCCGCCAAGGCCCTGAGAGGCAGAACCGCCGTTCCAAGTGCCCCTCGGCATTCGAGAGATTGTCCTTCCTGTTGCGGAGCCCAGAGAGTAGGGCCTAAAGCCAACGATCGGCGGGAGCTCGATGGCGTTTCTTCTAGAACTTCGCCAGGCCCTGTCGGGGGCGGCGTCTTGCTCCCCTCCGCTCCCAGGCTAGGGGGTGGTCGAGGCTGCAGCAGCTCCACCCTTCTGCCGGCTCCCTTCGGCGCTCCCTCTGGGGACCACCCGGTTTGGAGCCGCTGTCTGGAAGGGTCGCAGCCCACAGCAGGGAGCGGTCGGCCGACCCCCTGCGCGGCCCCGGACCCGGTGGAGCAGAGACGAAGCGTTTCCTGCGGTGCCCTGCCGAATTCTGGACCCAGAGAGTCCGTGAGCCTAAGAATGTGGCCGCGGTGAGGCTCCAGCGCTGGGGGCCGTCCGTCAGCGGCCAACAGAGCAAATGCGGAAGCTGAGGACACAGGTTGGCCCCCGGCATCCGTGAGCGGTCGCTCCTGTCTCTCTCTGAATGACACCTTCTGGCCTTTGTGGGCTCTGCACCTGCAAGCCTGCGAGGTTCTACCACGCCCTCCCTTGTACAGTTGAAGGAGTGATAGACACAGGCCCAGGCCACTGGGTGGATGAAGCCAGGTGCGGAGGTGGGCACGTGCTGAGGGCCTGGCCGATGGGGGGATCAGTATGTCCCAGCAGCCCGATTCGGAGTTTCCCCCAGAGCTCAGCCCAGGTCTGGTCCGAGCTGCTGGTCAGAATGTATACAGAATGGAAGAAAGTTCCACACTAAGTCATTGGCTTTAGGCACTACTCTGGGCTTAAAGCCCCAGTCCCCATGTCACCTTCCCCAGGAGGGAAGCTTTGACATAAAAACCTGATGCCTTCAAACTCTACCCTTGGAGTTAGAATTTGGGTAAATTGCCGCTTTCTCTTTTTGCCTGGGCTGCTGGGAAGCTCTGAACTAAAGCCATGAGTACGTCTCTGGCTCCACTTAGACTTGACTTCTTGTCCTCCCTTTCTGTTCCTTTTTTTTTTTATCTCCTGTTCTAATTACATGTCCTGCTGCATCTTTGTTGCACCCTCAAATCTCTTCTGGGCAAGGCCTGACTCCTTTCTCTAGGTTTCTTAGCCGCCACAGCTCTCTAGATGCCCCCACCCCTGAGTGATGTGGGAAAGCGTGGTGGCGGGGGCCCCCGAGAGGCCCTGCCCTGGGCTTGGGCTCAAATCCATGCTCCCCTCCTCTGTGTGGTGTGGGGACCCCCTCCACCCACACCTGTGCCCACTCAGTGCTCAGTGCACATGGAAGGCTTCAGGGAGGAGGGGAACGCACAGGCAGAGGTTAAGCGGTACCTCTCTTCTCCGTTTCTCTCTCTTCTCCTGTTCTGTTCTCCGGCGCGTCTCCTTCAGCCTGGCCCCGGGCTCCTGAGTTCAGCAGGCACAAAAGTGCCCCCCGCCCGCCCCCACACTGAGCTTCCTCCTCCCATCGGACAAGGCCCTCAGGTGGCACTCCAGGCCTCTGTCTCTGGGAGCCCAGGGGACAGGGCGATGGGCGATGGACAAAGTTCCAGGGGGCTGTGAGAGCCTGGGGGCAGGCGGGGACCATCAGGGGAGGCTGCCTGCAGGAGGGAGCCTCAAAGGGGAACTGGGAGCCAAGGACGGGCAGCCAGGAGGAGGCCAGGTCGGGGAGAGCAGGTGGGAAGGAGGCTGAAGGCAGATGAGAGCAAGTGGACGGAGCCCCCGAAGCCAAGGAACCGAGAAGGTCTCTTGACCCTGAACTTGTGAGCTCGCCTGCTGGGCCAGAGAGGCCTGTGTTGGCAAAGACCGGGAGGCAGGGCTCCCGTGTGCCTGGGGACGAGGGAGCAGGCGGGAGGCTCAGGAGGGCTGTGCCTTCAGCGAGGCAATGGGGTGCCACAGAAGGTTATGGGGGGCGCGTGTGCCAGGCCCTCAGATGCTCACACTGAACGCCCAGTTCTGATCTGCTCATTTACTCGGACTCCATGACTTCTCGGACCGAGGGACATAACCATCCTTGCCTGCCCTGGGAGACGTGCCACTCTCGACAACACCGGCACCCACACCTGGCCAGGCAGCAGCGGAGAGGAGGCAGATGTCTCGGGGAGGGATCACAGAGATTCCTGCCAGCTTCTGACATTAAAATAGACTTTGGAAAGCAAATGGCTGAGACATTTTGAAAGAAAAACAATAAAAGAAGCTTCGAGAAGCCAGAGCCCTGGCCAACATGTGTTCTTGTCCCAGACAGCGGCTGTGGGGGACTGATGAGCGAGTGACCCTGAGAAAGCACTGCTGCAGGCTCAATGGGGTGAGGGGCCAGACCTGAGAAGTGTCACCGAGCCTCAGGACAGGGCAGGGCTGGCCGACACCTGCTGGTGTCCTGGTCCTGGCCGGAGGAGCAGGTTCCCATTTCCAGACACCCTGAGGAAAACATGCTGTCCCTGAGGCTTGTCTGGACAGACAGTGTCTGAGGCTGGACACCCTTGGCCGTGGTGTTGTCACAGTCAGGGACAGCTGGAGAAAAAGCAGGACTCCGAGCTGACTCACTTTACCCTGTGGACCACCAGCATCGTGGGTCAGCAGAGCTCCACCTCCTAAGGCTGGACATGCCCATCTTTCCTTGAGGATGCTCTAGGGACAGAGTGCTCAGGGGAGGGTCGGGCTGGGATGTGTCAGTCCCTAGAGCCCCCAGCCCAGAGTGCACCACGGGGGGCCAGTGGACGCCTGTAGGGTCCCAGGTTTGACCTGTGCACCCCCCTCCACCGATCTTAGATGTAAATTCCCATGGGGCCAGGAGCTGAGGCTCTGTGGCTACACTGACTTAGTGGGAACCCAAAGCATGGATTATTTTTCTTTGGGGAAAAGGAGGTGGCCCATCCTGGAGACATTTCACTTGTAAATTAGGTCTTGGCATTTCTTCCCCCTCTGTCTTGGCCCAGGAGTGGCCACCATCTGCAGTTGGGGCGACGGTGGTTTGGTTGCCCACCCAGTTGTTGACTGGGTGGTCCTGGGGTGAGCCGAAGGGCAGGGATGAGATCTGAGCCTGGGCACCTCTGCTAGCAGGTGGGGGCCAGACAGCGATGTCCAGCCTCCTCAACTTCAGGTTCTGGGGGGGCCTGGGGGGTCCCCCTCCCCCAGCCCCGATGTCCAGGCCAGGGAGTGGGGGCTGATCACAGAGAGTGGCGCCGCTAGAGGCTTCTGGGCGGACAAGGAGCCGGTCACTGGTTCACTGTCCCCACGCCCCGCCTGCCTCGGGCAGGAGCTGCTTCCGGCCTGCTGCAGCACAGACAATGCGCCAGTGGGGGAGGGGTGGCCTCGCGCCAGACCCCCCCACCCCCATCCCAGCCACACAGGAAGACAGCGTGTCCTGGAGTGAACCCGCAGCCAGGCGCTGTGACTTCGGGTGCCAGATTCCCAGAGATGCTGTCTCCATTCGACTCAAACTGATTCCTTTCAGCTTTAAAATGATGAGGGGCCCTAGGACCCTGTCTGGGAGGTAAGTGGGGGGCTTCAGAAAATCTCACCCTCCTCATCTGTGCCTCTTCCACAGTCGGTGTCCTTGGGTTATGCAGAACTTCTTTCTACCGCAGGGCCTTTGCATGAGCTGTGCACTCTGCCCGACCTGCTCTCCTCCAGGTCTCAGCTGCAGTGCTGCCCCATGGCTCAAGTTTGTCTCTGCCCTTGCAGTAGCATCCCTCCCCATCAGGTTGTTCCTGTTAAATGTGCCGTTGTGTTGGGTGCCTGGGTGGCTCAGGTCATGATCTCGGGGTCCTGGGATGGAGGCCCGTATCGGGCTCTCTGCTCAGCCGGGAGCCTGTTTCTCCCTCTCTCTGCCTGCCTCTCTGCCTACTTGTGATCTCTCTCTCTGTGTCAAATAAATAAATAAAATATTCAAAAAATTAAAAAAAAACTGTGCTGATGTGTCATCCGCTACCTCATCGCCGCACCCCACAGTCCTGAGCGGCGCTGGGACCTGCCTGTCTTGGTTCTTTCCCTATCCAGGGGGACCGCGTAAGTTCTCCCCAATCACTCCCACCCTGCCTTCCCTGCGTGAGGCCAACCTGGCAGTCCCCTCTACATCCTGCAGGGCTCAGCGATCATGACCCCCATACCGCCCACCCCCAAGTGTGTTTGTCTCTCCACCCTGGAAATGCCCTCGAGCCTGGGCCAAGGGAGCCGACAGACTCTCTGCAGAGTGCTCTGGGCAGGTCACCTGTGACCTCATCACAGACCAGCCCCACTCTTGGTGCAGCCCAGCAACAGGGGGCTGGTACTCTGGTGACCAGACGGGGTCCAAGCTGCTGGCCACCCCCCTCCTCTGTGACCCCAGGGCTGGCCCCTGTGACGGATGATTGCCCAGCCACCAGGCCTGTGGCCCAAGAGGCCGGCTTGCAGAGCCCGCTGGGAGCCCAAAGAGCAGATGTGTACCGAGGAGCTGCCCTCCCGCCCTGAGGTCTGAGCCCCAGCCGCAGCCCTGCCCAGCTTCCCTGGTCCTCCGCCAAGGACGCAGCTCTGTCCCGGCCTCAGGCCCCGCCTGCTGCCCACTGTCCCTTGTCTGTGGCCCTCAACCAGGTCCCCCAGCCCGCTGTGCCCAGGGCCACGCGCATCCCGAACCCCGTGGGTTCTGCGCCCCACCCCACAGACTCAGCCAAGCAGGGCTGCCTCTGGGAAGCCCTCCAGGATCTGCCGGCTCTCTGCTCTCTCTGGCGTCCAGGACTCTTCCAGCACTGACAAGGGGCCTGCGGCAGCTCTGACCGGCTTTCTCACCCGTTAGAGTCGGCCCCATTGTTCTTTTTTTTCCAAGGGGAAGACACTCAAGTTTTTGCCTATTCTGGAATCTCCAACATCTCTTAGCATAAAGCCCAGCGCACAGCACGCCGCCGGGAAGATCTTGCTTGACATATTGCTGAGTGAGGGAGCCGCGGTGGGGACGCGGTCCATGGTCCCGAGACTGAGGGAGAGAGTGTGTGTACGTGTGGCGTGCACACCTGTGTGTGCAGAACGTGCGTGTGTGCGGGGTATGAGTGTGTCTCTCTCTGGTGTGTGTCTGTATGTGGTGTGTGGAGTGTGTGGGGAGTGCACGTGTGTGTGGTGCATGTCAGGTGTGTGCGTGTGAGATGTGTGTGTGTGTCTATGTGTGTAGCTTCTGGCCCTTTCTCCCTCCCCCTCCGGTCTCTGCCACCATCAAGGAGGACTGTCTGTGTGTCCCCTGCTGCCCCGGTGTCCCCAGCCTCAGTAGACTCACACCTGCTCCGCTGGCCAACTCACCTCGACCCTCACGCCTTCTAGAAACTTCCCCGAAGCGCTGACTTCTCCCCAGCTCCGCGGCCCCTATCGCTGCCTTAGCCACCACTGGGGACTTAGTGTGGCATCGCGGTCCCTCTCCCTCCTGACCACAGGGTATTATCCCACCCCAGAAAGGCAGGAAGCACAAGGAGACACTTCACATCCACTGGGAGGCTACAACAATCAGGATAAAGATAAAACACGGGGCGCACTGACAAGAGAGCTCGGCGAAACCGGGGCGCTCCGGCCGGGGTGTCCAGGGCGCAGGCCCCAGGAACACAGTCTGGCAGTCCCTCCAAGAGTGAAACACCGGGTGCCTGGGGACCTCCACTGGTTAAGTGCGAGATTCCTGACCTCGGCTCAGGTCGTGATCTCAGGGTCCCGGGATCGAGCCCCGCCCCAGTCAGGCTCCGCGGGGGGAGGGGGTGTCGGCCCAGAGTCTCTCCTCTGCCCTCCCCCAGGGCTCCCGCTCGCAAACAAGTAAGTCTTAAAAAAATAAAAAAGTGAAACAGTGTCTGACCCGGGCCCCACGCGTGGGCAAACCCCAGGAGAGCAGAGAGCAGGGGCTTGGCCGCCCCCACGTGGCCTGCAGCTCCAGCCACAATGGCCCGGAGTGGACACACCGCGGATGTGTCTGCCAGAGGAGGAAGGCAGGCGCGACACCTGAGCCATGTGCACCAATCTTCGTCAGCCATCTCGGGTGGCCTCTGGGAGTCCCGTTCCGCGCCCTCGGCCCCATGGGGGCCCCACATTCCGGCACTCCTCCTGCCCACTGGGTCCCCGTGGGGCGCGCAGCCGGAAGCTACCTGGGCCCTCGCCACGTCCACCTCACAGCCCCCCACTCCCCAGTTTGTCACCACGGAGAGGTGAATGCCGTGCGGGGGACACACGGCTCTCTGGACGTCTGTCCCTCCAGCCGCGTCCCTGACTCACGGCCAGAGCCCGCGGTCACATCCTTTCCCGGCTGCAGCGCGCCCTCTGGTGGGCACACTGGGAGTTGTCGGGGACCCGGAGCAGAAACCAAGAAGGGGGCGGACTCCAAGGTCAAGGGCTGCCTGGGAACAAAGACTTGCAGCCTCGAGTCTGGGGACAGGTCAGGAAGCACAGTGGGCAGGGTGCAAGGGGAGGCAGAGATGTCTGATTCCTCAGGCGTGAGTGCTGTGCCCCAAGGCACAGAAGGGGCTGCGAGCCCAGGACGGGAGGAGTCCCCGGCTTTGTCACCGAGGAGCCGCGTCTCACAGGGACCCACCTCCTTCGACTCAGCTCTGTCCCCAGGCCGGGCCAGCCTTTGGGGGCTCTGTGGCCCAGACCTTATCCTGACTGTGCCCACGGCGGAGAGGGTGACCCACGGTGGTGGGTGAGGGGGTGGGGGTTTTCCGTCTCCGCCCTCCCCACCCCCTCCCTGACCCCTAGAGCAGAGCCGCCGGAGTGGAGGTCGGATGGGTCACCAGGGGCCACGGAAGTCATCACTCAGGCCCACGTAACTGAGTCAAGACCCCAGAGCACCTGCTGGGGGGCCTCCAGGCTGGGGAGTGGGAGTGGGGGCAGGAGAGGGGTGCCTCCTCCCCACGCCCCGCCCTCTGCCTCCTTCCCTGGGGCCGCTGCTGAGCGCACCGTGCCTGCAAGCCTGCGGGGTGGGAGTGGGACGTTTCTTGGAGCTCTGTCAGAGCTGCTAGCAAATTCACGGAACCCAGGGGGTCATGGGAACCCCTGACTTGTAACCATCGGTCAGAAGCACAGGGGACGAGGGGGACTTGTGTCTGGCTTCTGAAGGTGGGGGCAGATTTGTGGGACTGGGTCCTTAACCCGTGGGCCCCACCCTGTCTCTTAGTGGACAGTCACAACCAGTCCAACTGTAGGACGTCCAGCTGGTGTCCAAGGACCGCTTGGTGGGGAAAAGAACCCTCACATCAGAACCGGGTACAGAACTTTTTAGCATGACTGGGTTACCTAACCCTCTCCTCCAGTCACTTCAGGGAAACTGAGGCAGAAGTGGTTGCTCTTGTCCGAGACCTATAACATGTGGGGGCAAATCCAGGTTCAAAACTGGACCCAGTGGGTGGAGAAGAGGTTTTCCTTCTTGTTATGTTCTAAAATACCCCCGCACCCTCTCCGCCACCCCCTCCATCACTCATCAAAGAAGGTCTCTGCACAGTCATCCCAGGGAACCCACAGTAGCCTGGCCTGTGGACAGCCCCTGCCCCTGGACAGCACTTCAGGATCCAGGCTGAGATGAAGGGCAAAGGGGCTGCACAGACCAAGGGGAGGGAGCATCTTGGGCTTACCTGGGGCAACCAGGAGGGCTCCTTGGAGGAGGTGCCAGCCACCTCAGTGGGCTGATGAGGGGTTTCAGGAGCTTCATGGTGAAGCGGGGCTGGGAGAGGCAATGTATCCAAAAACAGACCATGAGGGGTCACCGTACACAGTCTGTGGGGCTGGAGGGGTTGGTGGGGGCTTGGGCTGGAGCCTCAGTGCAAGTGGGTTTGGTGAGGGTGAGGTGCAGGGACGGTGCTCCTGGGGACCACAGGGACGTGCCTGCAGGGACACTAGAGGACAGGCAGGCATTATTCCTTTCTAAAGATCAAAGCTTCTGAAGGAAACTTCTTGGAAGCTTCGTGGAGCTTCTGAAAGGAAGTCACTCACCAACACTGCAGGGAAACCAAGGCCCGCGTGGCCTCCCTCCTCAGCGGATGGACCTTATTCTTGTTCCCCTCCATGTCTTTGCTCATGCTGGTCCCTCAGCCCAGAAGACTGTTCCCTGGGCGGTCCGCCTGGCTCGTCGTTCAGGGCTCAGCAACGGCCACCCTCCTCCCGGAAGCCTTCCCTGAACACCCCTGTCTGGTGCAGGCCTCCTTGGGGTTCCCACAGCCCTAGGTGCGTGTCGGTTTCTGTGGCTGTCCCAGGGACCCCGGGGCTCTGGGTCTCCGTCAGATGCAGCCGTGTTCTCCCCTCTTCCTCCTGCCGTCCCTGGGGCTAGTGAATGAGCCTCTGTTCCAAATCATTGACAATGCTCTGCTATCCTGGGGGTCCACACTTGCCCATCCTGGACCACAGGTCCCAGGGGGAATAGTGAATATCTTGGGGCCTCAGAAAGTCTGCACCTCTATTTCTGGGCTCCTAAGAGGACTTTCCTGGCCACAGAAAGATACATCTGTCCCGTGGACCCTGTCAGGCAACCTGCCCCCGGGATGTATTTGCTTTACATACGTACATATGTGCTCCTGCGGCCGTCCTCCTGTGAAGGACTGGAGACCCGACATCAGTCCATTCCAGGCCCATCCGCTCCCCCTGCAAGCTCTCATTCCAGCCACATTGGCTTGTAAGGCCTGGGTCAGGGTCCGTGTCCTCCGCGGCGGGCTCTGAGGGAGGACCAGATTTGGGGAGGGAGGTCATGGGACATTACGGCTGGCCAAGGCTTCAGCTTCAGTGACAACCTCCCATTTCACAGCTGACCACACTGAGGCCCAGAACTTGAGCTGCAGAGGCAATTCTTGGGCCAAGCCTGGATGCTGGCAGCCTGAAAGCTGCCGTCGGGTGGCCTGTGTCTCAGGCTGAGATGAGGAGCCCCCGTGGAGGGGCTGAGGGGCGGGGTCAAGGCCCCCACCGCCCGGAGTCCCTGCACTGGGCGATGTGTGTAAGCAAGGAAACCCTCGTGAGGGCCGGGGACCCCAGTCCGTGGGTAGGATGCTGGATTGTGACAGCTAAAGGAGGGGTTATGGTGCAGGAAGCCCAGGGGGCCCCCTTGGATGCTGGGGCCAGTACACTGGGGTGTGAGTCCTGGCTTGGTCACCGGGTGACTCTGGCAGCTTTCTCCCTCCTTGGGCAGCGGCTCTCTTCCCCCCCTTAGAGCACAGGCTCCGACCTGATATTGACTGTGAGTCCTGGGGCGCACGGAGGCCACGTCCCAGGTGTCCTGGCACTCAGTGGTCAGCTCTGGGGCCATGGCTTTTGGGGCCCGAGACAAGGAACGAACACCCCATTCATTCTGGGAGATCAACGCGGCAAATGGGATTATGGCTACAGTTGCAATAGCATTTCAGTGAATCCAGCTTCTTAAGGGCGAGTCCCCGGCTCAGTTTCCCAGTCCCCCCAATGGTCGGCCAGTCACTCCCCGCGTGGCTGGGGAAGCTGGGGACTCAGTCCTGGGTTCTAAAGACTACACCTGGTTTCGGAGGCACGGAGGGTACGAGAAGTTAGAGGGAGCAGCTCACGGGCGAGGAGCAGAGAACAGAAGTGCTCCCGTGAGACAACGAGCCTCTCTCCCGCACCTCCCCAGCCCTGCCTGCCTCAACGGCTTTGACTGGAGCAGCCCAGCGTGGGTCCTACTCAGCTCTCTTCTGGAGAACAGGAACGGCTGGGAGCGGGGGTGGGGTGGTGTGTCCGCCTGTTCCTTTATCCTTCAGCACAGAATTCCCGGACCTGGCTGCAGGCTAGGTTGAATAATCCATATTACTAGTAATAATACTAATCCAGGGAGGAGGTCTGAATAATTCGTTGCCCACCGGCTGGGTGGATCCAGGCAGGGGACATCTGAATTGATCACAGGGTGGGGAGAGGTTGGTGACCATCTCCGCAGCTGCCTTCATAACAGAGCTCCAATTTTAGCTGGGTGTAATACTGCTCAGATAAAAGACTACATTTCCCAGCCTGCCTTGCACCTAGAGCTAGCCATGTGACCAAGTCCTGGCCAGTGAGAAGTCAGTGGGTGTGTCCAGGAACGAGGCGAAGCATGCCCTTCTTTGGTCCTTCTTCCATCTTGGGGCCTGGGAAGTAGCTGTGATGGCAGAGCTCTAGCAGCCATCTCACACTCAGAGGCGAAGGGACACATGCTTGAGAAGGCAGAGGGAGGAGCTAGCAGGAGTCTGGGTCCCAGGTGACATGTACCACCCTTATCCTAGTCCTACTTTTCCTACTTCTCGACTTCTTTTATGGGAAAGAAAAGTACATCTGTGTCTTGCTCAAGCTCTGCTGTTAGGGTCTGAGTGGATCACGTGGTACCAGCAGGATGACTGGGGAGGTCTCTAAACTAAGGAGCTGGGGCCACATCCTCCAGACCCGAAGCTGGGAAAGGCCTAGAGGGGCCAATAGAAACACAATACTTGCATGTTGGGGGTGGGTATGTCAGGCACTGGGTGTGGAACCTGCATCCTCCACTCAGAAACGTCCAAGCCTTGCATCTGCCCGAACTGCCCCCACCTCACCCAGCGGACATGGGCAATGACTGGAGACACAACTGGGGGGAAGGGGGCTACCTGGGTCTAGCAGGTGTGGGCTTCAGGGCACAGCAGAGACCCCATCACAGAGAGTGATCCAGACCCGAACGTCCATGGTGCTGTGGCTGAACACCCCCAGCTTCCTCGGGCAGCCGCATGCATAGTGTTTGGCCTTTGCCTAGGACACGGTCCAAGGTGCTGGCCTGGCTTTCAGCGTCTTTCATGGCCTGATCCTAACAGCTCGAGACGTCAGTGGTCAGAGCTGGAAAGGAACTTCAGATGGGGAACAGCATGGAACAGCGGGGAAACGGCCCAGAGGTAGGGCCGCAGACTGCTGCCCCAGATTCCAGGCTGAATGGCTTTGGGGGGTGCATAGCAAGAGCCCAGAACACCCAAGGCACAAATGGCTGGCCTTGGGGGCAGGGAGGGGGTGAGGGAGAGCTGGTGAAGTCCAAGTACTTCCCGTCATGGGAATGAGTCTCTGGTCCAAGGTCTCCAAGTTTCTGTTTGTGGTCTGCTTGTTTTTCTCACATGAGGAACGGGCCTTGAATTTTCCTCAGTGTCCCATTGGCATCTTTGGAGAGACACCTGTGGCCTTTCTTCTTTGGCCTACTGATGGAACGTGCAGCAGCAAGTTTCTGGGGCTGCAACGCCCTCCAGGCCCCGAGCCTCACCTGGTCCCCACTGTGGCTCTGTTCCCTCCTCAGGGCCGTGCTGAGGCTGAATGAATGAATGGATCCTGTCCTATACGTTTGTGTTAAATGGAACATTTGTGATGTGTGGTGGACTCTGGCTCTCCTCGTGCTTGGCACTCACTCGCCTCCTTCCATCTTCCTCGAGGGGCCGCTGCTTCCCCTTTCTGAGTCTGTGCCTTCTGGATGAGAATGACCCCAGCCTGGGTTCCAAAACCCCATGGGACCCAGGCCCATGCTTCCCACTGCAACCACAGTGCCCATGACCCAGTCCAGACTACACACAAGCAGCGACAGGCCATCTTGTGGTGCTGCTCGAAGGCAGGAAAGGGAGCTCTTTTCCTCGCCGTTGTGAGTGCCAAGACGGAGGCCTGAGCTGGCAGAGGCCACTGGGCAGGGTGGAGAGGGACTGCCTGAGGCTGAGGCTAACTTCTAGGTGAGCAGAACCAAGGGCAGGAGAAACAGAAATCACTGGCAATTTCATCTGAGCCCTGGATGCAGCTGTACCTGAAGCCCCCCTTGCCTTGGAAGCTCCAGTTACAAGAATCGCTGGTTCTCCTTTTCCATTCCTTACAGTGTGGCTTCTGTTATCTGTGATGGCAAAAGTCTGACTAATACAGGGGTCAGCGAGCACTGGCCTGGGGTCAAATGCCCAAGCTAAGAGTGGGTTTGACGCTGTTACAGAGCTGTAAAGAAAGTGGACGTGTTAGAGAAGACTGCATGCCGCAAAGCCAGAGCGCTTTGCTGTCTGGTCCTTTACGGAAGACGTCTGCCGCATCCTGGATTAGTACAGTTCTTATCAAAATTCTTACTCTCAGGACCTGGGTCACCCATTTTCATCTTTCCTTTCGGGGTGGGAGCAAAAAGTTAGAGCCTGAGGAGGGCTTTAACTGCCCTCCGCAAATGTGGTGTGTGGAGCCCTCAGGGTGATTTTCACTGAGGCCAGCTCCCACTCAAATACCAATAGGAGCACTTTTCTTTCTTTCCATACTCGCTGCCCATCGCTGCTCCCACCCTCTGTCCTGTGGGGCTTCTGAGTGTCCTGGGTCACTGAAAAGAAGGAGGGGAAGTTGTTTGCACAGGGACATCTGGGAGGGAGTGGAAATCCTGGGTCCCAGGCAGACAGACGTCTTTCTGATGGACCGTTCATGGACCATGTGCTGGCAGGTGCTGGGAACTGGTGGAAGGTTCCGGATCCGAAGCAATGAGAACAAGAGGTACTGTGGTAGGGTGACCAACGTGGCTTGGCTTTCCTGGGACTGTATGGTTTTAGAACTGGAAGTCTCTCATCCTGGGGACCCCCTCTGTCCTGGGATGGTTGGTCATTCCTCTGAATAGTAAGTCCTTCTCCCGGGCAAGCATGTGGCATTCTCTTGAAGCGTGTCCAAGCAACTCTTCAAAGTCCGGCCCCCGCTGTCCCCAAGTGTTCTCCTAGTGCTGGCCTCTAGTCCTTGCTCCCACCCGCCCTTCTGCCTTTCTGGCCCCAAATCCCCAGAGTCCCATGTCCTTTTTGTCTCCGGCTCCCCCAGCCCGTGGCCTTCATCCAGCAGATGGCGCCAGTTCTCTCTCCATCGCACCGTGACACTGTCAACTCCTCCCTTGCTTTTCTTAGACCCTCACTTTGACTTGCAAAAGCCGGGGTGGGAAGTCTCAGAGCTAAACAGGGACAGTTTGCCCTCTTTTCCCTCCCCCATGACGATCCGACTTCCCTTTGGGGGCAGGTGCAGGCCTCTGATGACTGAAGGTAGATCACCTGCCTACAAGCCATCCATGACTATGGGGCTTTGCCTGGACTTTTATTTTCTGTCTTGCAGTAGCGGTGTTGGCAATGGGGGCAGCTCGTCAGGAGCCACTCTAAGCTGGAAGTCTGAACAGGGGCTCTAGGCCATGTCTCCTGCCCCCGAGGCCGAGTTGTTGATTCCCTGCGTTCAAGTGGCACGTCGGGGAGAGTCAGCCTGCATGGCCAGGCAGGCGGGGTCCGCATTAGTCAGGGTAAGTCAGGCCAGCCGCTGTAACAACTTCCCCACCATAGAGGATGATACAGGAAAGGTTCATCTCTCTCTCGAATCACAGTTCAGCCCGGGTTGGTGGGGTTCTCTCGCGCCTCCGTTTGCCAGAAGTTTAGGCAGTGACACTCACCTGATTGTTGAGACAGGCGGAGGACAGCCTGTCACCAAGGTAACAATGGGTGATGCTTGCCTCTGCAGGGGCCAACCTGACCCCTGCCACCTTTGAGCTGAGCAGCAAGTTTGCTCCAAGGTGGCCCTGAGCCCGCCGGCAGACACCTCACATCCCGGATCTGGAACTTCCGCGGAGGTCAGAAGTCGCAGGGTGGGCTGCACGTTCTGTTCGTGGTGACAGACTCTGGCTCCAGGCGCTCACTCCTTCTAGTTCTCGGGGCCCCTGGGCACCCGTGCAGTCCTGTGAAGCTCCAGGACTTGTCCGGGGGCGCGGGGTCCTCATTTTCCGCCACCACCCCCAGGGAGAGGGGGAAGCTCGGTCTCGGTCCACCCTTCTCTGGGGGAGCCCTCGGCGGCACACTGGGGCCGTCAGGAAGACTCCTGGGAAGGCTCTCTCAGGCTTCCGCTGGAGCTCATCTGTTTCCCTCAGCCTATTCTCCCAGATGGGCTCTGGTTCCCACTCACCAGAAGGTGCTCTGCCCTCCCACCAAGGGGGGCTCCTCCCCACAACCACTACCCCCCGACAGGGGCTCTTGAAAACCTCGTGCACAGAGAGGATCTGGGATGTGGGCTCGGAATATTCAACTGTTTCTGTATTTGTCCAATAGGAGCGTTCCCCAAATGTGCTGATCTCCGGAATCACCTGAGTGTTTACTAAACACGCAGGTTCCCAGGCCCCTTCCCCAGGACCATCCTGCAGAAGTTGGTCTGGAGTCATCCTAGGGGTTGGCTGCTCAGGCAAGCTGGGGACACTCCATTCAGGGCCCACTTCAGGTGGGCTCTCTCCCTTGTAAATCTTCAATAGCTCCCCAGTGCCCTTGAAATTGAGTCCGTGCTCCTCGGCATGGCATTCGGAGCTTCACCAACCGTGTGACCTTGGCCAAGCACTTCCTTCTCCATCTTGGTTCCTCATTTTATGCAATAAGTGTGATAACTCCGTTGCACAAGGCTGTGTGAGGTCCCACAGCTGGGGACCCGCTCCTTGTCTAGACTGTGCCCAACACACACTCAGTGTAACCTGAGTTGTGGGGGCTCAGGAAACACTTGACATTGAAGCCAGTAAAAAGACTCAAGAGCAAGGCAGGAGAAAGGCAGCAAGAACAGGGTGTGGCCAATGCTGGAGATGGTGCTTGAGCCCCGTCTCAAGGTTGAAAGGACTCGATGTCCGGTCCCTGCTCTCCATGGCTTGTAACATTATGGGTTGTGGATGTCGGCTGCCTCCTGGGAAATCATCTGTTCCTTCGACAACTGCTTGTTGAGCACTTGACTGAGTGAGAACCAAAGCAGATGTGAAGATGGGCCCATGGAGCTTATAGGCTAGTGATAGGGAGCAAGTAATGGCATATTGTCTTCAATGTCACAAAGGGAACAGCAGATTGTTAGGATAGAGAATACCACTGAATATGTTTGGGAAGAGGAATGTGTGGGCCCCTCCGATTTGTGATATTTACGCTGGGGTCACACAGAACCTGGGTAAGAGCGCTGCGCTAGAAGGGACGGTCAGTGCAAAGGCCCTGGGGCAGGAACTAGTTTGGTGTTTTGGTATGTACATGAGGGTGTGCACCCGTCCACACACACAAACACAAACACACACGGGAAGGGGATTCGTAGAGCTTTCCCACCCCAGATTCCCCCAACCTTGAAGCTATTCAGAGACTCCCCTGGAGACACGGAGGAGGAATCACAGACTGTTGAGGAAGCGACTTAGAGGTCTTGAACCCAGCCCCGCCAAACCGGCCCTCCCGACGTTTGTCCCGCGCCGCCTGCCAGACGCGGCCAGCAGGGGGCAGCACGACGCTGCGACACGGTCCCTCCGCGTCTGGAGAGGCTCTGCTCTACGTCCGGTCCTCGCGGGGAAACTGAGGCACAGAGCGACAGGTGGAGACCAAGCGAACTCAGGGGTGCCGCCCGCTCGCCCGCCGCAACTCTCTCTTCTCCCCGCCCTGCCGCACCCTGCCCGGCTGCTTCCGGAGCCCGCTCGACCCGAGGTCCGCATCGGAACGGGGTGGGCGGCGGTGGGTGCGGCGCGGTCGCTAGACCCCAGCAGGGAAGCCCCGCCCGCGCCGCGCAGCTCCCGAGGATTCGCCTCATGGACGGACGCTGGGACCGGGGCTGGGGGGCCGCGGGGCGGTCCGCGGACTCTAATCGGGTCGGGGACACCGCTCGCCTCGCAGCCCGGCGTCCGGCCTGGCCCGGCGGCCCGCGACGCCCGGGCCCCGCAGTGCGGGCTCCGACGCACCCTCCGAGCGTCCGCGGTGTCGCCGCCGGGTGGCAGCATCCGCCCGCGCGCGGGCTCCTCCCGCCGCTCCCCGCCCCCAGCGGGCCGCGCTCCTGCCGCCGGCGGGTAGGGCTCCTCGCCTCCTCCGGTTGCAGCGCTCCGTTCCCCATTCTCACTGAACGGGATGTCCGGGGCGCAAGGAACACTTTGAGCGAGGTTGACACGGTCCCTCCACGTCTCTCTGTGCCTCAGTTTCCCTGCCTGTGATTACTCACCGACTTTTCCACCTGGGAACCCTCCCCATCCGCCTGGCCTCCAGTCGAGGGGCCGAGGAATGGCTTGGGCGCGAAGGTTTAGGGACTTGAGAAGGATTAAGAGGGAGTGGGGCGGGGAGTTGAGCAGGAACGCAGGGATGCAAGTAAGTAGGTTCTGAGTTAGGCTTCCCCTGGCTGGGGCTTGGCGAGGTGGGACTCAGGGTGGCTGGAAACAATTGCCCCTGCCCTATGCCCTCCACAGCGAGTCTCCCTCTCACTGGCCCTCGGGAATTAAGTGCTTCCCAGTTCCATGCACTCCTCCAAGAGTGGCTTGACGGAGTCCAGGGCTGAGAACTCGCGGAACAGCAGAGGAACCTGGCCAGATCAGCCATTAGGTGGCTGGTCCCTGGCTTGCCCCTTGGGAAAGACAGAGCTCTGTTGGGACAGGGTCTGCCCGATGGCCACCCACTTGCCCAGGGCTGTGCCAAGCAGGACCGCTGGGGGTGTGCAAGGCGCTGCAGCCAGGTAGACCTGGAGTTCTCGGCTCTGAACGTGGACACTGAGCTGGACACTGCAGAGGAGACTGAGCAGAGGCAGTGGGAGAGGCGAAGCAGGGAACCCCTGGGGGTGGGGAGCCTCTCCCAAAGCCAAGGGGGTCCCTCAACATCCTCCTATCCACTCCCATCATGGTGCTTAGTCCAATGGCTTCTACAGGATGACTGCCCAGCCATCCGCCTGCATCAGTCTAGGCCTGTCTGTCCCTTCCCTGTCCCCTCTGGGGTAGTCTCTCCCGCAGCAGTGCTGACAGGTGGGGGTGACCCTGGGTGCTGGGGGAGGGCTCCATGGAGGTCTGTAAGGGAGCTAGCGATACTTGGGCTAAGGGTGTGGCCCAGGAGGACCCCAAGTGTATAATTGCTGGGGGAAGGGGAAGCCCGCCAAGAACGCCTATGGGGGTGGGTGGTCTCTGCCTCCCCCGCACTAGAGACTGGAAGAGAGTGGGCACTGCGATCTGTACCAGACGTTCCCCCCGCGCCCCACCCCCACCCCCTTGCCAGCGTTGAGGCCAGGCCCACCGCAGGTGTCTCTTCCGAGACGTACCCTCCCCTGCGCCCCCACCCCCCCCACCCCCGCCCAACTCCGCACACCCAGTTCCCCTCCTCCTGACCAGTCCCGGGAGGCCGTTTGGAAGGGAGCGGGCCTGGGGAGGGGTGTGTATGTTGGGGGGGGGGGGGTGGATGTGTTTGTGTGTCACGGGGGAGGGAGGAGAAAAGGGAGGGGAGAGCCCGGGAGCGAGGGAGAGAGAGCGCGCGGCGAGCGAGGAGGGCGGGCGGGAGGCGGATCCTCCTACCTGGGGCGCGCTCGTTCTCTCGCAGCTCGCTTGCCGGGGCCGCGAGTCACCTGGGGAGGCGGACAAGTGCGGACACATTGGCCGCGGCGGAGCTCGGCGAGGCGCGCACGGCCCCAGGCGGCTGCGCCCAGTGGAGGCAGCGCCCGCCCGCCCGCAGAGCTCGGCCCGGCCCCCGCCGGCGCTCGTCGTGCCCTGCGATCTCTCAGCCCTGCTCCGAGGTCGCGGTTCCCGGCCCAGGTCACTCCCCGGGCGCACGCGGCGGCGGAGGCAGCGGCGCCCCGGGCTCACCATGGTGGCAGCGCGCGCCGAGTGCTCGCGCGTCGCCGGCCGCCCGAGCCGCAGCGCTGGCTGAGAGCGGTTCACCGAAGCCCCCTGCCCTTGCCGGCTCCCCGCCCCGCTCGCGCGTCCCTTCCGGCCGCCGCTGTCTATGGCGCAGCCCCCCTCCCTGGATCATGCACAGAAACTTTCGCAAGTGGATTTTCTACGTGTTTCTCTGCTTTGGCGTCCTCTACGTGAAGCTCGGGTGAGTATCCCCGCGGGCAGGGGCCGTAGCCCCGGGTAGGGGCAGCCAGGAGGAACCGGTTCCAGAGGGTCCCGGCGGAGACCTAGGGCCCGAGGAAGTACAGGAGGCTCTTGGGGATCCGGGGCTGGCCTGCGTGTCGGACCCTCGCCCCGGCCCAGCAGAGACGCCCCCAAACGCCACGAACGGCAGGTACTCCCGAAGTGCGCCGAGTCCGGGGCCGGTGGAAGGAGAGCGGGGCGCGCAGGCGGCGGCGGCCAGGCTCGCGGGTAGCGGCGAGCGTGCCCGGCGCGTACTTTCACCTGTTTGGGCTCCAGGCCCTGGGGGTGGGACGCGCCTTCCCTCCCCCGGGCTGCGCTGGGCGCCGAGCCCGGGCCGAGCGCTCGCCGTCTGGAGGGCGCGCCGGGGCCAGGAGCCGGGGGCGTCGGGCGGCCGGGGAGGCCTGGGCGGGCGGGGGGCGAGCACCCGGGCCGCGAGCCCGCGGGGCCGGGGCACCTGCCCGGGCCCTTCGACCCTATCCATCACCCGGACGTGTTGAAATTGCCTTGACAACTCGTCCGGCTGGCTCGGGATGGGCCGCGCGGCGGGCCCGGCGCCTCGGGCTCGGTCCGGGGCCCGAGCCCCCGCCCGCCCTGGGCCCTCGGCCCGGCCCCCTCTCGCCGCGCTCCCCCTCGCGCGGCCCGGCGGGCCGGGCTCACTGCTCGCTGCAGTAGCAGCTCCGAGTCGTATTTCCACATTCCTGAACCCAGCCGAGTCCTTACCTGTTGGGCTGCGATCTCCTTTAGACAGAAGCTGTCTCGGCCCTGCTCGAAGTGGGGGTTGGGGGGGCGATGTGACCGTGAAGGGGGGTGCGGTGCACCTCGTTGGGGGGGGGGGGTCGCCCACCGCCCGCGCCCAGCCGCGCCTTGCGCCCCTACTGTGCGCCAGTGGCGGCCTCTGGCCGGAGAACAGGCGGTGAACAGGCCGTGGGGAGGCGGAGACGTGGCGTCCCAGGCTGGGAGGTTAGAAGCACCACCTGAGAATCATCACCTCCGTCTATCGCCGGTCCCTCGGTCGCCCCGTCCGCCATTTTATTGATGGGGAAACTGAGGCCCAGCGGGCAGGGACTGAGGCCTGGGCGGGAAGACCCAGCCCTAACCTCAGTTCTGCAGGCCTGGGCTGGTGAGCCTAGGGCTGCTGGTGGCTCTGTTTACTGTTGGTCTGTGCAGGCTGTGTTCTTGGGTGTTCCATATGGAGGTGAGGGAGCTGCACTGCGTCGGCCAGGGGCTGGGGGTTGGGAGGGAGGCACTGTGTCCCGAACCCAGCAGCCCTGCAGTGTCTCTGCCTAGAGCCCCCAAAGTCATGGGCATATTGAGGCTCTCCCTGGTCCTCAGCCCTAAGGCCTTGTCCGCTCCTGGCCATCCTAGGGTTAGGTCCCCGTTTTAAGGATCAGGAAACTGAGCAAGGGAGGCCAAGTCACTAGTCCCCACGAGTAAGAGGCAGAGCTGGGACTGGCTCTGGCCTCCATCGCGGACCCCTCCTCCTAGCACCGGCACCCACTTCTGGGCAGGAGTCATCCAAAAGAACAGCCCTCCACCCCCCAGCTTGTGGGAAGCGCTCCGGGACCTTTCCCTCCCCACCCCAGGCAGCAAAAAGGGCTCAAGGTGGTGCCCATCCTGGGCTCCCAGGGCTGGTTGCAGAGCTGAGAGGCCTGTGTGATGGACCTACTGACCCCCAGACACAAAGCAGCTTCCCTCTCTGGTCTGTAAATGGGACTGTGGCTCTGGCCATCCTGAACACGGTGGTGGCCTGTGTCTGAGTAGAGAGAGACAAGGGAGGGCGACCCAGCCTGTGTGCAGGCCTCTCTGGGAGCCGGCAAGAGAGCCAGATGCCGCCTTCTGCCTCCACTCAGGGACCCCAGGGTGGGCAGCTCCTTCCCCTGCTGTGCCGCCTGAAACACATGTTCCTGGGGGCGGAGGAGAAAACCAAGGCTCCAAACACCCTGCAGAACCACGTCCGGGAAAGCTAGGGATCCAATGGGATCCACTGAGGGGAGTGGACTCCACCTGGGTCACTACACAGCCCCTGCAGCCCACCTTGCTGGGTGGGGGTGGGGGGAGTGTGGCTTGTGGCTTGCTGTCTTTGCAAGCCATCTTGGTTGCACAAGGCGGGGGTGGGGGGGGGCAGTTGGGCCCAGATGTGACCAGAGGGGTTAATGACTTGGGAATGAAGTACATCCAGGATAAGGTTTGGGCTTCATTCCTTCCCCTCACTTTCATTGGTGGCTTTGGATGGGCGCTTTAATCTCCCAGTCTGCCTCCCTCATCCGAAAAGTGGGGTCACAGTAGCACGTCCTTCTAGTCCTTCTCATCCTTCTTGGGGTACAGCAAAGGAATGTCTGTCCTGGGTGCCTGTGCCCTGGGGGGAGAGGTGGGGCCCCAGTAAACACCTGTGCTCACCAGCCCAGCTGCCGTCTCTGTCAATGACCTCGGTCTCACCACCCTGGGGACTCCTCCAGGTGGTGGATTTTAAGGCCGCAGCAGTTCCAAGCCAGTGTCAGAGATGCGTGCACTGGGACATGCACTGAGGGATACTCGTGATCATGCCCTCCCACCGCCCCACCCAGGCCCGTGTGTGCGTGTCTGTGAAGGCACACCGGGAACCTCCCCCACTTGTGCACAAGCAGCCAGCACACAGATGTGGAGCCCTGGGGGAAGCTTCCACACCAGCAGGGAGGGAGAACTGGGGCCTCACCACACCTTTGGGGATCAGGGCCCCAAGAGGAGGTTTGCCTCAGGTTTTGAGCAATTTCAAAACAAATGGCTTTGGGGAGTCCCGGTTCCTCACTTTTGGACTGAACAGCCTCCAGCCCTCGGGGAAGCCAAGCCAGGGCAGGGACAAGCCATTGGAATTCAGGCACTCTCAGCCCTGCTCCATTCCTGCCCTGGGAGAGGCAGAGGGGTCCGGCGGGATGAAGGTGAAGGGGCAGCCCCCTGCGTCTGGATGCTGGGCAGGAATCTCCAGGCCGCGTCTAGAAGGTCCATCCCTGGACCACTGGCCGTATCCGCACAGACCTCTCGTCCTCATGCCTGCCTTGTGCGCCGTGGACAGGGTCCGCACTGTCTCTGCAAGATCATCCATATATAGCTAGGCTTGGCACACAGCAGGAGGTGGGACTCAAAACCTCAAAATAAGAAGTGGGTTTCTGGCTTTTAAAAAAATCACGGGAAGAATTGTTTAGGAAGTGGGTCCTTGTGAATCTGCTCCTCCCTACACCTCCCCCAATCGACCTGACAAAGGAGAGCAAAAGAAGCGAGAGGGGGAAGCCAAATTTGGGGTTCTCCATGAACCAACTAGGGGTGCCCTTTCACTGCCTCTCCAAAGAGGCGCCGAGGCTGAACCCTACAGAGACACCAGTGCGCATGTGCACAGGTGAGTCCTGCCGGACCCAGCCTGGTTGTCTGGGGTGAGCGTGTGCGACTCGCAGCCCGCCTAACCAAACCCAGGGGCGCACGCGGGCGAAGGTGCAGCACCCACAGTGCGTCTGTGCGCACACACCTGCGCCCTCACAGACGCGCCCACGCTCCCGCGGGCACACGCAGGCACACGCAGGCACATGCAGGCACATGTATGCGAACGCGAGAACAGACTGCCGAGCACAGCCCCCCAAGAGGAGCGCACGCCCCCGCGCAGTTACGCCGAGGTGCCTCCCCCCCAGGTGCACCTTCCAGAGCCGGCCGGAGCTGTGTGGTTCGCTGAAGCTGGGCGGGGAGATGGGGGGATACGGGCCAAGGCAGTTTGGGCAAGCCCTGGGGGCGGCTCCTGTCGCACGCTCTGGTCAGCCTCCCCTTTAAAAAACCCGCCCGCAGAGGAGGCGGATGTAGGGGCGGCCCGTCCAATGGCAGCTGCGCGCCTCGAGAGACTTGGAGACTTGAGCCAGAGCGAGCGACAGAGCCGGTTCCGACCGATCGACGGACGGAGGGCCAGACAGCCGCCGAGGCGCACCCGCTGCCCGTCCCCTTTCTCCGCGCTCCAGCCGAAGCGCCCGCCGCGGCCCCAGCCCCAGCCCCAGCCCCAGCGCGATGCTCGGCCCTGGCGGCGGGGCACGGACGAATCCTGCGCTGGGGCCCGCGCGCCGGGGTCCCTAGCGCCTGGCGTCGCCGCCCCACATCGGGGAAGGCCGCGGAGACCCCGGCCTCAGCTGGCCCCGGCGCCCTGCCCGCCGGGCCCGCCAAGCCCTTCCAGGAGCGCCGGCCCACCATGCTCCTGCTGTCGCCGCGCGGCGCGCTCCTGTCGGTGTACTGCCCGCAGATCTTTCTCATCCTGTCCAGCGGCAGCTACCTGTGAGTGCCGCGGGCCGCGCGCGGGGCGGGCGGGGGTGGAGGAAGCCCTCTCCTCGGCCTCCGGCGCAGGAGCCGGGCGGGTAGGAAACTCGGCAGTGGAGTCCCTGGGCGGGGCACCGGGTGCCCGACGCGCTCGGTAGGCTGGGACTTTGGGTGTCTTCGTCTGCCTAAAGCGCCGAGGGGGAGGACTTGGGGGCGGCTGCAGCAATGAGAAGTTACGGCTTTGGGGTCAGAGAGAACGTGGCTCGCCAGAGGCCCTTCTGCTCGGGTGGCCCAGACTGCGCGCATCGAGCGCGGCGGCGGGAGGGCGCGCGGCGGCGCGGGGATTCCCTGCGCTGTCCCACCGGAGTCCCGGACCAGCGGCATTCCCTTCCCTTTATAAATTCGCGGGGCCGGCCCGCCTGGGCCGCCCTCGAGAGAGAGCCGCACGCACACACCCGCTCCCCCGCGTACACACTGGTGCACACGTGCACTCTGCGCCCCACCAGACAGCGCCCGAGCTGTCCTTGGTGGTGGCTGCGGCTTCTCGCGCCTTCCCTCGGCGCTGAGCTGCCGGACCCAGCCACTGCCCACTCCTCACCTGGCGGCGAGGGGGACGCGCGCAGCGAGCGTGCGGTCGGCCGAGGTGCGCCCGGGTGTCCCGGCCAAGGCAGCGCGCGGAGCGTGGGCGCGCGTGTGCGTCGGGACCGGCAGCGCCCACCGGGCTCCGGGAAGCTCCAGGCAGGGCCCGACCTGGCCCAGGGAGC
This sequence comes from Mustela nivalis, assembly GCF_964662115.1. Taxonomy (NCBI): domain Eukaryota; kingdom Metazoa; phylum Chordata; class Mammalia; order Carnivora; family Mustelidae; genus Mustela; species Mustela nivalis. The sequence goes on from NC_139026.1 coordinate 3,463,472, forward strand.
CGAGGGGGCGCGTCGGCGCAGCAGTGGCTTCGCCCGATTCCTAATGGGACGCATATGCTCTGGCCTCCGATTTAAAAAGAAGTTTGATTTATGGAACCGCCGTTTGGGGGAATTTAAGCTGGATGCTACTGATTAAACCTCAGAGCTAGCTCTCCCTCCCCTTCTCTCCTCCCCTCCTCCTCCCCCTCCTTTACACGCGGGCCACGTCCGGGGTCGCCTAACGCGGCCAGAGGGGGCAGGCGCTGCCTTCCCGCTCCCCGCGCCACCCCCACCTCCCCCGCGGCCGCAGTCCTAATAAATCGCCGTGCCCCCACCCCCTTTTAATAGAGGCGCAGCCAATTTCTCCTCCAACTCCTAGGAAATTACTATCCTACCAGTTTTCCTTCTATAAATAGTCGCGCATCTTGAAACAAAAGTTCGCAACCGCAGCCAGATGCTGCGAGGCCCGCGGTTTCCCGGGCTGTGGGACATAATTACAAGGTCCGGGCGCAGAGAGTGCTCCAGGCCCGGCGGGCAGCCCGGCTGCAGAGGGATCGCCTGGGGAAGGTGGGAGGGGGAGGACCGGCGGCCCCAGGCAGGGAAAGGGGCCGGATTGGGACCGACTGATCTTTGGGGAAATCAGGCTAGGAAAGCTCCAGGCTAGAGAGTCCTGCTTCCGGCTTCCCTCCCGGGAAATGAATCAACCAAGGGGGGCTTGGAATCCCAGCCTCTAGTTCTCAGAGGTCAGAGGTGGAAAGCCTCCCCCTCCTCGGAACACCCCCTCCCATCTCAATCTTAAGCTAGACAATCAGCAGCTAAAGGCCTAAAGAAATCATTTTTGGAGCCAGCTGGCCGCGGTTTGGCATTAATGGGGAGGTGTGCAGGGGTAGGAAACCAGGAGAACTCTGGGGCTTGTCTAGAGTGGGTATCGGAGAGGAGGAGCTGGGCGACAGGCTCAGGAGCTGCAGAGAACAGCAGCGGCGGCTGTGAGGGGCTCTGGGGCAGGTGGTGGGCCGTGTGTGCGTGTGTAGACCCCAGGGTTTCCTTCCCGGTGGGCTCCCGCCATCCAGGGCTGCAGTGATTACCATCTGTGCCCACATGGGCTTGCTCCCTGCGTGTTCATTGCCAGCTTTGTTGGGAGAAATTCTCCAAAGGCGACGGTTTTCCAAATGTTCCCGGGCCAGTGCTGGGTTCCAGGGTAGGGGGTTAGGGGCGGCAAAGCAGACCCTGCTCCCCGCCTTGCCTTCGGTGAGTAGCTGCTCAGCGCCAGCCCAACCTGACCTTCAGCCCCCACCCCCTGGGGGGAAGCCCTGATGCCAGGCTTTCCTGAGTGGAGATTCAGTTCGCTGTTCCCAGGAGCCAGAGTGGGAGCTCTGGGGTTTCTCCTGCCCCGTTTGGTGGGTACTGGGCTGGCCTGGAGGAGGCCACAGGTGGGAGCAGGGCCCCCAGGATACAGATGACAATGAGAACGGTGGGCAGACCCTGGTGGGCGGCTCTGCGCTGGTGCCCAGATGCCGTTGAGGGGGCCCGTGCAAAAGGGCTTTGAGAACTGTAGGGGGTCAACAGTAACCCCACCTCACTACCGGCGGGAATACTTAGGAAGGTTGGCCCTGTGGGATCCGAGGATGCCAGGGGCAGGAGGAGCCCTGGGCAGAGGTTTCTTTCTGCTCCAGAGAACTTTCCAGAAGGCATCCCACTGCTGGGATCACAGACACTGGTGGACAATTGATCCTGCCCTTTTCATCTGGGCTGCTCTCCCAGCTCCCTGTCTTGGGCTGTGGTCCGTGCATAGTGAATCCCAGATGCATGCCTGGGCCCCTGCCACTGATTGGGTCGGACGGGTGTGCTGGCCTGGAAGGGCCCTGAGCCCCCGCCTGATGCTGAGCTTGGCTGGCCCTTGCGAGGCAGCTCCGGCCAGCCTTACCCTTCTCTGTGCTACTGTTGTCAGAACAGAAGCTTCTGGGGCCAGTGGGGGGAGTGGGGGGTGGGTCAGTGAGGGCCTCAGGGAGGGCAGGTGGGGGACCAGAGGCCCCAGAAGAGGGCTGTGGTGTGGTCAGCTGGGCTGGGCCCTCGTGCCAGGACCGGGCTGGCCTCCTGTCCTGGGCAGGTCCCTTCCGGCCTTGGCCTCCTCCTCCCAGATGTGGAGGTTGGCTGCAGTGACCCCCCCAGGTCTTCCGGTACGAGCCTCTCATGGTGACCGCCTGCTCTGGGGAGCTGAGTGAGTCATGGGTGACGGGGCGGTTACTCACCGACCACCTGGCTGTGGGGGGTGGTGGGGGGCGCTCACCGCGGCCCTGCCAAGGCTGGGCCTCTTCCCGGCTCGGCCACTGTGGCTTTGTTGGTGGTGCCAACCGCAGGCCCAGAAACTGTGGGCATGACCCTGGGCGGCGGGCATTGATGAATCAGGCCCCCTCCCCGGGCAGTGAAGCCTGTGTGGCCGCAGAGCCGGGCCGCCCAGCTTAGCCTGCATCGGTTTCCCCCTGGGAGCAGCAGCTCCCGGCTTGCATCTGTCCAGGTGTGGGAGGTGCTCTGCTGTATGGCCTCGGGCAGGTCCAGGAGCTTCTCTGGGCCGCAGTCTCCTCATCTGTGGCTGGGAGCTGGAGATACTTCCTCTCTGCTGGCACATGTGGGGCCTGCAGGCCACCTGGACTCCAAGGCACATGTGGCTCTGTGCGGCAGTGGGCACCGCGGGTGAGCGCCGGGAACTTCCGGGGACCCCTGTTCTGAGCTGCAGGAGTGGAGCTTCTCCCTCACAACATGCTCCCGGAGCCCCACAATCAAAGGGGGAATGGTGCGCTCCGGGGCTGACTTCTTTTGACCCTGTGTGTGTGGGAGTGTGCGCTTGAGTGCAGAGGAAGGGCCTGAAGGGGAAGGTGGTCCTCCTGGGCCTCCTCCAGGCCCCGCTGTGCCCTGCAGCCGCCCCGAGGCCCCACAGCGGGGAAAGGCTCATTTTCTGACCTAGCTTCCCTTGAGTCCTCCCTGCTCCGGTTCCCATCCCTGCTCCTGCCCTAGCTGCCTGGGTGCATTCTGGAACTCGGCTTTGCCCTGGAGCTGCCAGGACTAGGGGGACTGAAACTTCTGGAGTAGCCGTGAGGACTCGGTGAGCAAATGCAGAGACGTGGCCCACAGGGTGCTTGGTATACAGTAAGTGCTCAGGAGATGGGGTCACTCTCAGCAGTCAGGTGCAGGGAGGCCGGCCACCTGGGAGGCAGAGGGAGGCCTCGTGGCCGTAATTGTTCAGGGAAGAGTGTTGAACTCTCTGGGGGTGACCTCAGAGGGCTTCCTGGAGGAAGTGGGATGTTGATGAGCAGAGAGGCCCTCTCGAGGTCATAACCGCCCTCCTGGTCTGGAACTAGTTCTGCCACTGCCTCTGAGAAGAAATTCGCCCTGTGGTGGTCCAGCAGAGAAGGCTGTCCCCAGGGCCCTGCGGCCTCCTGGGGTGATCTGGGCAGGTACATGGTGCTCTGCAGGGAGGGGGCCACCATGAAGGGAGGTGAGTTTTGAGGCCCTGACTACACAGTGTTTCCACGCTTGGGTCCTCTAGGGACGCTGTGGACGCTGACAAATCACACACCATGTTCCCCAGAGTCTCAGGCCGGCCTCGGGCGGGGGGGCGGGGGGGTGGGGGGGCGGGCTGCATAGCCTATGGGTATGGGGAGCCCAGAACTCCTCCTGGGGGTTTGGGCCAAGGCTCTGTTGACAGGCTAGCCTGGGCAGCACCCCATGGGTGGTGGCAGCGGGGGAATGGGGTGGGGTGGGGTGGAGTTCTTGGTTGTAGAGACATAGAGATCCAGACCCTCCGGCAGCTCAGGTCTAAGGGTACCCAGAACAGGGTCCTTTTCTGTGCAGCCCATGGCCAGTTACTTAACCTCTGGAGGCCTCCCCCTGCCTGGGGCAGATGGAGGGACTTCAGCTAGTTGCCACGGAGCTTCCATTTTGCATGGCCCTGGGTCCGGCTCAGATAGGGTTTAGCCCCCCACACCCCCCACCCTCTGACTCCCCCAGCAAGGGACAAGGGGCCGGGAGCTCTCTCTTGTCAGATGAAACCTCGACCCAGGGCTCCCTCAGCCTGATGAAAGGGTCATTGTGTGGTGCGGGCCGCCCGCTGGCCAAGGACAAAACCTCCGTTTGTCCTCCTTCCCTGGCGCGGGGCTGGGGCCTCCCCTTGGGCTGGCTAACGGGGTGGGGGTGGGCACAGGTGCGCTCTGTCCTCCCTTTCTCCATCTATCCTGTCTCCATCACAGAGCTGCTCAGCCTGCTCGGGCGCCCTCCCGGTCCTGCCCTCAACGCAGGGTGTCCGCAGCCTCCGAGGCGTGGGGGGGAGCCCCAGGCCTGGGCCACTGGGCCAGCCTGTGGTTGGCAGGGGAGCAGTGAGCTCTCCAACCCTGGAGGCATACAAGCCGATACAGGACTGAGGGCCCGGGATGCTGGGCAAGGGCTCTGCCTGGAAGGAAGCCAGCACTCACGGGTCCTCTGTGCAAGGCAGCGACGGCTGTGGTTGGCCCGCTCTGTGACTGAGGATACGGAGGCCCCAGGAAGGTCATCCCACAGCGTCCCGCCTGAGCAGGTAGCTTCTGAGCACAGATGACACCACGAAGCCCTCAGTCGGGGGGTGTGAGGGCAGCTCACTAGAACTGTGCAGCCCAGGTGGCCGTCCTCCTGCAGACCCCAAAGCCAGCGAGGCGCCCGGTCCAGGACGGGGAGGACACTAGTCTCACCGGCACGCAGCCCCCAGGCGTCTGCCGCGGTCCAGAAGGGCCCGAGTCAGCATCCCTTCGTGGTCCCATCCCGATAAGACTGGGGGCCGCCAGCCCTTTTCAGACCTCAGCCCCTCCAAGGCCACCCCTGTTCCAGACCCTCCTCCACGGCCTCCCAGACCAGAGGTGCTCCTTGTGCAGGAGTCCGGGCACGTGCCCAGCGGGAGCCGCGAATGAGCAGGACCCCAGAGGGAGGGAGCCTTGGGACAAGGGTGGGCGATGTCTCAGCTTGCCCCCCTCCCGAAGCAGGCCTAGCGGCTGCGGTGGCATGAGGAGTCCAGAGCTGAGACTTAGGCCCTCACTGTCCCAAGTGGCAAAGGGGCGAAAAGCACTTTTGAACCAGAGTTCGTTCAGAAGAAATTGCCTGCCCACAGGACAGACCCCTGACCCAGGGAGCGGGGAGGGGGCCCAGGGCTCCACCTTCCACTTCTGGAAAACTCAGGTCTCTTGGAGAGGCCTTCTGTCACGGGGCTGATGGGCGCCCCCCACCAGCTGGGCTCTGCTCTGACTTAGTTTCCCCCAGCTGCCAGAAAAGGGAGCTAAGCAAGAGGCCCCCACGCGGGGGGTGGCGAGGTGAGGCGTGTGAGGGGCAGAGTGCTGGGGACCCCTGGGGTCACGCTCAAGGTAGAGCCCAGGCCTGTCTGCCTTCTCATCTGCTTTCTGCGAGGGACCGATCACACCTGTGCCTTACAGCTGCCGAGCGACCAGGAGTCATGAGGCTCTGATCGAGGGCTCACTCTGTCTCTCTCTGTCTCTCTCTTCCCCGCCCCCACCTCCACATCTTTACACTTGGAACCAGAGGGACACCTGTCCCTCCAGGTGTGTGAGGGGACCAAAAGGCCCTCAGATTTCTGCTCCCGGGTCCCTTCCTGCCTTGGGCCCCAACCCAAGGGGCTCTGAGACTGGCTTGAGCAGGGAGAGAGGAGGTGGTCCAGACTGGCCAGCTCCTGACCTTCAAACTGGGGCCGGCAGGTGCATAGTTGCCACGTACCATGGACTTGGGGCAAGCCTCCCCTTTTCTGGCTGGGGCTGTCCCCGTGGGTGGTGGTCTCGGTGCCTCAGAGCCCTTCTGTCCCCACCTCCCCTTCCTGCCAGGGCTCGTCACTGCTCAGGGCTTGCCCTTCTCAGCGACAGCAGCCCTGAGCCAGGCAAACGAAGCCGCCCGTGTACGGGGCTGTACTGGGAAGCTTCCCTCCTTCCCCATCATGTACGCAAAGCCCCGTGGGGTCCTAGAGAACAGGAGATCCTGGGAGACCTTCTACTGACCCGGGCCCTGAAGAATGTGCTGGGGACAGTGGAGTTCTTGGCCGACGGACAGCCGTGGGGCGGGGAGGGGGCACTGGGAGTGGGCGTTGGCCCCTCAGAGTTGGCTGGGGCCGTGGGAGGCGAGGTCAGGGTGGCAGAGGGCAGCCCCAGGCCCAGGGAGCCCCGGGGGAGCAAGTGTCAAGCAGGACAGGGGTGGGCAGCTTCACGCCGAGCTAAGGGAGGCCCCTGGGTGTTACAGGGACAGATTTCCCCGAGGCAGGGCCCACAGGGTGGACGGGCGCTGATTGGGGCAGACGGGCGCTGTGAGCACACTCGGAGGCCCGGCCAGTGGTAGTAGCTGCAAGTAGCCCTCTGGGCCCTGTCCCCCGCCCCCACCATCTAGCACCCAGTGCAGCTCAAAGTTCATGCTGAGTTAGGGCCCAGTCAACCCCCTCTGGGACGGTCAGATGGCGGCTTCTGCATCTGGGTCCCAGCGAGGCCCGTTGGCCTAGTCAGGACCCACTTGCCCAGGGATGGCCCCCAGTGTGCGGCCCCCGTGCGTGTGAGTGGCCACAGGGGTGGTCTGGGGGGCTGGGTGCCTTCCTGGCTCCTTGACTTAGGTCTCCTCATGGTGACTTCTCCGCTGGCAGGAGTACTGGGAATTTCCAGGTGCTGCTGGCCCCCCACCCCACCTTGGAGGAGCCCACGTCTGTCCCAGGGACCATCCACCTGTGTCAGGGACCACAAGGCCAGGAGTGCACTTGCTGGGGGCGTCCTCCCTGTGGTCCAGCGCCTGCCGCCTCCTGCCCGCCCCCACCCCCATCCAGAGACCTGGGCCACAGGTTGTTTGCCAGTCCCTTCTGGAGGGGAGGGAGAGCCCAGGGTTGCAGGCGAGTCTGAGTGTGAGCCCAGAGCCACCCCTGGCTCCCTCTCACTGCCTTTCTTCCAGAGCTGGACATTCCTGCAGGGGGAGGAGGAGAAGAGGGGAGGTTGAGGGGAAACAGGTCCTTAGGGCCTGGGGCAGAGAGCCCAGAAATGGAGAGAAAAGCTGCAGGGCTGAGTCCTGCTCCTGGCGCTGATGTAAAATCCCTGCCAGGTGTCTGTGTGGCCTTGGATGAGAGCTGGAAGCTGGTTGCGGAAGGCAGGGGTGGTGCTCAGGACTCCGGGCCACTCAGGGCATGGGGTGGGAGGGGGATTGCTGAGCCCAGGGAGGGGTTCTGAAGGTGCAAGCCCCATCATGTGGGCCATCACAGCCGCCTGATGAGGAGGGAGTGGACTACTCCTTGGTGGGGGGGGGGGGAAGTGAGCACCCTGTGCCGTAAAGCATCCAAGCCGAGGCAGTGGGCTGGGGTTCCCCGATGGTCCAGAAATTCTCAGAGGGGGCAGCAGGGTGCTTAAAAAGTGAGGTGAGTGCTGAAGGAGCCTTGCCCAGGGTGCACTGGCCCAGAGGAACCGCCAGGTTTGGTGAGAGCAGGGGGCAGGGCCATAGAACTGGGGACAGCCTGGATGGGGCTGGGCTCTGCTCTGAGGGGTCCTGTGGCCCAGATGGGCCCCCACCTCCAACCGCTCCCAGAAGCCCCCCACCCCCCAGGATGTCGCCCGAGGCCGGGTCTCAGGACCAGGAGCTCGGCCCTGCCCCGCCTTCTGCACAGAGGTGACAGCCCAGTGTCCCCTGCCTACAGGGACAAAGGCCCCTGAACCCACTGCTCAGACCAGCCCAGAAGGCTGAGGTGCTGGCCGACCCATCAGGCGCCTAGACTCCTGGCCTGGCCCTGGGCCAGATGCCCTGCCAGCTTCCTCCCACCTGTCCCCCTCACCTGTCTGTCCCTCCATCAGTCCTGTGGTTTCAGGTTGACCTCCTGGTCTCCCAGGCCTGCAGGGTGCCCCGGTGTCTGACAGAGCTGCGGCACTGGGGCCTAGGCCAAGACCAAGGCTAGGGTCTCACCCTGCTCAGGTCTCAGCTCACTATGCGGGCTCAGCTGCCATGAGCCTCGGGGTTCAGTGCCCCTCCCCCAACCCCCCGTACCACGGGAACTGAGGAGAAAGATCAGGGGTGAAGCCTGGGAAGGTCCAGAATATAGCAGAAAGTGCAGGAAGTAGGTCCATTGCCTGAACCTCAGCCCCCCGCAGCCTCCTCTGGAGGCCAGCTTAGCTGTGACCATGAGCGGACGGAGGACAGAAGGCAGACCAGTGGCAGGCTTCTCGGAGGAAGAGGCATCAAACTGGGCCTGGAATCTTGCCAGACTGCTGGAGGGGTCTGGGCACCTCTTGCCTTGCCGGTCAGTATGGCCTGAACCCGGGAGGGTCATGTTGGGTCCTGGTTTCCCAACAGAGGTCTGGAAGTTTCTGAGGTCAGAAGTCAATGACCCATTGTGGTCACAGTGAGGGGACGAGGTTCTGATTTCACTGACTTAACAGATGTGGGGGTGGATGGACCCTCCGGGCCCGGGGCCGCCTCATCTGCGGCTCCCCGTGCCCCTGGTTGTGCTTGTCCCCCTCTAGCAGCCTCAGCCCTGCCCGAGACCCCTGTCCGCTGCCTGCTTCCTCCCAGGATTGCCTGGTTTCCCTCCAGGGTGGGGTCCCAGAATGCCAGGCCAGGAATGCCAGCTATGTGGGGAGGGCGGGCGGGCAAGCGCCCGCGGGGGGCGTGAGGGAGCCGCCGGACGCTGTGCTCTCTTCCCCGGGAACACCGCGGGCAGTGAGCTGAGCCGGGCAGTGGGCTGGAAAGATCGCAGCAGGCAGGACCCGTGGTGCAGGGAGCTCGGCTGCAGGAGCCCCACCTGCGAGCTGGGGCTGTTCTGCCCATCGGACAGATGGGCAAGCTGAGGCCAGCGAGAGTCAGCGGCCGAGCAGACCTTGAGCACAGGACCCCAAGCCCCGAGAACCTGCCCTAGGATACAGCCACAGGTATCGCTTCGGTCCCTCATGCAGATGGGAAACTGAGGCCTGGGCAGGGCAGGGAGGGCTAGAGGGAGGGCTTCATTGCCCAGCTGGGCCCCTTCCTGCCTCCACCCTCTCTGCACCTCCGCTGGGGCAGCCCCTGCCCACCGCCCGTGCAGCTCCCTCCGTGTGTTCTCTGCGAGCCCCCTTCCTCCTCTGTAAGGTTAGGCCGGCAAGACCCACCCTGAGGAGCTGCAGGGGTGGGGGGTAGGGTGAGGGGCAGGGTGGGGGATGCCTCTCAGGAAGCGTGGTCATTTCGGTAGGTCCCTCCCTCCAGGGCATCCCCCCTCCCCCAAGTTCTCCCCCTCCAGGCCAGTAGGGGAGAAGCCATTGGCTGAAACAGGGCTGATCATCCCTATTTTCAGACGAAAAGACTGAGGCTCAGAACAGACCTTAAAGGCGGCCTTCCTGAGGTCTGGGGCTGTCCCCAAGGCCCATGCTGCCCACTGAACAGGGCCAAGAGTCCCAGCAGGGGAAGGAGATGAGCAGACTTAACGCCAGGAGGGCAGGTGGGTGGAGTGCCCCCGGGCCTTTGCAGGAGCTGTGTCCGGCTCTGCTCCAGCTGTTCCGTGTCATCCTGTTCCACCCCACAGAGGAGGGCTGGGGGGACCCCCTGGGTGCCAAGCTCTGGCACTGCGATGGTGACTTGGGGGTTCTGCAGAGTGACTCCAGACCAGGAAGACCTTCTTATCCCCAATTGACAGGCAGGAGCACCGAGGCCACCACCAGCTGTGCCCCACCCCCCCAAGGCCTGCTGCTGGCTCTGGAGCTCAGGAAAGAGCCTCTTGCCACCTGCCGATGGCTGGGAAGCTCTGGGCTGACCCCTGTCCACCTGATGGAGACAATGGGGGGGACACGGGGTGGGTGGGCGTGGGGGCCAGCTGTTGTCTTCCCAGGTATTTGCGGAGTTACTTCCTGGACAAGTGGACCCAGGCCCGCCTCTCTGGCTGATCGCAGATAATTAGAACATTCTTCAAATATTTTGCCGGAGGATGCCCGAGAAGGAAGAATTAGAAAGCGCCCCGGGCCAGGAGCGTGGGCCGCAGGAGCTCTGGGCAGCTGGGCAGCAGGGACCGGGGCCGGGGATGGGGCCTCCGAGGGAGACAGGGCATCTGGCCCAGGCCTGGCCAGGCTGTCCCCACCTCCCCCGGGGAGCTGGGGCTGGGTTGGGCGTTCAAGTCCAAGGCTAGCTCAGGGCTGGGGTGGGTGCGGGGCTACTTTGGGGATTCCTGCCCTGGGGAACTCACAGCTTGTGGGGGTGGATAAGCCTTACCTTGAAGGGCTTTAGGAAAGGCCTGAGGGGGTCGAGCACCGAGTCCTGGCCCCCTGGGGGGCAGGTGGGCGAAGGTCTCTGGGAGGAAGGGCTCTGCCATGGGGAGGTCAGTGGGTCTGGGAGGAGAGCAGAGGCGTGGGGGTGGAGTGATGTAGGAGGAGCGATAAGGGGGTGCCTGGGGCTGACCTCATGGGGGGGTCCCTGCAGCCCTGATGGCTCAGGGAGGTAGGGGCCTGGCTCGGGCTCCAGGCCTGCCGTCCTGCTCTATGGGGCAGGGAGGTGGGTGACCCAGAGGGCAGAGGGGGCATGGGGAAGCCCTTTCACATCACCGCCAACCTTCCTAGAAGTGGTAGTCGCCCCCTGAGCAGGGGGAAGGGGACCCGGGGAGGGACAGCTATCCCCTGGTGACCCCCTCTGGTTCCTGTGGCTTGTGGGGGAGGGGTCAGGGCTGTTGAGGTCCAGCAGGCTCCATCATGAGGTCTGAGTTCTGGGAAGCGCTTGGATACTGCGTCACCCCTGTGGAGGGCTGCCCCGGTCCTAGCCTAGGGAACATTCCCAGGATTCTGTGGTCGGTTCAGGACAGGGGCTGCCCCAGCTCAGAAGCCTGGGAGTGGGGTGGGGGAGCTGCATTATGGCTGGTTCTCTGTCCAGAGAGGGGGTGCGGAAGAGGAGCTCAGGCCGGGCTGGGTAGAGGTCGCTGCTGTCGGTGGGGGGCCGGCCCTCTCTACCGGGGCATCTGTATCCCGGGCTGTGGTTTGTGGGGTCGGTTGCTGGGGAGTTTGTAAGGGAAACAGGATGCTGAGGTGGGGGTGCCTGGGTCCCGTGGCCTCCTGAGGACACAAGGCCACATCGTTGCCCGTCATCTTAGGGCCCTGCGCACAGATCAGAGCTCGAAGCTTCCTCGGGGTCCAAGAGGCTGTTTGGCCACGTGGTCCCGTTTCTCTCTGGCTCTTCAAATAAAAAAGACACAGCTTGTCCTGTCCCTGGTAGTACCAATGGATCAAAGCCCTCTCGAGGGCTACTTCGGGGCAGCCTTACCCCACAGGCCTGGACCCACTCTGCCTACCTCCCGCCACTAAGCGCTAGGCCTTCACGTGTGGACGGCTGTTTTCTCGGTCATACGTAGAGTGGGAATACAAGCTAATTTTTAAGTTAACCTGTAGCAGTCCAAGTGCAAACGTGAGTATGCCATGAGACCCCCCAGCGGCCTGCCCACCCAGCCTGCGCCACTCCCCACCCCGCCCCACTAAGGGTGTCTCAACTGCCTCTTGCTCCCTGTGGAAGCTGGGGGTCGCTGTTCACACTCAGTGGGTGTGAACGCTTCCATTCACGCATTCCACTCATTCCCTCTGCCCTCTTTCATTCACTCGCTCCGTGATGGCCACTGAGGGTCTGTGCCAGGCGCAGCACCCAGTGCGGGAATAAGACCCCTGACACCCCGGGACCCGCAGCAGGGCGAGAGGCTGGACTGTTTGGAGAGAGTTCGTGACAGCCCCCAGCACGGACTGGGGTCCTCCTTCCAGAACCACTTGATGAAGGCTCCCAGAGCGGGTTGGCCCCCGTGCAGCCTCCTGCCCCTCCCCCCGGGGGGACCAGTGCGGGAGGATGGCTCTCCAGACGAACAAGCGAGCAGGCCCCCCACTATCTTTGAGGGTCAGGGACAGGGGTGAGGAGGCACGGGCCAGTCTGGGGGCACGAAGTGTGGGTCCCAAACCCTGTTCCCTACCCTCCCGCCCTGAGCTACTCAGCAGGTGGGTGGCTGGGCCTTTCTGGACCTCTGGTTCCTGTTCTGAGGGAGTAACATAATAATAATAATAATGATGATGATGATGATGATGATGATGACATAATAATAATAATAATGATGATGATGATGATGATGATAATAATAATAATAATAATAATAAATACCTTCCCACTGAGGGATGCTCTTAGCCCAGAATCTAACACCCGGGAGGTGTCCTTTCTGCTCCGAGACACTAACTCTGAACAGCATGAGGCATTTAGGTTAGATGCTTGGCTCCTGGGGCAGGATTTGGAAGGTCATGACCTCCTGAGAGAAGCAGGGGTGTCCTGTGTGGAGACAGGGGAGGGCAGCGTGGCTCTAGTCCTCGGCAGCGGGGGGACACTGGCTCCCCCATCCTTCTCCTCTCTGGGCCTCGGTGTCCCTGAGTATGAGATGGCCCAGATATTATTCCCCAAGGATGTCAGGATAGGGAGGCCGCCCCAAGGAGCCCCCCGCCTGGGCCTTGGCCAGAGTGGGGCTTGACCTAGATGGAGTCTTAACGCGATTCGGGCCGCACTCTGGCCCAGCCCGCTGCTGCCTGGAGGAGGTGGCGGCTGGCCCGGCCCACAGCAGCCTTCACAGCACCTGCTGAGGGAGACATTAGCAGTCACCCCCCTAACCCCCCGCCCCCTCCATGGCCGCCGGCACGCACAGACAAGGCCCAAGGGCGTGATTGTCACCCTTCCTACTGTATTTCTCAAGCGTACTTTCCTTACTTTAACTTTTGTAAGAAAACGTGAGTTTTCATTCTGATTTTGCCAGCCCTAAGAAGTTTTGTATTGCAACATTTGGCTTTTCTGTTAAGATGTAACTTACATAAGTACAGAGATCTCGAGTGGACCTCCTGATGCGTTTTTGCGGTGTGGGCATGCCCGGAAACGATTTCTCAGCTTGGGTTGGAGAACCCAGCAGGCTCCCCGGGGCCCCTCCCGGTCTGGGCCGCCGAGCTAAGGCTAGCTTCTGACGTGTGGAGCTTTTATGTTCTCCTGTCCGGCAGTGTGTGTGTGGGGGGTGTCACACGTGTTTTCACACACGTACACTGTTTGCCCTTTATCACTGCTGTCACCTCCTGCGCGTGACGACGCCAGCCGTGGTCTCCTGCTGACGGACACCCGAGTGGTGGTTCCCAGTGTGTGCTGGAGACACCTGTGCGCGCCCTTGGTGAACGCGAGCACTTGTTTCCTGGGGTGTCTAGACCCTGGACTGCATCTGATCCAGGAATGAACCCAATCATGGTATGTGCGGCGGCGGGTGTTGCCGGTGTACACGTTGGTCCTCGTGATGAACACAGCTGGTCCCTGATCCCCACAGGGGCTGGCTCCTGGGGGCTCCGTGAATGGAGGTCCCCAGGGAGGGTTAATAATAGCCAAGGTTGATGACGTCTCCTCACTGGCCGGCATCATGGACTCCGCCCAGCAGCGCTATCGGGATTCCCACCTTGCGGATGTGGAAGCCGAGGCACAGAAAGGTTAAGAAACTTACCTAAGGTCTCACAGCCCGGGCGAGGCAGAGCCAGGGTTCCATCCAAGCCGGCTGGCACCAGTGCTCACATTCCCAGCCTCTGCCCTACAGGGCTGCCCGGTGGGTGACACGGTACCCGGCTAATGTCATGGGTCTCACCCTCTCGCCTCTTCTGCACCACCTGTCACCTGGTTGTGTTCATCTCGCCCCTAACCCCTGGGATCCCCAGTCCTAGAGGCAGCCCTGGCCCCTTGGGACCTCTAGCAGGTAGGACGAGCCTCCTCTTGTCTCTTGGCAGCCCCTGCTGGTGACCTGTGCCCGGGGCCAGGAAACAGCAGGCAGTGCCTGCGGCTTCGCACCTCTGGTGGGAGACCAGGGGCCCGTCCGCAGTCCCCGGGACAAGGCAGAAACCCCTTGTCCCGCAGGCCCCCTTCATGGGGCTGGCCCAGGCCGGGGCTGAGGACGTCTGCCCACTCCTCCTGCCGTCTTACCTTTGTCCCAAGGCCGAGAGGAGTCTGGAGCAGAACTTTCCATGGGAAAAGTCAGCGACTGAAGCCGGAGCGGCCAGCCTGGCGTCTCTGTGCTCAGGGCCATTCGACACCTCCCTGCCAGCTCTCCCGGGCACCTAGGTGGGCAGCTGCAGGACGAGAAGCCCCCCGGGGTGGGGGGTCTTGCTGCTTGGGGTGCCAGTCAATCAGGGTGTGGCCTGCGTTCGCCCTCCTCCCCGCTGCTGTTCCCTCTCCTCCCCCTCCTCCCCCCATGCCCCCTCCCTCTCCCCCACTTCCCCCCATTCTTCCACCCTCCTTGCACCTCCTTGAGGTCACCGATTTCTAGTTACCACGCATTTTTGGCCCTTTCCTCTCTGGCAGATTCCCTAACGAGGATTCCCATAACTGCAGCCCCCGCCCCTCCAGGTGGAAGAAAGAGCGTGGCCAAGGCTGGGGTGGGCCAGGCCTTCTCAGGGAGGGCGGTGGGCAGACGCGCTGTGAGTGAACCGACCCGCGGGCTGCAGGGGAGGGAAGGGCGGGGTGGTAGGACTCCGGCCGTGGAAGCTGTCCATCGACCCGGACTGAAGGAATGAGTGACCTTGGAGGATTTTAAGCAAGAGAAGGAGTTAAAGCCGTGTTTAGAGACTAAGAAGTGGGCATAGTTTCCGGCTCTCGGCTCTGGTACTTGTTATGCACCTGCCATGGGCCTCTGCCTGCATTCTGGAAGCAGAGACCCGGCTCTGAGCCTGGTTGTGCAGCCCCAGGCACACGCCCTAGCCTCTCTCAGCTGCGGTCTGCACAGCTCTGCCGCGAGGATGTTAGGAGAGAGGCCTGAGCCCGGCAAGGCCCGTGTGGTCCGCGGCTGGTGTGCAGAATGCGCGTAGCTCATTACATGAGTGGATCAACCCCCACATTTTAAAGAAGACAATTGCAAAATGATTTTGAATTAGCAGCTGTATCTGAGTATTTATGTTCCTGGCACAAAATACTGCGTGACTATCTTCCCTGATGTCTTCACCTCACCTCTGACCTGTGCTCTGGGTACTGGGGGCTGCCGGGGGCTCCTTTGCCCCCTGCTTCATTGGCTCCACACGTCCTGGGAAGCATACAAGTGGGGATCGGCTGGGCAAGGACTCTCTTGTCCCCTCCTGCCGAGCCCACCGATGTCCAAGGGGGCAGAAGTCCTGTGCATAGAGAGACTTTTAAAAAATTGGGTTTGAAATACACATAACCTAAAATTCGCCACTTTAACCGTTGGAAAGTGTGTCAGGCAGCGGCGTATCGCACTCCCCATCGCCTCTTTTGGGCTCCATGACTCTTGCCATCGCGCGCGCCCAGCCGGCTCTCCCCGCGCCTCCTCCCTGCAGCCCCGGGCGGCTGCGGGCCCACTTTCTGTCCTTCCCCTGACACTTTGTGCAAATGCTGGCGTACGGCGCGCAGTCTGGGTGTCTGTATGCCCAGGATACTGGATTTCAGGTCCCTCCCTGGAGGGTCGATCATGCGGATGGACCACGGTCTGTCTGCCCATTCATCCCCTGGTGGACATCTGGGTTCTTAACTCCTTCTGGCTCTTGGGGACAGCCATGCTATGAACATCCACCTCTCTTGAACACCTGTCTTCACCTGTCTTCAGCTCTGGGCATCGACCAAGGAGTGGGATGGCTGGCCCCTATGATAATTCTACATTTCACTTTTTGAGGAACTTCCTGACGGTCGTCCACAGTGGCTGCCCCGTTTTGCATTCCTGCTGGCGACGACGCACGAGGGCTCCAATGGCCCCACCGCCAGCCGACACCTGGCACTTCCTGTTGTTCTTTTTAAAATTAATTATTTTAATTAATTTATTTATTAAATTTATTTTATTCTTTTAAATTGTTTTTATTATTTAGCAGTGAATAAATTTATTTGTCTATTAATTTTATTAATTAACTTAATTAATTGTTTTTATTCATGAATTTTATTAACATACGATGTATTATTTGCCCCAGGGGTACCTCGTCAGGGTTACACACTTCACAGCACTCGCCATAGCACATACCCTCCCCAACGTCCCTCACCCAACCACCCTCTCCGGACCCCATCTTCCCCAAGCAACCCTCAGGCTTTCTGTTGTTCTGACCTCTTCACGGGAGGGACTCCCGGTGCGAGGTGGCATCTTGCTGGTTTCGATTTGCGCTTCCCTCAGGAGTGCTATTCCGAGCCTTTTCACTTCCTGGTTGGCCATTTATCGCTCTTGGGAGAAATAGCTCTTCAAGTCCTTGGACCATTTTAATTTTTTAAAATTTCTTTATTATTTTTAAAAATTTTAAAACTTTAAATTTTTTAAAAGATTTTATTTATTTATTGGACAGACAGAGATCACAAGTAGGCAGAGAGGCAGGCAGAGAGAGAGGGGGAAGCAGGCTCCCTGCTGAGCAGAGAGCCTGATGCGGGGCTCGATCCCAGGACCCTGAGATCATGACCTGAGCCGAAGGCAGAGGCTTTAACACGCTGAGCCCCCCAGGAACCCCACCTTTAGCCGGGACCTGGCCCTGTGCTCAGGGGCTTGTGGTCTGCTGGGAAGGCTGTGAAGAGCCACAGTGAGAGCCCACGGCTGAGGCTGGTACTCGAGAGACAAGTGCCCACTGTGTGTTTCCTCGGATGCCTGGGGGCCAAGGCGTCTGAGCTCAGGGGACTTGTGCTTGGGCACAGGCAGGTAGACTTTGCCTGACAGAAAAAGGGAAGAGGGACCAGCGCAAGCAAAGATGGTGGGGTGGTAGGAGCCAGATCCTGGAGGCCTCCGATTCCACGCCAAGGCACCTGGGGAGCTATGGATGGGCTTTGAGCAGGGGAGTGACATGGTCAGACCTGGGTCCTGGCAAGAGGGCTGGGGGGTCTGCTTGGAGGCGGGAGACCAGGGTTGCGATGATCTGTTTCGGCACCTGGGGTCCATCCTCAGTCCACTGAGGTCCCCCTGTTCGGAACCCGTTTGTCCAAGCTCCCACCCCCCAGCAGGGTTCTTGTCCCAGGCAGTTGGGGGGGGTCTGCACCCTGGAGATGGCTGGAAGAATTTGGGAATGTGAAGCTTTCAGGGTCCGGGATCCCAAGCGGGCTCCGTCCCGAGGCCTGGAGGCTGGTTCCCATCCATCTCAGTTCCCCGGGTCGGTTTTCTGAGCATCTACAATTACTTTGGGCTGAATTCCCCAGATTCCAGCCCGCTCCCAGCCCAGCCCGCCCAGATGCTCTTCCTCCGCGCCAGCCCCGGGCATTTCTGCCCATTGTGCCCGTGGGACACCCAGGGGGGTCTTGGCCAGATTAGTGAGTGGGGCGGGCGGGCCGTGGGGATTGAGTGTCGCAGGGGGGCCCGGCCTGAGGCACGTGCTGTGTGCTCACGTCACACGGGAACTTTCCCAGCTGGCTGTGGGTGCTTGGCTGCCCTGGAAAAACACGGGCTTGTTTCTCTCCGGCCAGTGGGCAGGAGCAGGGAGCGCAGGGCGCCGGGAGGCCAGGGCACGGACGTCGGCTTTGGGGAGCCCCTGGCGGTCTCCCTCATTCCCACACTTTGTCCCTCACTAAGCCAGTCTGGTCTCTGGTTTGGAAGCCAGGTGGCACTCTGAAACTCAGCTGTTGCCCGTAGGTCTGCCCAAACCAGCCCCCAACTCCTTCCCGCTTGCTGTCCTCCCCCGGGCCCCGCCCCCGCCCCCGGGTGCTCAGAAACAAATAAGGGTTTCTGCTCAGGAGGACAGTTTGGTGGGTCCTCAAAAACCGACCATATGACCCAGCAATTCCACTCCTCGGAATATGCCCCCCCAAACTGAAAACAGGGACTCAAAGAACACCTTACACGCCCGTGTTCGTAGCAGCACCAGCGGCCGCTAGCTGGTACGTGGATACCCACAAGAGGGTCGCTGCACACGATGGAATATTACTCAGCCCCAGAAGGGATGGAAGCACGGACACCTGCCACAGTGGGGCTGAACCCGGGAAACATGATGCCAAGTGAGAGCAGCCAGACACGGAAGGGCACAGATTATGTGACCTCATCTCTCCGAAAAGTCTAGAATCGCAGATTCATGGTTGCAGGGCCTGGGGGAGGGAAGGGGATAGGGAGTGTCTGCTGAGGGGCATGGTGTTTCATTTTGGGGGGAGGAAAATATGTTGGAACGAGACGGAGTGCTGCAGACCCGAACCCTTTAAAATGGTTACCTGTACAGGAGGGGAATGTCCTCTCCGAAAAGAAACACACCAGGAACAGCTCATGTGAACAGCGGGAGCCTGGCAAGTGCCGTCCAGTGTCCAGAGGGCTCCAGATTAGTGACATGGCGCCCCCAGGGGGCCACTCTGAGGATACAATGTTGCAAAGAGGATCCTGCCCAGCCCAGCACATACTAGGTGCTCAATTCACATCTGCCTCTAGTTCCTCCCGAGTCTACGCAGTCATCCAGAAACGAGTGAATGACAACAGCAGCCGTCCCCGTGGATGCAACCTTTCTCCCTGCAGTTGTCTGGTCTGAGCCTATGTGGTAGTAGTGGTGCTGGGCTGGGGGGGCAGATGTGTTACACTCCCATTTCACGGATGTGAATACTGAGGCTCAGAGAGGCAGAGCGCCTTCCCAAGATTACAGATGGGTTGCAAGGGGAGTTAGGACCCTGTGGGTTTGGCTCCCAGCAGGACCAGCCAGCTCAGCAGTCCTGCCTGGGTCAGGAGCTGTTAGTGTTGGGGAAGCCCAGTGGTCAGGCATTGGGGGTATACTCTCGGGGGTGGCTGGGCGAATCCTAGGCGTGAAGTCCTCTGACCCGAAGTCTGTGTGTCTGACTCAGAGGCATGGGGAGCTGGGGTTCTTGCATTCTGTGGGACTGTTGACTCCCGGGACTTGTGACCCACGGCTCTGGCCGTGCGGAGGCTGAGAAGGTAGGCATGAGCACCTTTGCAGGCTGGGATCACGTGTTTTGGTCCAGGGGAGATGGATTCTCTAGGACAGAGATCTGTGTTTTGTTCGCTGGTGGCAGAGCTTGGCATGTAGGGCACCTAGAGTCCACCAGCTGACCGAGAGACTGAGCGAGGCAGGACGGCAGGCAGAGGGCGAGGTGCCCCGCACCACCACTCACCTCCCCGTGTCCTCTCCCCTCTCCGCAGAGCGCTGTCGTCCGTTGTGGCCCTGGGAGCCAACATCATCTGCAACAAGATCCCTGGCTTGGCCCCGCGGCAGCGCGCCATCTGCCAGAGCCGGCCCGATGCCATCATCGTGATTGGGGAGGGGGCGCAGATGGGCATCAACGAGTGCCAGTACCAGTTCCGCTTCGGACGCTGGAACTGCTCCGCCCTCGGCGAGAAAACCGTCTTCGGGCAAGAGCTCCGTGTAGGTAAGGGCGCCTCAGGGCTTGCAGGGACCCAGCCACGGTCGGGGCTCCGGGGGCCAGGCACTAGCCCCCCACCCCTCAGGAAGCTGTGCGGGGCTGCCCACCCTCCCTGGGCTGCACGAGCCCCAGTGTCTCTACAAGCCTGGCCTGGAGGGGGCAGCACCCCAGGGAGACCCCACTTGTGTGAGTGGCCGAGGGGTGTCTTGCCGGGCCGTGGGGCTGGAGGACGCGGCACTTTGGCAAGGCTGTGAGCCCCTGGGCGGCCAGCGGGTAGCGCAGTGTGGCGGTTAGAGACGCAGGGCTCGGCGGCTGTGTGGAAGGAGGCACGCCGCATCATCTCTCCCTGCCTTCGTCTGTGTTCGTCTGTGTCCTGCAGGGGGGTTTGGGGTGTGGGGGCTGGAGGCGACTGGTGCCCTTTATGGGGAAGTGTTCCAGGCAGAGGGAGCTCGCAAGCAGAGGCGCGTGGGATGCTGTGCGCACACGTGTGCGAGCGCCGAGGAATCCGACAGGCTGGCGGGCAGGGCGGGGGGCAGGGGGTGCAGGGGGAGTGGGGCTGGGGAGGGGCCTGGGCCTCCGATGCTCTGGGCAGTGGCAGCTACTGCAGGGCACCAAGCAGGGGTGGCCAGAGGTCTGCTGGCCGTGTCCCAGTGTGCCGTGCCCTGCTCCTAGATCACATGCGCCACCTCCGTGTCCTCACACAGCCCCGACGGAGGCTCCCCGGTGCCCATTTTACAGGGAAGGGGACTGAGGCCTAGTTGGGAAGAGCTTAGAGGGCAAAGTGGGACTTGCAGAGCCTCACCTCGATTGGAACTCAGCTCCGTGACCCTGGGCATGGCCCTTGGGGCCACTCAGGGCCTCGGGGTCCTCAGCCGTCACATGAGCTCCGAGCGAGCGGGCTGTCACCTGGGCCCCCAGGGCCTCTCCCGGGCTTCTCCTGGGCCTACACACAGTAGGTTCTCGAGAAACTGCCTTTGAGCCGGTGGGGGTGGGAGGAGAGGCGACCTGCCCTTCCAGGAGGGTCAGACGGGGGCGCAATCACTTGGAGGCACCGTGCCAGGCTTGCGGGGTACCCTGCGATTTCAGACCCCCACCTGCAGGCAGAGCACGTCCTTCCGGTCCCAGTGGGCCAAGGAGCCACAGCTGCTGGGACCCAGGCCAGAGCCAAGCTCTGCGGGCCTTGGAACGCCTGGCATAGGGCTGGGGTGGCGCAGGGGAAAGCCCCTGAGGCCCCTTTGTGGTGAGCAGCCTGTGGGTGGCACCTGGCAGAAGCGGGAGGGTGGCCCCACCCCCTCCCAGGGGCCCCACCACCCAAGTTTAGCTCCCTCCCTGCAGGTGCCCGCAGGGGAGGGCGGGGCTCCCTGCTCCATCCTCTGCAGGGGGGAGGGAGTCCTCACCGGTGCCTGGTGCCTGCTCTCTGCCTGCTCCCTGCCTGCTCCCTGCCAGGGGTCCGCTTGCCTCCCTGGCCCCTCGCTCCCGAGACTCTGGGCTCTGAGGCCACTGTGAGCAACCCCACGGCGCGGCTGAGTCAGGAGGTCACCTGCGGCTGCGGGTTCACGCATGACGGACTGGGGCTCCGATCCCGGTCCACATCTCCTACCGCGTGGGTTAACCTGCTTCTTCACCATGGGGAGAGACATGCAGTGGACATGGTCCTGTGGCTGGGCAGGGTGGTGGGCGCTTGGACTTGCAAGAGACAAAGGCAGTGAGGGAGCTGTGGCCACTCAGAGACCCTTCTCAGGGTAGGGTCCCAGGCAGGGGGAGGCTCACATGTGGTCCACAATAAATGCCAATAAAAAGGCCAAGTGGAGAGGTTTTGGCCCCAGCCCATGACCCGTGCCGCACCCCCTGCCCCATAGTGGACACTACCAGTGCCCACCCTCATTACCTTTACTGGCCGGGATCATGGCTAACAGCTCCCAGCTGTTCCTTCTTGGAGACCAGTCCTGGGCCCAGCAGGAGCCCAGGAAGGTCTGCAGCTTGGCCTCGAAGGGAGGGTCTGCTGCAGCCACAGACAGACTCACTCAGGGGGGGCTAAATTCTGCCCTTGCCTGGATGGGGGCGCCCTGCTCTTCATGGCTTGGGCTTCCTTCCCTTGGGAATACGCGTCTCGGCCTCTGCTTCCAGGGAGCCGACCTGAGGCACCTCCTCTCCCTTCCACGAGCGTTTCAGAGGCAGTTTTCGGCCGCGCTCTCTGCTCCCAATACGTGCCCTCCATCCCACACCTTCTAGTTCCCGCCACCCCGTCCAGGCTGTTAATGACCTCCGTGTGGGCGACTGCGCCCCTCTGCCGTATCTGGGCTCCAGCTCACCGGGGCTTCCTCTTGTCACTCTGGCTGTGTCTCCTGAGCCCTGAGCCCAGCCCCAGTCATTTCTCCCCTGCAGCCAAGACCAGTGTGGCTGCTCCCTGGGGAGCACTCAGTAAGCGTCACCCGAGGGGACCTCTGGCTCAACAGGCCCCGCCTCTTGTTGCTTAAATCTGCCATGCTTGCCTCCCCCCTGACCTAAGCACCTGTTGCCTCAGCAGAAACCTGCGTGTCCCTGCCCACCCTCCACCCTGCCCCACAGCCCCTGCAGGGCCTGCCTCTCTGTCCCTCCCCAGGCAGCTGTCCATGCCTCCTCCTGCCCCCCCCCAGTCCTGGTCATGCCATGTCACTCCCTTCCTCCAAAACCTGCAGTAGCTCCCTATTACCCCAGGATAAAGGTAACTCCTTCACCCAGAGTCTGGGTAATCCCTGTCACGCCTCACCCCCACCTCCCTTCATCCCTTCTGGAAACCAGAGCGTCTCCCTGGCTGACTTCCTCCTCTCCCCAGAGCATGCCAACCCTTGGCTCCTCGGTGGCTTTGCCCCCGCTGCCTGCAGCCCTGGGAGGCCCGTCCCTTCTGCTCTGCTTGTTCACAGCTCGTTTCCCCGGAGAAGGCTCTTTCCCCCTCCCTGGCTCTTCCTGTCCACAGCCAGGCCAGGCACATTCGGGAGCTTCGTCCTCCAGGTCCCTCAGCCCCGGGGCCGGCTCTTCCTTCACCCTGCCCCAGGGGGTGGGAGGGGTGGGCTCCCTACCACCTGGGCCGAGGCCTCCTGCCCTGCCGAAGCCCTCCCTGGCTCCAGGCCGGCCCCTGTGAGGGAAGGCCCGGCTCCCGTTTTAGCCGGGAGGGCTCTGGCTTCGGGGGTCCTGCGGGCGCCGTGACGGGGGTCCGAGCGGGCACCTGTCCCTCCCAGGACTCAGCTGCTGGGAGTCACGAGCAGGAAGTGGGGCCGAGTGGCACAGCCCGCCCCTGTCAGAGGCATGAGGCCGCCCCGGGCACGAGACGGGAGACGGGCCATGAGCTGGCAGGCAGCCGGGGGCACTCGTGGGAGCAGCCGCTCAGGCGGTGCTGATTAATGATTGGCCCCAAGTGGGGGGATGGCCTGGGTAGGCAGGAGGGCCCCCTTCAGGCTTTGCCTGTGACCTTGGGCCATACCTCAATCTTGAGAGATTGCCCCTCAATGGGCAAATGAACCCCTGTGCAAGGTTCCAGTCCCTTTTCCAGCAGCTGGTGCTATTCTTTGTATACCTCCAGGAACGGGGAGCTCACTCTGCCACATGCTGCTGCACTGGCTTTGCCCTGAGGCGCATCCCCCCCCCCCAGGAGCCACTTGTTCTGCTCCCTCAGGGAGTCAAGACCCACACACAGTGTCACCTCATGTCTGGCGGCAACCCCCCCACCGGCAACAAGAGGCCCCCCCAGGCCTATTTCTTGGCTTAGCGAGGATGCTTGTGACCAGGCCCCTCTGGACCCGGCTCTTCTGTTAGCTGGCAGTGAGCTTGGGGAGGGGGTGACCGTGTCCCCAGCTCTTCCGCCCTGGGGGAGGGGCGCAACACGAGAGCCGGGTGGTAAACTTGTTTCCCAGGGATGCTTGTTAGACACTTGGGCCCCAGGGACCCAGAACAAGGCAGAGCATCTCTTACAGGCACAGTCATTGGGTTGGGACTGTCGAATGGGGCTTCCCTGACGGGGTGATGCATGAGATGGGACCCAAGGGAGAATCCGAGTGACCCAGCCCGGCCTAGGGTGAGTGTAAGGAAGTGGGTTCCAGGCAGAGGGGACAAGTGCCAAGGCCCAGAGGCCAGAAAGTGGCTGGTATTTCCTAGGAACTGCGGAAGGGTGACCCAGGGAGCTGGGAGTCCGGTGGAGGGGCAGAGCTGGGGCTCAGGGACCCTGAGGACCCACAGAAGGCAAGGGAGGTTCTGAGCAGGAGAGGGACTTCTCTCGAACACTGGTACCCTCCAGCCACTGCCCCACCCCCGCCTGAGCCCCGAGCACCGTGGGACCCACTGGCAGTGGACAGGGGGGCTGTGGCTCCAGCTCTCACCCGCACCCCCCGCTACCAGGGAACGCTGAGTCCCGCCCATCATGTGCAGCCTCAGACATGACCAGGCATAGGGGCCACCCCTAATCCCGGCTCACGTGGCTGCCCGGGGCTGGCGGCTGGCTCTGCGGCAGGGGTTCAGCAAAGGCCATCGGGTCCTGGACAGTCCGAGGGGGCAGAGTGACTTACCTCTGAGTATCTGAGAGATGAGGGTCTCGAGACTTTCAAATCAGCCACGGGCAGGATCCTTGGAGAAGGCGGCCGACCCTGTGCCCCGGCGCCTTGCCTGCGGTTTTGCTGTCCGGGGCCCAAGGGAGGCGCGACATGGGTTTCCGGGAGGGACGAGGGCTCCGGCCACTGTCGGCCGATGTGCACACATGGACAAGTGCCCTAAGTGTCAGGTACACGACAGATTTTGGAAAACTTCCAAAGGAAAAGAGCAAGTAAATACCCCTTTGCTGACCTTTACGACAGTCCCGCGTTGGCGTGGTGATGTCTGGATGCCGGCTAATGACACGAGCTTACCAAGTGCCCCTGCTTATTCTCACTCTCCTTAAGTGACATGTGGGGCTCACGTGGGACTTCTGCTGGGTGGTGCCGTTCTCAGGGGCGCGGCCTGGGCAGGGCCGGCGCAGACACTCGTACCCAGATCCAACTGTCTCCACTCTGGAGCGATGGTGCTCCGGCTTGGGGTGCAGCAGATGGGGGGGACAGAGAGTCACTCGCTGGCTGCTTCCTAGGGCAGGGCAGGAGTGGGAGGGTGAGGGCCTGCTGTATGTCAGTCCAGGGGGGCCGGGAGGCAGAGTGAAGGCCACCCCGAGAGTGAGAGCAGGGAGAGCCAGCGAACCAGCTGCCCTGGGCCCCCACTGTGTACCTTGGGCCCAGGCTCGCGCTCTATCCGTCTGTGTACCCACCCATACCAGGGGCTGAGGCTGGGGCCAGGACTCAGCTGGAACTTGGGGTCTGTCGTCAGGGTGGGGGGAGCTACGAAGGCCCTCCACTTCCTCTGCGCCCACTCTGGGGTTCTGCCCAAGGCTCTCACGGACAAGGGGTCCAGGGCTCCGGGCTCCGGGCTCCAAGCTCTGGTCTACGGAGGCAGGACACAGATCACAGGGTGGGCAAGCCTCACCTTTGGCCTTTGAGGGTCAAGGCCTGGCTGGACCTCGGCTGTTCTCCAAGCCTGACTCCTTCGGTGTTGAGAGAATCACTTCTGTTCTGCTTGCAGCCCCTCCAAGGCCACTGTGGGTGGGCCCTTCCCTCGGGCTCGTCCCAGCTCTACTGTCCACACATCAGAGACGTTGAGACGGAGGATCATGACCCACCCAAGGTCACGGAGCACTAGGGCCTCGAGGGTTGAACCTGGCAGGCCAACCCCGTGTCCCAGCAGAACTCCTGGCACCAGGGGCCAGGATAGACTCAGGGAGGAAGGGGTTCTGATGCCACCGCGTCCCCACACAGCTGCGGTCATATGCCACAGCTGGGACGAGGCACCGTTCAAAAGCGCAGGCTGTCCGAAGCTGACCTCCCTGCTGGACGGTCACAAGAGGGGCTGCCGGAAGCCAGGGTGCACCAGGGGCCTTCCAACCCCCCCCCCCACCAGAGCTCCAGGGAAGGGTGCCAGCTCCTGGAAGGCCATCTCAGCTTGGGACACAGATCCCGAGGCTCTGGCTCAGGGGGTCCCTCGCAATGTGGCCCTAAGCCAGGCTCTGCCCCCTCTGGGCCTGGGGACCCCCGTGCCCAGCTGGAGCGCGGCCCACGTCGAGGGTGGCTGCGTGGCACGTGAGGGCATCCCTGGGTCAGAACAAAGGCCTCGGGCGCTCAGGCGCTGCCGGCGTGTTCGGACCTGGTGTGTGCTTTTTCCAGGGCTCTGTTTGTGACAGGAGCAGGCAGAGCTTAGTGTGTAGACCATGACTAAACCACAGGTGAGCTGGGGTGGGGGCCTGGGGCCCGGGGCTCTGGGCGCCATCCTTCAGTTGCACAAACAGGGATTTAGGAAGTTGCTGGGCTTGGACGTGTCTCTGGGGCCGCTGAATCTCCATTGTCCCCTGCCTTGTGCTGGGGTCCCCAAGCCTGAGCCCCATGTATGCAGTAGGACTTGTGAGCCTGGGGCCGGTGGCTGAGCCCTGTTTGCGGCCAAGGGGCCAGGAAGCCTCACTGGCCCCACCCTGGGTCCCTGGGCATCCCCCCCCAGCTCCTGCTCCCTGACACCTGGACGTGGGCACTGCGCCTGCGTGCCTGGGTGACATAGGAGCGGCTGACCTGGCCTGGATGTCGCCTGCCTCCCTCGCCTCAATCTCTCCACCCGTGAACTGGGGGTGGGGACGGTATTCCCAGACACTTCTAGGCTTGGGAGAGGCGGGGTCCCACTGGCCAGGCCTCAGGCCTGGAGGACTCGGGGACCACTCCAACCCTTGTCCCTACCCCACCCCAGCCCCGGCTTCTCTGTTCTGACCTGCTTCCCAGGAAGATCCAAAATCTCCCGACTAAAGAGGATTAGAACCCATGGCACTGGCTTCATTCCCGTGCTACATGGGGAAACAGGCTCAGGGGAGTGAAAGGCTGGGTGGCCCCCGGTTCCACCTGGGTTGGCCCCCGTGATGGTCAACAGCAGGGCCAGAGGCCCCC
The DNA here is from genome assembly GCF_964662115.1 of Mustela nivalis. Classification (NCBI taxonomy): domain Eukaryota; kingdom Metazoa; phylum Chordata; class Mammalia; order Carnivora; family Mustelidae; genus Mustela; species Mustela nivalis. The sequence goes on from NC_139026.1 coordinate 3,489,712, forward strand.
CACGCAGGGCTTCAGAGCCCAGCTTCCCCTGCTTCTGCTGCATCCTGGGGGCCCCAATCTGCCCATGGCCAAGGCAGCTCCTTGATTTCTCCCAAAACTAAACCTCTGCACCCCAGTCTCGGCGACAGCCCCACCATCTGCCCAAGCCCCCCTTCAGGAGACTTCTGGACTTATCTTTCCCTCAACCCTCACCAAGTCCACCTGCTGGTCTCACTGCTTCCACACTTAGACTGTGTCCCAGGCCCGGCCTACCTCACTTCCTCTGCCTGGCCGGCCACTAGTGTTTCCTACCCAGACGTGTATGCCCTGGTCCCACTGCGCTGCCCACAGCCAGCCAGAGGCGCCCTTTCAATGTTGGTCACAGTGGAACCCTTAAAGTCCAGCCCCTCCCCATGGGCTCCCCAAGTCGACGTGGGATGGCCCATTTCATGTTTCACCCTCTTCCCGGGGTCAGACCACTCACGCCATCTTGTTCCCTTCTCGGGGCTTAGCCTTGCAGTATCCTCTGCCTGCACACTGTTCCCTGCACTCGTGCATGACTTATATCTCATCCTGCAAGATGTCCCCAGGAGAGGCCCTCCCTGGTCACCCCCAAGTCATCTGCCTGTGCTCTCAGGGAACCCCCTCCGGGCTGTGTGCTTGGCCCTGACCTGACCTGGGGGCCTCACCCCTGGGGGCTCTGGGGGTTTGGCCAGGAGAGTGGGCTGTGCTTGGTGTTGGGGGCACCGGCAGCCCAGGTCGCAAGTCGTGGTCATCGAGATGGGAGGTAGGACAGCGTGCTTTCCCTGTCTGTCGGGTGGGGAGTGGTCTGAGCGTGACTCTGGGATCCCGGGTCACATCCCAGCTCTGTGGCTGGCCTGCTGTGTGACCTTGGGCCAGTCACCTGCCTCCTCTGAGCCCAGCATCCTAACCATTACTGTTTAAATAGAAGAGAAGTTGTGCGCAACCACTAAAAACCATCAAATACTGTATGTTTTTAAGACAGCTTGTTGAGGGAGAATCCACATAACCCACAACTCGTCTGTTTCAGTGCCCAATTCTGTGGTTTCTCGTCTCTTCACGGAGTTGTGCGCCCAACACCGCCTTAATTTTAGAACATTGTCCTCACTGCAGAGAGAAACCCCACACCCCTCGGCTATCGCCCTCCAAGCCCCCAGCCTCTGACTACGCCCATCTGCTTCCTGTCCTTATGGGTCTCCTATTCTGGGAATCTCACCTCAGTGGGATCGCACACCAGATGGTGACCTTGGACCTTGGACCTTGGACCTTGGATGGTTGACCTTCACTGGTGTCTCTCACTCCATACGTGTTGTGGAGCATGTCGCCCTTCATGGCGTGGCGTGTCCATGTTCAAGTCGTTCCTGGGGTGGGGAACTGTTCCCTTTTTGGCCCGCCCACCTCTTGCGGATCCATTCGTTGCGACGGACACGGGCAGCTGCCAACGCCGGCGCCGTGTTTACATCGCAGCTGCCGCGTGGACACATGTGTTCGGGTCTCCTGGGGCCACACCCTGCAGGGGATTTCTGCGTCCTGTAGTAATTCTGTGAGGAGCTGCCCCAGTGTTTCCAAAATGGCTGTGGCACTTTCCATCCCCTCCCCCCATGAGCCCGTGAGGGTTCTGGTGTCCCGTGTCTGCGCTGACACTTACTGTTGTCCGTCTGACTTGTTTTACTCATCCCGGCGGGGCTGCAATGGCAGCCTACTGTGCTTTCAATCGGCATTTTCTAGATGGCTCGGGACATCGAACATCTTTCCTGTGCTCAGGCTGTATTTATAGCGTCTTGGGAGAAATGTCTTTTCAGATCCTTTGCCCATTTTTCATTGGGTTATTTGCCTTTTCATTATTGAGTTGTAGAAAATGTCGTATCGGGGCGCCTGGGTGGCCCAGTCAGTTAAGCGTCTGCCTGCGGCTGAGGTCATGATCCCAGGTCATGGGATGGAGCCCTGCATGGGGTTCCCTGCTCGGCGGGGAGCCTGCTTCTCCCTCTGCCCCTCCCCGACTAGTTCTCTCTCTCTCGCTCCCTCTAGATCCCTCTCTCTCTCAAATAAATAAAATCTTTAAAACAAAAAGAAGAAGAAAATGCCTTATTTAAGAGAGGCCAGTACCGGTTGGCAGAGAGGCAAGGGTTGCTGAAGGGCGCTGGGCTCCTGCCCGGGATGTGAGCAGGTGCCTGCGTGCTCTCACGCTCCTGGAGCCGCGTGCATGCGGAAGCCCGGGTACATGCCCGGGGCCACACACGTGTGTGCACATGCAGAGGGACACCCACAAAGACCCCGCATGTGGCGTGTCACTTGCGGGGTCAGGCGTGCTCCCCAGGCCTTCTGGCACAGCCCCTTGGCCGTATCGGAGCTGTTAGCCTCATTGGCAGGTGGGGAGATGGAGAAATGAAAGGGCCCCTTGACTGGTCCAAGGTCGCCCCACTGGCCAATGTCAGGTCTAGCCTTGAACTCCCCTGTCAGACTCTGACCTCCCCTCCAGACATGTGTGTGGCCCCAGACCTTTGAGGCTCCTGCTTGGGGACAGAGAGATGGTCCTGGATGGCCCTTAGCTCTGAGGTCCCAGATTCCTGACTCGCCTTCTAAGAGCGAACCACGTGACTTTCCCACCCTGCCTCCCCAGACCGGCAATGAGCTCCGTTATGGCCTTCTAGAAATAGTATGCCACACGCCCAAGCGGCAGGTAGCTTTGAGTAGACAGCGAGGGGAGCCTCTGGGGTGTGGGGAGGGGGGGCTCAGGCCCCGGCTCTGTCCCAGGAGGGAAGGGGGAGCTCAGTTCTGCCCCACTTTGCTCAGGAAGCTTTCGTCCCTTCCAGCAGCTGCTCATAATGACCTCCTGGTGCCAAGTGTCCTCCATTGGGTCAGGGAGGGGGGACGACAGGAGGGACTAGGTCCTGCTGTCCTGGGCAGGACCCTCACTCGGGACATCGAGGCCTGGCTGGCACCGTGAGGGCCTGCAGCCAGCCAGGGGCTGCCTCCGTTTTCTCTCTGAACCTGTCGTCCGGCGGGGTCAGTGAGGGCTTGACTTTGCACAACCTGTCGGAGAGAAGGCATGGAGCTGGGCAGCCCCTCGAGGGGGCCTGGTTCCTCGGTTTACCCATGCGGCAGCGGTTTCTGAAGGTTCTTCTGCTCCAGATGTGTTGGGTTTATGCAGAATATGCGGAGAGGGGGTAGCAGGGCAGGGCCGAGTGGATCGGCCCCTGGGAGGAAGCAGAGTGATCGCTGGGCTTGTTCTGGGCTTGTTCTGGAACCCTGTGGACTCCGGAGGCCCCAGGCCGGCTCCCCATGTGGGGATGGTGAGGGCCATGCCCAGCTGCCCTGTTTGCTCTTGGAGCTTCTCCTGGGGCAGTGGAGCCCCAGGAGAGAAATGTGAGTCCACTTGACAAATGGGGATACAGGCTCAGAGATGGTGTGGGAGCTGCCCGGAGCCACAGAGCAGGGAGCAGCAGCCTCTCCGCTGGGCCAGGAGCACAGGGAGCTGCGGACACGTGGACCTGGGCAGCAGCAGGCCGGCGCCCACCGGCGAGCATCAGGGAACCAGGCCGCTCTTCTGTTCAAGGATAGGGGTGTGTCGGGGGGAGGCAGCTGCCTCTGCTCCCCGCCCCCCCGCCCCCCACCTCAGTGAGCCTGGCCAAGCTAGGCTACGAGGGGAATGGTAGGTGGGAATGGGTGAGGTCAGGGTCCAGGGGCTTGAGGTCATCTCAAGAGCCACCTGCCGTCACTGAGCAAGGCCCAGAGGTTCGAGGGGCTTCCGCCTAAACCCAGCACCCACTCGTTCTCCTCGGGGAAGATGTACCGGGGGCGGGCACAGGGCCCCGAGAGTGGCTGTGGGGGGGACTGTCCCCCACACCCCGTGCGGTATCCAGCTCTGGGGGTTGGCACAGTGACGCTCCTGCTCCATGAGGCTGTCGTGGGAATGACATGAGGTGTGTGTGCGGACAGCGAGGCGGTGAAACCCCGGATCTAAGACCTAACGTCGCCTCCCGCGAATCTCCCCAAACTGCCACTCGCTCCCCGATCACCTCCCCCTTGTCTTCATGGCCAGACGGAGGGTTTGGCTCATTAAAACCAAATAAAAAAGGAATTAGCGGGAGTGGCCGCCCTGTGAGTAACCGATGAGTAACCGGAGTCGGTGCTGGGCTTGGGTATAAACCGGGGGGTGCCGGGAACTCTCACAAAGGACAGAGGGAGGCTTTTGAGAACTGTCCTCCAAGCGCACGGGACTCTGGACCCGCTTGCCGGCCTGCAGGCTTTGGGACAGCAGGACGCGGGAGGCGCCGGGAGGCGCCAAGTTGAATTTTGGGCAGAGGAGGGCTGGGTGGCCTGTCCCAGGGCCTCTGAGGGAACGCCCACTCCGTCCTGGGACTGGTAACTCCATGGGCCAGGCCTCTAGGTGTGATTGCACAATCTTGTGAGATCTCTACCCCACCTCCAAGGCGCTGAGCTTGGGACGTGCCCTCTCTGAGGCTGGCTCCCACCTGTGCTCCCCTGCCGACCGGTCGCTGAGCCCCAAGGTCCACAGAGGGTCCAAAAAGTGGCATCTCCTCCCCAAAGTCCCCCATAGGTGCCTCCTCTCCCCTTCTCTTCTGCATGAAGTTGCTGAGCTGCAAAGACACCCTCCCTCGGCCTCTCTGGGCCTTGATGCCACTTGCCTGGGTTCCGATCCTGCTCCGGCCACTAACCCCGAGTTTGATGGGCTTGCCTGGGCTGGAACCATGATGAAGCGCCTCGCATGACTGTCTCAGTGCTCGGGGAGAACAGACGTGAGCGTGAGGGTGTCTAGTGCACCGGGAGAGACGGCGAGTGAGAGCAATGGTGTGGGATCCGCAGCCCTGGTCCTGGCACCAGGACAGAAAGCACTGTGTGCTTCAGGGGTGTCTCTGGCCACCCATGCCTGGCTCCTCCTGATCCCGATGGCCTCTTTCCTTCCTACGCTTGAGCTCATACTTCTAGCACCAGATAAGCAACCTGTTTCACACCTGGCACCTTTGCTCCTGCCGTGTCCCCTGCCCAGAGCACACGCACCCACCGCACACGGCCACGGGCCACAAAGACACTCCGGAAACACACGCCATACACGTACACCCTCACACACCACACACACACACTCCTATGCACTTGCAGGGAGTTAAGTCTAACTTCTTGTTAAGATTCCCTTTACTTAAGGAGGTGTCACCTCCTCCAGGAAGCCTTCCTAGACTCCGCCACTCAGAGAGGCAGGTGGGGACATCTTCGAGGTTCTTGGACCCCTCAGCCCTTCTCGAAGAGCTCCGTGGTCACCTCCTATCCTGGAACCCCTGATGCAGTTTACCGCACACTCCCCTGCACCCTACGGGTCCATGTGGGGAGCTTGTCGGCAGACCCTGCCGGGCTTGGGCAACAGCTGGGAGCTCGGTAATGCGATGCCCTTCCCTTCAGATCACCTTGACCTGACTTGAATCCGGGGAGGCCGAGGCCCCATATTCTCCCTGGGCTTGACCTTGGAGCTCCCAGCCAGCCCACCTGGACAGTGCCCGGCTGGGGGCCTTGGTGCTTCTCAAAAGGCATCTGTTCTGAGAGATTCTTCTCGGGGGGGGGGGGGCGGGGGCGTGCCAGGGGCGCAGAACCCATGCTGTTGGTCAGCAGGTCTCGGGGGATTGGGCACTGACCCCAGGCAGGGTGGGGGCAGGGGTGGGCAGCAAGGGCCCCCGGGGCAGTCCTGTGTCCTTTGCAGACCAGGACCCCCGACACCACTCTCCCTCAGAGGAGGGAAGTTTCCAGGGCGCCGTCGCCTCTCTTTGGCGGCAGAGGTGAAGCCTCCTCCACACGGGGCCTCCAAGACCAGCAGGTCCTACCCTGGTCCTCAGTCCAGATGGGAGAAACCCCAGGGAACAGGAACCCCACAGAGGGAGAGCCCCAGGGGAAGCTCCCCCCAGAGGGCTGGCAGGTGAGGACGTAGACCCGAGAGCACATACCCAAGGCCGATCACGGCGGGCAAGTCGGTGGTGCTTCGTGGATGTTCATGGAAAGGACATGACTTGAACTTCAACCCTCCCCATCTGGGGGTGATTGCTCTCGCCGCAGTAATGGGGATAGTGGTGGTCACAGGTACGGGGCCTGTGCAAGCACGGGGATGTCCCTGATTTCCACGCCCATGGTGCCGGCTACGGAGGGCCACACATACCTGCCACGTGGCCCGCAGAGAGCCTTGGAGCTCATGGGCAAGAGGGGACGGGCCAAGGTGTCCGGATGCCCAGCCAGAGCCCGTGGAGAATAAAGACTGGATCAGTGCTGAAGCCCTCCAGCGGGGAGCCCAGAGCCCCTGTGGAGCCAGGACGGCTCAGTGACAGAGCCGACTCCGAGGACAGTCACGAGCGATGAGGAGCCAGATCTGGGGCTGAGGGGAAGGGGTCAGCCAGGGCTCCCTGCTGGCTGGCAGTCTGGAAAGGCTGCCTGGAAGAGGAGGCGTCGGACCTGGCCTTGGAAGGTCATTAGGATTTGAGAAGGGGGAGGAAATTCCCTTCAAAAGACCAGGAGACGCCCAGGAGCATGTGAACAGCACTGGAAGGAAAGAGTCGTTGTTTGGGGCCGAGAACGGGGAGGCGGGACGGGGAAGCCGGCTGGCCTCGGGCCCTTCCCAGCTCAGGCAGAGGAGGAGCAAAGCAGGTATAGAACAGAGGAGCCCAAACTGCACTGTGGGCTCCCAGGCTGGTGGCTGGGGCGTGAGGGAGCTGGGGAGGACTGGAGCCCAAGGTCTGGGCAGTTCTGGGGGCCTCGGAGTCAGGCGGGGAGGCTGGAAGAGAGGAAAGGTGCAGGAAGCTGGGCCTGGTGATGGGTGACAGCCGGTGGTCAGAGACAGGAAGGCGGCAACACAGAGCCAGGGTTGGGGTGCTCTGAGATGTGTGGATTCTGCCTGGTTCTCGGCTGCTGGGTGAGGGCGCCATGGAGATCAGAGATGGGCGTGAGGGGTGCCTGGAGGCGGGCAGAGGGGAGGGGGGCAGGGCGTGCCAGGGATCTCTCCCAGGTTTGGGGAAAATGCACCCCTCTCTGCCCCCCCGCCCCACCCAGTCCAGGCTCTTGGGACAGGGAGAGATAGCAGTGGTCGCTGGTGGTGGGGCCAGGGCCCACACCGAGTGCCCACGGAACCCCAGGCACCATCCGCATCATGGCCTGAGACCCAGGATCTGCCACCCCCTGAGCCGAGTCGGCAGCCAGAGAGGGCCAGCGCCAAGGCGGGGTCGTACCAGGGGCCAGCAGCGGGCCGGGGCCGAGCCCTGCGGGGCCTCACCATGCGCACACCATCCCCCTGCAGGGAGCCGCGAGGCCGCCTTCACCTATGCCATCACCGCGGCTGGCGTGGCGCACGCCGTCACGGCCGCCTGCAGCCAGGGGAACCTGAGCAACTGCGGGTGTGACCGCGAGAAGCAGGGTTACTACAACCAGGCCGAGGGCTGGAAGTGGGGCGGGTGCTCCGCCGACGTGCGCTACGGCATCGACTTCTCCCGGCGCTTCGTGGACGCCCGCGAGATCAAGAAGAACGCCCGGCGCCTCATGAACCTGCACAACAACGAGGCCGGCAGGAAGGTAGGGCGGGCGGCCCCGGGCTGGGAGGGGGCGGGGGGCAGGGGGAGCGGCTGCGGCCTCACCTGGGCTCTCCTTCCCCACCTGGGGGTGTGCTCGGGGGCCTGGACCCTGGAGGTGTGCGGTGGGAAGCACTGGGCACGACGTCCTGTCTGACCCTCCCGGCAGCTCTAAGGTTCCCATTCCAGAGGTCTGAAGACTGAGGCTGGGGCGTGGGGCTCTGGTTCTCAGTGGCGGGTGGCAAGGCTGAGACCAGGACCCAGTGTGGGGGTGGCCCCTGGGCCATAGTTCCGTGTCCCTGCCCTGGTACCAGACGGGTCGTACCAGCACACCGGGAAAGCTTCCTGGAGGAGGCCACCTTTGGCTCAGACTGACTGCTGGACTGAAGGAAGGGATGTTCCCAGGAGGCAGGAACAGCCTGAGGAAGGGCGGAAACCCCAGGAGCCGCCAGCCTCACACCCGGGCGGAGCAGCGCGGTGGGGCAGTAACGGAGGAGGTCCGGGCAGGACCACACTGGGGCAGAAGTCAGGGCGAGCCCGGCCCCGCCTCAGGGAGATGAGGGCCCCAGATACTGGGCTGGGAGGAGCGGCCGCCATGGCGGCAAGATGGCCCGAGATAGGGCGCCAGCCGAGCGGAACGCCTCTCCAGGTCTGGCTCCTCGGCCCCAGGGGCTGCGCCCCGGGCACCAGGCCCTGCGGGTCTCTGCAGGACAGACTTGCCTGCCTCTCCCCAGGGACCACAGTGAGCCAACTGCATACTCGTTCACTCAACAAACACTCCTTGTCCCTTCTCTGGGCCAGGCGTTAGCTGGGCCAGGCACAGGAGACGAGGCGGAGGAAGACCCGGCACCAGCTGGGTCCTCATGAGGGGTACAGAGGCCGTACCCTGGGGCAGTGAGAGCTGGGAGACCCTGGGGGGAGGGAGCAGAAGCTTTCTGGGGGTGGTGATGTCTAAGCAGAGCCTTGAAGGACTCGCCAGCGCTGAGAAGAGCCCCGGCAAGAGGGCGTGCTCGGGGCAGGGGCTGCCCAAGGAGTAAGCAAAGCCCGGCCTGGGACAGCCTTGAATGCCAGGCCAAGGGATCGACTATCTTGTAGACGTAAGCAGCCAGTGGCTAGTAAATGATTGTAAAACGAAGGGACAGACAGACAGAAAAAAGGAGTGACACAGTCTGTGCCTCCGAGGAGCTCACAGACAGCTTGTGGGCAGTCAGGTCTCCACCTGAGCCGGGAGAGGCGGAGGAAGGCAAGGCATGAGGAGGGCTCCCCGGAGGAGGTGTGCTGGGCCCTGGGTGCGACCGCTGGCCCTTGAGCCTCTGCAGTAGCTTAGGTCCCGACGCAGGGTTTTCTAACACCCCTGGGAAGAAGGTCTCACCATCTCCATTTCACACATGAGGCCGCGGAGGCCCACGGTGGGCGGCCGAAGCCCTGACGGCTCCCGTGGCCTGAGCTCTGGTTCGTGCTTGGTGGGAAGAGTCTGAGGAAGCCGCAGAGATGTGGGAAAGCGCCCTCCAGGTGGAGGGAGCAGCGCCAGCGAGGCAGGACTGGGGGGCCGGGGTGAGTGGGGTGGGGGTGTGCCTCGGGTAGTGTATGCGGTGCAGGGGGCCAGGGCAACCACGCAGGATTCTGGCTGGATTCTGGGCCGTAGGCGTCATGGCAGGGGCCTGGGTGCGGGAGGGTCAGCACGTCGGGTTTAGGACCGTGAAGCCGTGAACTGAGACGGGGAGTAGGGGAGAGGCAGGTTGTGGGGAGAGGACCCAGCAGGGCAGGGAGGCTGCAGGAAGGAGCTCTACTGGGGTCAGCAGCCAGGATCCTGGGGCCAGCACCACCCCTCCCTGTCTGCGAGTCCCCTCCTCTGCACAGTGGACATGATGCACCTCGTCCTCCTCCCTGAGGGCCTTCCAGCCACCCCCGAGCCCGAGCTGTGAAGCACGCGTGCGGCCTGAGCCCTTGGCAAAGGACACTGGTGGTGACAGCCATGACCCTGCAGGGCAGGGGTCCTTCGGCTCCCCGCAGCACTGATCATGGTGGGGTGGGGGCATGGCTTTTGAGGTTTCCGTAAGAGCTGAGTCTGGACCTTCTTTCTGGTCCCATCAGAGTGTGTCCGGGCTACGTCTGACTCTCCGGGGCCAAAGTTCAGCAAGTTGGGTGGGAAGCAAGCTCACCGGGGCCACGTGAAGTCCCACAGCCTGGATGGCTCAAAGCAACAGAAATTTATTCTCATAGTTCTGGAGCCAGAAGTCCTAAACCCAGGGGTCAGCAGGGCCATGCCCTCTGATGGCTCTGGGGCAGGACCCTGCCTGCCTCTTGGTGGCTCCTTGTCTGGTGGCTTCATAACCCTGTTTGCCCCCATCTGCATGTGGTCTCCAGCTCTGGGTCTGATTTCTTTTCTGTCCCTTACAAGGACACCTGTCCTTGGGGTTAGGACACACCGTGATCCAGAATAACCTCCTCTCGAACCTTAATTACACCTGCAAAGGCTTATTTCCAAATAAGGGCACTTCCTGAGCTTCCTAACGGGGAGACACTGTTCAGCTCACCAGGCCCCTGGTGGGATAGGGTCAGACAGGCTGAGCAGGAGACCCACGTACCACCAGCTTCTGCGAGACTGACACCAGGGCCGCCCTGCCCAGCCCTCCCCTGGACAGCGACAGCAAGGCCTTGACTGAGCAGTTACCCTGCTGTGCGGTCCCGACGGGATGGGCGGGAGCAGTTGGCTGCAGAGGGAGGCCACGCCAGAGCAGCAGATCTTTGCGCCTACTGCCCTGTAAGGCAGGAGCCAGCCCAGCCGGGGAGGTCGGCTGTTGGGATGTCCCCGGGCTCTTCCTGGGGGTGACAGAGGTCTAAAGCCATCGCTGAGAAGGGTCCCAAGCCCTGGGAGCTCAGGCAGGACCCCCATTAGGGGCTACAGCCCTAACCTGACCTCATCTTGGGTCCAAGCTGGTCCTGCCCCAGGGGGCTTACCATTCTGGATGAAAACCCAGGGTCCAGGAGGGGTGACTTATGCAAATCCCTGGTAGAGAAGCTGCTGGCCACATTGGGTCCCCAGGTGGGGGGAGGGGGCACAGGACTCCCTCTCTCCCTTGCTTGGTGCCCACGCCCAACTCACACGGTGGCTGGGGCGAGAGGGTGAAGCCGACGTGGACCTTCCCGTCCCCCACCCCGGGCCTCACACACCCACGGAGGGTCAGGCCACCACTGAGGCCCCAGAAAGAAATGTGTGAGGCGTATGTGCTGCTTCCGTCCCTCCTGCCCGAGGCCAGTGCCCAAGTGGCAGGTTATGTGCCTTCTGTGGACGTGAGGATACTGTGACCACCGCACCCCCCCCCCAAAGCTTGGCCACAACGGAGCACTATTCCCAGAGCCTGGGCCGTGCCCTTATTCCAGAAAGAACACCAGGCTGGCCTTTTCCTGGAGGCCCCCGTTCCACCCCCGACGGGGGAAACCAAGGCCCCACTTCTCTGGGCGAGGCTGGTCACGCTGCGCCCTCCCAGGTGGTCTCCTGGGGCAGCAGGGCTGGCGCCACCATCGCTGTCACTCTTATCTCGAGGGCGCTGGAGACGGAAACGGCACATTCTTGAATCCTGTGATCACTTCCCAGGACAGGCTCGGTCCCCGGGGACCCAGCCAAGCGAGCATGCGGCTCCCCACTCGCAGACAGCTGCCCAATCGGCTTCATCTGCCCACCGTCCCGGCCTGGCTGCGCGTGGTCTGAATGTGCCCGGGCGGGCAGTGGGTGTGGGGCCGCCTGGCCTTGGTGAGGACAGGGAGATGGGGGCAGGGCGGGGGCGGGGGTAGCCTGGGCCACCTGGCCTGGACAGCCCTGGCGGGTCTCAGGCCGTCACAGCCTGTCGGAGGAGGCATCTCCTGGGCCAGCAGCCCAGTGCACTGGGGACTCTGAGAAGGCCGTCCATCGGGTCAGCTCTTGGCCTGGGGGTCGTATGTGGCAGGCAGTGTGGTCAGGGCAAGAGAAGCTTGCTGGCCTTGAAGGGTGGGTTGGTGGGGGAAGGGTCTTTCTGGGGAGGGGAGGGTTAAAGCAAAGATGAACATGGGGTACGGGTGAGGAAGGGAAAAGGACGGACAGGAGGGCGGGGAGAGGGGCAGGAGGCAGACAGGATGTGCTTCCCCCCCCGGAGGGGGTCCCCCCTCCATAGACCCCCAGGGCAGACTTCTGGTTCATGCCTCAACCCAGACACCCCATGGCTCTGTAATTCCAGCTTGGAATATTCCTTCCTCTTGACAGTGGGGCCTCCCCTGCTCAGTCCTCCCCATCAGCCTCCCCTCCTTCTCCCCATGCCAGCCTCCAGGTCTCCCCAGCAGCACATCATCCACAGGATGCTGGACCAGGCAGTCCCACGCACCCCCACCCCCTCCCATCCAGGACACCATCCTCAGGGGCCACCCAGCACCCACGAGACGCTCACGTGGGCCGAACCTCTCCTCCACAGACCTTGTCTGCCCCACCCCCCTCCTGGAGCACTGTCCTCTCTGTCTCTGCCCAGATGAGCAGCTCGTCTTTCCCCATCCACACTCCATGCAGGCACCCCTCCTGCGGGAAGCCCCCTTACCACAGCAGGGACCAGCCCCCGGAACCCCCACCCTGGATGGTTTGCGTAGGCTTCTTCTTCCGTTCCCCATGCTGGACCGTGGGCCCCCGAGGTCCTTGCCCAAGACCAGGGCCCCATGATGGCAGGGCAGGGAAAGTGATCAGGATAGTGGCGGGCCCTGTGCGATGTTCCTCTCATTCATTCATTCATTCCCTGTGGGGCTCCTCGTCTGGGCCAGGGCTGGGGTTCTGGCCCAGGAGGCGGGGGGGCGGCCAAGTTCCCTCCGGCTGGGGCTGCCCAGGTGAGGCCCGTGGGGCCAAGACAGCTGACAAATGGTCCTTCTTCAGCCGCGGGCCGGCAGCTAATGATTCCCCATCTTTAATCAGGTCTGCTGGCAGGGCCCTTTCGATCCAGGTAAATGAGTACCTGGGGTCAGGGCTGGCTCTGGGAATCGGCCTTCCGGGACCACGGAGGGAGGCCCAAGGAAAACACACGGCTGCGCCCATCGCGGGCCCTCGGGGAGCTGGGAAGAAAGAACAACACTGTCGGGGGCCGGCTTCCCAGCAGGCGGCACGCCTGGGCCTCGCTGACCCGTGCCCTCACCCCTGCTCGTCCCCCCACTCTGTCCTTCAGCAGACACGCACAGAGCTCCGTGCAAATACCACTGAACAGCCCTTTATTAAGCACCAACTACATACTGGGCCCTACCCTGGGCAGGAGGGCGGAAGTACAAAGGAGAGGTGGGGACTGGCACGTCGTAAGAACAGACCGTAGCTGGGTGGGGCTCCCCGCGGGGCACCTGCACCCCACCTGGCTGGGCGGAAGCTCCAGCTTCTCCACGTGCTGCCCTGCGACGTGCAGCAAGCCGCGTGCCGCCGGGCCTCAGTTTCCACATCGGCGCATTGACCTGAAGGATTGTGAAAATTTAGTGAACCACATTTGATAAGCATACGCCGGGCTCTGTTGCATCCCGGATATTCTCACTGGACCTTCCCGAGGTCCTCTGCAGTGGGGACCTACGGTCAGCAGCCCCACTAGGTGGATGAGAAGAGGGAGGCTTGGGCCGGGGAGGCACTCAGGGGGGATCCTACAGCGGGAAGTCGGGGGGGGGGGGGGGGGGGGGCCGCTAGGCTGGAGGCAAGGGAGGGTAGGGGTGAGGTACCCAGACCAGGGCCACCCGTGCACACTGAGCTCCTGCCCTGTTGCCCACAGGTCCTGGAGGGGTGGGGTCGGGGGTGGGGCGGGGTAGCCCAGGCCCCAGGCCGCACACTGAGCCCTGCTGCCCACAGGTCCTGGAGGAGCGCATGAAGCTGGAGTGCAAATGCCACGGCGTGTCGGGCTCGTGCACCACCAAGACGTGCTGGACCACGCTGCCCAAGTTCCGCGAGGTGGGCCACATGCTCAAGGAGAAGTACAACGCGGCGGTGCAGGTGGAGGTGGTGCGGGCCAGCCGCCTGCGGCAGCCCACCTTCCTGCGCATCAAGCAGCTGCGCAGCTACCAGAAGCCCATGGAGACGGACCTGGTGTACATCGAGAAGTCGCCCAACTACTGCGAGGAGGACGCGGCCACGGGCAGCGTGGGCACGCAGGGCCGCCTGTGCAACCGCACGTCCCCGGGCGCGGACGGCTGCGACACCATGTGCTGCGGCCGCGGCTACAACACGCACCAGTACACCAAGGTGTGGCAGTGCAACTGCAAGTTCCACTGGTGCTGCTTCGTCAAGTGCAACACGTGCAGCGAGCGCACCGAGGTCTTCACCTGCAAGTGAGCGCCCCGCCGGCGCGCATGCGCACACCGCTCGGCGCGCGCCCCCGCCGCCCCCCACTGCGGGGGACTCCTTCCCGCCCCGCTGGTCTCTTGTGGCCGAGCCCTGTCCCGGACCAGCCCAGAGGTGTCCCTCTGGGGCCTAGGGAGTTCCTGCTTTTCTCTGGGGAAGCGGACCCTCCGGGACTCGAGCGTCCCCTCCCCCGCCTGGTGGCATGGACGACGTGGAAATGCCATGCGGGCCGGGACGCCACGCGGGCCCCCACGCGGGACCCTTCCCCTGGCCGCACCCGCCGCCCGGGCCCTCGGGGTGGCCCGGGCAGATGTTGACCAAGTTTATTTATGTGTCGTTAGTATCAGAGAAGAGTAGCACTAAGGCATAGCCAGTCCTAAGTGTACCCCGTGTGAGCGCAGCCCCTGGGGCCCCCACTTGCTCTCCCGTTTCTGGACCCGAGGGAGCATCCCCCTGCACAGCACCCTCTGACCCTGCCCCCGTGCCTCTGAGGAGAGCCACGGACAGGGACCCTTCTTGAAAATCGTATCACACAAATCAAAATGTCCCCCACCTCAGGCTCCAGGAGTGCTGCGTCCCCTCCCTAATGCTGTCCCCCCTGCCCAGTGCCCCCGCCAGCCCAGCAGCCTCAGTTTACAGAGCCCACTCCTGCCCGGAGCCAACCGGAAGCCTTGGACAGCCCTGCGCTGGCTGGCGGTGGGCTGGCGGGTGGGGGGCGGGTCAGGGGTGTCTGCCTTCTTTGACAGATGCAGATGTCGAGGCCCCAAAGGGCTCAAGAATGAGCCAGAGACCCTGAAGTGAAGAGCGGAGGCTCCTGCCTTGGCTCGGGCATCCTGACCCTGGGCAACATGCTCTGGGGACACCCAGGGTGGCTTGAGACTGCCCCCATGTTTTGAGAAATCGGGCTGTACCCCTCCTTCCCTGCCGCCCGCCGCACAGGGACCTGTACCCCCAGAGATGCCTGCTGGGGCTTCTCTATGGCCTCTGGGTCCAGTCCTACTCCTTGGGCCCTGACTCCAATGCTGAGAAAGCTTAGAGCCAGCCTGCTGTCCCGGCGGGTGTCTGCGCTCCAGACCCCTCCCCCAGGGTCCCTACCTACACACCCACCCTCCCCTGAAGTTCAACTCACCCTCAAACTTGAGAGGGGGCCCTGCTCAGGTCTCATGTGCGGGCTGGGGAGAGACCAGAACCCTGGGACTCGGGGCTGACGTGTCCTCTGCGAAGACGTCCACCCTCCCTCGGGGAGTGGCTTGCCGGCAAGGGTGGTGTGCGGCTGGCTCCTGGTGTGTTGCCCTCCGCTGCTCGTGTGTCCACCCCCCGGCCCCCAGTTTAGGGTATTTTCATGCAGAAACCTGTGGAAATGTGTCCTCAGGCAGCTGACAAGCCAAGTGGGCCTGACATTAGCCTGGGGTGAGTGACACTCTCTGGGCCCTGGCCCTGGCATCTACCCCGTGGGGAAGCCAGGACACTCCATCAGCTGCTGTTCCCGGCACCTCCAGGCCACGGTGAATGCCCCGCCCCGGTCCCCCTCCTCTCCGGGTCCCAGGACACTCCTCCAAGTCCACAGGCCCGGTTAACTTATATTGTTATATAGCGTCGAAATGTCTATCGTGTCTTTTAAATTATTGTGACCTACACTGGGTACTGGAGGGAGGGGACAGCCTCACGCAGTGCCCCGAGCCAGGCTCCTCCTTCTGCTTGAAATGGACTCTTGGGGCCCTGGATGCCATCGAGTCACGCGTATTATCCAGGCGCCTCTGCCGAAACCCTCCTCAAGAGTCTGTCAGCGGCAGCCCCTTTCTCGGGTGAGAGGGGGTCAGTGTGGCCCGGGTGGGGCGGGGGCGGTCGGGGCACTGCGTGTCCCCGGGGCCCTCCCACTTGAAGAGAGCTGGTGGGTTTCGGATGGGCTGTGTCCTGCCTTCCCCGGAGGGGAGCGTCCGGTCCCAATAAAGCTGGAATCAGAAGTGAGTGTGTGCGGAGCCCACGCGACGCCCTTGCGGCTCTCTCCCCCTGGGGGGTGGGGACGAGCGTGCTGTCCACGGGGACCCTGAGGCTCAAGCCCCGTCGGCCCTCAGGGGCCTCACCTTCTGATTTCCTTTCCCCTCTGTGCAGGCTGAGTAGGCACTGTGCCCATGCACCTCTGTCCTCACATGTCGCACAGGTTCCAGGGGAGGCCTTGAGTCGTACAAGCCTTCAGGCACCTTTGGGGGCCACAGTTCCCAGCAGGGGCCGCCGGTGGTGGCTGAAAACAGATGCTGGGTTGCTGGACAGCCCGGGCTGTCTCTGGACAGTCTGGGCTCAGGGTATGGGGACAGGAGGCCACAGGTCTGGTGCCAGAGCCAACTCATGGGGCTGGGTGTGGGCTGTTCGTAGGAGAAAGGGGGGGCTTGAAGGTAGAAGACCCACAGCCAGGAGGCCTGGCTCCATCCATCTGTCTCCTGCTTTGGACCCCGACTGGTCTTGGGATCCCTGTGGGTCTATCCTTTGTGTCTGGTGGGGTTTTGCTCAGGTGCCCCCCTTGGGTGCTTCTAGTCCCTCCCAGGCTTGGGAAGACAGCCCGAGGCCCCTGGGAGCCCAGCAGCCCCTGGCTGGCCACCAGGCCTTGCTGCTTCTCCTTGGAGGCCTGGGTGCCGCCGGGCCCCCGCACTTGCGGTAGCCGTGTGAGCATAGAAGGATGAATGGCATTCCTGTCGAGGGCTGGAAGGCATGCGGTGGGGCCGGTTTGGCCACTGCCCGCTGTCCCGGCAGCCTGGCATCGGGCGGAACCGCTGATCAAACAAGGCCCCGTCCACACTGTGCCCGCCGGGGCACCCACGGAGCCTGGCCCCAGACCCAGACCCCAGCGGAGGAGCTACTCGGTGGGGTTCTAAAGGAGGACGCGTCTTGGAGGGTGTGGAGACAGGAAGACTTGGAGCCCAAGCCCAACCCTTCCAACAGCCAGGCATGGGTAACCTCTAGGGTGGCCCTGCCTAATCTATAGCCTCAGTTTCCCCATCTGAGAGCAGGAAGTGGCCCAGGCCAGCACTTGGTGGTTAGTGGGGCCCGTGGGGCCTGCGCCTGGGCTGGGCAGTTTCGCAGGAGGCCCTGGTTCCCTGCGAGACGGTAAGCAAATCCGCGGTGGTGGCTGCAGCCGGGGTCCGGCTACTCCCACAGGGCCAGGAATGAGGAAAGAGCTTCGAGAATGCCCCAGCCCCGGTGCCCAGACTGTACTTACTTCTTGGCCATGGTTCAACCCCAGCCCCAGCCTCCCAGGGCCACCTGGCACATCCTCCGAGGGGCCCTGCCTGAGGTGTGGAGCTCACACCGCCCAGCCTGCCTGGGGGCCCACCTGACCCCCAGCCCCGGGCTCCGCCTCTGAGGCTACAGTTTCAGGAGCATCCCCAGACAGCCTCCATCCCCCGCAGTGGCTAGTTCTCCTCCACATGGTGCGCCTGCCTCCTGGGCTCCAGGCGCCCTGCTCTTAGCTAGCTGGGCATGCCAGGTATCTGACTCCCTCTCCATGATGGCCCAGGGGTGTTCCTTCCCCAGACCTGCTTTCCCACCGTGCTCCAAGAGGCGGTCACCGGGTGCCAGATGTGGGCAGACTATGAGGCATTCATTCATTCCTTGCTCATTCGCTTGTTCTGTGGTGCTGGAGGCTGGGCCCTGGGTTGGGCCCTGGGGATAGTGGCGACTCACGCCTGGCCTTGATCTCTTGGGGCTCTGGCTCTTCACTTGGCTCTCCTGCCCTGAGTGTCAGCCTATTCTCCGGGGCAGCCCCTGGCTGAGACAGCCTGACAGATAGGAAAAGGCTTTGGGTGGGTGCTGGCATAACTCTGGGCCTCAGTTTTCCTCTCTAGAGTGGGTATAGTGGAGCAAGTGGTGCCGGCCCAGCCCACCTCTCTCCTTCTGTGTGTGGAGGGTGCCCCTGCCCACACTTGGCTCACAAGCTGGGCTTTAGCACCAGGACCCCTCCCAGCTGTGCCCCTGCCCCCCGCCCCCCGCAGGACCGCCCAGGCTGTCCACCCAGATGCTGTCTGCGGTCAGAGCTCACAGGTCTCACAGGCTGTTCCTTGGCGAGGCCTTCAGAGGCCTTCCTGATCCTCTGTCTCATCTCCTAAGCCTGTGCCCACCCTGCCTCCACGCAGATCCCCCTGCCCTGCCAGCAAGCCAGCCCTTCCCAGAGCTCCCTGTGGAGCTCCACACCACCCCCTGCCCCTGCCCGGCCTCCCCCGGAGCTGTGCCCTCTGGCCAGGAAGGCCTTTCCACCACATCCCTTGCCCACCCACCCCCCTTCCCATAATGCTCACTTTCCAGCAAACTTGTTGGGGCCCTGATGTTTCTTTTACCCTCCACCCAGTTTCTCTGCTGATGGAGAGGGGGGCTGCTGCTGTGACTGTCCCTACACCCAGCAGGTCTAGGGACCTTAGAAGTGAGAGGCTCTGTGGAACCCTGAACTCCCACCATGCCAGACGCAGGGTCTGGTTCACAGTACCCACCATCTTCACAATACCCCTTCCCTATATAGGTCAGCGCTAGCTCTGTTTTACAGATGGGAAAACCCAGGCACAGAGAATGAAGAGTTCTGCCCAAGGTCACACAGCCAGCAGAGGCAACGTCAGGGTTTGAACTGTCCTCTGGGGTCTTCCTTCTACCCGACTCATATGCCTCCTCCCACCAGGGGAAACTGAGGGCCCTGGGACCTTGCCTATGGCTGTACAGAGACGAGCGGGAAGAGAATGGCCGAGGCAGGTCCAGGGGTGGTGGTGATGGCCGTGTTCTGCCTCCACCGAGGATGGAACAAGAAAGACTGGGTTG
The DNA here is from genome assembly GCF_964662115.1 of Mustela nivalis. Lineage (NCBI taxonomy): Eukaryota > Metazoa > Chordata > Mammalia > Carnivora > Mustelidae > Mustela > Mustela nivalis. The sequence continues at coordinate 3,508,387 of NC_139026.1, forward strand.
AAGGCCGCGGGCAGGATCTGGGTTAGAGTCTAGACGAACTTCGCAACTCCCAGAGCAGGAGGCCGACGGGCTGGGGAAGAGAGGTGAGCGGAAGCTGGAGCTCTTTGCACTCAGGCCAACAGGGGAAGTGTGAGTTCCCCTGCGCAGAGCGGCCAGGGCTGCTCCTGGAGGCACCAGGCCAGGAACGGAGCCGCCAGGAGCCAGAAAGTTCAGCGGGATGTCAGCCTGGAGCTCGCCTACAGCTGTCCTGGCCCCCTTCCCTCCTGTGGGTCTGAGCTCGCGCCCACCTTCCTTCCCTGGGATGCCGCCTGCCTTCCCATCACAACGTTGGCCTTGCAGGGCCCTGGGGACTCAGCAGCCTGGCCTGGGCGTCCCAGGTCCTAGTGAGTCTCAGAAGGCCCGAGAGGGCTGTGGGCTTAGCAGCCCCCTCAGGCCCCAGCAGAGGCCTAGTGGAGGGGGAGGGTTGGCCAGGGGGTTGGCAAAAACTTTGGGGATCGGGGCTTCCTTATAGCCTGTCCCGGAAAAGCCTGGAACTGCCTGGCCAGCTCCCCTTCTTGTGTCTCTGGATGTGGCTGGAATTCTGCTTTCATATGGGAGGTGATAGAAAAGAAAGCCCTCACAGCCTTGCAAGGAAGCAGCCCAGCAGGCCGGTAGGTCCAGGATCAGGGGTCCTCTTACTCCACCTGCAGGCAGAGGCCAGTGGCCGACAGGGCAGGCCTGGGACACCCTCCAGATCTTGGACACAGGTAGCCTCCTTGGGGCCACTGGTCTCCCATGGATGGCCAGCCCACTCACCTTGAGGCCTGAGGGTGGCCTTCAGGACTCTAGTCCTTCTAGGACTGACTCAGCAAGGGGTCCAGACTGGCCCCTCTGGGCAGGACACCTGGGGAGGCCTCTCCAGGTGTCTGCAGCTCCAGAGACCCCCTGCCTGAGCTGCTCGGGCTGGGGGCCAGCTGGGGCCATTCTGCTGGCTTGTGTACCCCACATCCCTACCTCAATGTGGGTTGGTGGGGAGGGGGTTTTTGCCCAAGGTCTGTCCCTTGGTTCCCGGCTCAGACTCCTGGTTCCCGAGCCCCTGGCTTTTCCACCAAACAGGACGGGATACGGCATCCAAATAGTCACACGTTCTTTTGCCCACTTGTCCATCATTGCTAAAGTCCTCAGTGCCCAGAGCTTGGCTAGGCACTGGGGGTCCCAGAGCTGAATGCGAAGTGAATGCTTCTTTTCATCGACCCCAAGCCCGGATGTGGGACAGAATGGTGAACACACAGGCTCCATCGGCCCCTATACACAAGGCTGCAACGGAGGAAAGTAGGGTCTGGGGATGCAGAGCCGTGGGGAACCCCCCTTGGGTAGACACTAGGGTAGTCAGTAAAGACTTCTTGGAGGAGCTGGCATCCAGGCCAAGGCCCAGGAAAAAAGGGAAGAAAGGCAGTGGAGGGACACAGGAAAAGGGATGCCTCGGGTATGGGACCGGAGGAGAGAGGCTCTAACATGGCCTGGGGTAACAGTGTGGATGGAGGAGCATGGGGCTTGGGGGCTGGGCAGTGGGGAGAGCAGAGCTTGAAGAGCTCCCTCCCACCTGATACGGTTCCAGAAGTTTCTGGAAGGCCATAAGGGAACCTTCCATTTGAGCTTCATGGTCTCTAGCATCTGGCAGGAACACCCCAGGTGCCCTTCCCCTGGTACCCGACAGAGTCCGGTGACTTCTGGGCAAAGAGCCTGCGTGCCTGCTGGCTTCCCTGAGCCCCTGTCTGGAGCCCCTGTTCTCCAGTAGCAAAGTAGCTCAAATTGGAGTCCTCAGGCTGTGAAGTGTTTGGGGAGCAAAAGGTAGGTGCTAGGGCCCTTGTCAGGCTGCTCCTGGTCCATCCTGGTCCCTCTGCTGGGCTAGGGGCCACAGCTGTTGGTTACCAAGGGTTCGTCCCACCAGCTCATTGAAAGCATTTGAGGAGAGGCCTCCCCGGGCCTCAGTTGCTCCATGTGGACTGGCTGATCCCAGGGTCGTCATCAGAGCCAGGATGGGCCACAGCCTCGGTGGCCACCCCCAGGTCCGGCCTCTTTGAGCTAACAAGGCCATGCCAGGATTTTGAACTTCTCTTGCAACCAGTCTGGGAGGGTGCACCCTGCCTGCTGAGACCGGGGCGGGGGGGGACGGCCTTGTTGATGCTCCCGACATGGGCGGGGTGATTAACAACTGCTTCCCCCTCTGGGTTCCCAAGGAAGAGAGATCGATTAAATCTCAGTGACAAGCTCTTTGGAAGAGGGAGGCCGGCTGGTGGCAACATAGCTGAGTCACGACGATTCTCTCTGGGAGTGAGGAGAGTGCCTATGGCAGGGTGAAGAGCTCCCTCATCTCAAAGGGCCCCTCTCTCCTGGAGGGGCCCGCAGGCCCTCAGAGGGGTCAGCGCCTCATTGAGGAGACTTCAGGGCAGCCCTGGGAGGCCTGGCAAGGGGGCAGGCCTCCGGCCATATTAGGAGAACTTTCTCGGGGCCAGAGCTATAAAGACAGAGTTCTGACCATCACTAGGGGAATGCAAGCATGGCTTGATCTCCACGTAACAGACAGGGAAGGATGCGGCTCCGTGGTGCTCCGATCCCATGATTCTCATGGGGCAGAGGCTCGGCTGTGTAGCTGAGATCCAAGACTCTCTGTTCCGTGGTTGGGAGGCGTCACATCTCTGGGCCGGGGAGGAGGGCGGACTGCGCCAGGCTCTGGGAAAGCTGCCCGCTCTTTCTGCCCTGACATCGCAGTTCCCTCTGGAGGGGAGACTCTCTTTGCCTCACCCTTGTTCGTGTGTTCCCCAAATACTGGGCACCGCCATGTGTCAGGTGCTGGGGAAGCCACCAAGGGGAGCCGACAGTCTGGAAGGCGCACAAGGTGGTACGTGTTTGTCGGGCAAGTGGGAAGCGTCGTGAGCCATCCAGCATCCAGCCCGGGAGAAGGAAACAGCCAGGGCAGGTTAGGTGGGATGAGCAGGGCTGGGGGGTGGGTCAGAGCAGGCCACGTGGATGAGCCAGGATGTGAGGGAGAGGAGGGAGGAAGCTGTCGAGGGACTTCCAGGCAGTGGGGCGGCCGGGCCGGGGGGGCGGGGGAAAGAGAGTGAGGGGCAGTCTGGGGGAGGGGCGGGGGTGCCGTGGCTGGAACCGAGTGAGGGAAGGGAGAGCAGGGAAGTGGTTAGGCAGATAGCAGCTCCGGGTCATGGGCGCCCGTGCGGTCTGGACCTTTTCGTCCCAATGACAGGCCCCACGAGGTTTTTGGCCGGTGGGGCTGTGGCGTACCTTCATCTCTCCGCTGGGAAAAGTCTCCGGGGCTTCTCCCCGTAGCCAGGACGCAAGGAGACGGGGTAAGGGCGTGCCTGATGTGGTCCAGGCCGGAAGGTCCATGAAAGAAGCAGCGGACTCTGGCTGGCTTTGGCAGACAGGGCAGCAACCTTTCCCGAGGGGAGCTGGGGCCTTGGACAGGAATCTCCAGAGAAGGAAAGGCCAGAGAAGGCCAGTGCCAGGCTCCGCCCAGGCTGGGCGCCCCAGCCGTCCCTTGAGAGCCGTGGGGAGGGACTCACCCCAGGACCCGTGTGGGATGGGGAGGAACTCGGGCCAGCCTGTCGCTCGGTGGGGAGGCTGGAGGAGCCCCTCCCCTTTCGTCCTGTCTGTGGCCTGTGGATGAAGGAGAGGCCAGGACAGCTGGGCCCCGGGAAACACACTGGGGCTCTGGGTCCCACACTACCTGCCTCTGTGACCTCAGCCCCACTCTGCCTCAGTTTCCCCTCTGTAAGCTCGGATGAGAGCACCTGCCTAGGGACTGTGAAGAGGGTGCGGTGGCATGGCCAGTGATGAGTCAGCAGAAGTCAACAGCCGTCCCTCCGCCACCGCCCTCCTCACGGTCCAGGCCGACTGAGGAGCAGAGGGCAGACGTGCCCCTCAAGCAGGCAGCCAAGCATTCACCTCGGGGAGCCCCTCGACCACCCACCTGCTCAGGGGCCCCTTCCCTGGGCAGGCTCATCAGTCGAGGGGTGCGGTAGGGCCTGGCAGACCCCTCCCTGTCCTTCCCTGACTTGGAAGCCGACTGTCTCACTGGAGAAATTCTGCCTGTGGACGGACCCCGTGTGGGTCCGCGCCAGGCCAATGTACCCAAGCAGGTCTTGGGGCTGCTGAGAAATGCGGTGCTCTGGGAAGACACCAGTGCCCTACACTCGTGTGCTCACTACTCCTTACGTGCTACGGAGGTCCCTAGGACGATATTCTGGCTCAGGGCCTGGAAGCCCCCGGTCTCAGCCTCTCTCTGGTCTTCAGGGTCCCTTCAACTGGTGCTCGACTCCTCTCGAGCTCCTGCTAGGGGCCTCTTGCCTTTGGCTGACCCCTGACTGAGGCTGGGCCTCAGGACCCCAGGGTCCCCTCCTGTCCCATCACAGAGTTTTAGTGGTCAGGAAGCTGTCTCCCTGGCTGCCGTGACCAGCGATCTCTTTGACCCTTGGCTCCCACCAGCAGCACCCGGCATATCCCCAGACTGCTTCCGTCCCCCTGGGACTCCACAGGGCCTCTTGCCCTGGACTCCTCCCTGCAGCCTGGCAGAGTCCCCTCTCCAGGGACCCCCAGGTTCATGTCCCAGCGGTACCCCTGGAATGCTGCCTTGTGTTGCTGCGGCCCCTGGGCCGTCTGGTGGGCCCCACCTGCTCAGACTCCCGAACTGGCCAATCGCGTTTCCCCACTCACCCTCCATCCCCCACAGGCCTGCACGCTTTTCACCCACCCCTCCCTACCACCCTCCTTGGGGCCCTCTGGGGCCCTCCTGGTAGCCCTGACGTCACTTCTTCCGGGACGCCCCGCTCTGCACCAGGTGCCCCGCGCTCCCCCCAACGTGTTACTGTTGTCTGTCGACTCTGAAATGCAGGTGGGTGATTGCGATGACTGTGGGGGGAGGGTGGGCGCCCTGGCCCTGTCCCCTGCCCCCCTGCCCCCCCGCCGGGCGTGGTCAGCCCACGGAGACGTGCCTCCCGCGCAGCCGTAATGGGCACCTTTATCCATAACCGTCTTCTGATACCGTCATCCCCTGTCACTGGCAGTTAAGTCAAAACTTGGCACGAGCCCCAGAGCGCCAGGCCAGGCCTTGCACAACGTGGGGTGGGGCGGGGGGGCGGGAGGAATCCCCGCACGGACGCTGAGATGCGCCTATTTTTAGCCTCCAGAAGAAAACTAAACCCCAACACACACAACGTGCTACACAAATATTTGTTTTTATTCTTAAAAGGGCTCGGGTGGCGGGCTTGGGGCCTGAAGCACACGCTCACTCGGGGGAGCCACGCTGGCTTGGAGGGAGCCTGGCCGGTCCCCACACGCCGCACCCAGCGCTGCCTCCCCGCGGCCCCACCCTGCGGCTGCAGGAGCCTCCCCAGGGCCCCACCCGCCCTGGCTGTCCTGTAAGGAACTGGCCGGGCAGCTTCCCGCCTCCCGCCCAGCTCAGCCTGCTGTCCCCGCCGGCCCGGACCACCTGCCCTCTCCGGAGGGGCAGCCGCTTGGAAATCCCACGTTCTAGAAATTCCTGCTCTGCAGAAGGCTTCCCCTGCTCCAGACTCCTCGCAGTTAGTAATGTGGGGGGGCAGGTGGTCCTCCCGAGGGGTGCCATTCTGACCGCTTCGTGTCGGCTCCTGGGCACACGTGAGGGGGACACTCCCCAGACCGCTCGCGGCCTCAGGGAGAGGCACCCACATCCCTGAGCCACGTCGCGGGGACGGCAGCTCGGCTTCCCTGCGGCACCTTCCCGACGCACCCTGGCCCAGGGCCGCCCTGACGAGACACCAGCCAGGGGAGCTTCGAACAACAGCCATTTTCTTTCCGGGGGGTTCTGAGACCAGAGTCCAAAGTCAAGGTGTCCGTGGGGCTGCCTCCCTCGAGCACTGGAGAGGGAGGACCACGGCAGCTCCGGGGGGCTGCCAGCGTCCTTGTCTTATGGTCGGGTCACTCCAGCCTCCAAGGCCAGCATCTGCCCGTCTCTCTGTGTGACCTGCTCCTCCCTGGGCATCGGACACCCCCCACCCCCGGCATCTGCTCCCTCTCAGAAGGCCCCCTGGGATGGCATCTGGGGCCCGAGGACAAGCCGGGCTCATCCCCCTTCTCCCGGCCCTTCCTGGGAGGCTCTGGGATTCGAACTGGACACCCCTGAGGCTGACGGACCCCTGAGGTCTCCATGAAGACAGACTCCCCGGGAGGAGGAGAAGGCCAAGCAGGGAGGGGTCCACCGAGGCAGACGGCAGACCAGGAGGTGCTGCCCCCAGAGTTTGGGTTTGGACAGAAACATAAGCTCGCGGCATCCCAGCCCACCCGGGGTGAAGCAGGCCTGGGTCGGCCTCACTCCCACGCCAGCGCCAGCAAGAAGCCCTGTGGGTCACCACAGTCCACGGCTCCAGGCCCTTCCTCCAGGTGTTGCCTCCACAAACATTGATAAGTGGTGGCTCTGAGGCTTCTCGTCACTGCTCTGTCCCTACCCATTTCCTCCTGCCCAGGGCTCTCTAGGTCACCTCCAACTTGGTTAGGGTCTGCGTAGGACCCTGGGCGTTTGTCTTGTCCCCTGACGTGCCTGTGGAGGTGGTTGAGACATCCTCTGACTGGGACGCTCTTTTCCGAGACCTCTGCGCGGCGGTGGCTGCCTTCCTGCTCCTCAGGGCTCAGGGTGACGGTCACTGGCTCAGAGATCCTTCTAGGCTCTAAACTTAGGAGCGACTTGTTCCCCAGACCTCTCACGGAGCTCGTCCCCCAGGCTTCTGGTTGGTTCCGTCAGCACACGCACCCTTGGATGGGACACTGCTGCCTCCTCCTCATAGCGGCCCGGTGACAGTGCCTGGGACAGAGCAGAAATACAGCCGTGTTTTGTTGACCCAGTGGATGGATGTGTCCCAGACATTGGTTCGATGATGAGAAAATGCCGTCAGTAGCAGAAAACCATCTAAGGAGAAACCGAGGCTCCTGCTTGGGCCCAGCGACGCCCCTCCCCCAACACCCCCTACCCCCTGCTGCAAGGGTGGTGGGAGTGGGGGGTTGGGCCTGAGGCCCTGACTAGATTTAGATTACAAGATTAGGCGCTCATGTGGAGCCTTTGTCCAGTGAATGCATGTATTAAGCGCCCACTGTATGCCAAGACCGCTCAGCCAACAGTGAACTAAGAACCAGGTCCAGGGATGTTCCGGTGCTGGGGGTGGTACCGGGCCCTGAGCCCATCTGCAGGCAGTGCAGCTAACCTTGGGCACATGGCTAGGTGGGCCTTACCTCACAGGAAGCAGGATTGGAGGGAGGGGTCTGGGCCCGAGTTACCAGCCGAGTTACCTTTGTTGGCTCTCATGTCATTCCAGGTGGGCACGGGCTGGGGCGTGCCTCCCGCCGCTTTTCTCCTGTGCTCCGGGAGCCCCGGGCTCTGTGCGGTGTCCAGGGGCTGCTGGGGACAGGGGCTCTGGCCTTCAGACCCAGCAACATAGAGCGACTCTGGTCGGGTTTGACAGTCAGGGTTCCACAGAAGGGTTAGTTTGACAAAGGGGCTCTGCTGTTAAAAATGTCAGAAAATCGGGGTGCCAGGGTGGCACAGTCAGTTAAGTATCTGACTCTTGGTTCCAGCTTAGGGCATGATCTCCGGGTCCTGAGATCAGGCCTGCATCAGGCTCTGTGCTTAGCATAGAATCTGCTGAAGAGTCACTCCCCCTCCCCCTCTGCGCCCCTCCCCCTCCGCGCCCCTCCCCCTCCGCACCCCTCCCCCTCCGCGCCCCTCCCCCTCTGGCTCACTCCCTCTCTCTCAAATATATAAAAATAAAACTTTTAAAAAAATGTCGGAAAAACCACAAAAGGAGTCCAACTCTATAGTTTCATGGAAGGTACTAAAGGCTCAGAGAGGGACCGGGTCTGCCCCAGGCCACACAGTTTATTTACACAGGTCTCCTGGCTCTTCCCCCAAACAGAGGCTGCCTGAAGCTGGGCTTCTCACCCCTCCCCCCACACCGGGGCTGGCCTGGGGCAGAGCAGCCCAGCTCCAATCCCAAGCCCCACGCTCAGCTGGAGGCCCGGACGGGAAGTTCCAGTAGAAAGCCAAAGCCGGGAGATTCTGCTCTCAAATGTTCCTAAGTGAGACCATCGCATAAAAAACTAGTCCAGGAATGCTCAGAGATTTTCGGCGTGCTAACCGGCCACTGAGGTCTTGGGTCAGCGTAGGCGGCGCAGGGACCCGTGTTCCTGGGTGCAGCCTGGCTTAGCTGCGAGTTTGCTTCCTGACGCACCTGCCATTTCCCAGGAGGGCCGGCTGCCACCGCCCACGGCTGGGTGTCACCCCATGGAGAGGGGAGCTCGGGCACAGTCCCCCTGTGCCCAGGGACTGAGGGTGGGGCTCAGTGTTGATCAGTCTCATGAGGGGACAGTGGAGCCCATCACCCAACACTCCTGAGACCCTGGGCCTCCTGTCTGGACCCCGTGGAGTGAGAAAGGTTTGGCATTGCTGGAAGAAGCTGCCAGCCAGGAAACCAGCCAAGGATCCAGGACCCAAAGAGAATCATCTGGGCAGAAGGAGCGCTGTGGGGCTCAGACCAGGAGGACCACCCCCCAGCTTTCTAGGCAGAATTTAACCCCCATGATCTAACTGGAGGGGTTGGGAGAAGGACTTCCAGAGGCAAGGCTGCGGGCAGGAAAGCTCAGGGAGCTCTAGGGCCGGATCGGCGTGGAGAGTCGTCTCAGTGTCCCTAGGCTAGCAGGGGCTTGGGTCTAAGTGTTCAGGCCCTGAATATCAAGCCTGGGCCACTGACTCTGCTTCTATCCCTGGTGGCCCTGGCCATGGCCTCGTGACTCAGGGGTCAAATCGGTGCATACGCAGTTCCTTGCCTAAGGTGACCTTCTAGTCCTCTCTGCTGGGCCAACCCCTACACATCCTTCAAGGCTGGTTCGTGCATCCATCCCCTCCTCCAGGAAGTCCACAGTGCTGTGCAAACGAGGGCAGGAATGGGCGCTGCAGGGTCGCTGGAGACCGTGCGGGGCGATAGTGTCATTCTGCCGACACCAGGCCCAGACGCCCGCCCGAGTGCAGGCCCGGAGCAGAGTCTGGGGGGCTCGCTTCTGCTGGGGAGACACCTGCACATGAGGCCTGGTGTGGTAGGAGAGGGTGGCCTCGAGGTCCTGGCCTGGTCCTCCTGTTTCTGCCCATGCCTGGGGCTGGGCGGCCTAACCTCTGCAAGCCTCAGCTTCCTCTTCTGTAAAATGGGGATTTTCCTAACGGTCCTGGGTGAGGATGCCCGGCAGGCACAGCTCCAGGTACAAAGGAGGCGCCTGGCTTTCCACCGCCGCTGTTCCTGACGGCAGCTGTTAACGGAGCAGCTAAACCCCAAAGACACATGGAACTCAAGAGTGTGAACGAGGCTCTTAGGACACAGGGCGGCTGCCGGGTCTGCCCCACAGGAGGCTCTTCCTCCTCCTGCACCTGACCTTGCTGCCCCGGGCCCCCCAGCTCTCAGCTGCAGCAGGCCTGAGCCCCTCGGTGCACAAAGTCCTCGTCAGTCTGGGGTCTGTGCACACCCAAGGGGAAGCCCTTGGTTCCTTCAGTCCCACCGACCTGGTGCTTCATCTGTAAATGGGGCTCGTGCCCAGGCTGCAAGGTCATCTCAGAGCTGCACGAGGTTCTGAGTGCCCCACGCTGGTGGTGGAGGCCTGTCTTCTTGATGCGGTGAATGTTCTCTGACTCTTCCGGGTGCCCCACAGGGCTGCGGACCGGGCGCACAGGGGTCTCACAGGCTGAACCCGGTGCTCGCCTCATACCACTCAGGTCTGGTGGGCCCAGGAAATGGCCCTGTTGTCACAGTCCTGGGAGATTCCCCGGCTCTTCTCGGTAAGACCTCACAGACTGCCTTAGTCCCCCTCCCTTGAGCTGCCAGGGCCTCCCGCCTTTTTCTGGGGATGTCTTGGAGCTGGGGGGTGGGGGGGTCAGGCAGGAGAGCCAGTGCTGGTGGGCCTCTGGCCTCAGGACTGAAGCTCCCCTCTGGGGCCTTGGCCTCCTCCTATCCAATGCTGGATAATCCCCCCAGCATTGTGGGAGCAGGAGCTGGGCCCTGGGAAGATGCCCCCGAGCCTCTGCTTGGGCCCGGGAGGGCGACCTCTGGGGTTTTCACTGGTTGCCCCACCCTTGGGGTAATTGAGAAAGCGGCTTCCTTTTAATTAAAGCTCTGCAAAGGGTCTGAGCTCCCTAGGAAAGGGAAAGTGTAGATGCAGAATAATTAGCCAGACAAAAGGCAAATCCCCTTAGCATCTCCCTGGGCAGGTTAATTGGTTGGGGCTCTGGCCCGCCTGTCCCGGCCAGATACCAGGGCTTTCCCCAGCCTCCCGCCGCTCGCTGACCCTGAGGCCACACCTGCCCCACTGTCCGGTGTGGGAACCCAGCGGGGGCTCCGGTTGCCCTCTGATCCGCCCTGCCCCGCCAGGCCCTCTGCTCAGCCTCCCGGCCCCTCCCTTGTCATACCCCAGAGCCTGGGGGAGCCTGCGGGGCAGCCCTGGCCGGTCTCCCTGGAGCTCCCGCGGCCCTGGGCATGCTTTCCTGTGGCCTGTTCCAGACACAGCACCCTCTGAACCCTCGCCTGGGCTGGCAGGCTCCCTCCCCACCAACACCCCCAGACCCAGCACAAGTCCTCCTGGCAGAGCCTCCCCTGAGACAAGCCTCTCTTGGGACGTGCCGGCCACACGCTCTCACAGCAGGTCCCTGTGACAAATGTCCTCTCTCCAGCTCATCCTCGTCCTTACCTGTCCCCAGATGTCAGAGCCATCTCCAAGGACTCAGGGTCCAGCCCAGGCCCAGCACAGAGCGGCCCCCAGGATCCCCAGGCCCAAGGGGAGGCTCTCGTGTAGGCTGTGAATGCGGAGCCAGGCAGGGCCCGGAGTGTCCCTCACCAGCCCAAACGTAGGCCCGGGAGAAAGGGCCACCTCCTGACCGTGCCCTCCATCTGTAGGAGGGCGCGGGCTTGGAGAAATCTAGAGTTTATCAGTGAGCAAGAAAGAAGGAAGGAAGGAGGGGGAGGGGGAGAGAAGATAGACCGGGGGGGGGGGGGGGGGCGGGCGGCCTCCAGATCGCTGGCCCCTCCCGGACCGGCAGACCCCAAACTGGGCAACGCTTGCTGGGAGGCCTTTGCCTGAAATCATTCTGAAACGTCTGATTTCCCGCCCTGCTCTGTGAGGCCTTCCTCTGGCTGTGGCCCCGGGGAGACCCCTGCCCCGCAGCCGCCACCGTCGCTGTCCATAGCTGTGGTCGGAGCAAGAGGTGCCCAGGCCTGCATCTGGCGGAGGCCGCGAGGCCGCTGAAGTCAGGAGAGGTCGGCGCGGAGGTCTCAGGCTGAGCTGTGGGAAAGCAGGGGTGCGGCAGGGCGGGCATAGCCCGGGTCCTCCCGGCTCAGGGCACAGTGTGGGGCCCAGATAGGGGTGGCCCTGACCCAAGGTCACTGTGGGGCTCCTCGGGGCAGCCCCGAGCCCCTTCTCTCTGCCCCCACCCGGGCGGACAGTGAGTCAGCCCCACAGCTTGGTCTGAGGCCTCCGGCTGTGGTGGTGTTTCCAGCTGCGGAGAGGGGACAGCTGCTTATTTTTCCTGCAGTTCCTGGGGGTGGGGGCGGGGGCGGGACCGAGGAAGCTGACCCTGCTGGTTCTCACACTGGTTCCCGGGAGCCCCTGAAGGAAAGGGGGCGCCTCAGGGACAGGCCGCCGGGGTGGGGGGTGTGTGGGGCCTCCCCGCCACACTCCTGGGGCGGCCAGCCAAAGCCAATTCCACAGGCCAGTTCCTGGAGCGGGATGTTGGGGTTTCCGAGGTCGAGAAGGAACTGGCAAGCTCGATTCATGATGTCACTGGCCCAGCCCCAGCCCTGGCCCAGGCTCCCGCCTTGCCACCGCCTCTCGAGGGCGAGGGGCACCCTGGGATGGCTCAGAGCCACCACCGTGAGGACTCAGGTACCTGTCCCAGAGCAGCCCTAGGCATCCCTGGCCCTCAACACCCGGGCCTTGACTGCTGGGGCCGCCGACCTGGGGAGGCCCTTGGAGGCAGGGACTGAGTGTCCCAACTTCTGGGACGGGCCAAGGTGGCTTTGAGGGGAGGTTTCCTGAACCAAGGGAACATGTTTCCAAGATGCAGTGATTCACCCGTGCCGGGAGGCCTTCCCGAGACCTGCCGACCCTCCTCCCAGCGGGCCCGGGGCTCAGCCCCCAGTGGGGCTGGAGCCCCCAACCCAGCCCGGGATGCAGGTGGGGTCAGTGGGGGCTGCATGTCATCTGCCACCTAGAGTCGAGGACCCCTCCCAGTGGGAAGAGGGCGGACGACAGGACCCATCTGCCCCCTTTCTAAGATTTCCAGTTTTCTCCCACAAACATTATTTTTTCTGGAACTTTTTAATGAAGTATAACCCACAGGAAAGTGGACACAGAAATATACAGCTCGACGAATTTTCACAAAACAAACCCTGCACGTAACGGGCACAAGGTCAGAAACAGAACACGGCCGCTCCCAGAAGCCTTTCGCTCCCCGCCTGGCTGCTGTCCCACCTGGGGGCCACGCTCCCGACGCCCACGGCCGTGGATTCGTTTTGCCTGTTGCATACCCCACAGGAATGGGTCACACGGCCTGTCCTCACGTCAACGGGTCACACAAAGCCTGTCTGGCTCCTTTGTTCAACATCGTGTTTGTTAAAAAAAGGAGAAGGAGAAAAAGAAAGAAAGAAACCCCCAAACCAAAGAAGAAGATGTGCAGGGTATGTCCCCTAGCTTGATGGCAATAATCCTAAATACATACACTTTCTAGGTTTCGGTTCTACCTTAGGAAAGCTGGGAAAAAAGAATGCATAAGCAAACAAACAGAAATTGCGTCTGCGAGGTTCCCTTACGCTGTTGCGTGTGGGCGTAGCGCATGTAACACTCTTAAAAAATTTAGAGCATTTTTCAGAGCAATCTGAAAAAAAAGAAAAAAAATCGAGGGGAAAGTACAGACTTCTTCTATGCCGCCCTCCCCACGCCTGCGGCGAACATCTCCCGTTTGTCCCCGTTGATGAGCCGATAGGGGCCCGTTATGGTTCGTAAAGTACGTAGCTGACGTTAGGGCTCAATCTTGGTGGGGTGCATTCTACGGGATTGGACAAATGAACAATGACATCGCTCCACCATCACAGCACCCTCCAGTCTGCAGAGTATTTTCACTGCCCTAAAAATCCTTGGAGTTTCACATCTCTATTTACTTCTGTCCACCCAGCCCTGGCGACCACTGGTCCCTTCACGGGGTCCATATTCCAGGCCTTTTCCAGAATGTGCAGAGTGGGGACCCCACAGTATGGGATCTTGTCACACAGACTTCTTTCCCTTACGGATGTGCATTTACCGCTCACTCCTCTTCAGCGCTGAGTAATAGTTCACCGTCTGCGTGGACCACAATCTATTTGTCGGTCCACCTGCCCGATACCTTGGTTGGTTCCAGGTTGTGGCAATTACAAGTAAAACTGCTAGAAACATCTGTGGGCAGGTCCTTAGGTAGACATCAGCGTTTCGCTCGTCTGAGTAAACCCCGAGGAGCACGAATGCTGCGTTATAGGGAAAGAGTATGGTTGGTTTTGATGGCGCCATCAGCTAAGGGTCCAGTTCTTGATTTTCAGCTCAGTCCGTGATCTCAGGGTCGTGGGATCGAGCCCCGTGTCGGGATCCGAGCTCAGGATGGAGCCTGTTTGAGAGTCTTCCCTCTCTCTGCTACCTGCCCCACTTCTGTCTCTCGCTAAAATAAACCACATTTTTTAAAAAGTGCCTTTCGTCCCGCACAGTGGCCGCCCCCTTCTTCGTGTCCCCCAGCCACCCACCTGCGTCCTTCCATCCGCATTGTTGCCAGCACTGGGCGCGGTGGGTGGTCTGAATTTTGCCCTTTCTCAGACGTGTGTCGTGGTGTCTTATTTTAATTTGCAGTCCCCCGATGATACAGAAGGGAGCACCTTTTCAGATGCTTATTTCTCATCTTTGGTAAGTTATCTCTTTACATCTTTGCCCCTTTTTTAGTTCGCTTTCCTATCACGGAGTTAAGGTTCTGTTACTCAGCACCGTGGCCGTTTAGCGGATGCGTCTTACGATGGTTTTCTCCCCACCGTGGCTTGTCTTCTCACTCTCACGACTGTGTCTTCCTCGGAGAAGTTTCTAGGTGGGATGCATCTGGTTCATCCATTCTCTCCCTCATACACCGAGCCTCTGGGGTTGTGTCTACAACGTCATCTCCAAACCCGAGGTCGTCCAGGCTTTCTCCTCTGTGATCTACTAGGAGTTTATTATGTAAAGTTCTGCGTTTGACACGTAGGTCTATGTCCCTTTCTGAGTTGATTTTCGTGAAGACCATAAGGTCTGTGTACAGATTCGCTGTTTTGCGCGGGATGCCCGGGTGTCCCGGTGCCCTTTGCTGAGGAGCCGGTCCCGGCTCCGCCGTGTGTCTGCTCCTTGGCGAGATCAGCGACTACGTTTACATGAGTCTGTTTCCAAGCTCTCCGTTCTGCCCCGTGATCCGTTTGTCCCTTCGCCAACGCCGCCCTGTCTCGATCGCCACAGCTTTCCCGTGTTATGTGCTGTGCAGGAGTCTTCGTGCAATGCTCTTTTTAATTAAGAAAAATGATCGACCGGGCGCCTGGGTGGCTCAGTGGGTTAAAGCCTCTGCCTTCGGCTCAGGTCATGATCCCAGGGTCCTGGGATCGAGCCCCACATCGGGCTCTCTACTCAGCAGGGAGCCTGCTTCCTCCTCTCTCTCTGCCTGCCTCTCTGACTACTTGTGATCTCTGTCTGTCAAATAAATAAATAAAATCTTTAAAAAAAAAAAAAGAAAAATGATCGATGCTATTTTGAAGAGTTGCCATGTAGGAAGGGCTGTGCCTGCAGCTGGCCTGCTGCACGGGGTGTGTCCTCTGCCAGCCCCGTGGTCCCTGGAAGTGACTTCTAGGCCCCAGCAAACCTCTGGGTGGGAGGGGTGGGGGTGGGGGGGTTTGTCTTCCAGGCTTCCGGAGAGTGCGTGTGTGCATGTGCGGAGAGGGGAGGCGGGAATTCCTCACTGGCCTTTGACTATTAAGCATTTCGTTAACCAGACCAGGCCTGCTGGCAGCTGGGGTGGGGATCTGCACTGCCCCGAGGTGGACCTTCCCACTGTCCACTTCCCATAGCCATTCTAGAGAGCAGTCGCCATCAAGGCTTCTGTGGCTGGGACAGAGAAGGGAGACCTGCCCCGTGAGACCTTGGGCAGGTCGCTCTGTTCTCTGAGCTCTCGTTGGCTCACCTGCAAACAAGGGCCATGGACCCCTGGTGGGTAAGCACTCACCCTAGTTCCGAGGCTCCCAGAGAGGGAGGCAGGCCCCTTGCAAACTGTAAAGCGCCAGGCAGACGTGTGAACGTTAAGACCAGCCGGAGTGTAAGTCCACGAGCAGGGCTGCCCGGGGCACCATGGGGTAGTCCGAGGAGGCGGGGGAGATGGGCCTTGTTGGGCGGTCTCTAGGCAGCCCTGCCCCTCACTCGCAGGCCGAGGGAGCAGGGATCCTGGGGCTGGGACTGGCCAGGCGCGCCCGCCATGGCGGTCACTGGGTCCTGGGACCCTGTTCTTCCTGCCTCTGGGTGCCAGGCTGCTCCCTGGCCGCCCACCCGGAGAAGAGCCTTGCTGCCCACAAGGAAGCACCCGGCTAGCGGCCGCAGAGAGCTCTGCGCACGCACCTGGCTCTCAGGACCCCTGGCAGCCCTGTAGGCCCCCCGCAGCGTAGGTGCAGGTGAGAAGCAAGGAACTGAGGCGGGTGCCCGCCCAGCCGCCCGCCCCACCCCTGCCGGGCCCGCACTGCCTCGGGCGAGCGTCAGGCAGCCCGAGACAAAGGCCAGCCTCCCTCTGCCAAGCGCCAGGCCTTCCCTCCCTGGACCGTCCCCACCGAGGGTGGGGGCCCACCCTGACCCCCGCTACACAGGTGGAGACTGGGGCCTGGGAACTGAGCACAGCAGTGACCTCCTGACCCTGTGACCTGCACCGTGCCCAGAGCGTGTGGCCCAGAGCTCACCTGGGCAGCTTGGTCCCGGGATCCGCGGGACGGGCACTTCCGGTCAGCTTCCCACCCGTGCTTCCACTTGTTACGTGAATTCATCTCATTTCGGGGCACCCAGCAGGTCTGCAGCGGCTTGGGATCTCCCCTGCACGTCTGGGTAAGAAATCTGAGCCCCAGGGCTCTGCAGCAGCCTGGTGGGAGCCTCTTGGCCAGAGAAGGGTGGTGATGGCTGAGCTTAGAGCCCCTGACTCCAGGGCCTGGCTCTCTCTGACGAACCTGACCTTGACTCCGCTGCTTGGGGGCCTTCCCCCACGGGGGCCTGGACCCCTCATCAGCCTGTGAGCCCCTGCCCCCGGCTCAGTCTCTAGACGGTCATGTCCTCCTAGCAGGTGCACCTGGACCTCTCGCCGCCAGCCGGGCCTGCGTGTCGCACCCCCAGAGTGGGAGCCAGGGCTGCCAGGAGCCTGGCGGGTGCCCCATTAAGGACATTTGAGGGAATAAGCCTGGAGAAGGAGGAAGGGGTACATCGTGGCAGCTCTGAAACTCCAGGTCTTGGAGTTTGGCCCTTGTTCTCTGGGCAGTTTGGGAGCCATGGAAGGTTCTGGAGCTTGGAGGAGGGCTCGGAGGGACATCACCCAGTGGGCCACGGGGTTCTCTGTAATTCACAAGCTGTGTTTGGGACTTCTAGTCCCTTGACTGGGAGGAAGTTACCCTAGTCGAGGCGGGACTGATGCGTCGCCAAGCGGAGGGGACACGAGCCCGGCGGGTGCTGCGCTCCTAGTAGGCAAACAGTCTCCAAGGCTTCGTGGGAGACGCGGCACCCAGTTGTGTCCCTGGACGTGAGGACCGGGGCACTCTCGGGGACTGGACAGCTCCTCACGTGACAGACTTGGGGATGAGGCCCAGGCCGGCCCACGGCGGAGCCTCACAGCCTGGGCCGGACAGCGCGCAGCAGGCCTGAGAAAATCTCTTGTTAGGTGGGAGAAGCCAACCCCGGTTCCGAAGGAGGACATTTTCAAAACTGGCCAAATATTTGCAAGTAACAAGTTCATCGAGGCAGTGGCTGTCCCATCCGTTTTTACCAGAAGCCTCCCTATCTCCTCGTCATCTGAGGCCTGGCTGGAGCCAGGGAGCCAGCGGAGCCCGTGGACAGCAACCGGGCCGCAGTCTGGTCCAACGTGGGCCATCCTCAGCGGGAGCCCTGGCCTCAATCTCCCCGCTCACTCCATCGCCCCATCTCCAGGGCCACTACTCGGCCTCCTCCGAAGAGGGTGGTCTCCAGGGACCTGGTTCAGTTGCTGCCCTCCTCTGCTCTCTGGCAAGCTGGTGGCTTCTCTCTGGGCCTTAGTTTCCCTCTGTGGGAGGAAGCAGCTCTTCCAAGGATCCAGCTGGACAGGATCCTGTGGTTCCCCATCCTGGCCCATCTCATACCCGTGTCCCCTCGTGCTCGGACCACCAGTGGGCTGAGGAGGCAGCTCCAGGGTGAAGGGCCGAGCCCCAGGGGACAGGGGCTTCAGGGCTGGCCAGATGGAAACTGTTTCTGGGCCTTGGGGGTTAAACTCAGCATCCGAGGGGAGAGAGTACAGGCAGGGTTGAGGCCAGAAGGATGGCTGGGGTCCTCTGTTGTCCCAGCGGCTTCTCTCCTGTGTCCTTCGGAGGGATCCCCCTCCCAGGACTGCTCCTCCCAGGCCCAAGCAGGGAGGGGGCTCCTGACCTCGGTGCAGCACAGACCACATCTCTGCCCCACCAAACTCCCTGGCCTTGAAGCTGACCTTCCTGACCTCAGAGCCCACCTGAGTCCTTTTCTCTTTTGTCCGCCAGGCTGACTCCTACTCATCTTGCAAGAAAATGCTCCAGAGCCCCCCCTCCAGGAAGCTCTCCCTCCTTCCTCCCTGTGAAAGGCTCTGATGAGGAAGACCCAGGGGCCGTGGGAGCCCTGTCTGAGGGTCAGGGAGGCTTCCTATAGGGGGTGATGATGGTTTAAGTGAAGGGAGCCAGGAAGAGCTGACGGAGGAAGGCAGGCCGGCCTGTCCGAGGACCCTCGCCACTCTGAGTTGACTCGGGGTTTACTGGCTTATCTCCTTGCTCCCCTTTCTGGGCTGGGGAGCCTTTGGGCTGAATCCTCTCCAAGGGCCCGGTGCCCGCCGGAGGCGCCTGATCCTGCTGGCAGCGTGGGTGAATGAACGAGGAGGAGGACGGAGTGAGTCAGGTGGTCTGGGAGGCCCTCGCCAGGGGCCGCGTCCTCTGGGAGGGGCCGGTGGGGCACAGCGGTACATCAGGCCCGCCACGGCTGGTGGGTGTGACGCGGCGCCCGGGAGTCTACCGTAACGGCGGGGTAGGAGAGCCGTGGGGAAAGGAGTTCTGGAGGCCCCGCTTGTTCCGATCCTGGCTCCAGCCTTCCTCCGTCTAGCACTTGGCTCACTCGGGTTCCCTGTGCTCTGCAGGACGACGGAAAGCCCCCGACCAGGCAACAGCGTCGAGCTGAAGCATCAGGGCCGCCGCACTGAAGCCTGGGAAGACGAGGCTATGCGGAGACCAGGGTCTCACGCACGGGGCCGGGGCTCCCGGGCTGCCCCGTGAGGCTGTCCAGGGGATCACGAGACCTCGGGGGCAATGCCAGGAGCAGGTCGGGACAGCACGGTGCTGTGCCCAGCCCGCACACAGGCTCCAAACCCCTCAGTACGGGGTGCTGCCCTGGGGCAGGGACGGAAGCCCCACGGGAAGGGGGCGGCCTGAGGGGGAGGGACACAGACCCCAGGCCCAGGGAGGGACAGAAGGGCCAGCCGGGCCCCTGGGCAGGGAGGTCAGAGAAGGGAAATTAGTTATTGTCTGAACAAGGTCGCTTTTGGAGAGCAAAAGCAGGGAGGTATTAAAAATCATTTAAATTGTCCGTTGCTTGAATGTTTATTTCTTGACCAGTTTTATCATAAGGGTTGGGTCTCCCAAGTAGTCTGCTTCAAAACCGTTTTTATTCTTTATCAATTAATTAATATAGTTATTATTTATTTATAATTGTGAATATTTATATTTACATATTATATTACATATATTTATATAAATGTATTTCTATAAACATAATTTTATGATTATAGCATTTATAAGATATACATATATATATATATATTTATGTGTTGGGGAGGGGAGGGGCAGAGGGAGAGGCAGATTTCTGGCAGACGCGCCACGAGCGCAGAGCCTGGCATGGGGCTCCGGCCTGCGACACAAGGTCAGGACCCGGGCCCAGATCAAGAGCTGAACTGAGCCACCCAGGTGCCCTTAGGTTCAAGGCCTTTTGAAACCGGTACTATTTCTCACACGGTTGAGACCAGTCACAGGAAGCCACACGGAAAGAGCAAGGCCGTCCCATGCGTCGGTCACCAGGACATGAAAACGTAACGACCATAGCATGTGGCTTTTAAGTCACACCACGTCTTTGAGCCCTGTCTGTCCCTTTGTCCCGGTGTTTGTCTGCCCAGTGCATGTGTGTTTAATAAGGACTAATTGTTTTTAGGGCTGATTTCTATCCATTTTCCTGTAACCTTCAACGTTGCTTGTCAGGATCCCCAAAGGTGAACGTGCCGGCACCTTCCGCCCAAGCTTCCCGCGGGTGACAGTATTTTTGGTGGACACGGTCCTCTCCCTGTAGCCCAGGGCGCCCTCTGAGCCCAGAGCCAGCCCTGCCAAAGGAGGGAGATCTTGGTTCTAATATTTTACACTGAAATGTGGAAACACCTCAGCCTGAGCGTGCCCCCAGCCACTGCCGTCTGTCCTCTGGCCAGGGCGCAAACATGCCACAACCAAAGACGAACGGTAAAAGGCAAATCTCATTCCAACAAGTTTTCTCTGTTTATGATTCTTCTAAATGACTATTGAAATTTACGTGCCGGGAAACTGGGGGGCCTCTTGGTTCCATCTCATTTCGATCCAGAAGATGAATTCACCAGGTAAGTCAGGGGACCCCCACCCCAGCCCAGCTGCCACAGCCGCTGCCCCCAGCCGAGCGGTTCCAGCCGCGACCACCGGCCACCGACTATCCGGCCATCGGCCTCGGGAAGCTCTCCCCGGCTGGGGGTCCAGCTATCCTTCCTCCTCGCCTGCTTCCTTCCGTGGGGCCGGATGTGAACGGCTTCTGGTTCTCAAGTCCTCGTGGGCCTGGAAGGATTAGGAGGCTGCCCAGCGCTCATTTGGCTGAAATAGTTGCTAAGATCGCGGCTGATTTCCTTACAGAATCGCAGGGGAAGGTTAGAGAAGCCCCGTCCACAAACACTCGACAGCGACACCCGAGGCCTCCTGGGCTGATTCTGGCAGCAGCCCTCCCAAGCCGAGGGCCGGGGGACGGCGGGCAGCACGTGTTCTGCCGCCCCCGGGGACGCCTTTGTGGTGTCGCCGCCGCGTCACCCCAGAAACGTGGTCGTTTGACCGTCACTTGGGCCGAGAACCAGTGGTCAAGGCTGATCCGCGCAGCCCCTGACGGGTAGCTTTGCAGCTACGGAACCGGCGTGTATCACGACTGGGCACATCGCTACCCGGTGGGTCGGTGAGCGCGGTCGTCCCCGCAGGAGGAAGAATTCTGTCTTCAGGCCGCACTTGCAGCCGAGCTCGCGAGCGTGGGCGTTCCCCACCACGCCCCCCTGTCCCCCCAGTCCCCCCGGGCAGGAGGGAAGCTTTCCTGGACTGGCGTGGGAGGAGCGGGGACATCTCTGCTCTACGACTTGTCTGCTGGTGATGCGCTGGCTGTGTCCTGGGGGTGGGGACGGACAGCCCCCTGGCGTCCCGAGTCAGCAGGGCTGCAGCCCCAACCCCAGGGGTCTCCCCGACTGGCCCAGCCTCTGCTGCTGAGGGTCTAGGTGGGCTGTCCGCACCCTGGGGACCGGAGACTGAGGGGGGTCCCTGCAGGTCCCTGGGCTTCAGCCACTGAGAGCCGCCTGCTGTCCTTAGACTCTGAAGAGGTGGGGTGAGCCAAGGACATGACCAAAGAGCTTGTGTGGGGAAGGGCCCAGCAGGGTCGGGACAGGCGGTGGTGCAGCACCAAAGCCACTTCTCCCACAGCCCGACAAGGCCCTGAGATGGCTCCAAACCCAGGGGTCTGTGACGCCTGAGCCCTCGTGTGCCCAGCTTTCATGCCTTGTGAGGTTCCAGGGAACACAGTTTGGGAACCATTAGAAAATACCCACATTAAACATTTCTGCAGTGTGTGCTCTTTGCGGAGTTGGCGGAGCTGGGACGAGTGGGCACAGCCCGGCCCACCGGGGCAGCTGTTGGGTTTCATAGTCACGAGATGCTGCCAGTCTCCTGTCCAACCTCTGGCGGGAGCCTGCCCTCTGCCTCAGTTTCTCCACATGTACAGCGAGGCGACTGGCTGGCAGGCTGCCCTCTCCACTGCTGTGGCAGCTGATTCCGTGGAGCCTGGGACGCACCAGGAAGAAAGGGACAGACGAGGCCCCTGACAGGGTCCCGCTCAGGTCTGCGGGCCGGATGCTGCCCATGTGACTGACCTCCAGTCCCTGCTAGGCCTGCCCCTCCCCCAGCAGAGCCCAAGCCCAGCTCACTGCAGCCCTCAAACCACAGCTGCCAGGCCCGGCCCTGATGGGGGGCCCACAAGCGGGCAGAAGCAGGTCTTGTGCTATCGGAGAGGCTCCCCCCATACTGATCAGCCCCAGGCAGCTGCGGCCCAGGGCCGGAAGGCCAGCCGGGACTCTCTTGGACGTTCTGTGTGGCTGAGGGGATCTCTAGGCAGTCTCTAGAGATCTCCCGGATTTTCTCCGTCCAGAAACAGGAGTCGCCAAGGGCTATCTGGACAGCCCCAAGGAAGGGACAGTCACAGTTGGGGGAGAGCAATGATACAGCCCTGGGCTGTGAGGAGGCGGGGGTCCGTGCTCACCTTACAGATGGGGAAACTGCAGTCAGGGAGCAAGGGAGGGGCCCGGAGGCTCTCGTGTCGCAGGGTCCCCCACTGAAAGAGGCGGTTCGTCCCTGACTTCTCTCAGCTGCGTGCTGGGCGCCGGTGTCCCAGGTGCCGTGGGCCAAGCAGGAGCAGACAGACCAGGGAGCAGGTGCCTCCCAGGATGACAGCTCCAGCGCGAGACAGGAACGGAGTCCGGGAAAGGCAGAGGAGGTGGGAGCGAGGTCTGTCCCTCCTAGTTCAAGGGACCCGTTCGAGGGTTGTGAGCTTTGCCTACTGGGGAGGCTGAGGGTGGAAAGGAGCCCCCAGGAGAGGGAGAGCCGTGGCTCCCAGCGGGAGGGTGGGTGCTGGATTCTAGACATCTCTTGAAGGCAGAGCCAACGGGATTTGCTGATGGATGGAGTGTGGGGTCAAAGAGGAAAAAGAGGCAAGAGAGGTCGAGGGTTTCGTTCTGAGCCTTTGGAAGGAAGGAGGGCTTCCTTCTTGAGATAGGGAGGACCGAGGTCAGAGCAAGGAAGGATGGGGTGTTCAGGGACAAGGTGCTCGAAGGAGAAAGGGGAGTGGTCTGGGGCTGGCAGTCGGTCTCAGATCTGATGGGATCGTGATGGAGGGAGTGTAGGATCTAACCCTCTGGGGCCTAGTGGGCGTCTCCCTTGCTACAGCAGCCTGATTACTGCACACGTCCCAACATGTCTGCCGCGCTCCCACGCACACACGCCCGGCACTCTCATGCTGTCTCCTGGGTGCAGAGAGCCCTGTGGGCGGGGGAGGATGGCGAAGCAAGGTTCAGAGCGGTGGTAATGTGCCCCAGGCCTCAGAGCCAGCGCTGGGATTTGGACAAGGGGTGTCAGAGGCCAAAGCCGCTGTTTTTCCAGGGCTCACGGCTGCCTTAGGGCCTGTGGGAATTTTCTCTCCCGGGGCGGGGGCGCTGAGTCCAGCTGATGGAGGCGAAAGGGCCACATGCTTTTTGTGGTTGAATTATCCAAACAGTGAATCGCTCCATCCGCCCGGGTGGCTGCGAACGGGCGGGCTTTGTCCAGTCCTGAGAACAGCGGCGGCGGGCAGGGCCAGACAAAGGCGGGCGCTGACACGGACTTTTCCATGGTCCGGCAGAGAAAGAAAGGCCTGATGGACAAAGCCTGGCAGAGTCAGTGGGGCGGGGCGGGGGCTCAGGCGTTAGTCACGGTGCGGCTGGCGGGAGGGGCGGGGGTCACCGGGCCCCCCACCCCAGCTCCCCACCAGCCGGCCAGAGCGGTCAGGGTCAGAACAGGAGAGCGGGAGCTGACTTGCTGATGGCCCTCTCTGTTCTGGGGCAGCTCTCAGGGCTGAACCCCCTCCCACCCCCTCACCTTCCTCATAAGCCCCAGAGGAGGCCTCCAGGGACGCCAAGAGACCACCCAGGTTCCCACCGCCGCCAGCACCCACTCTGTACAGGCCCTAGGCCCGGTCCCACGTCCCGGACAGCGCCAAGTCTGAGTGTGCAAGACCTCCCCAGCCCAGCGGCCAGTGACTCTTCAGGGGAGCCCCACGACTGTCTCAAAGCAACCTCTTAAAAACTGTGTGTGTGGTGGGGCCGAGCGATGGGCAGCCTGGGGCTGGGGCTGGGAGCCCCCTTGTCCTCACCCCTCTGTTCACGGGAACCAAGAATCAACCATGGGCTAGAGGCCAAGCCTGCGGGCTCAGCACAGGGATGGAGATTCAGGGAAGAGGAGGTGGGGGGAGTGCCCAGTGCACGAGCGGACCCGCGGGGGGCCGGGCAGCGCCGTTCCCTCGGCCACCGGAGCTGGGCACAGCGGGCTTCCTCCGTGTAGCTCCTGGAAGGGAGCTCTGAAGGTCCAGAAGGTGGGCTCTGCCTCTGGCCATGGACCCTGAGTGGGGAGGAGCAGGCGTGGACAGAAGGGCGGATGAGACTGTTGGGGGTGGAGTTACACGGGCATCAGCATGGGTGGGGGTGCCCCAAAACACGGGGGGCACGGATGAGGGATGGTGGCCTTTGACAGGAAAGGAGCCCACAGGGGTGATGAGCTCCTTCCTGCCCTTTAGAGAATTGTCTGGAGGCTGCCTTGACAATGAGCCGGAGGGGACGGCCGGGCCCTCAGCAGGGTGGGCTGGAGGGGGCGGCTACGGACGGTTCAAGCCTGTGTTTAGTCCAGGTGAGGAAGGGTGGTGGCCGCGGGGGCAGCCAGCTTTCCCCGGGGGGAGCTGGAAGGAGACTGGGGTCTGAGGCCACAAGGGGGCTGTCCTGGGGGTCCAGGCACCAGAGGGCAAGCCCGGGGAATAAGGACCAGAACCCGGGCCTGGCCCAGCCTCTACACGCACAATAATTTCATCTTTTAATTCTCCAGACTGCCGGGTGCGTGTTATCCCAATTATGTCCCAGGGAAAGCAAAGCTCAAGGGACCCGGAGTGTCCCAGCCCGGCCTCGGGCAGAGTGGGCTCTACCTGCCACGTCCAGCAGCTGCCTTGACTCCCCCCGGCCCATGGCTGTCCCCGGATCCCTGGGCCGCCCCACGGGAGCACGTTGCTGTCCGCACAGGTGAGGCAGCCACCCCCCACCCAGAGCACATCTGGGGCCCTGCGGGGCACACCCGGACACCCGTGCCAGGCCTGCTGAGAAGGCACCTGGGCCTTGGCCAGAGTCGGCGTCATCCTCCCGCAGGCAGAGCAGGGCCCCCAAACCAGGAGGCGGAGCCCCCAGCCTCACCGCGGCCCGCACCGCCCTCTGAGGCCTGCCCCAGCTCCCATCTGGGTCCTATCAGCTTCGCCCTCGGCCAAGAGCGTGTGGCGTCCGTGGGAGTACGAGAAACAGCCGCAGGGCCCGGCCTGCTGCCGACAGGCCTGGCTTTGCCCCAGCGGGGAGGGCGCATTTCTGATGAGGAAGCAACTTGGCTGATCCATGCCCCGTCAGGTGGTGCCCGGGGAGGCTGCCCAGGCCCCCGCCCGGCCCCGGCCACCAGGCTCCGGCCACGATCTTCCGCCAGGATGTGACTAAGGGCCTGGCCCAGGGCTGTGGGCCGTCTGGAGGACAGCAGCAGGGGCCCGGAGGGCACTCGGAGGATGGGGAATGGAAGTGTGCGTGCACGCGCGTGTACGTGCTGGGTGCTTGCCTGTGCGCGTGCGTGTGCATGCGTGTGTGTCGGTGGCTCTGGGCTCAGGTCCCCGTGCCCGGAGGAGAAGGGGGCCAACCAGCTGCGTTCACAAGAGGATGGGCCCCCGACAGAGCTCCAGCCCACCGGACCCTGGCAAGCCGACCTCTGCCCTTGGGCTTCTCCCAGCCAAACCCTACCCCGCACCCAAGCCTGTTTCCCCACCTGCTGTGAACAGCAGGAAATTAGGTCATTTACACACATCCACTAGCACAGCCCTGGGCCTGTAGCAGGTGCTCTGTGAATGAACTTGCCCTCAGAACAGTCCAGAACCTTCAGGGGCCTGGCCCAGGGTATCAGAGAGACCATCTGTGCAGGGGCAGGGGGAACCTCAATGTTCATCACGGCCTCCTTCCAGCCTGCTGATATCCCGTGGGATTCTGCAAACATTAACCACATTCCTACAACTCCCGAGGTCCTGGGTCTAGGGTTAGCCCCCTGAGATGACCTGAGCATGCCCTTGGGGAGCTCAGACCAGTGTGGGGGGTGGTGGTGGATAGACATTGTCCCTGCGAGATAGCTGTGAGACCCCAGCCTCAAAGCCTGACCGGCCCTCAGCCCTGGCTTTGCTGGACTGGGGTGCAGTCAGGGAGGGCTTCTTGGAAGAGGTACACATTTGAGCTAAATGTGTAGAGGGAACATGTCAGCCTGGCTGACGGAGAGGGGAAAGAGCATGGCAGGGGCAGGACTGACACAAGCAAGGGCCAGAGGAGGGACGGCACATGGTGTCCACCTGGCGGACTCAGGGCGGTGTGCGCAGGTAGCAGGCACGACCGTGGAGAGGTAGGTCGGTTGGAGGGTGCCGCTGAGCGGGGCCACAGACGACCCGAGGCCCACAGAGTTGGTGGGCTCTGGAGTCCTCTGTGCCTGCTTCCTCCCTCCCAATCCCGGGCGCTCCATGCGGAGGGTCCGGCCGCAAACCCCGGGCCAGATGTGGGGCTGCCCTTGACCCCTCCCTGGGTGGCATGGCCAGGTGTGTCAGTCCACACCCGCTGGGGGCAGCAGGAATGGAGCCGCCCTGGACGAGGAAGTGGTCGGACCTGGGTGCCTCTCGGTGACCTGGGCCCTCTCCGTCCCCTTCGAAGTAGGGGGGCAGCTCTTGTCCCCCGTCTGCCGCCAGGGGGCTGGGACCCACTGCAGCAGGCACTCGCCCAAGCCTGGGAAGACACCTGGGCACGGGCATTCGTTGGTGGATAGTGAGGATGGAGGGAGCGTAAGTCCCCAGAGAGCCCTCTGAGGTGTTTGGAGAGAGCAAGCAAGCATCAGTCCCTGCTCCGTCTGGCCTCTGTTCCCTGGCCTCTGGGCGCTGGAGTCTGGGAGCATCAGGTCAGACCCGGGGCGAGGTTCACCGCGGGGCGCCCTCCAGCCCCCGGGGACGGCCTCCCTGAGCATGGCCCCCGTGTTCAAGCTGGGCATGAGCAGACAGGCAGGGAGAGCACCATGGTGGCTGCAAGACTGGTGGCGGTCCTGGGGACAGAGGGGACATTCTGGAGGACGAGCATGATAAGAAGGGATCAGGGGGCTGAGGAGTTTGGGGAGCGGGGCTGTGGACACAGGTGCCTCTCCCTCTGCCTGAGACTGTGTCCCCAGGTCCCGAAGTCCCCCTCACAGAAGGGGGCTGCAGAGGTCTTGTCCAGGGATGTGTACACTGAGCAGGATTTCCTCGCCTGCTCAGGGGAGGGGGTTGGAGGTGGTCAGGTTTCAGGAGGCTGCCTGAAGGGCTGCTGGTCTCCGAGGGGCTCACTTGTCCCCCCGAATGGGCACCCAAGGGACGCACTGAGTAGATGTTTCAGGATAAGATCCCGGGTCCAGGAAGGCAGGGGACGGGGCTTGGACCCAACCTGAATGAAGCCTAGGATCGGGACAGAAGGGAGCAACCAAGGCAGAGGGCACCAGCGACAAGCGAGTGATGGCGGGCGGGGCGGTTTCCATGTGACCACGGCCGGAGCTGGGCCAGGCCCGAAGGTCACGTCCTGACACCCAAGCAAGGCTCTTGGCACGAAAATGCCTTTCCAGAGGTTGCTGACCACCCTCTGCCCTGCTCACAGCCAGGCCACTCTCTCCAGGGTGTCGGTGACAGGGGCAGGGAGAGCCACCCCCAGAGACGGCCTCATGCCTGGGAATCAGCCCGGGCCTCTCCTCCTGGCTCTGGGTGGGGGACACCTTGCCCTCGTCGCTCCCGTGGACGAGCGCCACCTCACTGCCCATCGCGGTGGCTCGGCGCCACCTCACTGCCCATCACGATGGCTCGGCGCGGACACCACCATCACCCCGTCGGAGAGTTAACAAAGCGGTGACACCGAGGTCCCGTGGCTTGCCCAGGATCTTCTGGGTTAAGGGTAATCTGGCCAGGAGCCGTGGCCTTGACCTCCACAGCGTGTAAGAACATGCTTGTAAGCTGCTAAGATCGATAGATGTTTTTACTTTTCCTAAAATACATTCTGCTCCCGCCAACTCCTCCCACAGCTCCCCATTGCCCACAAGAACGCAGCCGGCATGAGTGTCTACGCCCCACACTGTGCTTGTAGCGTGAGGGCCTTCCACTGTGCCCCCCGCCAGGACCCTGAGCTCTCTCTGAGGCCTCTTCTAGCCCTTTGGCCTCCCCAGGGGCCTCTGGCCGGTGGCCCCAACCGCACTCGTCTGAGCCTTGAACGGTGTGGGCCGCTGGGCATCTTACTCTCCTGGGCCCTTCACCTGCGTCCAGCCTCTGGCTCCGGGGACCCAGCTGTGGCCAGTGGCCCGGCAAAGCTCTCACAGCTTTGGGAGCCTCTCTGGGCCTTGCTCTAAAGAGGTGTGAGCTGGACCTGGGGCCAGACAGCCACTGTCGTCACAACTCCCTCTGACAGCTGGAGGTGCTGTCAAACCCAAGGACACAGAGGGCTCGGTTAGCGGTCGCGATGCCACGCTCCCAGTCCGCCTCGGGTGACGCCTCCAAGCTTGGAATTATGGTTCCCAAATATGCACTTACTTGGGTTTGCTTTTGAAAAGGTTAGGATTTAAGTATCACCCGATAACACACACATGCCCAGCTACATGTGAAATTACAGAGCAGCTGGCCCCGGGCTCTGGCGCGTGCCCACGGCTTGCCTGCGGCAGTCAGCCACGGTGCCCGGCGAGGGGTGGTCTGACGTGGCCCCATACCTGGGGCATCCCGGGGAGGGCAAGCGGGGTCTTCGGGGACAGCCCGAGGACAGGAGGAGGCCCTGCCGGGCTGGACTCACCGGATTGTTTGTGCCCAGGGCCCGATGCCCCACCCCAGGGGCCTGGCCTCGCAGGTGCCCCCAACTCTCCCTGGAGTCTGGCATCGGACGCTTGCAGGCACGGGGGTCCTGGGCCAGTTCCTTCCCTTCTCCGTGTCTGGGTTGATCATCTGAAAAACAGGGATGGACTGTTCCAAGCAGATAAAACCTGTGGCGGGACTGCGCCCAGGGCGCACGCCTAGAGAGGACGCCACGGAGCTTGGGGAGTGGCAGTGAGAAGGGCCTGGAGCAGGACCGCGGGCAGCGAGCCCAGGTGCACACGACCAAGCTCAGGGACCCACGTGGCCCCCCCCACCGTGATCATGGCAACGGTGATTATCATCGACGGGGGGCGAGGGAGGCAGGGCAACGCGAGTGACCTCAGGGGAGCTCCCTGCAGGTCCTAAAAGCAGATTCCGGCGGGAGTGAGGAGCGGGCACTGGGGAGGGGCCCAGCACAAGAGGCCCATGCTCGGGCTGCATGGAGCCCACACGGGTGCCCGGTCAGGCCTCCTGAGAACAGGCATGGTGAGCCCAGCTCCGGCCGGCTCTCCTGATGCTCCCCAGCTCTCCCTGACCATCCCACCCCGGGCAGGCCCCTCTGCCCGGCTCTCCCTGGCTCCGTGAGTGTGCGAGGCACACCCGCTCTGCCTGCGCACCAGCCCCTCTGCCTCACCCTGAGGCCTCCGGGGCGTGTCTCACCCCGCGGACAGCAGCCTTCTCGCTGTGACTTGCTGGTCAGCTCTGCACCTGTGGGCCTGTGGGTTAGGAACAGAGGC
The DNA here is from genome assembly GCF_964662115.1 of Mustela nivalis. Lineage (NCBI taxonomy): Eukaryota > Metazoa > Chordata > Mammalia > Carnivora > Mustelidae > Mustela > Mustela nivalis. The sequence continues at coordinate 3,537,462 of NC_139026.1, forward strand.
GCAGCCCCCTGAAGCCATGGCCCAGCCCCCCATCAGCCCTGTCAAGCTTCACCTCCCTTCCCTCCCTCTGCAGAACGGGGCCTGAGTTCGGGAGCTGGAAAGCGCAAGGGCGAGGGGCCCCAGGATTGGCGCCGGCACCCCGCGAAGCAGCTGCCTCCCTCTGAACTCTGAGCCCCAGGTCCCGGGCCTCGCTGCCAGCTTCGTCCCTGGGCATCCTCTGTCCTTCATCCGTCTGCGGCCGGGAGCCTGGCAGGTGAGCGGTGGAGGCGGCTCTTCCCCGGAGAGCCCTGTGACTTTGGGCAAGTCCGTCAACGTCTCTGTCTCCAGGTTCCCCTTGATCTGTGCTGTCGCCCGCCCCCCCACCCCGACCCCAGGCAGGGGCACAATTCACAGGTGCTCAGCCTAGTGCCACCAAACACAGGTCAGTTGGGCATTGGGGACAATATCCGACCTCCAGGCCAGAGCTGGGGGCTCTGACCTCTCGTAGGTGCTCCTGGGCTGCCTTGGGCTCCCTGCTTAACATACACAAGGTACGTGGTGAGCGGCCTGTGGGCCACTATGTGGCGAGCTGCCCCAACACAGAGACAGACGTGGGGGAGGCTGTCACCCCTGGACTGGACTGGTGCTTGGGTGCTCCCCTGTATTCTCAGCAACGGGAGCAGGGTGGAGCCTTCCCTGGGGAGGGGCACCTGCCGCCTAGTCACCTGCGCAAGTCTCCTAACATTCCTATGTCCCCACCCCGGCAGCAGCAGGACCAGGAGGCCGTGAGACAGGGCACGGGGGAGAGCAGATCCCAGGTGCTTAGGGACTGCTGGGCCGACCCTCATTTGGCCGTGGCCACGAATCAGTGTGTGGGTACCGTCCACTCGGGGTCACTCTCCCATTGAGCAGTGTGGCCACAGAAAGTCTTCGGTGGGCAGATCCACCCCACCAAAGGCGTAACAAATTCCAGGGAGGTCTGGCGGTGGACCCCAGGGGGCGGGGGTACGGGCCTGCTGAGCCCCAGCAGCTGGGGGGTCCCCCACCCCAGGGGATCTGCCTGCACAGGGCTAGGCACAGGGACACAGAAGAGACAGAGTGAGGTGAGGGGCGGCCCACAGTCAGGACTGCGGGGGCGGGAATCTGTGTTCAAATCCCGGCCCAGACCCCGTGGGGCTGTGGAACTGGGAGGCCAGTGGCTCAGCCCCCCAAGCCTCTATTTCCTCGGGTGCAGGAAGAGCGAGCCGACGCCCCCACGAAGCTGAGCTGCTGGGCGGGGACGTCACTGTCACTGTTGGACCAGCACCCGCCCACCACTGTTGTCCGGGGAAGCACACAGAAGCTCGTGGGCTAACTACGAGCCCTCGGGGGCCGGCCACGGAGAGGTGGAGAGGTCGCTCAGAGTGCCGGGAGGTCAAGTTTAAGCAGAGGCCTCCCTTGCTTCGCTGGTCCAACCCCAAACAAAAACGCAGCCCCAGCCCCCACAGGGCCTTTGTGTCTGTGGAACCACCCCCCCCAGGACATCTGTGGCCGCCCCCGCAGGGGACGTGGAGAGAACAATCTGACCAGGTTTGGTGGCCTCTGCATTCAGCAGGGTCCCGGGGACAGCACCGCTTCCTTCAGGCCCCACCCCCGGGCCCTGCGGCTGCCTCCAGAGCTCTGTCCCCCGGGTGGTCCCCGGCCCTCCCCATCCCCAGCACCTGCCACTGTCCCCGAAGGATGCCCAGGGCCTGTGGGTATTGTCCCAGAGCCACCTGCCCTGTTCCCGGCAGGCCCATGGGGTCAGGACAGCTCCGCTCATTCACAGGAGCCTGAAAAGCAGCCCCTCCCGGCAACTGCCCTCCTCCTCCTCCTCCTCTGCGTGGGGGGAGGGGCCAGGCAGAGTCAAACAGTATTTTTTCTGTTCTCTCCTGCACAGATGGAATTCAATTAGGAAAGAAGAAACCCAAGCCCAGCCAAATACTGCTTAAAAAAAAAAAAAAAAATCTTGCGGGAAAGAAACATCTTCCCACATCCTGAGCAAATCAATGAGATCGGCGGCTCCTGTCCGGTTTCGTCCCCAAACGCATCAGACACAGCCAGAACGTTCTCCCCCGCACCCAAAGCGGGCAAGGCAGGCCCGGGCGTCTGACGAACACAAGCGGAGCTCGCTCCGACCCCTGACCCCGTTCCCGCCCCACAAACTGCGATACGCAGGCAAGGCTGTCCCCGGGAGCGGGGCTGGCCAGCAGACCAGGCCAACTCCGCCGCCCCCTGTGCCAGACCCTGCGTGGGGTCAAGGCTCGTCCCTGGGCTCTGAGGGAAGAAAGCTTCTCCCCATGGTCCAGTCACCCCCTTGGCTCTCCCTCCGGGACCTGGCCGCTGCCCAGGGCTTCCAGAAACAGCCTGGGGCCTGGACGCAGGAGGTTGCTGCAGAAGGCTGGGGCCATGCGCTGCCACCCACCGCTGTGGCCTCTGGCACTGGGTCTCCTCCAGGCTGTTCCCAGCTCCAGAAGCTCACCACAGGGTCAGGTCGTGGCTGCACCTGTCCCCTGCTTCACGGGGAGTGGCTCCCTCCCGAGGAAATGGTCCAGAGCCTCCCTGGCGCTGTGCTGCCAGCCCAGCCCCACCCCCGCCCATGTGCCGCCTTCTCTGGAGGAGGACCCGAGGCTCGTTGAAGTGTCCTGTCTGAGCTCCAGAAGCTTCACTGACTTTGGAGACAGTCTCTGCCACAGAGCCAAGTCTTTCCAGAGCACCGGTATGAAACCAGGGGAGAAACGCATCAGGCCTTCAACAGAAGCAGCTCTGCGCCCTTGGGTCCCGGTGGAGGAGGGGGCCCTCCGCGGCCTGTGTCCTGGGAAGGGCACCGAGCCAGTCCCGACATCCTCGCTGTGCGCATGCCCACTCCCCAACCCCGGCCCCGGGCTCACTGGGGTCCAGGCGTTACCCCATCTGGGAAACATGGGCTGTGCCCAGTTCCCCGAGCATTTGAGGGGCGAGCAGGTGGTGGGGAGACAGCTCCTTCCTGCCCCGCTGACGGCAGAGGGATGGTCCGCGCGCCCTCCGCTGGGCTCTGCGCCTCTCCGCCTGCCCGACCCCCAGCTCTGACCCCTGCTCCTCGCTGTCTGTCTTCCAGAAGTCCTGGGGTGCGTTTTGCCCCAAACCCCTGGCACCCCGACCTTCCCCAGACTGAGTTCCCGAGGCAGCCATCCTCCCTCGGGGGCTCGTGGGCCCCCAGCCCCAGCACAGAACCAGCACAGGGGAGGGGCTTCTGGTCTGCGGCAGCCTTGGCTTCTCGGCTGGGTGGCGGACCCGCGGGAAGGACCACGGACCTCGCCTGCGTGTGCCTCGGCCGTGCCACCCGTGCATGCTCGTGCCGCACACCCAGGTTGACGGGGGGCCCTGGGGGCAGCAGCGGGCAGGACAGCTGGCTGGGGGCCTGGGCCCGGGAGCAGTGCCACCGTCTGCAACGTCCCAACGGCCCGCTCTGCAGGTGAGAACGGGCCAAGGTCCCGCCGAGGGAGGGGTGGCAAATGCGGGCGGATTACAGGGGAGCGCCGGCCGGGGCTCGAGTCCCTCCGCGCTCTGAACCAACAGGAGCCATTTCAATTCTGTCGAGGGCGACTTGTCTCACAGATTGCCGAGGCACTAATTAGTGCTAATTAGAATCTGATCGACTCGCCAAGGCAATCTGTCCTGCTGGGGCAGGCGGGATCCCAGAAGCACGTCTGATCTGGAAGGGAGTGGAGGCTTTTATGCGAAAAGGCCCCATGGGTAGCTCGGGGGGCTGGGTGTCTTTGTACCTCGCTGCGGCTTTGAGGACGCCCCTATTAGAAGCGATTCTGTTCAAACGTGTTTGACACATTCCAAGGGGAGGGAAGACAAACTTGTGCCTTTGAGAGATGGGTGAGCGATGGGTGAGCGATGGGTGAGCAGCAAGGCGGCCAAGTGTCATCTCCAGCGTTTTGTGCAAAGGCACCAATGAGGCCTCACGGGCCAGGACGCCCGGACCGTTGCCATGGGAACGTTCTCCCGCTGGAAGGGGAACTCGGGCACCCTGGGTCTTCCCCTTCTCTTTCCGCCTGGGACCCGCTCTGGAGCGGGGTGGCCACTGACACCCACCTGGGCCCCCGCGAGGCCAGGGGCGGGAACTAGAGCTGCAGAGAGAGGCGACCGGACGCCTGGTCTCTGGCAGAGGGCAAGCAGCTGGGGGAGGGCTTCGGTTTAAAATTCCTTCCGGCCCCTGTAACGGGTGCTGGACGCGCCTGATCAGGCGCCCTTCACGGATGGGGCCTGGAGATCCCCACGTGCGTCTCCGTTTGACGGACGCGAAAACTGAGCTCCCAAGAGGTTGGTGACGTGTGCTGAGAGTCACGGGCGGGCCAGGCAGAGGCAGGGCTGCAGACAAACTAGGGACAGGGGCTCCCACACATGTCGGAGCCCTGAGCTGCCTCCGACCCCAGGGGGTGAGCAGAGGGGAGGCCCCAAGTCACACTGAGGTTGGGTGGGAACGGCTCCCGCTCTCAGCCTCCATCGCGGAGGCTGGTTCTCCTTAGGGTCAAGGAGTCCAGGGCTGCCTCCCTTTGACAGGTGGGGGCGTGGGGTGGGGGGGCTCATCCGTGGCTAAAGCCCAGATCCAGCAATGCTCGAGCCCTCGGGCTGCCCGCTTCTTCGCGGGGGTCAAGCCCAAGCGTTTAGATTCCAAAATTTTTATAGAAAACCCCCACGTGCACCCGTGTCCCGCTCTTCTCCACTGTGCGAGCACCTTGGCCACGGGCATGGAGCCCCAAGGCTGCAGGTCCGGTGTGAGGGGGAACCGCTTATTTCACGGAGTGGAAGCTTCAGGGCGCCCGGGGCGCGTCTGTTCCTGGGGTCTGTTGCCACGTGGATTCGCAGACGGTTACTCCTGAGATGCTTCCGGAACACATTTTACCCCTCTGCCTGGCCACACGTGCTCTGTGTGTGTGGGATGGGGACTGGGGTCCTTTTGTGCTGCCCTCGCCAGTCACGGGCGGGCCCTCCTGAGGTCAGGAAGGATTCCACCGAGGCCAGTTCGCAGGAGGAGGAGAGTAAGAGGTCGGAGCCTCTGGGTTTCCGATGAGCCCCAGGACGGCTGTTCAGCTTCTGGGTCAGCTCTGTTGCCCAGTACGCCTGTGGTGAGGCTGTGGGCCGGAAGGGGCCTCCGTTCTGGAACATTCCTCTTGCCCTTTTCCCAAAGCAGCTTTATTGAGGTTTAATTCTCAATTAATGGCACGTGTTTAAAGGGTACCCATCTGATAAGTTCTGACCTGTGTTCGCATCTGTCAAAACCAAGAACGAGTCCCATGTCCCCCAAAGTGTCCCTTTGCAGTCAGTCCCTACCCGCCCCCCCCCGCCCGCCTTTCCTTGCCCTACCTTTCCCCTTCTGCTTTCTGCAACAATTAGTTAGTTTGTATTTCCTAGAATTTTAGATCAATGGACTCGTCCAGTATGTTCTCCGCCCGGTGCTCCCCTGCAGTAGAATGACTCTGAAATTCATCTGTGTCGTAGGGCGAATCGGTCGTGCGTGCTTTCTTCTGCTGCATGTACAGATCTCACGGCTCGGGTGGTTTTTTGTTTTTGTTTTTTTTTAATTCTCTTGCGGATAGACATTGAGGTCGTGTCCCATTTGGAGTTACGAATAAAGCTGCTATGAATATTCATGTATAAAACTCTTTGTGGACATGTTTTCAGGGTATGTTTAACTTTTTAAGAAATTGCCGAAGTGCTTTCCAAAAGTGCTTGTGACATTTTATAGACATTCCATCAGCAGTGGGGGTTTTTCTACATCCTTGACAATACTTGGTGTTGTCAGCTTTTCTCATGTTAGTCATTCAGATGGATGTGGAGGTCGTCTTGCTGCGGTTTTACTATGCATTTCCCTAACATATTGAGTATCTTTCTGTCTCACCTGTTCTTCTTATATCTTCCCTGGCAAATGCTATTCAAATCTTTTGTATATTAAAAAAAAAAAAGTGGGTTGTTTGTTTTCTTACATTGCATTTCGAGAATTCTTTGTATATTCTGGATACAAGGCCCTTATTGGTTAAGGGCTTCAAATGATTTTCTCCCAGTCTGTGGCTTTTCTTTTTATTCTCTTGACAGTATCTTTCAAAGAGCAAAAAAAATTCAAAGATTTTATTTATTTATATGTCAGAGTGAGAGAGAGGGAGCACAAGCAGGGGGAGTGGCGGGCAGAGAGAGAATCCGGCTCCCCACTGAGCAAGAAGCCAGGACCCTGGGACCCCTAACGACTGAGACACCCAGGCATCCCAGCTTTCACTCTCATCAAGTCCAATTATGACTTTAAGAAAGTCCCTTTACGAATCGTGCTTTGGGTGTCGTATCTAAGAAATTGGTGTCTAACCCAAGATTGTGAAGTTCTTCTAAAGTTTTTATAGTTTTAGGCTTTCCATTTCCACAGTCTAGTTTTAAGTTAATTCTTGTATGTGGATCCAGATAGCGGTTGAAGTTTGCTCTTCAGTTGTTTTTTCATTTTTGTTGTTGTTTTTTTTTATACAAATATTTGAATGTTCTAACATCGTCTGTTAAAAGAACAATCATACGATCATTTTTCCATTTAATCGATTTGGCTCCTTGTCAAAAATAAGTTGCCTGTCTATGCGTGGGTCTCTATCATGTTTAGTTGCTTCATTTATCTTGACACCGATACTACACTCTCTTGATTATAGTAGTTTTATAATAAGTCTTAAAATAATATCATGTGCATTGTCCACTTTTGTTGTTTTTAAAGTTGTTCTGGTTTTTTCTAGGTTCTATACACTGCCACAGGAGTGCAAGGGTCATCTGTCAGCCACTACAAGAAGGATGCTGCAGCCTGAGCCGCCAGGCATTAAATGCGCATGTCCATTTTGGAGGAAAGCGCCGTTTTCACAATCTTGAGTCCCTCTAACCCGTGAACACAGTCCACCTCTCCATTTATGAAGATCTGTAATTTCTTTTGGCAATATTTTGTAATTTTCAGGGTAATAGATCTCTCATGTCTTTCATCAGATTTACTCTTAAGTATTCCATACTCTTTTGACACTATTATAAAATGCATCTTTTTATAAAGATTTTATTTATTTGACAGAGCGAGCACAAGCAGGGGGAGTAGCGAAGGTAGAAGGAGATGCGGGGTTCGATCCCAGGGTCCTGGGACCTGACCTGAGCCAAAGGCAGATACTTAACTGACGAAGACATCCAGGAACCCGCATAAGATGAATTTTAAAGTCTTAATTTCTGATTACACGTTGCTGGTATATAGAAATACAGATAATTTATGGATACTGATCTCATTCCTGCAAACTTATTGAAATCTCTATTGTAGATTCATTGGATTTTCCATTTAGAAGATCCTGTCACCTCTGAGTACAGACACCTTTACTTCCTCCTTTCCAATCTAGGGATCTTTTATTTATTTTTCCTGCCCGATTTCCCTGGCAACAACTTCCAGTTCCGTGCTGAATAGAAGTGACAAGAATAGCCATCCTGTCTTGTTCCGAATCTTAGGGGAAGAAAATTCATGCTTCCATCATGATGTTAGTTGTAGGTGTTTTGTAGATGCCTTTTCTCAGATGGAGGAAGGTCCCTTCAATTTCCAGTTTACTGAGTTTTTAATCAGGAATGGATGTAGATTTTTGTCCAATGTTCAATGTGTTTTCTGTACCTATTGAGGTGACCATATGTTTTTTTTTTCAAGTTTGTTAATATGGTGAATTACATTGATTAATTCTCTAATATTAAACTGATCTTGCAATCCTTAGATAAAAGCTCTCCTTAGGGGCGCCTAGGTGGCTCAGTCGGTTAAGTGCCTATCTTCAGCTCAGGTCATGATTCCAAAGTCCTGGGATTGAGTCCTGCATCTGGCTCTCTGCTTAGCAGGGAGCCTGCTTCTCCCTCTCTCTCTCTGCCTGCCACTCTGCGCACTTGTGCTCTCTCTGTCAAATAAATAAATAAATAAATAAATAAATAAATAAATAAAATCTAAAAAAAAAAAAAAGGCTCCTTTTGTTATGCTGTGTTGTCCTTTTTATATATTGTTAATTGGGAAATACATCCCTTCTTTAATATTCTGGGAGTTTCTGTAGAATTCATTAAATGTTTCATAGAATGGACTAGTGAAGACATCTGGACCTGCAGCTTTCTCTGTGCAATGTCAATTTCTTTAGCAGATAGAGGGGTATTCAGGCTATCTATTTCTTTTTGAGTGAGCTTTGGAAATTCATGCCTTTCTAAGAATTTGACTGTTTGAACTAAGTGGTCAAGTTTATAGGCACAATATTATTCATAATAGTCTCCTATTATCCTCTTACTGTCTGTAGAGTCTGTAGTGATGCCACCTTTCTCATTTCTAATTTTAGTAATTAGTATCTTCTCTCTCTCTCTCTTTTATTTTTTTCCCTGATTAGTCTGCTTGGAGTTTTATCAGATTTATTGATCTCTCCAAAGAGATAGCCTTTCTTTGGTTTCATTCTTCTCTTTATTATTTTTCTCTTTTCTATTTCACTGGTTTTCACTTCACTCTTCATTGTTTCCTTTCTTTTTCTTGATTTGGGTTAAATTTGCTCTTTTTCTATTTTATCAAGGTGGAATTGGGGTCACTGATTTGAGATCTTACTTCTTTTCTAATATAGGCATCTCATCTTCTAATATAGGCATAGTTAATCTCTGCTTTAGCATCATCTCTCAAATTCTGATATGTTGTGTTTTCATTTTCATTCATTTTAAAATACTTTCTGAGTTTACTTTTGATTTCTTCTTTGGCTCATGGGAGTATAATATAAATTTATTTAGTTTCCAAATATTTGAGGCTTGCCCAGACATCTTTATATTATAGATTTCAATTATGGTAAGAGAATATAATTTATATAACTTGAATCCTTTTAAATTTCACGAGGTGGAATGTGATGTATCTTGGTAAATGTTCCATGCACGCATCAGAAAAATGTTTATTCTGTTATTGTTGAGTGAATCATTCTATAAATTATAATTAAGTCAAGTTGGCTAATAGTGTGGCTCAAATCCTCTCTATCCTTGCTGATTTTCTGTCTCTTGTTCTATCAGTAATTGAGAGAGGAATATTGAAATCTCTCTCCATAATTGTGATTTAGTTCCCCCTTCAGTTTATCAGCTTTTGCTTCATGTTTTCTGAAGCTCTCAATATTTAGGATGGTTATGTCCTCTTGGGACCTGAGAGGCTCCATCCGTTAAGCATCTAACTTTGGCTCAGGTCATGATCTCAGGGTCCTGGGATTGAGCCCAGTGTCAGGCTCCCTGCTCAGTGGGGAGTCTGCTTGTCTCTCTCCCTCTGCCCCTTCCCCCACTCATGCTTAGTCTCTCTCTCAAATAAATAAATGAAATATTTTTTAAAAATTTTATTTATTATTTATTTGAGAGAGAATGAGAGAGCATGATCAGGGGAGGGAGAGGGAGAAGCAGACTCCCCATGAGCAGGAAACCCCAACATAGGACTCCATCCAAGGCAGACACTTAACTGACTGAGCCACCCAGGTGCCCCTAAATAAATAAGATCTTTAAAAAAATTGTTATGTCCTCTTGATTAATTGACACCTTTATAATTACGTGCTGGGTTTTGATTTTTTTTTAAATCTCTGATAATAGTCTTTTCTCTGAAATTTACTTGGATGGTAAAGTTATTCCAGCATTTTTGGATTACCATCATACTGGCAAGTCTTTTTCTATGCTTTTACTTTTAACTTATTTGTGTCTTTATATTTAAGGTGCATTTCCTGTATGCAATATTATAATTGGAACTTGATTTTTTTAAAATTTATTTATTGATTTAAGTAATCTCTGCACCTAAGGTGGGGCTTGAACTCATGACCCTGAGATCAAGAATTGCATGCTCTTCTGACTGAGCCAGGCCATGTGCCCCAGACCTTGATTATTTTATTCAATCTTAAAATCTCTGACCTTTAGTTGGGGTGTTCAGACAACTTACATGTCATGTGATTATTGACATATTAGATCTCTTTGTTTTGTGGGTTTTTGATGTTTTTTTTTTGTTGTTGTTGGTCCCTTCTGTTTTTTGTTCTTTTTTTCTCTTTTACTGACTTATTTTGGGTGGAGTATTTTTTATTATTCCATTTTCATCTCCTTAGTTATATCTCTTTGTTGTATTATTTTAGTGATTGCTTTATGGCTTATACTATAACTTTGAACTTATCGGAGTCTACCTTCAAGTGATATTATGCTATTTCACCTAGTAGAGTGTAAGAACCTTATAATAGTATTTCCATTCCTCCTCCGACCTTTATACTACTGCCATACATTTCACTTATTTTATAAATGGATGTGAACAGTCACCTCTTTAAAAATTGAGGTGAAATTCACATAGCAAAATTAGCAATTTCAAAGTGAATAATCGAGCAGCAGTTAGTCTGTTCACAATATTGTAGAACAATCACCACCTACAGATGTTCCAAAACATTTCCACCCCTCCAAAATAAAACCCCACACTCATTAGGACATTATACCCCATTCCCCCTGGACCCTTGACAACCACTCATCTACATTCTGTTTCTATGGATTTACCTATTCTGAATATATTGTGTAAATGGAATCATTTACACAAAATGACCTTTGTGTCTGGTTTCTTTTACTTAGCCTAATGTTGTCGAGGTTCATCCACATGTAGCATATATCAGTGCTTTACTCCTTTTTATGACTGAAGAATATTCTATTGTGTGGACAGACCACAATTTGTTTATCGACTCATCCATTGATGGACATTTGGGTTCTTTCCACCCTTTGGCTTCTGTGAATATAGTTGCTATGGGCACTGGTGTGCAAGGATTCAAGTCCTTGTTTTCAGTTCTTTGGGAGAACTGCTGGTTTCTATGGTCATTCTATGTTTAACGTTTTGAGGAGCAACCAAACTGTTTTCCACAGCAGCCAAACCATTTTGTATCTTTACTGACAATGTATGAGGATTCCGGTTTCTCCACACCCTTCCCTATGCTTATTTCTTTTGTTCCAAACAATGTTGGAAACTATGTGTCACGTGGTCATGTGAAAACGTGTGAAGTGGTATTTCACTGTGATGTTAGTTTGTCCTCTCTCTAGTGACTAGTGATGCTGAACATTTCCTCCTGTCCTTGGCCATTTGTATCTTCTTCGAAGAAATGGCTACGCAATTCCTTTGGTCACTTTAAAGTTGGGTTGTTCGTTTTTGCTGTTGAGTTGTAAGAGAGTCTTTTATATCTTCTGGATACTATACCCTTATTAGATATTTGATTTATAAATATTTTCTCTCACTCTGTAGGTTGCCTCTTCACTGTCTTGGTAATGTCTTTTGGTGCATAGATGTTTTTAATTTTAATGAAGTTCAATTTATTTATTTGTTCATCATGGTTTTGGTGTCATATCTAAGACTCCATTGCCAAATCTAAGGCCAGGAAGATGCACTCATATATTATCTTTTAAGAATTTTATAGTAGCTTTGATAGGTAGGTTGTTGTTGATACACTTCAATTCAAAATTTTAATTCAAGTTTTAATTTGAATTAAATTCAAACATTTAATTTTTGTGTATGGTGTGAGGTAGGGGGTCCAGCTTCATTTTTTTGCTTGTGGATATGCAGTTGTCTCAGCACCTGTTAAAGAGTGTATTCTTTCCCCCATTGAATGATTTTGGCAACCTTGTTGACAATCAACTGGCCATCGACATGCAGGTTTATTTCTGGATTCTCAGATTTATTCCACTGGTTTATAGGTCTGTCCTCACACTAGTACCAGACTGTTTTGATTACCGTAGCTTTGTAATATGTTAGAAAGTTGAGAAATATGAGTCCTCTGATTTTGTTCTTCCTTTTCAAGATAGCTATTTGGGATGTCTTAGGATTTCATGTGAAAGGGAGGGTTGACTTTTCTGTGAAAAGGGCTGTTGGAATTTGGATAGGGATTGTACTGAACCTGTAGATTAGTTTGGATAGTATTTCCATTTTAAGCAGATTAAGACTTCCAATCCATTAACATGGAATATTGTTCCATTTGTTTAGTTCTTCTTTTTAATTGTCTTTTGAAGAGATTTGAATTTTGGAAAATGTTACATATTTACCCATGTAGGTACCATTTACAGTGTTCTTAATATCTTTTGTAGATCTGTATTTCCAACTAGTATTATTATTCCTCTGCATGAAGGACTGTAACATTTCTTTTTTCTTTTTTTTTTTTTTAAAGATTTTATTTACTTATTTGTCAGAGAAAGAGCAGCAGGCAGAGGGAGAAGCAAGCTCCCCAATGAGCAAGGAGCTTGATGCAGGGAGCCCGATGTGGGACTCGCTCCCAGAACCCTGGGATCATGATCTGAGCCAAAGGCAGACGCTTAGCAGACTGAGCCACACAAGCATCCCTGGACTGTAACATTTTTTGTAGTGTAGGTGTGCTGCTGATGAATTTTCTTCCTGCTTTCATGTTTTTGAAAATGTCATTACTCACTTTTCCTTTTCAAAGGTATTTTACTCTGCATATATTTGCTGGAATTATATTTTAAAATATATTCCTCTTTTAAAGATAAGTAGAGGTGACAGATTATCTTCCAGGACTTTAAAAAATGCGGTTACTTTACTTGCATTGTTTCTGACAAGAAATCTTCTATCATTCTTATTTTTTTCCTTTATGTAATGTCTTTTCCTATGGTGACTTTTCAGATGTCCTCATTTTCACTGGTTTTGAGCCATTTGACTACAATGTCCCTTCATGTAGTTTTCTTCACGCTTCTTGTGCTTGGAGTTTGTTGATCTTTTAGAGCTGTGGGTTTATAGCTTTCATCATTTTGGAAAAATCTGATCATTATTTCTTCAAATATTTTTTCTGTTCCCTCTCTTCCTCATCTTCAGGGACTCCGATTATACATATATTAGGCCAATGGAAGTTGGCCCACAGCTCACGGATGTTTTTTCTTTGCAGGGGGTGGGTGATTCTTTCTCCTCTGTGTGCTTCATTGTGGATACTCTCTATCATCATGTCTTCAAGTTCGCTAATCTTTTCTCTTGTAATGCTAATTTCATGTTATTGTGCCCACTATGTGTTTTATCCTGTGCAGTGTGGTTTTCAATGCGGTTTGGTTTGGTCTTTTTTATCCTCCATGTCTCTACTTTATCACTGAACTTGTGGAATACAGTCAGGATGTCTGGTTCTGCTGATTCTTTTGGTTGTTTCCAGCAGGAGTCACATGGGCCTGTTATTCATCTTGGTCAGAAGCAGAAGGACTCCCTCTTCTTAATCCAAGTATTGGTAATGTCTTCCTTGCTGGCTGTGGGAGCCTGTGTGAAGTTGGATAAAATAAAATGCCAGCCCTCTTCTCATGGCAAGTCCTCACCAGGGCCTCCCAAGGGATAACACAGCTGCTGGTTTGGAAGTGGGTGTGGTGTAGCTTCAGCAGAAACAGAGACTGAAATGTGACTTGGCCCAGGTTGTAGGGTACCTGGGCTGGTCAGGGCAGTAAGCATTACCTGGACTGAGGCAAGGCGGCCAGAACCAGCCTCCTGGTAAGCATGTTTGGGGCTTTGTTCATGCAGATAGAAGAGCCTGATGTTTACTCAGTGATGCCAACACTGGGAGGACCTAGGGCCCCTTGGTTATAGCTCAGGTTGGGGTTCAGAGGGCACTTCCCCCTCAATTGGACGAACAGATTGATAACCCAGCAAGAAATGTCTGAGGTACGACAGGCCAGGATGAAGGGCAAAAAACCAATCAAGCCAGCTGGGGGCAAAACAAGATAACAGCCAGCTGGGGTGCTCGTTGCTGTTCAGGCCATCTCAATGTGAGTTTCGAATCACGGTAACAAGGACCACAGTCATCACCAACCTGGTTCTCGAGAGCCATGATGATCGGGGTGTTGCCTGTTGAGTATCTTTTCTGGCTCCTTCGGTGACTGGTGGGGCCTACATTACTCATGCCCATTTGGGGTTGCTGAGGCTACTGTGTGTCTGGTGGGGTGGGGGATGGTGCTCTCCCTCACCACGTCCAAGCATGGCATGGTGGGGCGACTCTGCCCTCGGAATAGGGAGCAAAAGGTGACATAGATCACGTCTTGTCCTTGGGCAGGATCCTGACCTGTGAAATAAGCTGTTAAACAAGACAGTCTTGCCAGGAAGGCCTGGGAACTAAATTTCTGGGGTCCAGGCCAGTGCCAGGGCTCTAATCAACCATTAGCATCTAGGTGGTAGTGCTAACAAGTGTGTGCATGTGTTCTGTGTGCCTCTGTGCACACACGTGTGTGTATGTGTGTGTGTGCTAGTGAGGACTCCCAGAGGTCTGAGTCCAAGTCTGAGACAGGGGCTATGGCGTCTCCTCAGCCCACCACTGTCACAAGAATGTGGCAGCCAGGGTTAAGCTGGGACTTAATCTGGCTTTGATGCTGACCCACTGAGCACCCAGGGCACAAGGGTCACGACCACCCACTCCGGCCCCGGGGAACCACCAAATATGAATCCATCCTGCTTAACCTGGCTCAAAGCCCCTTGGGGGCTGAAAGGAGGGGGCCAGGGCTGCCCTGGAACTGGGGTAAGCTTGTCCTTGCACCTTCCTGTTGGGACTCGTGCTTCTGAGCAAGGAGCCAAGAGCTGTCCTTGTGCTGTTCACTTGGTGGAGGCTTAATAGGCACCCACCATGGCCAGTGCTGTTTGGGGTGTGGGGGACGCAACGTTGAGCAGAAAGGTCAAAATCCCTGCCCTTGAGAACCGGACAAAACATGAAACAGACACTGGCCTGGCTGGAGACAGTTAGGAAGCAGGGAAGAGAGGACGGGGCAGGGCTGCTGAGAGGGAAGGCAGGAGGCTACAGGCATGATGTCACTGAGGAAGTGATGTTTTGGCAAAGACCAAAAGGAGATGAAGGAATGAGCTGTTTAGGCAAAGGGAATGTCACGTGCAAAGGCCCTGAGGCAGGACACACTCTCACTTGCTTAAGGAGCATCTGGGAGTCTGTGGGGTGAGAGCTGCAGGGAGGGAAGCCCAAGCAGGCGACCCCATCAACTCCAGTGACACTGGGCAGCGTTGTGAGCGTGATGAGCCTGTGGAGGTTTTTGGCAGAGAAGAATAACATGAGGAGGCAATTGTAACAACCTCAAAGAACACGGTTCACAGTGGCTTAGACGAGGAGGTGGCCAGATTTGGGACATACGTGGAAGGTAAAACCACAGGATATGCTGATGAATGTGGGGTTCAGGAAAGAGGGGGTCCAGGAAGACTAAGGGTTTCGGTGTGAGCTACTGGAAGGCTGGACTTTTTCTTTTGTGGGTTTGGGAGGACAGGCAGGGGCAGAGCTGGGGTGGGTGGGTGAGGCACTGCAGTGCACGTGTTCACCTGTGAGACACCTACTGCTGTCCCTGTGGTAACACAGAGCACGAAGTGGGATCCAGGGTCTGGGGCTCAGGGGCATCCACGCCAGGTCTAAATGGGGGCATCTGAGTATCAGTGGAGATCTACACTGGGTAGATCTCCAAGGAGTGGGTGTAGACATAGAGAAATGCCACCGACTACACCCAGGAGCATGCTGGGACATGAGAACCAGCAAGGACATGAGGTCCTCGGTGGCCTTTGGAGCAGGGGAGGGGTGAGCTGCATCGGAGAGGAGCAGGGGAGGGGTGAGCTGCATCGGAGAGGCTCACGGGAGAAGAGGGACAATTGGAGATGGCGAGACAACTCTTCCACGGGGTTTTGCTTTTGAAAAGAGCAGAGAAATGACTTTCCACTGGAGATTGGGTGGGCTCAACAGCGGGGTCCTGCTGATGGGAGAAACCCCGGTGCACAGGCTGCTCGGGGACGGGGGCGCGGGTCCGGCCAGGAAGGGATGGACAGGCGCTTCGTGGTTCCTGTTGCTTCCAGAACTGGGAGGAAGGCCCCACGCCAAGGGGCGGGCATGCAGCCCCACGGGCCACGGGGCGAAGGGCATCAGGTGCCTGGGTCACGCCTGCAGCGCCCAGCTCCGTGGCGAGTGCTCCCTCCAGGCCGAGGGCAGCCACGGAAGGGGCACCAGGCCTCGCCAGACGGGAATCCCACGAGGCCAGGGGCCGGGGGGTGGGGAGGTGGGGAGCACGTGAATGAAGACCGCCGAGTCAGGTACGGACAGAGGGGAGGGAGGCTGCGGAAGGTTCTAGTGGGGGCTGGAGAGCTGCGGGGAGGAGACGGGAGGTGGCGGGCGGCGGGGCATTGCCGCGCGGTGCCTGTGGGAGGGCAAGCCTGAGCGAGCGTCCGTGAGGCCGCCTCTGCCTCAGCGTCCCCGTCTGGAGGGTGGGCGCGAGGGCAGCCGTGTCGCGGTACTGCTGGGGGTTAAAGGCCTCGGTCCCTGGCCAGTCAGCACGAGCCTCGGGGGCTCCTTAGCTCTCGCTGGCCTCCCTGCCGAGACTGGCCCCGGGGCTGTGGACCTGTGAGTCCCACGGGGAGAGCGCGAGTGCCCTGAGAGCCGCGGAGGCCGGAGGGCAGCGCCGAGGCCGGAGGGCGCGGGGCGGGCTGGGGGGGCCTGGGCGCAGCCGGCCGCATCCTCCTCCCTCCTGCGAGGCCATCCCCCAGAGGGCAGTGCAGGATCACCTCTCGGCCACAGCTGGGAAGCCGGCTCTCTCTGGAATCCCTGCACACGGGCCAACCTGCCAGCATTGGATTTTCCTCTGAACGCTCCTCTGTTTTCCGGCTCTGAATCGAATGCAGTCAGAGGCGCCCCGGGCGCTGCTCTCAGCGTGCTAGCTCACCCGGCCTTCCCGGCGGCTCCAGGCGGTGGTTACTGGGACCTCCACTCTATACAGAAGGAAGCCAAAGACCCGAGAGGTCAAGGCACTTGGCCAAGGCCACACAGCTAGGAAGAGAGGGGCTGATCCCTCTGCTCGACTGCAGGGGCACACGGGCTGTCGCTGCTATGGGAAGGGTCCCCGCCCTCCCTCCCCCGGCTGGTCTCCTACCTGACCCCCATCCCCAGTCTGGGACTTCGTCACTTCTTTTTTTTTTTTTTTTTTTAAGACTTTATTTATCTATTTGACTGAGACAGAGATCACAAGTAGGCAGGCAGAGAGAGGGAGGAAGCAGGCTCTCTGCTGAGCAGAGAGCCCGATGTGGGGCTGGATCCCAGGACCCTGAGATCATGACCTGAACGGAAGGCAGAGGCTTTAACCCACTGAGCCACCCAGGCGCTCCCCTTGTCACTTCTTCGTACTGATGTCTGGAGTGGCCTCCTGTACCTGTCCTTCCGCTCCAGCAGAGCAGGGACCTGGTCTGTCTGCCGGGGGCTGAGCACCTGCCACGCACCCGGGATTCAGACTCCGCACTGGCGGATGTCCCTGTTTCCAGGGGGATAGGCAGGAAGAGGGGCGAGAAACCCCGTTCTGGGCCAGTGCAGACCTGCTGCCTCCTCTCCCTACATCCCGGCCTCTGGGCTCGCCCCTCCTGCCACGCGCCGGGGCAGCCACGGCGGCCGGCTGCCGACGGAGCTGCGTTCTCCCTCCTTCTGCCGCCGGACCCTGCATCTGCTCGATGAACGGGGTGACGGCCGTGGCGGCTGGGGACAGCATGCGTCCCGGGCGTGTCTCCCCGATCCCCCCCAGGACCGGCCCTGCCCTGAGCCGGGGGTGGGGGGCCGGGGGCCGGCAGAGGTGGGGACTTCTCTGAAGATGCAGGAGGAAAGAGAGGGAGAGACGGGGAGGAGCGGGAAGGTGGGTGGAGTGGAGGCAGCCGGAAGGACGGAGAGGGGCAGCGGAGGCCGCCGGGAGGATGGGGGCCTCGGGAGCTCGGCTCCCCCACGCGTGCGTGACTTACAGTGGAGAGTAAGTGCTAGAACAGACTGGGCTGGAAAGCCTCCCCGCGTCAGGTCGGTGCCGCAAAGAAAACCGTATCTATTGGGACTCTGGGAACAAAGACTCCACGTAAACATCTCCCGAGGTGTGGAATCTCCGGGTGACTCAAGGACCTCACATCCAGACAGCAGAGTTGTGAAACCGAATGCCTGAGCGGGCTAGTCGGCCGTCTCCTGCGCCGACGACAGCGGGAGGCGGCCTCGGAGCGTGAGTCACCGGCAGCAGCGCCCAGGAAAATACCCAGGTCACCCCAATTACAGCATTATCGATCGCTGCCATCGCTCGGGAACCCAACCCAATGAAACTGGAGAAAACGCCAGCTGGGCCGGGCTGGGCCGGGAGGAATCCAGGCTTTGGCGCAGTCGGCCTTCCTGGCGGCAGCCTCTGCGGTCATGCCAAGCCACAGCCCTGTGTGGTCGAAGTGTGCGGAGGCACCGGCCCCTTTCCGCAGACGTGGGCACCAAGGCCCGCCGGGCCAGCGCCTCTCCCGCAGCGTGAGCCCAAGGTAGAGAACCCAGACCGAGGAAGGCTGCTGGGGCGAGGCAATGGGCCCTGGGGACCAAGGGCATGCAGGGGTGGGGGCGAGGGGCAGGAGAGCATCGAGCTGCCCCTGGAGGGGTTTCCGTTCACAGAGCATCTGTCGTGCACGGGCACAGACGTGTCAGCCACCACACTTGCTTTATCTCGATCTCGACCAAGTAGATGCCCAGGAACCAAGGCTCACAGAACGTGTTGCTTGCCCAGGGCCCCTCAGCTAACAAGCAGCTGCACGGGGCTAAACCCAGCCCTACCTGCCCCCAAGTCCACACTCTTTCCACGGGGACCCCCTGCCTCTCCGTTCCCCTCGTGTGCAGGTGGACAGAGGCGGGGAAGGGTCCCTGCCCCGTCTCCACGGAACATGTGTGCACGCAAGTGCGGCCGTGCCCACCAGCGAGGACGTGCGTGGTCGTGTGTCCCTGTGGGGCCTCCCCACCGCCCCCCGCCTGGCCCGGCCTCGGCCTCAGCAGAGCGGGGACGCCAGCTCCCGGCGGCCCACCCACGAGCCGGTAGCTCCCCATGCTCTTAATCAGTAAGATATGTTTCTGGAATAAAAACCACATCAGCATTTTTATTTTCAAGTTCAGACAAGGTTTTTTTTTTTTTTTTCTTCCCAATTTTCCCTTCACATGGGTGAGGCTAATCCTCTCGCCTTGACTGACAGGTCTTTAGACTCAGCCGTGCACGGAGAGAAGCAGAGAATCAAGGACAACAGCACCGAGGAGACTTTTCTTCTCCGCATTTTGCAGATTTCAGAAAGCCCACAACCCGTAATTACCGGTGCGAGATGTTGAAAAAGTGACACCAGACCGGTGGCTGGGCTGTCCTGGCAAACGCGGGGAGTGCCGCGGGGAGGGCCACAGGAGGGCTCTTGTCCTCGCCTTGTTTATCCCACAGACTCTGTCCTTTCCTCCTGAGGATCTGCCCTGGGGGGCGGGATGGCCCACAGGTAGACACTCCGGCCTGGGGGTGGGGAGAGGCAAAGCCCGGAGGGAAGGGGACCAGGAGGAGAAGAGGGGGGAGGGCCCAGGTAGGAGCCAGAGCTCTTGGAAAAACCACTTAAATCCAGGAAAATGCAGACTAGGCAGGAGCCTCTCTGTCAGGAGTGGGGAGGCTTCTCCATAGCTACGGAGCAAACAGTAGAACTTTCCATGCCCCTTCTTAGTGTTTTCCAGAGTATACTCAGACCCAGCCTCTGTCCTGGAATTGAACTGACCTTGAGTTAATAAAAGGGGTGTGGCAGTGGGGGGCCAAATCCTGGGTGTGTGTTTGGGAAGTTCTCCAACACTGAAGCCAAGCCCCAAAGGCCCAGTTATCTTTGGCCCCGTGAGGAAGGGGTGGGAGATGGGAGCAGGGAGAGCTTGGAGCAAGGCTCCTTCCCAGGTGTGACTCCGTGGGGTCCTTCTGGCATTCTCAACGGGGTCATTCTTCACTGTGGAGCCTGGTCCAGGCACTGCTGGACATCTGATACCCCAGCCCCTGCCCTCTAAATGTCCGTGATGGGGACAGAGTCTGGGAGTGTGACAACTCACACTTCCACACATTCCTAAATGCCCCCTGGTGGGGGCAAGGGGTACTGCCTCCAGAGAGGGACAGGTAGAAATCAGGTGTGCTGCCACTCCAGGATGGGGGGTTGGGGAGGGGGGGAGAAGGACCGGGTCGGAGATGAGGGCCCCCTGGGGTCCAGCTGCCTTGAATGTCATCCTGGGGAGTCAGACCTGAAGAAGTTCGGGGAGGGGAAGGGCATGGCAGACTTGTGTTGTAGAAAGGTCACAGGTTGCCAGGTGAGGCGTGCTTTCGAGGGCATTAAGACTGGAGGTAGAGGCCTGGGATTTTCTTTGTGGAAAGAGTAATCGCAAATTCAATTTCTTTAATAGATATAGGGTTATCCGAATCTTCTAGTTCCTTTTGTGTCCATTTTGAAAGTCTGAATCTTTCACAGAAATAGTTTTGGTATAATGTCATATTCTCATTTTCCTTTAGTGTCTGTAGGATTTGTAGTGATGTCCCATCCTTCATTCCTCATAATTTGTGGGTTTTTTCCTCCTGAGCAATCTCACTGGGGATTCAGAAATATTGTCGATCTTTGCAAAGAACCAGCTTTTGATTTTATGGATTCTCACTACCATTCGCCAGTTTTCTACGTGATTGGCTCATGCGTTTAGTGGTGCTGTTTACGTCCTTCTATTTAGTGGTTCATGGGCTCTTCTTTTTCTAGTTTGTGGTGGAAACTTAGATGATTGATTTTTTTTTTTAAGATTTTATTTATTTATTTGACAGAGAGAGAGAGAGATCCCAAGTAGGCAGAGAGAGAGGCAGAGAGAGAGGAAGGGAAGCAGGCTCCCCGCTGAGCAGAGAGCCCGATGTGGGGCTCGATCCCAGGATCCTGGGATCATGCCCTAAGCTGAAGGCAGAGGCTTTAACCCACTGAGCCACCCATGCGCCCCTAGATGATTGATTTTAAACTGCTCTTCTAATAAAGCATTTTAAAGCCCTACATATCCCTTACTTGACATGCATTTCAAGAATGTTCATACATTTGCCTTTTCCTTATCATTCAGATGAATCTTTTAAATTTAATAATTTCCTTTTTGACCCACTGGTTACTTAGAAGTGTACATCTTAACTTCCAAGTGTTCAGATATTTTCCAGATTTTTGTTATAGATTTTAATTTAATTCTGTCATGGTCAGTACTTAATTCAGTATACGAAAGCATGCACGTTCTGTATAATTTCAAGCATTAAAATGGGGGCACTTGGATAGAATTCTGTGTGACAATCAAAGAGAAGGCAGAAGGAAAAGTTAGAGTAAACTAAAACAAGCATGTTCATTTTTAAGATGGATTATGATGGGGGTCACATTTTTTGATATTTCAATTCTACTCGAATTACTGAAAGGAGTGATATAATATTTTAAAGTAGCTCTACTACTTATGGCAAATTATATTACGTCTAGCTATAAAGACCAAAGATCAAAAACTTAAGTATCAGCTTGAAATGTTGGTATCATTTTTTCCCGAAGTTCTTTTAGGGAGATGTGAACAAAAAGTTTGAAGACAACTAGGCTAGATAATGAATAAAAGGAACTTGGAATGGGAGGTTTCCTTTTTCTTTAAAACGGGCGCTACTTGAGCCCACTAGAAAGGGTACAGGAGCGAGGAGGCCCCTGCGCGTGGGGACGGGGCCGTCGGGAAAGGCAGGTCAGTGTCGGCAGAGCGCAGGTCTGTGAAAGGCACAGGGCTCTGCTGGCCATTTCGGGACTCCTGTGCCCTGCTGTTTTCTAATGGTGTCAGGTTCACTTCCCTCCCCCGGTGCAATTCTGAGTCCCACTCACGAAACACTCTAGGGCAGAGCGGCCTACTCCGGGGAGTACTGGAAGGTGCGGGTTAAGGTGGACCCAAGTCCTTGAAGATTTCCTGGAGAAGGAGAGCGTTATGGTGGAGCCTGAAGGAATGGCAAGTATTTAGGAGAACAGGGAGAGGTAGGACTGGCTCCGGTCCTGTGGAAGCAAGCAGGGCGGGGCTGAAGCCAAGGCCGAGTCCAGCCCGGGCTCTGCCTTCCGCTGCCAGGGCACCATTCTCTTTGGGGTCTACTCCCCCACCCCATGGGGGCCCCAGCAGAACAGATGCCGTTGCCGAGCATCAATGATGAGCCCCTTACCGAAGCCAGAGGGCTGGTCCTCACCTTAATTCTTGCTTGATGGAGAAGGGGTGGACACCGGTGCTCAGAGACGCCCAGCAGCATGCCGAGCTCACACAGCACTGGGACTGGGGCCGGAGTTGGCAGCTCTCCCCTCTGCCAGGCGGGCTCTGGCCTGGCCTGTTTTTGCCTCGTCCAACACGCCTGCAGCTTCCAGAGGGAGACTCTATGCTGGGGGCTCCCCATCATCTCAGGCCACAGCCCGAAGTCCTTGGGCAGGCAGGTGACCCTTCAGCACGAGGTGGCCGTTGTCTCTTGCCCCAGGCTGATGTCCACACCGGCCCCCTGCCTGGAAGGCCCTCCCGGCCGTCCTGACCTGTGTGAGCTGTGGCTGGGAAGACTGAGACCCTCAGGGCTGTGGCTTCTTCGCTTCCAGGTCTTCTTCCCCACAGGACACGCTGAAGGCCACGGTGAGAGCATCTGCTTGATTCAGCCTTCAGTGCCGCGAGCGCTGCGGCGCGGCATTCCTTTGCTAGGGCCGCCGCACTCTGGCTCCGACAACAGCAATCCATCCTCTCGCGGTTCCCGGGGCTGGAAGCCAGAGATCAAGGTGCGGGCGGCTGGTCTCCTCTGAGGCCTCTCGCCTTGGCTTAAAGGTGAGCCTCCTCTTGCTGATTTTCGTGTGAGTCCGTCTGTGCACACACACTCCTGCTATCTCTCTGTAGCCAAATTTCTTCTTCTTAGACATCAGATTGGATTCAAGTTCACCCTAACAGCCTCATTCTAATCACCTCTTTAAAGAGCCCTATCTCCAAATATAGTCACATTCTAAGGTGCTGGGGTTAGTGCTTCAATACGTGAGTATGGACAGGGGAATGTGATTTGCCTCTAAAAGCACTGGATACACAGGGGACATCAGACAGACACAGCCCCTGCTCTCACTGGCCCCCTAGCACAGAAGGCCAGAGAAGCCACCGGCTGACAGTCCCCTCCCCCAACGACCCTACGGCAGCTGCTCCTCTGGCCACCCTCCTCCCGAGTCAGTGCTCCATCCCCACATGGCCCTTGCACCGCCTCGGACTCCCAGGACCCCAAAAGGTGTGATGGTTCATTTTCTGCATCAACTTGGCCCAGACATTTGTTCAAACAGGATTCCAGGTGTGGCGCGGGCGGGGGGTGGCGACTGTGGACGAGATCTGGGTTTGTGTCACTGGTCGGGGTGAAGCCGATGGCTCTCCCCAACTGATTGGCCCAATCCATTCAGTGGAAGGCCCCAAGACAGCAGAAAGGCTGACCTCCCCTGAGAAAGGGCGGGGAGGGGGGGTTTCTCCTCCTGCCTGACAGCCTAGAGCTGGGACTTCTGCTTCCTTCCTGCTTTTGGACTCTCTCGGAAACACTGGCTCCTCCTGGAGCTTGGAGGCTTTTGGACTCAGACCGGAACGACACCGTCGGCTCCCCCGGTCTCCCCCTGCTGACGGTGGACCCTGGGACTCATCCGCTTCCAAAAATCACACGTGCCGATGCCTGAGAATAGCCCTTTCTACCTACACCTACACGTGCTGTGGCCTCTGTTCCTCGGGGAACCCAAATAAAGAGGTCCTGTGCGGACCTCACCCTTTTACAAACAGGGACACTGAGGCTCACAGGGACCTACAAACAGGGCTTCCTCTAAGCGGAGGAGGGTCCATCACTCCTTTTCTGAGCCGCAGGGCCCTTCACCTGCTGCTTCTCTCTGGTCCCCAGGAGGGTGAGCTGCTCCACGGACCCACCAGCTCCTGCCAGCCCGACTGGGCCAGCTCACGCACACACTTGAGACAAGGCCTTGCAAAGTCCCCTTTCCTGCCCGCGGGACCGCACCAGGGAGACTCTGCGATCCCAGCTGCCTAGGGTCCTGGTCTGATTGAAATACAGAGAGGCCGTTGAGGCCTCCCCTAGGAATGATGTGCTCCTGTGACCTTGCCCAGGCAGGGAGTGGGACATCCCAGGGCCTTCGAGAAGCTGCTCTGGGCTTCACACCCCACCCCCTCGGGCTCTGCTCCCTGGTGTCTCTTTCATTCTCTACTGGATGGGGCTCCGGACCATTGACTTCCCCTCCTGCTCCCGGCACGCTCAGCTCTGGAATCCGGTGACAGGGTGGCTGCATCCAGTTTGACCCCTGGCACTCTCGCTGGGCAAACTTCTGCACGTGGCGTCAGGCTTTCTCAGCCCGTGGACACTTGAGCCACAAAACCTGCCCCAACAGCCCGGGGCCGGCACGAGGCGTGGTGCTGGCGACGCGAGAGGGTGAGACCGCGTCCCTGCCTTCCTGGCAGCCACACAAGGCTCCATGACCACGCCTCTGTGGTGGCAGATGCTGCTGACGGTCCCCACGACCCGCTGTCCCTCCTTCCTGCGGTCAGGGACCACTGGCACTCTGAGTGGGCCAATCACCACCCAACCAGAGACTACGCAGTCTGGTTTCCCTTAGGAATCCGTGTGGCCCTGGGGCGAAATTCTCGCCCAGAGAACGCGAGCGAAAGAGACGCAGGCCAAGTCCAGACCGCCTGCTTCAGAGGACACTGCCTGCCCTTCCCCTCCGTGCTTCCTCCCAAAGGCAGGAAAATTGGCACAACAGGCCACCCAACTTCGCTGTGCACAAGGGGGACACCGCAGGAGACGGCAGAACGACAGGACGGGGAGGAGCCACGTCCCTGCTGACCCTGAGAGCTCGGGGTACCCCGCCCCGCCCGCCCGTCTGCCGCTCCGACGCTATTACGCCGGGAGAAGTAAGCTTCCTTCCTGCCGGGCCTCAGTATTTAAGGTCTTTGGGGAGAGCAGCTCAACCTGCTCCGGGTGGCAATCTTGGTTAGGTGTGACACAGGAAACCCAGACAGACTGAGACATAACACTGACGCGCACAACGCCAGGCATTCTCACAAACTGAACACACCCGCGTGACCACCACTGCTCTTCCCCGCAAAGGGAACCACTACCCTTCCTCCCACAGTTTAACCTGCTGACGAACATCATGGGGACAGTCATACGGTTGTCATTTGGGCGTAGCTGCTCCCTGGCGAGTGTGGCCACCGGACCCTATGCTCTGAACGTACCGCGACCTTAGTCCTTGTGCCGCTGGTGGCTCGGGACCTTCCCCGGTCCTGGCTCTCAAAGTCCAACGCCGGTCTGGACATTGACATCTCCTCTGTCTCTGGGCTCACCCACACACACTTCTGTTAGGTATGAACCTTGCAGTGGAAATGCTGGTCACACGATATGCTAATCTTCCAAGGTTAGCAGAAAACACCAAATTGTTTCCCGAAGTGGTTATAGGGTTGTGCCAATTTCCAATTCCACCAGCCGTGTTGGAGAGTTCTGTCTGCTCCACATCCTCACCGACAAACACATGGTATTGTTAGTCTTTTTATTTTTAGCTATCCTGGTGGGTAGTGGCGGCATTTCACTGTGGCTTTAATTTGCATTTCTTTGATTACTAATGAGGTTGCGTACCTTGGTATGTTTGGCGAAGAGCTATCTCCCGTGTGCAGTGCCTGCTGTAGTTTTGGGCCCGTTTCAAACAACGTTTTGAGATGCAGTTCCTAAACTATCTGGGATATGAGCCCTTTGTCAGTTATACACTTCAGTCTCCTCTCCCATCGCCTTTCCACCAATTGTGACTTCATGCTTCAGGCAGTCCATTTTAACAGCTCGCACCACATAATTAGGAAATTGGACCCTATCTGTTGCGAGACTCGTTTCCTAGAAGTTCCAGCATTTTGCTTTTCCTGTTCACACTAGCAATCCATCTGGCAATTGATATTTACTCATGGTGCAAGGGAAGGGTCAGGTTTCCTTGGGCCTCTACAGATACTCGGTGGCCCGTGCCCGATGGGCTGAGATCACCCTCTCCCCACGCTCGGCCATGCCTTGAGAAGAAAAAATACATCAAGTGTCCATAGATGATAATCTGGTTTTGGACTCTGTTCTGCTGCTAAACTTGCTTTTCACAGTTCCGAGAACCATTCTTCTTTCAAAGCATATTGGCTATTCTTGGCTTTTTCCATTTCCGCGCACACTTTATAATTTATTGAAATGTTTTATTTTCTAAATCTTCATTCCTGGTGTGTAGAAACTCAGCGAATCTTCATATATTACCCTCGTGTTCAGTAACCTGGCTAGACTCATGAATCACGCTAATGTTTCGGGGTGCAGACCTTTTCTACACGAGATGCACGAACCACCCCAGCGCCTGCTTGAGGTCTTTCCTGATCACAACACTTCAGTCTGGTTTTTTGATCTACCTCTGGCTCTTTCACCGTTCCAGCAGAAGACTACACATAGGTGGTGAATTTTGATTCCTCTTGCCTTATTCTTCATATCGAAGGGAAAAATTCCAGCATTTCTTCACAAAGTGCAGGACTTGCTGTAGGGGTTTTTGTAGATAGTCTTAATCGTAGTATCTCCATTTGCTATTTTTTTAATTAATAACATGATTGTTGTATTTTTACTGACTTACTTTTTCTGCAGGGATTGATCGTGATTTTAATGTTTACATTGTGATGTTTATTGACATTTAAAAAAATGTTACACCAATCCTGCATTCCTAAAATATAGTTTGTTAATAACATGATTAGGCTGTCTGGGTCCACGTTCATGGCTAAGATTGGTCTTCACTTTTCCTTTCTTCCGATAAACCTTTCAGGTGTTAGTCTCAAGGTTATGCTACCCTCAGAAAGTGCATTGTGACGTGTTCCTGCTCTTTTCTGTTAGAGTCTGTGTGTGATTGGCAGTATTTCTTCCTAAAATGCTTTAAATGTTTTAAAGATTAAATATTTAAAATATTTTAAGACATATCTCATTGTTTTGCTTTTTTTTTTTTTTTAAAAGGAGTTTGTTCACGTCAGCCATAAGTTCAAATTTATTAGATAAAATAGTCACAATATTATTCTATGGACTTTCAGCATTCACATGATCCATGGTGACAGTTTTATCATTAATGCATTTTTAAATTCTTTTAACGGTTTTTACTTATTTGACGGAGAGAGACACAGCGAGAGAGGGAACATAATCAGGGGGAGTGGGAGAGAGGGAGAAGCAAGTTTCCCACCGAGCAGGGAGCCCGACCCTGAGATTGTGACCTGAGCCAAAGGCAGACACTTAACCAACTGAGCCACCCAGGTGCCCCAAATGCATTTTTAAAAAATATTTTATTTATTTATTTGACAGAGAGATCACAAGCAGGCAGAGAGAGAGGAGGAAGCAGGCTCCCCACTGAGCAGAGAGCCCGATGCGGGGCTCGATCCCAGGACCCTGAGATCATGACCCGAGCCGAAGGCAGAGGCTTAACCCACTGAGCCACCCAGGTGCCCCAAATGCATTTTTTTTTAAGAAGAAATTTTTGGCTTTATCTTTGCTGTATGTTTCTTTTTTAATTTTTAAAATTATTGTGGTTGTTTCCTGCTTAATTATGTTTTGCTCTTATGTTTATTACTTATTTTTTCCCCTTAGTTGTGCATTTAAGTCATGTTCATTCTACTGAAGGATGTTTAGGGGATCAATTCTCCGCCTTCTTTTCTCACATGTGCATTTAAGGTAGCAAATCTCCAACTAAATAGCTTTAATTGCAGCTCACAAACCTCATATACAGTATTTAAAAAATATATTTATTTGAGAGAGAGGGAGAGCAAGGGTGCACACGAGCAGCGGCGG
This sequence comes from Mustela nivalis, assembly GCF_964662115.1. NCBI lineage: Eukaryota > Metazoa > Chordata > Mammalia > Carnivora > Mustelidae > Mustela > Mustela nivalis. The sequence goes on from NC_139026.1 coordinate 3,565,107, forward strand.
GGCAGGGGCAGGAGAGGGAGAGACTCCAGGTTGACCACTGAGCCAGATGCGGGGTTCGATCCCACAACCCTGAGATCATGACCTGAGCTGAAACCAAGAGTTGGGGTACTTAACAGACTGAGACACCCAGGCACCCCCTATATGTTAGTATATTCATTAACGTTCACTTAAAAATACTTTCTGATTTTCATAGTTCTAACCCTTAGGTGTTTGAGAAATGTATTACTTAGTTTCTAAAATTGTGGAAATTTTCTAGTTATTTGATATGCAGCTTAACTGTTCCAGGATCAGAACATATTCTGTATGATTTTAATCCTTTGAAATTTGTTGGTATATGTCCTATGGTACAGCAATGGCAGATCTGGTAAGTGGTTTCACATGTATTTTGAAAGTATGCGAACTCTACAGGTGTTGGGTGCGATGTTTTATGGAAACCAAATAGGGTCGACCCTATTAATTGCTCGAAACTTAATATTTTTATGGGACCTTTTTGTCTGCTTATTTTGCCATTTGCTAAGAGAGGACAGACCATGGCAAGCTGACCGTGACTCCAACCCCTTCTGCCGACTGGGGCAGGAACACTGGCAGGCGGCTGTCACTCGACACTGGCTGGGAGCAGGTGACAGCCCCTGCAAAGGGAGAAGGGGGAGGGGGGGAGGGAGGGAGACGGACGCAATCGCCCCTTAGCGGACTGAAGGGAAGAACCGCCCATCTAGGCAAAGCGGTGTTCACGCTAACTTTCTTTTGCTACTGCCTTCTTGAGACTTCAAGATTAAGGTTTTGACTTCCAAGTGTTATTCCCAAGAAGTCAAACATCCATTCCCTTTCTTTAGACTATACATGTGGACATTAGACCTTGTCGCTGTACCCTGTGTCTCGTACCCCATCTCTCTACTTTCCACCATTTTGTCCCTCAGTGGTTCATTTTGGGTATTTTCAACTGGTTGGTCTTCCATGTATAATTTCTCTCTTTTGGCTAAAACCACCTACTGACTCAATTTTAGTTATATTTTCTCTGGTTCATGAATCTTTGTAAGTCCCTTTCATCCTGTGTCTGTCCCGCCTTTCGCTGACACGTTGGAGGTCAATCTTCAATCTCCTCTTGCATCTCTGTAAACACTGAACAAGACTGTTTTAAATGTTTGCTTCTGTGTTCACTATTACTTATGCCTTCTCTTAGTTTTCATTATCAGTTGTCTTGTCACCTCGTATTATTTCTGATTTGAGTGCCAGAGAACATATATGGAAAATTATACCAATAATTTGAGATCAAAGGTGGTATCTCTTTCCAGAGAGGACTTTTGCTGCCAGGTTCCTGGGACAGCAGAAATCCAGGCTGGCTGAAGCCACAGCACACCAGGTTACTGAAATTCAATTTCCAGGGCTGAAAGTATTTTAAACTGAGAGTCGTCCCCTGAGTTATTTCTGGCTCATGATCACTCTTCTGATACAGCCCTTCGGGGTCCTGACCTAAACAAACAGAGGTTTACCAGGCAATAGTCCCCATCACCTTGGCTCCTAAAGGCCACGAGAAACTCCAGTCTCTTTCTCTCTCTGAAACGACAAAACCTCTAGAGGAAAAAGCAGCCCAAACACCAGGCTCATCTCCTAGCCTCTGGCTATTCCTGGGTCCTGGCCCTGTAATTTCTCACTGTCCCGTTAGCTCCCAGGTACCTTCAAATAGTAGTTTAAAAATATGCTGGCTGGCTTTTTAGTCATCTTCAGGGAGGCTGGTCAGAACCATCATGGATTTTGGAGCGCCCTCTCTTTTCTAACATAAATAATTCTCTAAGAAAATGCCCTCTAGCTCCCCAACCTATCTTTCTTCCTTGACCTCCATAGTGTACACCATACAATGCAAATGAAGCCCTAGCACCAAGATGTTCACAACAGCATTTATAATGATGAGAAACAGGCTACAAAATGCCTAATGGTAAGAGGATGGTTCAGTCCACGATGCAATATTCTGATGATGCAGTCAGTGAAACTCTTCTAGGGTTGTGAGTGTACAGACATATCTGAAGCTATAATGTTAAGTGTAGGCTTATATGTAGGCTTAAAATATGGGCTACACGTTGGAGGCGGTCCTCTTCTCTACACACTCCCGCACGAGACAACCCCCTTTATCTCCATGCATTCAAGCATCATCTACGTGACTCCAAACATGGATTCCCAGCACTGACTATCTTCTGGGCTCCCGTCTTATATACCCAATTATTTTCCAAAGTCATCTCCATTGGGAGGTCTTAAAAGCATCTCAAACTTCATTTGCCCTAAGGTGACTCTCGATTCTCTCTGTCCCTTCACACCAAACTTTTCCACTTTGGGGAACATACAATCGTCTACCTAGCTGCTCAACAAAAATTTATGAGTTATTCTTGTTCATTTCATCGAGCCCATCCCCCAAAATCCATCAGCGAGTCCTATGAACTCCAAGATACACACCACATGTAAACCTGTCTCCCCACAGCCACCTACCCCCGTGTGTCTAAGTCACCATCACCAGGAGCTCCATAAATGGTGTCTCGGTTTCTCTTTCCACAATTCATCTGCCACACAGCCACAGGAGTGGTCACCAAAAAACGCCATGTAGATCTTCTATTTCCTATGCCGAGTGCCACTTAGTGCCCTCCCAACACATTTAAGAGTCAAATGCCCCCAGGACCTCCAAGACCCTGCGTGATCGGACTCGGGCTTACCCCGTCTGACCAAGTCTCCCCGCTCACCAGGCACTGGCCCCACTGGCCCGGCCACCCTCCTGGCCACTGACCACGTGAAGCTTGCCACTCAGGGCTTTTGTGCTCGGTGCTGTCTCACAGTGAACGCTCTGCCCCAGCTCTCCGCACAAGTCAGACGTGACCGTCTCAGAGAGGACACCCCACTTACCATCCATATCGTTGCCTTGTTTTCTTCACGGCGTTCACTGCAGTATGGGATGCCCTGGTTCTTACCTACCTGTTCGCGTGTTAATTTTGTCCTTCTCATCAGAACCGAAGCTTCTCGAGCGCACAGGCTGTGTCTGCCTTCTCTACCGCTGGGCACCCGGTGCCTGCCTGGGACACTGCCTGGGGAGATGGAGACCCTGGGCAGTTAAGCAACTTTCTCAGGACCACCCAGCTGGCAGTCTGTGGAGGTGAGGCTTAAACTCGGGATTTCCTAACTGCGAGCCCACGTGCTTCCCAGGGAGCTCCCCTTGCTTTATGTCCTGAGCCACAGTCCAGGCACTTCTGCTAGATTTACTATCCATGCCTCTGGGAAAGAAGCCATACTTTCCTCCTCACTCATACCCTCCTAATTAACCACAGCAGCAAATCACCACGCATTTACTGCTGTGTGGCCCGGGGCCTTAACCCCTGCAGCTCAACTTCCTCATCCATGAAATGGGGTTAATCCTAAAACACGCCGTGTCATTGCTCTGAAGGTTCAACGATTATTATTTTCCAAGTGCTGAGAACCCTGCCCAGTACACAGAAGGCATCACACAAGTACTTGTTCAAGAAATAAAAGGCATTTGTGTGTCCGGCACCGTGGGGACGGGGTCAGCGGGAGACAAGGTGAGGATTCCACGTGTTTCCATCAGACATACTCATAGTGGAGGTGGGAGGGGCCCGAAGACACAGGTCCAGCAGGGAGGGTAGTGGGCAGTAAGGAATGCTTGTGCCATAACAGGTACTGTCAGCACGTTCATCAGTTTTTACTCTCAGACACACCTAGATGTTGGTGCTACTGTGAGTGCCATTTTATTGGTTGAGCAAATGGAGGCGCAGAGCTTATGGAGCCTGCCTGGAGCTACCCGGGCGAGAAACGGGGGCCGCAACCCATGCGCTCACTTCCATATAAGCCTTTCGACCACCGTAGCGCTCTACACTGTGCTAGAAACCTCATGTAAGCGCCCACGGAATGGATGGACGTAAAACAAGGGCACACTGGGCATAAAGAAAGAACGTATGTTACACTGTTGAAACAAAAAGAAACATTTAATGTCATGTTTCTACTTAAAGGTTTCAATTGGAGCAACAATGAATGATGACCAAAACTTTCAAAAAGTCATTTCCGCTGACATAATCGGTTGTGATGAGGAAAGTCCAAGGAGCGGGCTAACACCATCACCGCTACAGGTACAGAAAAGACTTACCTTTAACATTTATGTAGGTTATAGATGGTAAATTTGATTTGATGTAAAAAAAAAATTCCAAGTAAGTATATATAAAAATTTGTAGGAAGGAGCAAAATAGATATTCTAGCATACAAATGCAAGGGGGGGAAAGGGAATTTTGAAAACAAGGTTTCTAACTGAGTTCTCACACACAGGCCCCTGTGGCTGGAATGATCAGGACCGCGGACAGCACCCAACGTGCCCTTCGGTGGGGGGCAGGAGGGAGCCAACCTCCAAACGACTGGGTTTGTATGAGACTCTGAGTATTAGGGTTCCTCGTCAACTTCGCCGCATTTTACAGTTCTGTCTCAATTTTACTGACTCGCATGTAAAGACCAGCTCCTACGTGCAGAACCTGCTGACGAGGGAAGACGTATTTTCACGCCTCCCTCCTGCAGCAACTGCCATTGCTACGAACAAGGTCTTTGTTTATTCATTCGGGGAGGACGGGAATGAAAGGAGCGTGATGACATTTCAGTAACATTTAAATCCCAGGTGTTGGTAAAAGAACAGGATATTGATGCCTTCAGTAGATATTGGCTGTAAGACACACACACACACACACACACACACACACAAAACATGTTAATTTTTTATTTAAAATGTACTAATTGTAGCTCAAATGACCGCAACCACTTCTCTATGTTCAATTTTCGAAGATGGGCATCTCTTAGTTGTTTCCAAGCTCTGTGGCTAGATTCAAAAGTTACTGAACAAAAATGTATCTCTAGATCAGCTCCTCAAAAAACCTCATTAACAACCCTATGAGGTGTATTCACAGGGACATACACACACATATAAAATACGGACAAATTATAATAGCATATTATTAGAATGGTGATAGTAAGTATTTTTGAAATATTAACATCCTTGTTAACGCATTAAAAACCATTCTGCAAATACTTAGGACTCAGTATCAAGCAGAACAGGCTTCCCCCACTTTCTCTGATAACGAAACAGGCTACAAAATTGAACAGCTTTGTTAGTTTGCTCTTGGAAGCAATAATACAGCCACGGAACTTGCTGCGACCGTTCTGTCCCTTTACAAATGCTGTTAGGCTGGCCTGCCTTCCTTTCTTCTTCTTCTAAATGACCGATTGAGCTGGTGATTTAATCCTCTGCAGCAAGCATGTAAGACGAGGCTCTCAGAATGGCCAAGCCCCTGGCAGAGGACAGGGAAGCTGCTGGTCTTGCTGGAGGCTCAGCCAGCCAGGGCATCCAAGCAGCCACAGTGCAGCCGTCAGCATGTTTTCACTGTGCGAGTCCCACATTTCCCAGTTAGAAAACACACAGCCATTACCCCTTTCTGTGTTCCCACACAAGGCTCCCTTTTGTTTATTTGTGTTTGTTATCATATGGCTTATACCGACATGTTTGCTTGATTCCACTGGTGTGCACACATCACTGAGGGGGAAGAAAAAGAAATGTCTATTGCAAACTTGTTAAAAGGAAAAAGGGACTCCCACTGGTTTTTTTTCCTGTGGCGGGGGGGGGGGGGACCCTCTGTTTAGAGGACAGGACGTTAACTCTTTGTGTCCCGGGAAAGAATGACTTCTTCGTGCACTTTAAATTTTGCAAAAGGCTTCTTTACTGATGGAGTGTCATAAATGAGAGGGAAAAAACGTTATTCACAGATGACCACGATTCTAGAAGCTGACGTTTTTTCGGACATAGAGAGTACATTAGCACAGGGGACCACTTTTATTTCATTCTGAACATACTTGAGATGTTTTTACAAAAGCCATTTAAAGGACGACTACAAAAAACGTCGGAAGCACTTTACTCTGGAACGATCAGTATTTCGGTTAACGCTTCTGGCAGAATCTTTCTATTTTGGAAAATTCAACAGGAACTGTGCAAAATCTCTAGAGAGCTTACAGTAACGGGCTGTCCAGGAATGTTCATACATGACCTCCCTCCTAGAGCTTTTGTTGCTTACATCAATGACCTAAAATTCCAGTGCTCGTTTAATCCAGCTCCAGCTCTGAGTACGTATTTGGTGGGGTGGGTAGAAAGAGATGCTCAGAGATACAGGGTCAAATCTGCTCCCGCTCCCCAAAGCTACTTTAGCAATTCCACAAAGTGGAGCCGTGGCCAGACCTGGAGTGGCGTGCTTCAGGAGACCATGTCCTTGAAAGTGAATAGGACCAGGAATCTCTTTAATCCTGTGGTCCTGTCACAAAGTCCTCTTCACAGACGCAGGCAGCCCCCGGGAGCACAATGGCCCAGGAGGTCTCTTCCCGGGTGATTTGGAAAGAGAAGAGTTAATGGCCTGCACACTCTCCCCACTCTCTCCCCAGGGCCAGGCTCAGTGACAAGCACAGCCCAGTCCCTAAAATGAAGAGCGAGCTTCTCTATTCTTCAGCATCTCTCGAATTAATTAGCTGGAAATGAGTCTTGTCAATGTTTTGGAAAGGCAGAAAGGGTGAAAAGAGATTGCTAGAATTAATCACAGTGAGAAACTACTTCAACTGCCTGCCAGAGTGCGGAAAACCCAACAGGCAGAGAAGAAAAGGAACCGGGCTGATTCGCCATCTGAAGGAACAAATGGAATCCGATCAAATGCTCCAGGCTTTGCCAAATAAGGGATGCACCCTCCCTCGAGAAGAAGAATTTATTATCTGTTGCCACAGTAAGTACAATGTATTACTGAAACGCACACTGTATCCATGGGGACAAAGGCAAACCAGACAGTTTCTAAAGCAAAGAAACAACAGGATACTCAGGTACTTTCACTTTCGAGCTTACCCACATCGAACTCTATTATCTAAAGGAGTCACGTGTTCCTGAATTTACACTTAATAAATCTTCAAACACTTGCGATTTCACATACTGCAGAAGACGGAAAATCCAGGAAACAGATTCCAAAAATTCAGGTATTTTGATGGAGAGCCCATTCACTAAGAAGAAACAAAATAGAACAAAATGACAGATATAACAGATCTATTTTTAAGAGTCATCCAAGGCGGGTGGGGAAACAGCAGATTTTGGTCAAGAGCTGAGAGAGAAACCTGGAACAACTCGCCCAGCATTCGACAGGGAGATGCCTGTTCTCTTCACAGTAGCCCTCTCTCCACCAGAAAATCCAGACACTTTGACCATGTAAAAATTCTGATATGATTTTTCTATTGAACTTTTCAGACAACAGCAGCATAAAGCTAGGACAACAACAACCAAAAAACCCCCAAATTATTGGCAACTAAATTTCAGGCTTTCTTGGCCATTTTAGAAAGTAAAGTGCTCCCAGCCATATTCTCCAGAAATTCAAAAGATTCATCTGAATGATAAGGAAAAGGCAAATGTATGAACATTCTTGAAATGCATGTAAAGTAATGTTTAAGGGATATGTAGGGCTTTAAAATGCTTCATTAGAAGAGCAGTTTAAAATCAATCATCTAGGGGCACCTGGGTGGCTCAGTGGGTTAAAGCCTCTGCCTTCAGCTCAGGTCATGATCCCAGGGTCCTGGGATCGAGCCCCACATCGGGCTCTCTGCTCAGTGGGGAGCCTGCTTCTCCTCTCTCTCTGCCTGCCTCTCTGCCTACTTGGGATCTCTGTCTGTGAAATGAACAAATAAAATCTTTGGGAAAAACAAACAAACAAACCTGTCACAGGCCGAGGGGACAAGGCGTTGGGACCCAGAGGGGGCCCCGGCACACTCACCAGTGGTGGCGGGTCACTAGTAGGCTTCAGAATCAGCTTGTCGCCCCTCTTCTCCACCTCAAAGCCCATCTTTTTCAGCAGGGACGCGTCCGCCAGCCCCTGCTCCTCCATCTTGGCGATGAGGTCTTGGTTCTGACTGTTGTCCTCGGTGAGGTTGCGGATGGCGTACACCACCCACTGGGTCAGAACTGGGGGCCGAGTGAAGGAATCTGCCGACACGGTTCCCCGTGTCTGAGGTTCACGTGAGCGTGACGGGAAAGGGAGGGCAGGGACACAGCATCAGCGAACACGTTCTCACGGAGCGTGTGCTACGGACACGCCGCCCAAGAGGGAGTAATGAAAAAGCGGGAACACAGGCACTTACATGTGTGTCCCACGTGTGTGCGCCCGCGTGTATGCACCCACGTGTGCGCCCGCGTGACGGCCAACACGGGGAGGTACTTGATCGAGATTTGATGAATGAACGAGCAGGGAAGCAACATCGGAACTCTGATCGCGTGCGCGCGCGCAGAGACCCGTGGTGCTGAGCCGCCGGGGAAGAAGACACGACGGTGTCAGTCATGAAGATGCCAAGTGGGAAGCAGACAGGAGACTCGTCTTGCCCAAAGCCAGCTCCGTTATAAAGAACTGCTCCCTAGCAGTCAGCACAGAATTCCCCTCATTCGGCTGCACTTGAAGGAGGGAGCCAGAAAGCCTTTGAAGGATTTGCTGCGTCCTCTGGCCTGGCTGCACCCAGCCTTCATCTGCACCCAGCCACGTCTGGGCAGCATCGGCCACAGCAGAAGAAGACAGGACGGCTGTGTTAGTTAGCAAGGTCTTTTCTTGAGTGACCAAGAACTGTGTAAATCTCAGAAAAGCATTAAACCTACGTTGTTCTAGAAAAGACTGCAGAGAAACCGGGTACCAACTCATGGATCCAGGGACACAAAAGCGATGCCCAGAACAGCGGGCCTGGCACTCTCTGTTGGTCCAGAGGGGAACAGCAAACACCCAGGGGAGTAAACACTTTCTCTGAGAAAGCAAGACCTCCCTGCCCCCGATCGGATGGACGTTGGCAAGACAAACAGTCCCTTTCCCCTGACTGCCACATGCTTCCTGTGCCGGCATTTCTGATGTCAGAATGGGGTATCTGTGTCCCCCCCCCCCACGATGTATCAGACTCTTTAGCCTGAAGGTCCTGGCTCCCAGCACAGCGGCGAGGCCGGGCCCCTCGCTGGACATGAGGTTACAGAGAAAGGCTTCAATAAAGCCTGGGGCTCTTTCTTGTAGACTCTGAGACAGAATGCCAATCAAACTGCTTCCCCAGCCCCGTAACTTCCGAGTAAGACCGTAAGGAACGAGCCTCTCCACTCAGGTCAGATGGTGGAGGTGCAGGAAACACGACCTTCATGTTCAGGACAGATCTTCAGGGGTTTTACGAAGTTACTCCCTCCCAGTCCCTCTGACACGCCCACACTGGTTCACAATCCCGGCACGGCCTTCGAGCTCTCCCCTGATCACAGACGCTCCACGGTCCCTGCCCCTCCCGCCTGGGGGCGCGGGCAGCCCCGAGAAGAGGGTGAGCAGATGTGTGCTGGGCCAGTGACCCTCTGCTCCCTGGAGGTCTCTCATTAGGGGCACTCGTGAGGATAAATGACTAACCTGTTCCAGATGGCACAGAGTCGGAATGGGTGGTGCCCAGCTGATGCCGGTTCTGTAATTAGTCGTCACCCTTCAGTGGGAGAACATCCTTCTGCCATTTACCTGTCATTCTTCGCTGAGAAGGCCCAGCACCTTCGTCAGGGCTGTTATTTCCTTTCTGGAGACAAAAATACTCGAATGCACAAAGCCTAACTGTAACGTTCTCACCCTTTTCCACGATCACCGGACCCCCATTCTACACCAGTTTAGAAAGAATAAAAGGGAGGATTGTGGACAAAAACTTCTACCACGTTAGTGAATTTCTGAACCATGAATCATGTGCTGCAAGCAATTTCTCATCAAGAATAACATCACTCTACAGGTTCACCTCCTCACTTTTTGTATGGAAAGGGAGAAGCAGGGTCAGGAGACCTGACTGAAGGAGCCAACCACCGACGGGTAAACTTAGGCAAGAACAGATAGAAGACTGAACTATTTTAGCTCACGTGTCAAATTCCTGAATGCCAATGATAGGAAGCAAAGCACTTCTTTCTAAAGCTTCCTGGTAATTCACTGAAATGTGACTGAAAGCAGGAAACCCGAAACCCCCCTATATGCCCCAGAGCTCCTGGAAACGGGGTGGGGGGTGTGGCTCGGTCATGGAGGAACCGCGCCAGCCTTTCATGCTGCCAGGCGAAAGGCAGGATGTCTCTGGAGAATGAACTACCGCCCAGAGCGGCAGTGGTCAAACCGTTACTGGGCAAACGAGACCCCGGCCCAAGGGCCACCGCGTCCCTCTCCTGCCAGGCACCCTTGACACCAAGTGGGCTGCGAACACTACCAGTGACCTCGGTCTGCGTCTGTGCGTCCACCCAAACACCCCGTGAAGTCTTCCTGCGCAGGTGCGAGGCCTGCACGACGTGTGACCCCAGGAGTGCCATCTCCCCACTCAGCACGTGGGCGGGGCCGTGGGGACACGGCGGGACCCGCACAAACGTGTTTTTCTCTTGCTCTCAGGGTGGTTTCCTGACTCAGGGCTCTGCAGGCTGGAGGAAGGGGAAGATAGGAAACCCGTCCACATGCAGCCCAGGCGAGAAAGCTTCGTGCTCTGGGTCAGCAAAGGGTCGGGACAACAGCCCCCAGGAGGATTCCCACCACGTGGGCAGACGTCATGCTCCTGGTGCTGAGGCACCCGAGGCGTTTTGTGAAAATCCTGCCCCCGTGGCTTCGTAGCACCTCACCCTCACAGCGCCAGGACACTCCACACTGACACGCCCGCCCCGTCTACCCCCCGGGAGAGAGCAGCACAGACCTGGCAAGGGCGCTGCTGCCGGCGCGGCCAGCACTGCGCCAGGAACTAGACGCAAAAGCCGTGAACTTCTCGGGGGACAGACCCCCGGCACAGCCCCCAGATGGACAGCCTAGCAGACCAGGCGGAAAAGCCTGAAGCCTAAGAGGCATTTTTGTAGTTTTCCAAAGTCGGTGCTCAGAGGGCCAGAGGGCGGAGCAGGGCCACAGGCGGGAGCCGGCTCCTAGGCACACCTTGAACGTGAGAAATAACCAGAGGACAAAACCGCCCGCCTCTGCACTTAAATGCGCGCTTCACATTCTTATGTAAGGAAAATGGTACTTGTTTAAAAGAGGAGGATTTCATGGAGGCGGAGCACGGCGTCCCGCCACACACTTTTCCTGGCCAAAGAGGAAAGACGCGCTCTGCCCCTCCGGCCCCCGCGAGCGCCCGCACTCCGGGCCGGTGTTGTCTGGCTACAGATTAAGTGCCACACAGACGTGCTCGACTGGGCCCCGATTTCTCGGGAGAACATTCTAGGCCTGCTGTCTGGGCTCTCTCACTTAATGATAATTAAAAAACCAAATTGAGTGGTTGTGTCTTTCATAAAATTCGCTCTGAAAAGAGAAACACTGAAACACAGCCCTTACGGGCGGGCTCTCACGCACGAGCCCAGCTCATGAATATGCATGGCAGTCCTTGTTAGCGCCCTGAAAGCCCGGAGCCCTGGGCAGCCCTGAGTGTCACTAGGGAGATTAAAGCGAGTCCCAGTTAATATTCACATGGCCCTCTTGTTCCCGCTCTGAAGAGACAGACGGAAAGAAAGAGTGGGGGAGAAAACTAAACATCTTCCAAAGTCTAATCCTACCAACACGTGAAGTGCTTTATTGTGTGCTCAGCTTTAGAGAGACTGCTTCTAAAGTTTCCATAGCTACTGCAAATACAAGGCGTGAGCCTGGGAGCTACAGAGCTACCTTGAAAGGGCCCTGCCAGCAGCGACCTCGAGCAAGGACGCCACAGGGCCAGCCGGCTCCTCCGCGGAGGGCTCCGGTGTCTGGAAACAGGCACAAGCACAAAGACCGAGCGGCTCAGGACTGCTGAGCTTGGGAAGGTGAAGGCCGCTCCCGGGACCCGAGCCACGGCCCCGGGTTCAGAAAGACACAGGCCCAGCACCGAACCTTGTGGCTTGGCACAAGCGAGGTGATGAGGTGTTCACGGGCCACAAAAATGGGGGCCGGCAGATGACACGATCTAGGAAAAAATACCGCACAGCAAGGCTATTACTAGCTAGCACATGTATGTGTCAAATTCACTTTACAGATTATTTATTCGAGAGAGAGAGAGAGAGAGAGAGAGCGAGAGAGCGCATGTACACGCAAGCCAGGGAGGGGGAAAGGGCAGAGGAAAAGGGAGAAGCAGGTTTCCCGCGGAGCAGGGAGCCCGAAGTGGTGTTTGCTCTCAGGACCCTGAGATCCAGACCTGAGCTGAAGGCAGACGCTTAATGACTAAGTCACCCAGGCGCGCCCCAAATTCACTTTAAAGTCAGGTGAGTGTAAACACTAAAGCTGGAACTGTCCGACGAGGAAGACTCCCTCTAAGAAAGGCAGTATCTTTCAGTTACTGGACCAGAGGCACTTCCAAAGCCCTGTGCTGTATGGGAACGCAGGGGCTGGGGTGGAAGACAGGGACTCCCTTCTGGTCAAGCTCTGGCTCTCTAGCTGAAGATTGCTGAGAACGGAGGTCGGCAAATTAGGGTTTGTGTTTCTGTGCAGACACAAGTTTAGTTTTTGTATCTTTAAATGCTTGGGAAAATAATCAAGACTACTCTTAGTGTGTGACACGTGAAAATTATTTGAAACTCAGACTGCAGTGTCCAGAATAAGTAAAGTTTTATTGGTACGCAGCCATGCCCATTCATTTATGTACAGACTCTGGCTGCCTTTTTTGCTCCAACAGCTGAGCTGTGGGGCTGCGGCAGAGACAGGAGAGTGGGCACAGCCAAAAATACCTATGAAAAGGTTGGCCAACCTCTGGCATAGAACATGGAAAACATCAGTAGGTATCTGTTGAATTTTATAAATGAGCTTTTAAAAGTACTGGCATTAGGGGCACCTGGGAGGCTCAGTGGGTTAAGGCCTCTGCCTTTGGCTCAGGTCATGATCCCAGGGTCCTGGGATCGAGCCCCACATAGGGCTCTCTGCTCCGCAGGGAGTCTGCTTCCCCCTCTCTCTCTGTCTGCCTCTCTGCCTACTTGTGATCTCTGTCTGTCAAATAAATAAATAAAATCTTTTAAAAAAAAGTACTAGCATCGAAAAACTTACATTAAATTAAAATAATTTAAATATATTAAAAGATTTTGCTGATGTGTATACATATTATATGTCCTATCTAAATACAATGCTTTATATACTGTGTGTATATAGATGTATAATGGATACATCTAGATTTAATAGAATCTCTACTAGGCATATATCCAACAGACATACTGTATTTTAGAATCTACACTTAATTTTTGCTTCCAGGATATATTCCTCAACATTACTTGTAGACAACAAGCCCACGTATGGCAAGGGATTTATGTAGTGCCTAATAAAGTGTACTATTTCATAGAGCAGAGAGTATGAAAAATCTTTTATGAGGCTGGTCTGAGAAGACGACGTTCAGTGAGGCTAGTGCACTGTAAGCAGGCTTCCCCCCAAATCAGTACTAATCTTTGCTAAAGAGGAGGATGGTGTCACACAAGCTCCATATCTAAACTAGTATCTTCACAGAATTGGTAAAATTGCAGAATTTTTCAGAGTGCAAGAAGGGAGTTTAGTTTAAAACGGTTCGGGAAATGCTTTACGTTGCTAAAAACCAAAATACTTCTCAATATGTCATGTCTGCCAGCCCAAGACCCAGCACGGGCCGTGGCATCGGAGGAGCGCCTTCTCTTCCCGCTGCGGTGACCTGCTTCTGCCCTCCTCCGAGCCGCTCAAGCCCGAGGAGCCGTCCCCGTGTCGGGGATGGCGTGTTTGGGGTGGGAGGGGGCGTTCCCTGAGTCCTAACCAACCTCAGCCCCGCTCTCCAAGTCTTCGCTTTCTGAGGGAAAACGTGGCACTTCCCAAACTGCTGCCTGGGGACCCCTGGGCTCCCCTGAGCCTTCCGCGGGAGGAGGAGCTCACGCAAACCAAGGAGGACTTCCGGGTGCAGGCGGTGAAGGAGGAAGAGCCCTCGCGGCTCAGGGGCGTTGGGAGGGTAAGCAGGGGCCGAGCTGCGGAGGCAGGAGAGGTGGCAGTTTAGCCGGACGCCGAGCAGGGGAGGCGGTCGGGCAGGAGGTCCTTGAGGAGGGACAGACCCAGAAACCGCCACCAGCCTTCCTCCCCAAAGCCACCCACGCTTCTCCTGCACAGGCTGCCTCCACCTCCAAAGGACGACATAGGTCACCTCACTGCCCCCCCCCCCCCGTCTACGGTCATTACCTTCCGCTCTTCACACTCATGTGTCACTCAGCTAACGACACACTCTTCTCCATCAGAAAATTAGAGTAGGAGTCTCTCTAGCGTGGACTGTATCCGGGGGTCTCGCTGCTGGAAACCCGTATGCCCAATAACCATCGCAAAACCAGCCATTTGGCTCCCTCTTCCCTCTCCAAATCGTTGGTCGATCTGGTTTCTAACTTCCCTCCACAGTTTTGTATTTTAATATGAGGGAACATCTGTGGTTCCCGTGTCTCAGCGTCGTGCCAATTCCTGCTGCCCGGGCCCTGCAGTGTTTCGTGTCTTAACAGCATTTACACACGGATGGACGCGTCCTCTCTTATTTGCCAATTACCGGCTAGTTGTGAATCCCGGGAGTGGTAAAAACAAGAATGCTGCCGGAAGAGCCGGGCGGCGGGGGGCGGCTCCCTGCCGGGTCTGCAGATCAGAGGCCCCATCTGAAGAACATAGAGTAATACTTGGGGGTGGTATGTGCTCCGAGAAGGAGCAGCTCATCTTCTCGGAGGGAAGAGTCATCCCTGAAACACCATCTCTGAAAGCAGAGGCTGTCTGCCGGCCCCTAGATCCCTCGGGAACCGGGACTTCAAAGGAAGTACGGACGACAAGGCCCAGGAAAACAAACCAACTCGGACGGTTCGGTGTCCATGCAAATGTCAACCAAAGACATCCTCTCTCTGGGCCTAACCCAAATCGGCACTCTCTTACTCCCTCAGTGACTCTGAAACAAAGAGCACGTTCTCTGTCCTCAGTGCGCACAATTTACTTTCCATAAGTGGAGCTTTTCCAGGGCTGATCCGACAGTGACCACCTCACGGGCCTCCTCCCCTCTCCCCAGCCTGGACCGTGCCTCCAACCCCACATGGCCGGCCCCATGTCCTCGGCGGCAGCTCGCTCTGGGCCCTTTACAAATCCCAGATGTAGAAAGGCCCAACATACAAGATGAGCAAAGAAGACGTCGCTGTCGCCGTGACCAGCCGGCCCGTGCATCTGGCACGGGGGTGACGGGAAGACGACACCCGCCCTCCGTCACCACACGCACTCCCTCCCCACTCCAAAAGCTTCTGTGGCCGAGTGAGGGCCGCGCGGCAGGTACCCCACATCCACGGGGTTTGGTGGTAAAGGATCCTACGGCCCTGAGACTAATTTCGTCCATTACGTATTCTGGAATCATCTTACCAGCCACTTGAAAGCATAGTGTGGTACGAAGAGTCAGAGTCTGGCGTCCGTGTCACACAACAGGTTTTGGGATCAGAAACAACCAATACCACTTCTAACTTAAACCACATGAAGGGCTTCTGGGGCCACGAAGCCGTTCCATTTGTATCCGGGGCAGCCCTCCAATGTCGCTTCTGAGATGCCAGCCCAGCCCCCACATGCCGAGTGCTCGGCCGGGCCCGAACATGGTGGGCAGGGCCCAGAGACTCAATGGCACGGGGAGGATTCCTCTAGAGCCCCTCATGCTGGGTGTCCCTCCCCTCCGTGACCCCCCCCTCGGTGCCCCTTCTCAGGCTGCTGTCACCGGGAAAATATTTAGTCCTTCTGGGGAACGTGCGCACCTGTGTGCAGGGACTGCTGTCCTCGTCCCCGGAGCTCCCGGCACACAGAGAGAGACGCGGACTGGCTGGACGAAGGGCCGTGGGTGCCTGCCTGCTCTCTCCCTGGAGTCTTCCGCACCATTGGGACCATGTGTGAGACGTTACTGAGTAAACACATGCGGACACCCAGCGCTGCTCGGAGTTGGGCTTGGTGTTGCAGGGGGAGGTGGCCACGGCTGACGTGGAGACCGAGGCAGGAGAGGTTGTGCTGGCCCCCAAGATCGTGAAGCCCTGAGGACTGACCGCGTGTGAGCAGAGGGAGCGCAGCAGAGACAACCCAGAGGCCCCAGGCCCCGTGTGCTGGGCAAGAGGACGCTTGCCAGGTGCGCTGTGCCCTTCGGGATAAGGGACTCGCTGGGCCACTAGCTGCCTCAAATGAACTTCTCTTCAAACACGACATTACTGCTGCCTTTGACGTGAGCATGGCTGGGCTGGAGGACCGAACCCCAGCAGAGGGTCAGACCACTTGATCCTCTACAAACGCACCCCACCACAGGGGCGCACAACCACCCCATTTTACTGATGAGAACACAAGACACAGAGGCTCGAGCTTGTCCGCGGTCACACAACCAGAAGGGGCCAAGCCAGGGTCGGAGCAATGTGGCGACGTGGCTTCCAAGCACTTGCAAGCGGGCGCACAGGCAGGGGGAGAGGTCTGCAGGAAGGGCGGGTCTGCCTTCCTCACTCTGACCATGAGCTTCTAGACTTTGCCGATACCACCCGTTAAAAGGCGGCTAGGTTTCCTGACACTTGAAATCAGGTCCCTGTCTCTTCGAAGAAATCCCAAACAGGACAGGCTGGGACATACTAGAGCGACCACCTCTGTGAAATTACCTGGGAAGCGGCCAACGAAGAGTTCAAATTAAATTAGTATTTGGGGCAGGAAGAGTAAGTAGTGTCATCTACATGACGGAGACCAGGGCTGGCCTAGCGCTGACGGCGTCCCACGTCACGGAGGCACAGCTAAGGGTCAGAGATGCTGCCGAGCTACTGAGGCTTAGGAGAAGAGCGAACAGTGTGGGGTTCTGGCAGACGTGAGACGAGAGACAGCGGGCACGGAGAGGCAAGGAGGCTTCTCCTACTGTGTACACTAGGCACCGAGCATCTGTTGCCACTGTCCTTGGCCCAGATGTCACTAGTCACCTGGGGGCAGTCTGCTCCACAGGTACCCCATGGCCGTCCTGCGCGCCTCTCCCCTGCTCCTTGCCACACTCCAGAAAGTCAGCAGGGGGGCCCTCCCTGCAGATGCTGGGTGGCCTGCTGCAAACCAAGCAGGGGAGGGGCTGGCGGCTCTCATTCCTGCCGTTGGCTTCTGTTTCCACCACTGACATGCGAGCTAAGAGCGGAGCGCAGAGCCAGAAGCTGGCTCCTCCTTGTTATGGGAGGAGCTCTGCTGGATCCATTTCAAGGTGACGGCGACCTCCAGCAGACATTGATCATGTGCAAATACCTTCCACAGTTACTGGAAATAACTACCATGGACCCTCCAGATGATATAAAGGCCATAGTTGGTTGTGACGGCGACATTAAGTTCTAAAGCTCCTCCTGGACACTTGTCTGTCTTAAAGCTTCGAGAACACTGGCTACTTCACCTTGGGGGTAAAATCTCCTTCAGTTTCAGACACCTAATACCCCAACACGTTTTTCCACCTCTACACCAACATGCTTCTTGAGCACGACCCCGGAACGAGCACAGGGTGTAGACACAGACAAGCGGCTGGCCCCACAGCCGGCTTCCGGAGAACTGAACCACCATCTAGTCACCCACGCAGCAGACGGGAAGACACTGCATCCGTGCGGGGGACACCACAGCTCCCAGCATGGTCACGTGCCTGCCCCTGTAGCACCCACATTCCCGAGACCAACGCATCGGACAGGAGTGGTGGAGGACGCGTGAGGAGGCACTGCCAGGCTGAGGCCCACGGGAGACAAAGAAACCGGTCACCTAGTCACCTAGCGAGCTCGGGCAGACGGCTGGGGGCTGCGCACAAGCCCGTGGCGCCAAGAAACGTCGAGGGGGCCCCTCAGTGGCTGGAGCGAGATGTACGGGGCCGAGGTAGGCGGACACCGCACCTCCTAGGCGTTCAGGAGACGGTAAGCCATCTCTGTTTTATTCCAGTACAATTAGAAGCCACGGCAGGAGCGAAGCAGAAAATTCAAGACACACTCCTGGGCAGCTGTGCGGACAGCGGTTTGGAGAGGCAAGTGTGGGAAGCTGGGGGGGCGGGTCCATGAGGGGACCCCAGGGGCCAGAGGGAGGTTGTGGAACAGGACAGGCCTGGGCTCAAATCCCAACGCTGCCATCTCCAAAGATGCGGGACTTTGGGCAGTTTACACAAGCTTGTCAGGGTAAAGCTGCTTGGGTCATCTGCAGGGACAGCACCTGGCGCCCAGCACTGTTCAGGGACAGCAGAGGGCCCCGGGCAGGCTGTGGAAGCCCGGCTCCTGTCTGGCCTGGGGCTTCATGACCCCTGTCTCAACTTCTCCTATTTAGTGAGGGGACGACGACATTCCCCAGCGTGTCAGAGGCTAATCCAGGACTCAGACGAAGCTCTTGGCTCCCGGAGTGAGAAAGTACAGGTTCTAAAGGCCATGCCTGCTCTCACCAGCAGAGCGCAGAGCCATGGTCGGTTACAAAACCTTTTTGCCTCCACTTCCTCTTCTGGAGAATGGGGTCCTGACAGGCTCTGTCTCACAGAGTGCTCATGGGGTTTAAATAAAATCCTGAGGCCCGGGATGCAAGAGGCTAGCTCTGCTAGACACACGGGCCGGCCGCCACTGCCTCTGCTGCAGGGAGCCCCCGTGCGGTCAACGAAGCTGGGCCACAGCGAGAGCTAGACTCGCCGGTGTCAGGAAAAACCCCGTCATTCAACTGTCAGAAGCAGTCAGTTCTCTGACTGCTACCCACGGGACTGCTCAGTGCGTCCCCGAAATCCGTGGCCCGCCGGCATCTGATGGCACATGCGGGTCTTGTTAAATGCAGCAGCATTCCTGGGTTTCTTCATTCTCCCTCTGTCACTTTTCAACGAGGGGACAGGGCAACGGCGATCACCATGGAGGACGAAGGAGCGGAAACGGTGTATCTGCGCACACGCACCTGTGTGCTCCAGAAGCATCGAGTCAGGATGGGGATGGGCTGATGCCACAGTGCTGCTGACCTTCGTGAACATTCGTGGAAAGCAGCACGGAATTCCAGCTGAGTATCACAGTCCCAATGCGACATGACAGCAGAAGCTGAAACAATGAAAGAGGGTCTTGCTCGAACTGGGATCATGGAAGACTTCTCTCCAATACACAGAATTTATTTCAAACTGGATGAACCAGTAGGGGTTGGCCAGTGCACACAGGGGAGCAGCCCAGGTCGAGCAGCAGCAGGTGTAGGCCTGGGAGAGGGAAGAGCCGGAGGTACCAGTGGAAGAGGGAGGCCAGTGCGCCAGGAGGGAAATCAGGAAGGGCTGATGGGCGGGGTGAGGCCGGGAGGAGGGAGGTCAGGAAGAGGCACCCCCTCCCCACCCCTGCTCAAGCCAGCCCTCACTACAGAGCCCTCTCTTTGCCAGGAACATCTGAGCACCTGTCCTCAAGGTACCCCCCAGCAGACCGCAGGCCTCACGAGAGCAGAGAGGGCGTCTCCTCCTTGGCCAGCACTGTGTCCCCAGCAGCGAGAACAGTGTCCACTGCGTACCCGAGCAGACAGCAGGAAACACAGACAGAATCCACAGATGGAAGTGATGACAGACACCAGGGACCTGAATCCAGCAACACAGGAAAAGGATCGTGCAGGAAAGGCTGTTTAACATTCGAAATTGGCTCTCCCGGCTGTCAAGACGGTCGTGTACTACAATGAAGACGGTATCAGGTAGGAACCATGGAAAGCCAATCTTCTGAACACAGAACAGAAACAGAATCATACCTATGGGACAGTGACACGTGTCCCGCAGAGCCAGGGGTGAAAGGAAGGTCTTCTCGTGGTAGGGCGACTACAGAAGCACAGGAGGACAATGAAAACCTGCACCCCGGCTGCATGCCTGGTAAGAATGAGCTTCTGGTAGACCTCAGATCTGTCAGCAAGGCAGACCTACAGAGCTGCCAGCAAAAGTACAGAAAGAAGCTCTTCCAGCCTCAGGGTCTCAGTGAGACACAAACCCACTAACCACAGAGGGAAGAGAACCAAGCACCCCAGAAGTCAGATCAGAGTTCCTTCTGGAAAGTGGTGCTGGGTAAGAAGGGGCCCAAAGGAGCCCTCCAGGGGACAGGACCGGTCTTCTGGGTGACGGCTGTGGCGTGTGTGCGTATGTGGGGACACCCACACGTTGTGCATAGTACACTGACCTCTCAGTAAGACAGACACCTAAGAAAAATAAAAAACAAGAAAATAAGACAAGCCACGGATCGGAGAGACACTTTCAATTCACATAAACGAACAAACGAGTCACACCCTGAATACAGGAACTGCTTCCATGTCTCAACTGAAGAAAAGGAAAGAAAATGTAAATAGAGACAAAAAAGTATCTGGTGGCACCTTTGTGACACGAGAAGTCCCAATGGTCAGCAAGTGTCAAAACGTGCTTGTGACTGAGGACAGCGTCTCGCGCAGCATCCCGGAAGCGCGCTGTGTGCGTCGGAACAGCAAACATCTTAAAGTCCCTATCAAGCGCCAGGGAGCACGCAGCACGGGAGAATACACTGGTACAGCCGGCTCTGAGTGTGGCGTCACGGAGGAGCACGCTCAAGGTAAACAAGCTGCAAGACGGAGATTCCAGAAATGTTCGTGGCGCCGTTCATGATCGACGGTAGCAGCCCCCAAGTTAAAATACCTAAATGCCCAGCAACAGCTCAGAGAAAAAGCTGCTGCCGGGAGAGAACGCCGTGAGCCGTGGGCAGTGATCTGGAGGGGGAGTCTGCTGGCAGGTGACAAAACAACGCAGGCCAGGACTCCTCGTAAGCCGATCCGGAGACGGCCAACCGCAGCCCCTTGCGCGGGGAGGCGAGCCCACTGGGGAAGGGCGTACGCGGCGGCGGGCTCGGCACAGCCGGGCCAGGACTCTGTCCGCACCGGGGAGCTGGTTCCGCACACGCCTGCTTCACAATCTTTTACAAGCGGTGCCTATATACTCTTCCCACTTCCCGGTAAGCACCTTCTGTGTCAAGGCAGAACAGTCTCGAACACTCAGCATGACAACTGAACTGGGCCTAGAGGTGTGGGGTCCGCCAACTAGCCTGTACGAAGAAACACTGCCCCTGACACCCCAACCTTCCGAATCCCGTGGGTTCTACGGTCTCAGCGATGGAACAGCAGTGCGTGGGCATCAGGGCTCCGGCAGCCCGGTGGGAGGCGGCTGGGCACCTTTGCCTCTGTTTCCTTCTCGAAAACCTGTTAGGATTTCCTAGTGCTTCCTAATTACACACAGAAGAAATACCTGAATAAGAGGGGGCTGGCTTCTAGAAGTGCTTTAGAAGAGAAAGACAGAAGTCGTTTTGATTCTGACAAAATCTGATTTCTCTAAAAAAAAAAAAAAAACCCCAAAACCGAAGAAAATGTGTTGATTTTTTCTAGGCTTTTCCTATCCTCACCCAGAAAGTATGGATCTTTATCCACATCTGACAAAGTCACCATTCTGTGAGCTTCTGTAAGAACGAGAAATTCGGCCGTGAACCAAATACGAAGACAAGCATCTCTTGTAAAAGTGAGGCTCGGCGCGGTCATGTGAAAAGTCTCCAGTGCAGGGCTAGGTCCCTGCTGCCCAACTGTGGGCCGTCTCCTATTTTTGCTCTGGGCTGGCTTCCGTCCAGCCATGAGGCTTTTTCACAGCACGGGGCCCGTTTTCAGTTGTACTCAGTTAACCCTGAAGAAAAGGTCTGTCCACTCCTCAAACAGCCTCTCCTGGCAGCACACAGAAACCAATGACCATTGTTGGGCTGGGAGCTGGCAGGTTTCTCGGGGTGGCCGGGACACACAACCCACAACACAACGCCTGCTGCCCCGGGGCCAAGAGCACTTCGCCTCTGCCTCGGAGAGGATGTGCAGCAGACCAGAGGCCGGTTAAGATGGGGAAAGGGGATACCTGCAAGCGAGCTTCCTGTTTCCGTCTTCAGATCTGCGCCAGTGTCCAAGCGAAGGGGTGAATGCAGGTCCAGCAAACCACGGGGCTAAGAAAGCCCGAGCGAACGGAGACCTCCCTCTCCCTGTCGCCAGCACGCCTCGCCCCTGTGAGGCAGCCGACTCCGTGCAGGAAGCAGGCCCTGTATGTCCTCCAAGTGGTCTGCAGAAGACACAAAAAGCTTGGGACGCGGGGTCCCTGGTGCGGCTCCTCCGTCCCACCTGCTACTCCCGCCTGGGAAGTGCATTTCCCAGGGGTCTCCGAGCGGGGCCTCTGCACACAGCTTCCTCCACGGAGTTGACAAGGACTTCCCGGCCGGCTGTTCCCTGAGCTTGTTCCTTCAGAGACTCAAAACACTCACTCAATCAGGTTTGTTTGGTTTTCGTTTTTTTTTTTTTGTTTTTTGTTTTTTTTTTTTAAATCAGATGATTCTAGAAAAATAAGTGGCACCGAGAACACAACACTTCCTGCTAAGACTGAGGATGTCAAAAGAAAAGAGCCAGAGTTACTATTTAACGGTGCTGGGCTGGCTGCGGCACACCGATGTTTGGCCCAGACCCTCGTCTGTCACTGCTAAATCTGACCGAGGTCATTTTAGGCAAAAATACTGACATTAGTCAGGGTTACCTGGAACACATTTCTCTCTGCCAAACTCCAGCAACCCAATCTCTCAAGTGTTTTACCGAATACATAGTCCGTGTGGCAATGGTATTTAAATCCAACAACTTAAAAAAAATCATTTGTTAACATCCTAAACACACCCAAGTGTCACTGCTCTTTTTAATAAAGAAAGGGAATATAGAAAGAAAAACTGGCAAACAATTAACTTTGTAAGAAAATACATTAAGCTAAATACTACCACCACCACCACTACTACTTCTACTACTACTACTACTACTTCTTAGGCACTGATCATGCATCTCAGGAACTGCCCAAGACCCTTCATGTGCTGGTATCAGCAGATTCTCAAGTCATTAGCTCTTCTGAAGGCAGACCTTCATCCTTGGGGACCACTGTGCCTAACAACTGCCCCAGGGCTCTGTCACATGCGATCTGTTGGCGATACCATCTGCGGACAGAGAGGCGGTTTATTACAGAGCACAAAGAAGAAAAGATTTCTTCGTGGGGTGCCTCACTGACTCAGGAAAGCATGAGAATCTTACTCTTGGGTCACAAGTTTGAGTGCTACATTGGGCATGCTACATTGGGCACAGAGATGACATTCAATCAATCAATGGCTCTGCTGGTGACTGGTAAACTTCGCAGCGTACGCTTTTGAAAGCAGTGCACACTGCTCCGTGCAGACGGGTTCTCTGGACTAGGAGCACAGCCCCACAAGAGGATGTGTTTGAAGGAAACGGTCGCATGTGTGAGGTTTAGGCTGATGTTTCAGACATTTCTTTATGGTCTAATCTATACGGCAGATATAAATATCCTGAAATGCAAAGAATTACTAAAGCTCTACGACATCCTGTAGAGACAGACATCAGGGACATGTGCAAGACGACCGAGGTGCAGACAGTCAGAGCAATTCTGAGAAACAAGTCTCTGGTCCATGCAGACGATGGGATACTATTCAGCACTAAAAAAGCAACGAGCTGTCACACCTGAGAAGTCTCGAGGACACTTGAGCAGCAAGTGAAGAAGCCGATCTGAGTGGCCGTGTACTGTGTCATTCCGACGTTCCCAGGCCATTCTGGAAGAGCTCCAGATAAAAAAAAGATGGGTGCTGGTGGGGAGGGACGAACGGGCAGAGCAGACGGTTGTGCACGCAGTGAGGACACTCCGTGTATTACAACGGCGGACACATGTCACTACACATTCGTCCGGGCTCAGAACGCAGGACCCCAGGAGTGAGTCCTCACATAAACGATGGCCTGTAGGGGACAGTGATGTGTCCGCAGACAGTCTCCAACCGCAGCAAGTGTCCTACCCGGCCGGGGAGCGCTGATCGCAAAGGAGGCTGTGCACGTGTGGGGACCGGAACAGAGGCAATCTCTGTACTGTCCTCTCAGTGTTGTCGCGAACCTGAAACTGCTGCTCTAAGAAAATGTTATCTTCAAAACAAACAAACAAACAAACAAAACAAAACAAAAAACCCAGGAAAAAAATGACATGAAAAATTTCATGTTGTTTCAGAATTAAAAATACCTTTGTGGGCTAACAAACTCACAACCACCATGGGAGACTAGCACGGAGGAACTATTTACGTGAGAATGTCTGATACGCGTTCCCAGGTACATCCTTTCCCTGAAGGATGCTCACCGGGCGGCACTGTTAGATCAATCAGCCACAAGGTGCAGGACCCCTCAGATTAAGAATTAAGGGCAGTAAATAGCTATATAAAGTTTTGTTTCTGTTTTCAAAAGAATTTTATGTGGTGTTATTTAAAACATTAATAGTAACTACTGAGAAATAAAATTAAGAAAACACTGGGTCATCGCAAGGCCAGGTGGCCGATGTGACAGTCTGGGGAAGGGGCTTCCAAGGCACCAGCTTTCAGTGCGCTGGTGGTGGTCCTGCCCGGGTCCCTGCCCAGGGTGAGCGTGCAGGGGGCAGGAGGCTGCTGGTAGGGAACACAGTCTACACTGGGCACCTCACCACGGGGAATGACGGACTCCCACTTCCTAACTTCAGGGAGGATAAACCTCAAGCCACCTCGCTCTTAGTTCAAGTCGAGGACATACAGCAGAGCCTACACACCCTGGCCTTCGTGATGGGGAAGAACGCGGCCAACCAGGCTTAGCAAGACAAAGCCCAAGGACAGGCAGGTGGAACCGCCACACCGCTCCTCAGCTCCTCAGCCCGCTGGACGCAGAATCCGTGCGCTGACGACACTTGTCATCTCCAGCCTCTGATTTTCGAGATGGCAGAAGCAGAAGCACATCACTCGAGGCTAAGTAACACGATCTGAAGGAGTCTCCTTCAGTGTTGGAGTCTCCTTCTAGAACCATCTATTTGCCAAAACACCTGAATGAGGAAACTGGCCCACTTTTGTGAAAGCCTCATTCATAACTGTGCCAGGACTCCTCCAGCCATCAGCTCCAGGCCCTGGGGAATCGGTTGCTAGGATACCACAGAAGCCACACAAACAGGACTTCTTCCCTCTTTCACTCTGAATGGTTCCATTTAGATGCGTCCTTGTGTGTGTGTGGGGGGGGGTGGGGGCACTGGAGGCAGCATGTTACCCTCTCAGACGCCTGGGAGTGGCACCAGCGCCTAGTCCAGTCCTCAGCCCCGGGCTTGGCTCACGCCCAGGGCCTCGGGGAGGCCTCTGCTAACCTGCGGGCCCGTGTATGTGCACTTGTTTGCTTTGCTTGGGAAGAAACACTCGGTTCGACATCTTCAAACGCACGAGGTGAGCAGGATGGACACCAATGAGAGGCTTTAAAAAACCGAATTAGATCACTGGAAGCCAAACCAGAAGTCTACCTTTTGAAACTAAAGCAGCATGGGGAGTTTTTCTAGCGTTCAACTGTCAGCTCGACCACGGAACAGAGTGTCACCCACTGCCTGTCAGCTGTTTAATGCTGGGGACTCAGGAATAAAGAGAACTCGGGGCCGAAGCAAGATGACACTGAACCCACCAGGAGAAGCTTTTCTAGATGGAAAGAGTTAACATGGTTCTTTAACCCTTTCCATGACTGATGAGTATTTGGGATGTTTCCACCTTGGGGCCCTTACGAGTCACGCCACGTGGGCCTTCTTGCCTTCTGAGACACACGCTGGGAGTGGGAAGCTGGCTCACAGGGCAGGTGTGGGGGTCTGGGGTCAGCAGACTCCACTAGAAAGTTTTCCAAAGAGATTATTCCAGTTTCCGTCCTCATCAGCTTGCTCCATAGCTCCTCACCATTGCTCGCTACTGGTGGCCCTTCTTACCAGCCCCTCGGGTGCGTTTCTCATCGTGCGTCCCATTTCCGTTTCCCTGACAACTGGCGATGCCGGCCTCTTTCCACGTTTACTGCTCACTTGGATTTTGTCTTTCCCGAAATGCCATGAGCCTTCTGTCCACTTTTAAATCCTGAATTACCTTTTGTAGAAGCCCTTTTACATACTAAAACAGAAGTCCTCTGGGAGATATCTGCAAAGTAAATCTCTTTGCAAAGTCTTTCTCTTACAGCACGCAGTTCTGGGTTACGATTTTTGTGTCTTAAGAAATCTTTGCCTACCCCAGTCTAATAACCATGCTCTCCTACGATGCCCCGTGGGGACTCCTATTCTACCTTCACACGGGGGTCTGTGGTTCTTTTTGAGTTAACGTGTGTGAGGAGTGTGAGGTGCGTAGCTGGTTATTTTTTCCTCATTATGGAAACTGAATTAATCCAGTCCCATTTATGGAAAAGACCCTCCTTTTCTTGATGAGCTATAGGGGGGGCCTCTGTTGTGTATGTGGGAATCGGTTTCTGGATTCCCTATCCTATTCAGTGACTGGACTTTTATTATCATGATGATTTGAGTCCTACCACTGATTGACAGCACAATCATCGATGAAAACTCACCTTTCTCAGAGGAATTAACAGCTTTAATAGGGTGTTTGTATGACAACATCTATTTGTTGAAAAACCATGTGAAGGGCACTTTACAAACATTATGACCCTAGAGGGGTCAGGCCCATTTTAGAAGAACAGAACCTGGGTGTGTCTCCCCGCCCCTGGGGCCTCTGCGACTGTCATCATGCCACACTTCCTTAACACAGGGTCGCTGGGGAAAACACCATCGCTTATCATTCCTGTAAACTGCTACATCTCTGTACGCAAGTAAAACTTAAAAATGAGATGTCTCCATGATGAAAATTTAAAAAAAGAATTAAAAATTAAAAAAAAAAAAAAGGAAGAGAGAAAGAGGGATAAGAGAGAGAGAAAAGAACAGGAAAAGCAAAACCCTGTTTGGAATCTCACTCGGTGCCTGCCCCCTCCCCCTCCAAACAAAACAAAACAAAACAAGAAACCCACATCAAGGACAACTGATGAAAACACAGATCAAAAAAGAATGAAAGAAAAACATTTCAAATAAAGCTCGGTGGTTTCTATTTGGAAACAACAACACAAAATCCCACTTGCCACAGTGAACTGACAAATACGAAACGGGCTCTGCGGCAGTGGAGCGGGGATTTTCCGACGGCATCTCCTACCGTGTCATTACTGTGGGTGACCCACAAGTGAGCGGGCGAGGGGACAGCTGGGCCGGGGCTGGGCCTGTGCCCCTGGAGCAGCGGCAGTGAGCGGAGGGCAGTCCTTCCCTGCTAAACACCCCTATGACGTGCTGTCTCCCTAAACCTGGAAATCCCCACTGGCCTCCAGAACCTACCTCCAAGAAATGGAGTCGCATTCTGAGGTTCCTAGCCAGCGGGGGGTGGGGGGTTTGCTCTGATAGGACAGCCAGCTTGGGCTTCCCAAACTGCAAGGGTGGCCAAGAAAGGGTAGGCCTCACAGGGTCCCAACTGCAGATTTCCTCTGGGGAAGGAGCCTGGACCCCACAGGTGTCACACGCCCTCATCCCCAGCCCACGGAGGACGGTTGCGTACGTGGGCATGACCAGCGGACCCAGAGTGATCGGAGTGCGGGGGGTTTTGGTTAACTGACAGCTCGCGTCAGCATGATTCCTCGTCTAAGCATACTCCAAAAGATCTATCGTTTTCTGACACAAAATACTGAAATTAAAGCTCAAGAAAAACTTGGCTGGTGTTAACCAGAAGACTGCGCGCAACCAAACACATCTGAAATAACATCACTGCCGAACGGAGCTCATTAATTCACCAAAGAATTGCAGAATCCATGGGAGAGATTTCTCTTGTGCTTCCAACCACCCCTGCTCCCGCCAACGAAGCACACATACACCCTCGCCGGCTGCTGTCTGTTTGCTGTTTCACTCATTCAACTAAGTATTTATTAGAAGTTTACTATGTGCCAGACAGCGGCATGTTATACTGAGGCAAGAAACAGAAAAATGGTCCCTGCCCTCACAGAACCCGGCCCAGGGTAACGGAGATGTAATGCATGACGAGTATTTACTGATGGACTGTGATAAGCTGACAGAGCAGGTTCTAGGAGGGGTGACCTGACCTCACTGAGCTCCAGGAACACTTTGCTGAGGAAGGGACTGAAGGCAGCGCAAGGAGCACGGGACCAGGGGACGGAGTTCAGGGGGGAGGTCAGTGCGGGTGACTGCCCGAGGTGACCACCAGGCACATCTGAGAAACAAAAAGGGCAGTGTGGGTCAGGGTGCTGCAAAAGGGGGGAAAAGCTCTGGATAAAAATGCGAGGCAGGCAGGGGCGGCTCCCACGGGACCTTCCAGGATGTGCTAGACACTCTGGCTTACTCTGCGTACGATGGGGAGTGCTGGAGATTCTGTGAATCGGGCACGTTTGCGAGAATGGTGTCGGGGCAGGGAGAGTCAAGAGACACGGAGGAAGGATCTTGTTTTGATTTTCAAAGATGACACTGAGTGAATGGGGAACCTTCATCTCCTGAACACCCCAAGGGAAGGAGGGGAATGGGAGGTGAGAAGCCATCACTGACCCAGACCAGGGTGACGAGAGTGTGCACACCTTAGAGGCAGAGGAATAAAAAGAAATAGCATCACAAGTGGCTCCCAGATTTCTGACCTGAGCAACTGGATGGATGGAGGTATTTCCCCAATCACCGAGAAAGAGAGGGGATGGTTTTATGGGGATATTAATAGTTCAGCTTTGGACTTGCTAGTTTTGGAGTATCGGTAAGACATACAAGCAAATGTTACACAGGGCGTTAGAAATTAGTCAGACGCTCAGAAGACAGCTTTGTCTAGAGACTGAGTTTGGGAACCACAGGAGAAGAGATCTTTAAAGCCGTGAGATACCCAAAATACAACTCTATGTCACCACCTCCATGGTAACCAGACTGGTCCAAGTCACTGTCACCTCTTGCCTGGACAACTGCAGTAGCCTCCCCATAGGATTCCCTGCCATTCTGGGGGCCCAGAGAGTGTGTGGCACATAAAAGGTATTCAGTAAACATGGAGTGAATTTAAGGAATAAATAGGCAGGGTTCCTTAGGGAGAAGACGCAGGGTGAGGCAAGCACTCCCGAGCTCTGCCAACGTCCAGGACTGCTCCAACATTTACGAGTTGTGCAAAAGATGAGGCAACAAAGGACTCAGAGAAGAAGGATCCAGAAAGACACAAAGAAAACCTATAGAAGACACTATCATGAAAGCCAAGAAAGAAGCAGTATGTCAAGGAGGAAGTGATTAATTCTTCTGAACTGAGTGTTAACATGACAAGAACAAAGTACCATTGATTCTGGTAACAGGTGAAGACTGGTAACAGTAAGCAAATGATGAAGCCCAACACGCCCTTCTGAAGATCCACTGGAGTTTTTAAAGACACAAACCCTAAAGCACCAAAAAAATTTCAGATGCTGAAAGGCAGGCAGAAAAGAAGTAACAGACAAGGCCATGGCTTATGGCTGTGTAACTCAGCAAAACCCGAGAAAGTTGATTCTAAGCTGGTAATGAGAGAAACAAACATTCTGCCCTGCAGAATCCCCCAAAGCTCAGATGGTGCTCCCATGTACCTCTTTAATGGAAGGTAAAGGTGAAAATGAAAACAGAAGGCCTGTTTACAAAGTTAAAACATAGGTGTACCTCTAGGTCTCCTTTCTCTATCTCAATATAAGATTGGAAGATTCATTAATCAATAACAAGGATAAAACAGATACTCTGGCATGGAGGATGCCAGATACCGCACTGGAAATAACAGAACGAAGTTGAAGTATACATGTTAAAATGGAAAGATCCTGCAGCTTTCCCAACAGAATGGCGGTATCAGGCATACATTTTCAAACAAACTCAACTACTTCCTCACCAGCGGCCCCACTTTAAAGGAAATTCTAAAGATTTCAGGCAGAAGGCGAATGATCCCACTTGGACAAACAGAGATAAAAGGAGTTAAGGGCAGGGAAGGCAGTAAATGCGTGGACAGATTTAAATGAACACAGATATTGTGGGGTTTGAAAATAGAATTAAAATGTGTAACAACAGCAGCATGTAAGTTGGGGACGACTAAATGGTCCTGAGAAGGCGGTAAAGGATTGAGAAACAGCAGACAAACATTTCCTTAGTTAATGATGCATATTGTAATTTTCCCGGGTATTAACAGAACAGAAAAAATAAAGAACATTTAAACTAAAAAAAGATAAAAACTAAATTATACAAAATAATCTAAAAGAAAGCAAGAAAGAAGAAGAAAAAATAGGAAAGAAAGGCTTTAATATAAACAGATTGGTGATTATATTAAATATAAATGGGCTAAATGCAACAGCTAAAAGGCAGAGATTGTCAAAATACATTAAAGAAAAAACCCAACTACATGCTGTTTACAAGAAACAACTCTGATGCAGAGAAGTTGAAAATAAAAGGGTAGAAAATGTTATACCCCACATATTCCAACCAAAAGCTAGTTAGAGGAGCTATATTAATATCGGGTAACAAGTGTTTTTAAAGATAAAGAGGTTCAATTCATAATGACAAGAACATATCTCAAAGCCTGCCATACACCTTTATCTAATAACATTGCCACAAAATATACAAAGGGAAAATTTATGCAACTAAGAGGGAAACAAATCTATAACCACAGACTGATATTTTAAAACTCTCTGTAACTGATAAACCAAAATGGACAAAAATATCAGAAAAAATACAAAAATTTCACAAACTTGACCTAATGTATGTGGATAAAATGCTGATCCCCTCTACTGGAGAAATGTGCTTTTCAAGGACACACAGAATGGTTGCCAAAAAAAGGACTGAATACTGGGTCATAAGTCAAGTCTCAATAAATTTCATAGGACAGAAAAGCATGTATTCTTTGATCATAACACATTTATGCTAGAAATCAATCTCCAAAAGAGAATTAGAAAAGTTCTATTTGTACAGATTTTAAGAAATCTATTTCTACACAATCCAGGAGTCTAAGAAGAAACCATAATGGAAATTAGAAAACACTTTAAATGTATGGTAACAAAAATAACACACATGTAAATCTATGCGATGGAGCTATAAAATACACAGAAAAGGATAAAAGCTTAAAATTAAGAATCCTAGTAAATGGACAGATACACCATATTCATGGACTGGAAGATAGTATTGTTTAGATGTCAATTTTCAACAAATTGATTTTAGTCAATGCAGTTTCAAAGAGTAATTCAATATGTGTGGATTTAAATCATTTTTGTTGGTTAAACTGGTTTTTGTTGGTTGATTTCATGTGTGTACGTACATGTATGTGCACGTAAACACATAAGCATGAATGTGTGGAATTTGACAAGCTGATTCTAAAACTTTTATGTGAAAAAACAAGTGATCAAAAATAGCCATAACACTCCTCAAAAAGAAGAGACATGTTGGAAAGACGGACCTGACTAATACTGAGCCAGGTTAGAGAGTGACAGCACTGAAAGAATATAATATTTGTGTAAGGACAGACAAAGAGATCAACGGAAAAGAAAACAGACTCCAAATACAGACCCACACATATTTGGACACTTAGGATAAAGAAGGCACTACAGCTAAAAAGGCATGTTCATTTCAACAACTGAGCTGAGACGATGGTGTGTCCATATAGAAAAATATAAAAATAGACCCCCTAATAAACACCATACTCAAAAATCAGCTCAAAGTGAATTACAGACATAAATATAGAAAGTAAAACTGTCAAGCGTTCAGAGGATAATAGAGATTATCATCCCGACCTCATGGCTAGAAAATATTTAACAAGATACATACCGAAAGAACTAATCCTAAAGGAAAAGTGATAAATTTGACTAAATGTTAAGAACTTCTGTTAATTAAAATAAACTATAAAGAGAATGGCAAGGTAAGTCACAGAACAGGAGAAACAAAACATTAGCAAACATGTAGTTGACTAAGAACTTCTATATAGAACATACAAAGATCTATTACAAATAAATTACAGAGAGAAAACCCAATGAAAAAACACGGGCAAGAGGTTTGATCAAGCACAGTTTATGTACGCGCACGTGCGTGCCCACACACACATACACACACAAAGTCCCAATGGCAGATAAACACGCTAGAAGATGCTCACCCTTGTTAGTCATGCAGCAGTAGAACACAAGATCTTTAGCCTTTCCTATGGTGACATGAGGGAGGAGAGCACAGGTGCACATTAGAGTAAATCCTCATGTCATGTTATGATAGATTTATTGGACTCTGATACCCACGTCAAGAAACAGCAAGCAGCAAAGCATATTACTGAGATGTACAAAAGCAACTGCTAGAAAAGCGAGCTAAGAGTGAACTCAAAGTGTGGAGAGTGGAGGCAGAGACCTCATTCCCTCATTCAGTACACTTTGGCATTTACAACACAGGTATTATTTTGATGAAAAGAAAATATAAGAACTGAAAAAAACTAAGAATGGGTGGGGGAGAGTGAATGGGAGGGAAGGAGGCCAAGTCAGGGTAGTTAGAGAATTTTCTGGCAAATCTGCTTGTGAGCGAGAGCAGAGGAACAGCACGGACGGCGGCCTGGTGCGGTTTCATTCTGGAATCTGTTTCATGTCCCTTTCACGCCGGCGACCTGGAAGGCCAGGTTCTAATTTACGGCTCACATCTAAAGACTGACTCCCCGGGCTCTCGCGCTTCCTTATCTCTCACCTTCCAACCATCATTTCCCTTCGCTCTGCTAATTCAGCATGCTATCTCTTATCTTATTATGCATACTGGATAGGCCTTTCGAATGTGGTAGGCTTTAATAAAACTCCAAAGAATTAACAAATATGCATCATACTAAACTATGTCATATTTTAACTTTTCTTGACAATTTAAAGAATATTCTGGGGTCTTGAAATTCTTCATTAATTATCACTGTAAAAGCTAGCTATATACAGCTTGACCATATACATGCTGAGTGACTTCTCTACTACACGAACAGTTACTGTGTTTCCATGGACGTGTTCTGTCCCCTCCCTGGGACTCATGAGGCAGGACAGGGGAGCAGCTAAGAACCAGCCACACACCAAACTTACATTCTGGGTCAGATCTGTAGGACGAGCCACAGAGACTGTCTCGGTGGACATCCTCATCTACAAGATGGGGGCGACGGTGACGACAGGACCTGCTTCTCGAAGCTGGAAAATTAAATGAGGTGACGTGCAGGAACCCAGTAAGGGTTCAGGGAATGTTTCTGGAAAGGAGGGAATTACTGGCAAGGAGGCCAAAGAGACTCTGCCAGCATGAGCCACGGGCGGCTGGTCTGTATGGCCATAACGTGCTGTGTGCAACAGCCTGTCAGAGCCAAAGACCAGTGATCAAAACCTTCATTCCCTGGAGGTCAATTCGGGGAACATGGGACTGCGGGTGAATTTCTTTTTTCACATAATTCATCCTTTCCATCAGGAAGTGCACCCACTACGAATGCGCTCGAGCTTTCTCGTACTGCTTCCTTGGGAGCCAAAGCTTTTTTTCTTTTCCCTTCCTTGTTTAGGGAACTATGACAAATTTCAAAGCCTTGTGAGGCACAGAGCTTGTCGCGCCTGACTAACGCGATGCAGCGAGCCAACTCTGCTCCACTCGAAGAACAGTCTTCTGGGGCTGTTCGTCTTTTCCTGACTGGGCTTATAAACTGTTGTGCTCTTTAGATCCAGAGATTTTCTTCTATCGCTCATCAGACAAATGACGGTATCTTTAGCACAATAATGAGCATGTTGCCATCTACGCACTTTAAATACGTGATTTTCATCAGCTCCTTTTCTCTTCTTGACAGAAACCAGTGGGGGGTGTTCGTTAAGTGCCCCCCTCCCCCGGCTTCCCAGTTCTAGGCTGGGCTGCTCACGGCCTCTCCGGGGCTTACGCTCTCCACGTTCTTATCACCTTCCTCCCCAAACACGTGCAACTGACGCAGGGGCACGCAGAGGCCAGGGCGAGGGACTGGACTGAGTCCGGCGGTCACCAGGGAGGTCTGGGACTTACCAGAATACCTCTCAAACCTGAACAGGCGGAGGTCCTCGTCACTGTTCTGTGATCAGTTTCCTACAGTGCCGCTGGGTGACGGGGCTTGGAATAAGCAGGTTCCCTGTACGCCCTCCCAGCAAGGGGGTCACCCAGGTAGTGGCAAGAACCGGAGCGCCCAGCTTCAGTACCAGAGGGTCACAGGGCAGAACCTGTCCAAAATGGGTACTTGGTGTCACTGAAATATTTCTCTCCATTCCTGGGGCCTCCAAGTACCCCTCATGTCTGTCACTAGACCATCATGAAGATGGTTTGTCCCAAAAGACTGGATACTCAGACTGCCTAGAGCACAAGAAAAATA
The DNA here is from genome assembly GCF_964662115.1 of Mustela nivalis. Classification (NCBI taxonomy): domain Eukaryota; kingdom Metazoa; phylum Chordata; class Mammalia; order Carnivora; family Mustelidae; genus Mustela; species Mustela nivalis. The sequence continues at coordinate 3,599,311 of NC_139026.1, forward strand.
AAAACATAAAAACAAAACCCAAATTCTTCACATCTACAAATACGCACGGTTTGGAAAGGTGACACTGACGCGCTGCTGCACACAGGGGGACCGTGGACGAGCGCTCCCCAACCCCCCAATTTTAAAGCGCTTGTGAGGAGAAGACTGGTTTAGAATGTTCTCCCGACCTTGACCACTCCCACTCATTACCCCGCATAGACCACAGGACTTCTATTCCAGCACGCGAACTTTGAGAAAGTGGCTTAGCTCTGAGGCACAAGCAGAGAAGGCCAGCGGCCGCACACCCAGCGAGCCCAGCACCCTGACTGGGGCCGATGCTCCCGCCTCCCGTGCAAGGATACAGGGGTTACTGTCGTCCATGCGGCAGCTGTCCAGGATCAAGGGGATGCCGTCCAGCTCACTGACCTGCAGAGAAAGGAAAAGGAAAATTTACAAACGGACAAAACCTTGGGTCATGGTGGAGAGGACAGAGCACTGGTTCCTCCTTCGTGTTTCCTTACTCGCTGCCACGATGTCACAGCATCCTGTTATAGTTTAAGCCTGCCCCATGGGACACAGCAGGGTTCTAAACGTGACCTTGATGGTGAGGCAGGCAGACACGGGAGGTGTAGATCTTAGTGACCAGCCTGCCCTGAAGGTTTCAGATGATGATGAGATGTCAGTTAACAGGGGACCCTCCTCCCCTCCCCTGCTACCCGGTCTCCTGTAACTCCCACCACCCCAACCTCTAATGACTCAGCCCAACACCCCTCGTCGCTGCCTCTCGGCCTGGCCGTGTGCTCACCGTCTTCCTGCAACCGCTAAGTTACACGCTGGTGTACAGGCACGATTTCCACTTTACGTGGGCTGCGTACTCATTGTATCATTCCTGCTTTTATGACATGTTAGTGTTATTTTAGGTTTTAGGTGTTATTTGGTAGGATTTGGTAGGTTATTTTTTGGGAATGAAAATGCTCAAAAATTTTTCCATGTAAATTAAGGGTAATTGCTTCTTTGCTTTCTGCCCTCTTGGTTTATGAGGCTTCAGAGGAACGCTCTACTTTGGCTTATCGGGGGAAACCTCCACCAACTCAGAAATATTTAAAAACAGATATACAAAAAGGGATACACTATTTTTCTTCTTACCTTTCCTCAAAAATGTTGGGGCAACTGGACAGCCATATAAGGACGAAAAAGTGTATCTCTCTTCCCAATACTGTTCACCAAGATAGACTGCAAATGGATTGGAGTTTATCATAGTTCAGTAGTACTAGTAAGTGGACTATTTTTCTAAGTTAAGAATAGGAAAAGCAGAGGCGCCTGCGTGGCTCACTCATTAAGCATCTGCCTTCAGCTCAGGTCATGATCCCAGCATCCTGGGATCGAGCCCCACATCTGGCTCCCTGCTCAGCGGGAAGCCTGCTTCTCCCTCTCCCACTCCCCCTGCTTGTGTTCCCTCTCTTGCTGTGTCTCATTCTGTCAAATAAATAAATAAAATCTTAAAAAAAAAATTAGGAAAAGCTTTTCAAACTATGACTTACAATCCCGTAGCAACAGGGACAAGGTTTAAAAGTTGGAATACATTTTTTAAAAAGGCAAATAAAAACTGGGAAAATTACTTATTAGCTACCACAGGCAAAAGGTTAGTATGTTAATATATAAAGAACTTGTGTGGGTGCCTGGGTGGCTCAGTGGGTTAAAGTCTCTGCCTTCAGCTCAGGTCATGATCTCAGGGACCTGGGATCGAGCCCGGTATCAGACTCTCTGCTCAGTGGGGACCTGCTTCCCTCTCTCTGCCTGCCTCTCTGCCTACTTGTGATCTCTGTCTGTCAAATAAATAAATAAAATCTTTAAAAAAAAATAGTAAAAATCGAGAAAAGACCAGTGGTCCAGTAGAAAACAATGGATCGAATACATGAACAGAAATGGTACAGAACAAAGAAATGCAGATGGACCCCAGGCATTGGAGTTTAAGTTCCACTTTGCAAACTGTGAGCAGCTGAGACACTGCCTCTCACCCAAAAGTGTCAAAGGAGCAGGAGACAGGGAGAGACGGGTGTCCTCGTACACTGCCAGAGCGCGTGCTAAAATGGCACAGTGCCCATGGAGGGGCACAGAGGGGCAAGGAGGGGCTGTGCAGGGTCAAGCAGACTCACAGGGGCTACTGCTCTCTGACTCAGTCATCCCCGCCCCGGGACGACACCTCAAACAGCACAGTCCTACGAAGTTAGGTTTGCACATGTGATTCACTGTGGCACACTTTCTACTTTTGTTAAGTTTGAGATTCGATTCACACACGGTAATGTTTACCTTTTTAAAGTGCACAAGTCAGTGGATTTTCGTTTATTCCCACGGTTGTGCGACCATCACTGCTCCCTAGTTTTAGGACAATTTTGTAATCCCCAGAAAGAAACTCCACACCTATCAGTCATTCCTCCCTTCTTCCTCCATCCGCAACCTTGGCAACCACTGATCTTTCTGTCTCTGGATTTGCCTCTTCTGGACGTTTCGTACAAATGGGGCCGTTCAGTACGGGGCCTCGTCTTTCAGTTAGTGTAATGCTTTCCGGGCCTTCCACGCCAAAGCAAGTACCAACGCCTCATTCTTTTTTATGGCTGAATAGTATTCCATCATCTGGAGAAACCATGTTTTCATCCACTGACATTTGAGTTGTTTCAACTTTCTGGCTAGTGCGGCCATGCTGCTGTGATCACCGTGTACCTGTTTCTGAGTGGATGATTTATAATTCATTCTCCCCACTGTGTATCTGGAGGGAAAACGGCTTGGTCTCGAACATTCTGAGGAACCGCCGGAGTGCTTCTCAAAGTGCTGTACTGTTCTCTGGTCCAGCCGCGACGCACAAGGGTTCCCACTGCCGCACATCCTTCTCAGTACCTGTCAACCGTCCTGGTAGGTGTGATGGGCTGTGTCACCGTGGTTGGCTCTGTATTGCTCTGACAACTAATCGGGTTGTATATGACGCAATGTATAACAACAAAGATCCCAGAAATGGCTCAAATGTCAAATGCGCTATGGCACAGATGCGAAAGGCTTGTACGCAGCTGGGAACGCAAGTGGAGAAGACCTAACACACTACTGGGCACGGATCGCTAGGACACAAGGTAAGTGAAGAAAGCAAAGTGCAGCGTGGCCTTGTCTGTGGACCTTTTGTGTCATGAATCAGGAGAAATATACAAAGTTTGTTATATTTCCCAAAAGACGCCCTGAAGGGTGAAGTAAAAAGCTCTAGTGGTTATCCACAGGGGATGAGGAGAGAACAAGGCACAAGAAACAGGAATGAAGACAAGGCCTCTGTTAATGTACCTGCCTATGGGATTCCGACTTTGGAAGCCTGAATATATTTTACATAATTTTATATAATTAAAATTATATTTTATATAATTAAATTTATAATGGATATTAACTAGACTTCTTGTGATTATGTCAAAATATACACAAATACTGAGTCAATATGTTGTATATCTGAATGTCATGTTATGTGCCAATTATGCCTTAATATAAAAGTTAAATTTACAAAATTATTTTAATCTGATGACACGTAAAACAAAGAAAACTATTTCACAGGACTGAAACAGTCCCTGGTGAGATGTGTATCCTAAACTCAGAAAGAACCACACAAAAACCTTCAGACGGCATTCAGCTTCACTTATTCTGAACCGTTATTTATATAGTTAGCTTAAAGCAAAGGATAATTAATGTTTTTAGGAAAAAATATCTTCAGCATAAAAAAGAACTATCAAATCCAGAAGCTAATTTGATACTTATAAATTAGAAACATTAGTAAGATTTCCTGATCTACTTTTTTAATTCTAAGAAATATTTATTCCCTAGCTGCCTACTGTGATGGCCCAGAAGACAAGACAAGCATCACTGAGCATTCCCAGGGCTGGATGAACTGCGGACCTTCCTCGACTTACCATGGGGATATGTCCCAAAGAACCCATCGTTACTACACCCAACCTACTGAACGTCGCAGCGGAGCCCCGCTGACCTTAAGCGTGCTCTGAACGCTCACGTAATCAGCCTACGGCGGGACAAAATCATCTGCCACAAAGCCAATCTGATACTAGAGTGTGAAACAGCTCCCGTACAGAGTGAGAAATGGAGAGGCTGAAGAGCATGGCCCGGCTGTCAGCGCGTCAGCTGCTGCTGACCTGTGTGATGGTGTGGCCGACAGGAAGCTGTCGCCGCTGGCCCACGTCACCAGAGAGAGCACAGTGCGGGATCGCTAGCCCGAGAAAAGATCCACTCTCAACATTCCAAGGGCGGTCTCTATCTCTCGCACACCATCATCGGGGTGGAAATTCCGAAGTCGAGCCACCGTGAGCTGGGAACCATCTATAAATACATGTCCCGGTGGAAGAAGGCAGCCCTCCCGCCGCAGGGTCACTGATACTGACCATCCTCAGTTTCACAGAGGCAGAGAGGAAGAGAAGAAATCTAATTTCTACCCTTTTTTCTAGGCACTGGAGATAGGGTGAGAAATGAACTTAACAGACATCAAGCAGGCGCGAAGGAGCGACACTTTCATCATGTTTCCCATTATTCTGATGGAGCCCGGGTACGCATTATTGGCTCCACTTTACTGAATAAGGAAGTGGGGCTCCTGAGTTAAGTACCCTCGTCCTCAGGATCACTTCACTAACGAGTGCTACTCAAAGTGGCCCAGAGACCACCGCAAGTCTGTGAAAACAGACCAGAAGAGGAAAAAGCCAGGAACCGAGCTAATGATTTAACAGGGTTGTCCTGCTATGCTGTTACGTACCCTGAATCTTAAACTAATAACTTCTAGGTTTGAAGGTCTTTTTAAAATTTTTTATTTTTCTAGTAATTCATTTGTATTATATTTTATAAGAATCTTGGTCCAGGATGGTCTGGAAGAAAAGAGAGGACATTCTTCAGTACAGGTAGTGTGAGAAGCACTGGCTCGGAAGGTCAGAGCCCTACAGAGGGCTGCACCTGGAAGGGGTCACATGCTTGAAAAGCACAAAAGGAAATGTTTTGGCCAAACTGGTAATGCCCCAGTGAGATTATAGTCAAAGCTTCCCAATGCAACCCTCATACCGCACGTCTCCTCCAATAACCTGCCACGCACCTACCAGCAGGACTGGGCTACTAACAACGACATTGCCAATGCCTCTGTCCGGGGCTGAAGAGGAAGGATCCAGAAGGAGCAAGGGCCTGGTGACTGCCATAGTGATGAAGGGATACCATTGGACCCTCCAGTCCTTTGCAAATATGTGATCTTAAATCCTCCTGGAACATACTGGAGTAGCTTGGTGTCTGACCATACAGCACTGGCCTCACAGGGAAGGCCTCCCGGAAGAAGTGGCATTTAGCTCGAGATAAGCGTAAACACACATTAAGTGAACAAATCAAGGGGGCTGTGGAGTACGTCTTGCAGGGAGAAAAGCATGTACAAAATCTGGGAGATCCAGAGGACCAGGGAATGTTCCAGGAGCCGGCCAGGCAGCACAGCACAGGGATGAAAAGCGAGAGCTCGGGGGCCAGCATGCTAGGGCCCAGGCCTGGTTCTGCGGCTCCGCTGAGCTGTGTGACTTTGGGCAAGTCACTTAATCCAGGAGACTGTGTTTTCTCGCCCATAAAATGGGAGGATGGGGCTCACTTCCAAGAGCGGATGCGAGAAGGGGACTGACTGCCACAGAGGCTCGCGCACTGCCGGTGCCCCATGATGGCATCTGCTGGTCACGCTATTAACAGGGGTTCGGTGCTTGCGGTGAGAGTGGAGCTCCCTCAAGGATGAAGAAGCAGGAAGAGCACGTCCACAGAGCTGAGTTTACAATCCTACTTTGTACCTAATTCAAAAAACGTTCTGTCTACAAAATAGTAAATTTATTTTCAAAAATCTTTTTTTTTTTGGTGAGAAATAAAACTATTCAGGAGTTAATATTTGATACAAAAAGAATCTCATTTTGAGGGGGCAGTGGATAAGGAGAATCCTCAGGGGTGCTAAACGGGTGAGATTTCCTTTGAAAGAAGCGAAATCGCATGTTAAATGTGAAATTTAGGCAGGCAGTAAGAGCGAATGAAAGAGCTGTTGAAGACCATGTTACACTAGGGTTGTAGCTGTATTGGGGGCATGCTTTCCCAGGTAAATATTTCTTATTCACACTGCTCCATTATGAAATGATATAAGGTACATTTTTTTAAAAGATTCTATTCATTTACTTGACAGAGAGAGGGAGAGAGCACAAGCAGGAGAGGGAGCAGGAGAGGGAGAAGCAGGCTCCCCACTGAGCAGGGAGCCTGAAGCCGGGCTCAATCCCAGGGCCCTGGGCTCATGACCTGAGCCAAAAGCCAAGCTTCATCGACTGAGCCACCTAGGCGTCCCTATCCAAGAGAACTTCTTAAAGAGATTCATAAACGTTTGTAACATAAATGATCTCCAGACAAGGATGACGGTGGCATTATGACAAATACACAATTATATACTCAAGAATGGACTCCGGTTCCATCACCAGGATAAGGACACGCCGATGCCAGCCCTTCAGGGGGAGTGACCGGTAACACAAAGGTGTTACGACCAAGCTCAAGTTGACTGCCGCAGCTACACGTGTGGCACTCCCGTCTGGGGCAGGGGAGAACAATTAGGAAATTAACAAGTTTTCTTCTGTTCACACTTCATAAAACAAGGAAGCTGTTTGTTTTCTTACCTAACATGTTGGGAATTGATTCTAGACCTGCAATAAATGAGTCACAAGCTATAGTGCACATCAAGGAGCCAAGCTCAGTCAACACTTTCACGAGGTAACACATCTCAACAAGACAGCAAGTCTGGCTTAAACAAACGAACATTTAGCCCCTGGAAATAAAGTGTAAACAGAAGGGCCATTAATTGATTTGCTAACCGTTCCCTCCTTCCTTGGCCAATCATCTCAGGGAAGGTACTCTGCCAAGTGTGCAGGCCAACCTCTACTGTCTAAGCTCCTTTGGGAAAGTAATTAGATGGACAGAAAACAGAACCTCAACTGTTCTGACTGCTCTCACAGCAAACATTAAATGCAAAAATCCAAGAACTCAAAGAAGGGCCAGAGCATGATACCAACACAGGAACTGATCTCCATGAAATACATAGTGAATTGAGCATAACTGACATTTGGTAAAAATGTGTTCACAATACAGCTCCTCAAAGCAAATACATCCACAAACAGAAATCAGGGTCCTTGTTCCGAAATGAAATCGATGACCAGCAGGGGTGTGGCGATGCTCCAACAAGGTCTCCGTGGGATGGAAGCCATCCTCAGACACGCTCACAGCCACTCAGAGGGCCTGGAGCCCAAAGGCAATGCTGGATGACAAGGACCACCCGGTCAGAAATGCGGACGCACCTGCCCATGGGCCGAGACTCAAGGATCCCCCAATCTCCTGGAGGGACGGCAGACGCTCTGGATGCAGACAGCCCTGCGTGAGAATTCCAGCCCATCCTTTCAGCCACGGAACCTGGAGGAGGTTTCTGAACTTCCCGAAGTCCAGACTTTGTGTGACGAGGGGTCATGCCCACTTCAGGAGGTTACAGTGAAGATCCGAGAGGAAGCGTTCAGCACGGTACCCTGCACGTCCCCGCACGTCGGGACATAAGACACAGCAGCGTCTGTGATACTGCTCTCACCTGGTTCCGAGATTCTGAAGGTTTCCTTCACGACCCACACTTGCAAAGGGCTGGACACAAAACTTCTTCACCGAATACAAGCAAAGTTCTAAAAGTTCTAAAGACTGGCACTTGCAAAAAGGAAGAAATCGGTAGCCGTGGTGACTCTGAGTGAGTCAAGCTTCTCCTGAGTGTCTCATGAGCTGCGTGTGATGCTGGGTGGCTAAGCCCTACCCGCAGCCCCTTGCCAGCTGTTGCCTCTCACGGTCAAGTCTGACGGCAAACACGGTCTTGTTCATCTCCATGTTGCACTCACTTCTGCGCTGTTTCGTGCAGCATCAGCCCAGGCACTTCATGACTGAGCTGCTGCCGGCCGCCAGAGAAACAGGTCATGGGGCTACAACTCAAGAAGTCACAGGCCATCTGGTAGATTCTGCAGGCGATCTTGATCTAGCATGCAGAGTCCAAGGCTAGACTCCATGTCGGCACCCCTGGGAGGTTTCAAACAGGACCGATCCTGCGGTTCCAACCCCAGGACAAAGAAATCAGTCTTGGAGAGTGAAGTCAGGGGATCAGAGTCTTGGATCGAGTCTTCCAAGGATTCTAATGTGCAGCTGAGCTGAGAATTCCTGACCTGGGCCAAGGCCAAGAGCACCCACCAAGCCAGCGCAGGGGACCCATCATAAACCCTGAAAGAAGACCCTAGGACGGAGCTCACTGCCCTCATGTTTTCCCCTCTGGCACTTTTCTTTTTTCTTCCCCCAAATTCCTAAACCCAGCTTTGTTGAGCAATGACTGACATATCGCAGACTGTAGTTGCCCCCGTGCAACCACAGACAAACCAAGGTCAGAATGTCCGCCTCCCTGGGAAGCACCCCGCCACCCCCACGGCTTGCCCTCAGCACCTTATGCCACGACTAAGCCTCCCTCTTTCATTCGTTTTTTTTAAGTGACTGCTCTAGGGATTAGAGGATGCGTCTCAGACTTGCTGTGGTCTCCCTCCAAGCAGCATTACACTGTTTCCCACACAGCATCAGTGTGGCTGCCGCCGCATCAGAGTCTCACAACTGGACCCCCCACTTGACCCTGGGGCAAATTCTCACGCACTTTACTTCCATACACTATAACCCCCCGAATACACTGATTTCCTTCGCTTGATATAACTTCCCTCAACACCCCCCTGGGCACAACTCCGCCGATGGCAATCTCTCCTGTT